>NC_139142.1:116785914-117385914 GCF_964270905.1 Leucopleurus acutus | reverse complement strand
CCTAAGCTATAGGACCATAAGTGGAAGTGCCCTAGGCTATGTTGCTTTGTTTTTTGGATGTTTCAGGAAACACCATACACTTCTCCAGAGTGGCTGCTGGCAATTTACATCCCAACCATCAGCATAACAAGGCTCCTAGTTCTCCTTGGCCTGTCCTGCCTTTCTGGATTTTACACTTTTTTCAGATAGCCCTTTTGACCGGGGAGCAGTGAGACTTCATTGTAGTGCAGATTTCCTTTGCAAGCTTGCTTGGTTGGCCAAAAAGTGCGTATGCGTTTTTTCCTGAATATATTCAGGAAAAAACGCATACGCCCTTTTTGGCCAAGTGCATCATTGTGGACGTTCTGCCTCTTTTCCTATGCTATACATGCAATTCCAGTCTACCTCCTGAAATCGGTTTCCTGCAATTCTGCCCCGCTTTCAAGTCCTCTTGGCTGCCTTACTTCAATATATTTTTGGAAGATAGCTGTCATTTATAACTCTGCAGTTTTGTGAATTACAGTGCCCCTGAGCTCCTTTCTTCAACTTGCTTTCTTGTGAGCTGCCCGCAGCACCGCAGGATTGCTTCAGGCCCTAGTTTGGTTCCGGCACGGCATGTTGAGCCTTTGGTTAATTCCTCTTCCTGGTGGGAAATGAGAGTTAAATTTGCCCGTTCAGACACCTCCACCTAGTCTCTCATTGATTCTTCCTATTCCTGTTCATTTTCCACAGAAATTGCAAACTGGGCCAAACAGGAGGTTAAAGGCACTGACTCTCCAAGTGGGGAGAGTGTTAGTAAAGCGTCTGGAATGTTGCACCCGAGTACCAGGGGGCGAAAACTCAGACACATTTGAACACGTTTCCCGATCACACGGTGGATCATACTCTGGGTTCCACATGCATGTTTTAGCTGAAGGAAGAATCCCTTAAAACTGGAGAGTTGAGACCCATGGAATGGATACCATGCAATATGACTTCAAAGTGTCTGCATTTGTTCACCGAACCTCACCAATCCTATCGCTTCTGCGTTTATGCCGCTGTACACACGCTTGATTCTCTTTCGGAGACATATAAATCTATAGGTTTTAAGATTCTTACTAGTCAGGTATATTGTTAGGCGTTTAATATGGGGTGTTGAGTCCACTTCGTTGAGCAAGGAGTAGCACTTGTCTATTATATATTTGGCTTATGGAACGGTATCTGTGCTAATTTCAATCTCTTGTTGTATGCAGCACCCCAACTCACCTTTCCCCTTAAGCAAGCATAAATTGGTTTTCTACATTTGACACTCTGTTCTGTTTAGTAATTTAGTTCCTGTGTAGCCAAGTTTACATTCCGTGTAGTAGTGATATCTTATGATGTTTCTTTTTCTGTGTGACTTATTTCACTTAGAATCATCGTACCTGAATCCACTCATTATGCTGCTACAGGCCTGATGACATAGATTTCATTGCTGAGTGATATTGCATTGTACATAAGTACCACAACTTCTTTATCCATTTTTCGCTTTCTGTGATATTGAACTTGTACCGTAAACGAGGTTCTTGTAAACAGAGCCGTCCCAAACTTGGGGTGGCTGTGTCTTTTTGATTTTAATTTCCCTAAGCTATAGGACCATAAGTGGAAGTGCCCTAGGCTCTGTTGCTTTGTTTTTTGGATGTTTCAGGAAACACCATACACTTCTCCAGAGTGGCTGCTGGCAATTTACATCCCGCCCATCAGCATAACAAGGCTCCCAGTTCTCCATGGCCTGTCCTGCCTTTCTGGATTTTACACTTTTTTCAGATGGCCCTTTTGACCGGGGGGCAGTGAGACTTCATTGTAGTGCAGATTTCCTTTGCAAGCTTGCTTGGTTGGCCAAAGAGGGCGTATGCGTTTTTTCCTGAATATATTCAGGAAAAAACGCATACGCCCTTTTTGGCCAAGTGCTTCATTGTGGACGTTCTGCCTCTTTTCCTATGCTTTACATGCAATTCCAGTCTACCTCCTGAAATCGGTTTCCTGCAATTCTGCCCCGGTTTCAACTCCTCTTGGCTGCCTTACTTCAATATATTTTTGGAAGATAGCTGTCATTTATAACTCTGCAGGTTTGTGAATTACAGTGCCCCTGAGCTCCTTTCTTCAACTCGCTTTCTTGTGAGCTGGCCGCAACACCGCAGGATTGCTTCAGGCCCTAGTTTGTTTCCGGCACGGCATGCTGAGCCTTTGGTTAATTCCTCTTCCTGGTGGGAAATGAGAGTTAAATTTGCCCGTCCAGACAGCTCCAGCTAGTCTCTCATTGGTTCTCCCTATTCCTGTTCATTTTCCACAGAAATTGCAAACTGGGCCAAACAGGAGGTTAAAGGCACTGACTCTCCAAGTGGGGAGAGTGTTAGTAAAGCGTCTGGAATGTTGCACCCGAGTACCAGGGGACGTAAACTGAGACACATTTGAACACGTTTTCCGATCACACGGTGGATCATACTCTGGGTTCCACATGCATGTTTTAGCTGAAGGAAGAATCCCTTAAACATGGAGAGTTGAGACCCATGGAATGGGTACCATGCAATATGACTTCAAAGGGTCTGCATTTGCTCACCGAACCTCACCAATCCTATCACTGCTGCGTTTATGCCGCTGTACACACGCTTGATTCTCTTTCGGAGACATATAAATCCATAGTTTTTAAGATTCTTACTAGTCAGGTATATTGTTAGGCGTTTAATATGGGGTGTTGAGTCCACTTCGTTGAGCAAGGAGTAGCACTTGTCTATTATATATTTGGCTTATGGAACGGTATCTGTGCTAATTTCTATCTCTTGTTGTATGCAGCACCCCAACTCACCTTTCCCCTTAAGCAAGCATAAATTGGTTTTCTACATTTGACACTCTGTTCTGTTTAGTAATTTAGTTCCTGTGTAACCAAGGTTACATTCCGTGTAGTAGTGATATCTTATGATGTTTCTTTTTCTGTGTGACTTATTTTTTTATTTATTTTTTTTTTATTTATTTTTTTTTTGCGGTACGTGTGCCTCTCACTGTTGTGGTGTTTCCCATTGCGGAGCACAGGCTCCGGACGCGCAGGCTCAGCGGCCATGGCTCACAGGCCCAGCCGCTCCGCGGCATGTGGGATCTTCCCGGAGCGGGGCACAAACCCATGTCCTATGCATCGGCAGGCGGACTCTCAACCACTGCGCCACCAGGTAAGCCCTGTGTGACTTATTTCACTTAGAATCATCGTACCTGAATCCACTCATTATGCTGCTACAGGCCTGATGACATAGATTTCATTGCTGAGTGATATTGCATTGTACGTAAGTACCACAACTTCTTTATCCATTTTTCGCTTTCTGTGATATTGAACTTGTACCGTAAACGAGGTTCTTGTAAACAGAGCCGTCCCAAACTTGGGGTGGCTGTGTCTTTTTGATTTTAATTTCCCTAAGCTATAGGACCATAAGTGGAAGTGCCCTAGGCTCTGTTGCTTTGTTTTTTGGATGTTTCAGGAAACACCATACACTTCTCCAGAGTGGCTGCTGGCAATTTACATCCCGCCCATCAGCATAACAAGGCTCCCAGTTCTCCATGGCCTGTCCTGCCTTTCTGGATTTTACACTTTTTTCAGATGGCCCTTTTGACCGGGGGGCAGTGAGACTTCATTGTAGTGCAGATTTCCTTTGCAAGCTTGCTTGGTTGGCCAAAAAGGGCGTATGCGTTTTTTCCTGAATATATTCAGGAAAAAACGCATACGCCCTTTTTGGCCAAGTGCATCATTGTGGACGTTCTGCCTCTTTTCCTATGCTTTACATGCAATTCCTGTCTACCTCCTGAAATCGGTTTCCTGCAATTCTGCCCCGCTTTCAAGTCCTCTTGGCAGCCTTACTTCAATATATTTTTGGACGATAGCTGTCATTTATAACTCTGCAGGTTTGTGAATTACAGTGCCCCTGAGCTCCTTTCTTCAACTCGCTTTCTTGTGAGCTGGCCGCAACACCGCAGGATTGCTTCAGGCCCTAGTGTGGTTCCGGCACGGCATGCTGAGCCTTTGGTTAATTCCTCTTTCTGGTGGGAAATGAGAGTTAAATTTGCCCGTCCAGACACCTCCAGCTAGTTTCTCATTGGTTCTCCCTATTCCTGTTCATTTTCCACAGAAATTGCAAACTGGGCCAAACAGGAGGTTAAAGGCACTGACTCTCCAAGTGCGGAGAGTGTTAGTAAAGCATCTGGAATGTTGCACCCGAGTACCAGGGACGAAAACGAGACACATTTGAACACGTTTCCCGATCACACGGTGGATCATACTCTGGGTTCCACATGCATGTTTTAGCTGAAGGAAGAATCCCTTAAACCTGGAGAGTTGAGACCCATGGAATGGGTACCATGCAATATGACTTCAAAGGGTCTGCATTTGCTTACCGAACCTCACCAATCCTATCACTGCTGCGTTTATGCCGCTGTATACACGCTTGATTCTCTTTTGGAGACATATAAATCCGTAGGTTTTAAGATTATTTCTAGTCAGGTATATTCTTAGGCGTTTAATATGGGGTGTTGAGTCCACTTCGTTGAGCAAGGAGTAGCTCTTGTCTATTGTATATTTGGCTTATGGAACGGTATCTGTGCTAATTTCAATCTCTGGTTTCATGCAGCACCCCAACTCACCTTTCCCCTTAAGCAAGCATAAGTTGGTTTTCTACATTTGACACCCTGTTCTGTTTTGTAATTCAGTTCCTGTGTAGCCAAGTTTACATTCCGTGTATTGGTGATATCTTATGATGTTTCTTTTTCTGTGTTACTTATTTCACTTAGAATCATCGTACCTGAATCCACTCATTATGCTGCTACGGGCCTGATGACATAGATTTCATTGCTGAGTGATATTGCATTGTACGTAAGTACCACAACTTCTTTATCCATTTTTCACTTTCTGTGATATTGAACTTGTACCGTAAACGAGGTTCTTGTAAACAGAGCCGTCCCAAACTTGGGGTGGCTGTGTCTTTTTGATTTTAATTTCCCTAAGCTATAGGACCATAAGTGGAAGTGCCCTAGGCTCTGTTGCTTTGTTTTTTGGATGTTTCAGGAAACACCATACACTTCTCCAGAGTGGCTGCTGGCAATTTACATCCCGCCCATCAGCATAACAAGGCTCCCAGTTCTCCATGGCCTGTCCTGCCTTTCTGGATTTTACACTTTTTTCAGATGGCCCTTTTGACCGGGGGGCAGTGAGACTTCATTGTAGTGCAGATTTCCTTTGCAAGCTTGCTTGGTTGGCCAAAAAGGGCGTATGCGTTTTTTCCTGAATATATTCAGGAAAAAACGCATACGCCCTTTTTGGCCAAGTGCATCATTGTGGACGTTCTGCCTCTTTTCCTATGCTTTACATGCAATTCCTGTCTACCTCCTGAAATCGGTTTCCTGCAATTCTGCCCCGCTTTCAAGTCCTCTTGGCAGCCTTACTTCAATATATTTTTGGACGATAGCTGTCATTTATAACTCTGCAGGTTTGTAAATTACAGTGCCCCTGAGCTCCTTTCTTCAACTCGCTTTCTTGTGAGCTGGCCGCAACACCGCAGGATTGCTTCAGGCCCTAGTGTGGTTCCGGCACGGCATGCTGAGCGTTTGGTTAATTCCTCTTTCCGGTGGGAAATGAGAGTTAAATTTGCCCGTCCAGACACCTCCAGCTAGTTTCTCATTGGTTCTCCCTATTCCTGTTCATTTTCCACAGAAATTGCAAACTGGGCCAAACAGGAGGTTAAAGGCACTGAGTCTCCAAGTGGGGAGAGTGTTAGTAAAGCATCTGGAATGTTGCACCCGAGTACCAGGGACGAAAACGAGACACATTTGAACACGTTTCCCGATCACACGGTGGATCATACTCTGGGTTCCACATGCATGTTTTAGCTGAAGGAAGAATCCCTTAAACCTGGAGAGTTGAGACCCATGGAATGGGTACCATGCAATATGACTTCAAAGGGTCTGCATTTGCTCACCGAACCTCACCAATCCTATCACTGCTGCGTTTATGCCGCTGTACACACGCTTGATTCTCTTTTGGAGACATATAAATCCGTAGGTTTTAAGATTATTTCTAGTCAGGTATATTCTTAGGCGTTTAATATGGGGTGTTGAGTCCACTTCGTTCAGCAAGGGGTAGCTCTTGTCTATTGTATATTTGGCTTATGGAACGGTATCTGTGCTAATTTCAATCTCTGGTTTCATGCAGCACCCCAACTCACCTTTCCCCTTAAGCAAGCATAAGTTGGTTTTCTACATTTGAGACCCTGTTCTGTTTTGTAATTCAGTTCCTGTGTAGCCAAGTTTACATTCCGTGTATTGGTGATATCTTATGATGTTTCTTTTTCTGTGTGACTTATTTCACTTAGAATCATCGTACCTGAATCCACTCATTATGCTGCTACGGGCCTGATGACATAGATTTCATTGCTGAGTGATATTGCATTGTACGTAAGTACCACAACTTCTTTATCCATTTTCCACTTTCTGTGATATTGAACTTGTACCGTAAACGAGGTTCTTGTAAACAGAGCCGTCCCAAACTTTGGGGTGGCTGTGTCTTTTTGATTTTAATTTCCCTAAGCTATAGGACCATAAGTGGAAGTGCCCTAGGCTCTGTTGCTTTGTTTTTTGGATGTTTCAGGAAACACCATACACTTCTCCAGAGTGGCTGTTGGCAATTTACATCCCGCCCATCAGCATAACAAGGCTCCCAGTTCTCCTTGGCCTGTCCTGACTTTCTGGATTTTACACTTTTTTCAGATGGCCCTTTTGACCGGGGGGCAGTGAGACTTCATTGTAGTGCAGATTTCCTTTGCAAGCTTGCTTGGTTGGCCAAAAAGGGCGTATGCGTTTTTTCCTGAATATATTCAGGAAAAAACGCATACGCCCTTTTTGACCAAGTGCATCATTGTGGACGTTGTGCCTCTTTGCCTATGCTTTACATGCAATTCCAGTCTCCCTCCTGAAATCGGTTTCCTGCAATTCTGCCCCGCTTTCAACTCCTCTTGGCAGCCTTACTTCAATATATTTTTGGAAGATAGCTGTCATTTATAACTCTGCAGGTTTGTGAATTACAGTGCCCCTGAGCTCCTTTCTTCAACTCGCTTTCTTGTGAGCTGGCCGCAACACCGCAGGATTGCTTCAGGCCCTAGTTTGGTTCCGGCATGGCATGTTGAGCCTTTGGTTAATTCCTCTTCCTGTTGGGAAATGAGAGTTAAATTTGCCCGTCCAGACACCTCCACCTAGTCTCTCATTGGTTCTCCCTATTCCTGTTCATTTTCCACAGAAATTGCAAACTGGGCCAAACAGGAGGTTAAAGGCACTGAGTCTCCAATTGGGGAGAGTGTTAGTAAAGCGTCTGGAATGTTGCACCCGAGTAGCAGGGGACGAAAACTGAGACACATTTGAACACGTTTTCCGATCACATGGTGGATCATACTCTGGGTTCCACATGCATGTTTTAGCTGAAGGAAGAATCCCTTAAACCTGGAGAGTTGAGACCCATGGAATGGGTACCATGCAATATGACTTCAAAGGGTCTGCATTTGCTCACCGAACCTCACCAATCCTATCAGTGCTGCGTTTATGCCGCTGTACACACGCTTGATTCTCTTTCGGAGACATATAAATCCTTAGGTTTTAAGATTATTACTAGTCAGGTATATTCTTAGGCGTTTAATGTGGGGTGTTGAGTCCACTTCGTTGAGCAAGGAGTAGCTCTTGTCTATTACATATTTGGCTTATGTAACGGTATCTGTGCTAATTTCAATCTCTGGTTTTATGCAGCACCCCAACTCACCTTTCCCCTTAAGCAAGCATAAGTTGGTTTTCTACATTTGACACCCTGTTCTGTTTTGTAATTCAGTTCCTGTGTAGCCAAGTTTACATTCCGTGTAGTAGTGATATCTTATGATGTTTCTTTTTCTGTGTGACTTATTTCACTTAGAATCATCGTACCTGAATCCACTCATTATGCTGCTACGGGCCTGATGACATAGATTTCATTGCTGAGTGATATTGCATTGTACGTAAGTACCACAACTTCTTTATCCATTTTTCGCTTTCTGTGATATTGAACTTGTACCGTAAACGAGGTCCTTGTAAACAGAGCCATCCCAAACTTTGGGGTGGCTGTGTCTTTTTGATTTTAATTTCCCTAAGCTATAGGACCATAAGTGGAAGTGCCCAAGGCTCTGTTGCCTTGTTTTTTGGATGTTTCAGGAAACACCATACACTTCTCCAGAGTGGCTGCTGGCAATTTACATCCCGCCCATCAGCATAACAAGGCTCCCAGTTCTCCATGGCCTGTCCTGCCTTTCTGGATTTTACACTTTTTTCAGATGGCCCTTTTGACCGGGGGGCAGTGAGACTTCATTGTAGTGCAGATTTCCTTTGCAAGCTTGCTTGGTTGGCCAAAAAGGGCGTATGCGTTTTTTCCTGAATATATTCAGGAAAGAACGCATACGCCCTTTTTGGCCAAGTGCATCATTGTGGACGTTCTGCCTCTTTTCCTATGCTTTACATGCAATTCCCGTCTACCTCCTGAAATCGGTTTCCTGCAATTCTGCCCCGCTTTCAACTCCTCTTGGCAGCCTAATTCAATATATTTTTGGAAGATAGCTGTCATTTATAACTCTGCAGGTTTGTGAATTACAGTGCCCCTGAGCTCCTTTCTTCAACTCGCTTTCTTGTGAGCTGGCCGCAACACCGCAGGATTGCTTCAGGCCCTAGTTTGGTTCCGGCACGGCATGCTGAGCCTTTGGTTAATTCCTCTTCCTGGTGGGAAATGAGAGTTAAATTTGCCCGTCCAGACAGCTCCAGCTAGTCTCTCATTGGTTCTCCCTATTCCTGTTCATTTTCCACAGAAATTGCAAACTGGGCCAAACAGGAGGTTAAAGGCACTGACTCTCCAAGTGGGGAGAGTGTTAGTAAAGCGTCTGGAATGTTGCACCCGAATACCAGGGGACGTAAACTGAGACACATTTGAACACGTTTTCCGATCACACGGTGGATCATACTCTGTGTTCCACATGCATGTTTTAGCTGAAGGAAGAATCCCTTAAACATGGAGAGTTGAGACCCATGGAATGGGTACCATGCAATATGACTTCAAAGGGTCTGCATTTGCTCACCGAACCTCACCAATCCTATCACTGCTGCGTTTATGCCACTGTACACACGCTTGATTCTCTTTGGGTGACATATAAATCCATAGTTTTTAAGATTCTTACTAGTTAGGTATATTGTTAGGTGTTTAATATGGGGTGTTGAGTCCACTTCGTTGAGCAAGGAGTAGCACTTGCCTATTATATATTTGGCTTATGGAACGGTATCTGTGCTAATTTCAATCTCTTGTTGTATGCAGCACCCCAACTCACCTTTCCCCTTAAGCAAGCATAAATTGGTTTTCTACATTTGACACTCTGTTCTGTTTAGTAATTTAGTTCCTGTGTAACCAAGTTTACATTCCGTGTAGTAGTGATATCTTCTGATGTTTCTTTTTCTGTGTGACTTATTTTTTTATTTTTTTATTTATTTATTTTTTTATTTATTTTTTTTTTTGCGGTACGTGGGCCTCTCACTGTTGTGGTTTTTCCCATTGCGGAGCACAGGCTCCGGACGCGTAGGCTCAGCGGCCATTGCTCACAGGCCCAGCCGCTCCGCGGCATGTGGGATCTTCCCGGAGCGGGGCACGAACCCATGTCCTCTGCATCGGCAGGCGGACTCTCAACCACTGCGCCACCAGGTAAGCCCTGTGTGACTTATTTCACTTAGAATCATCGTACCTGAATCCACTCATTATCCTGCTACGGGCCTGATGACATAGATTTCATTGCTTAGTGATATTGCATTGTACGTAAGTACCAGAACTTCTTAATCCATTTTTCGCTTTTTGCGATATTGAACTTGTACCGTAAACGAGGTTCTTGTAAACAGAGCCATCCCAACCTTTGGGGTGGCTGTGTCTTTTTGATTTTAATTTCCCTAAGCTATAGGACCATAAGTGGAAGTGCCCTAGGCTCTGTTGCTTAGTTTTTTGGATGTTTCAGGAAACACCATACACTTCTCCAGAGTGGCTGTTGGCAATTTACATCTCGCCCATCAGCATAACAAGGCTCCCAGTTCTCCATGGCCTGTCCTGCCTTTCTGGATTTTACTCTTTTTTCAGAAGGCCCTTTGACCGGGGGGCAGTGAGACTTCATTGTAGTGCAGATTTCCTTTGCGAGCTTGCTTGGTTGGCCAGAAAGGGCGTATGCGTTTCTTCCTGAATATATTCAGGAAAGAACGCATACGCCCTTTTTGGCCAAGTGCATCATTGTCGACGTTCTGAGTCTTTTCATATGTTTTCAGTGCAATTCCAGTCTACCTCCTGAAATAGGTTTCCTGCAGTTCTGCCTTGCTCTCAGTGCCTCTTCATAGCCTTACTTCAATATACTTTTGGAAAATAGTTGGCCTTTATAACTCTGCAGGTTTTTGAATTGCAGTGGCCCTTAGCTCCATTTTTCAGCTCTTATTTTTGTGATCTTGCCTCATATCCACAGGATTTCTTCAGGCCCTATTCTTCTTCTGGGGCGCCTTGCTCTGCCTTTGGTTAATTCTTCTTCCTGAATTGAAATTAGAGTGACATGTGCCCATTGAAACCGCTACAGCTATTTTCTCACTGGTTCCCCCTATTCCCATTCATCCTCCGCACTAACTGCAGACTGTGTGATACCGGAACTTAAAGGCATTGACTCTCCATGTGGAGATGTTGTTAGTAAAGTGGCTGGAATGTTGATCCGGAGCCCCAGGAGAGGAAAATGAGGTGCATTTTAGAAACCTTTCCCGATCATATGGTATACCATCCGCTGGATTTCCCATGCATGGTTTAGCTGTAGGAAGATTCCCTTCAACTTGGAGTGTTGGGACCCTTGGAATAAGTAGCATGAAGTATTGCATTAAACTTTCGGCAGTTGCTCACCAAAGCTCTCCAATCCTTTCAGCCCCAAGTGTCCAGCCTTATGTCTTATCCAGCTGTGGGTTTATATGTGGTCATTCCAGGTTGCATCACAGCCCCTGAGCGAATTTTGTAAGAATTTTTCTCTCTTTCATTGTTTCTGCGTTTTGGTTTTAAAATTTATTTCTATAATGGGGTTTAGCTCATTTTCACTGCTGTGTTTGTGCCGCTCTGCTCACACTTGATTCCCTTATGGAGATATATCAATACATGGGTTTTAAGATTCTTATTACTCAGATATATTTCTCTGCGGTTTATAGGGTGTGTTGAGGCCAGTTCATTGAGCAAGGTGTAGATCTTGTCTGATACCTATTTGGTTTATTGAACGGTATCTGTGCTAATTTCAAACTCTGGTTTTATGCATCACCCCACCTCTCCTTTCCCCTTAAGCTGACATAAGTGTGTTTTCTAAATGTGAGACACTGTTCTGTTTTGTAATTCATTTTTTGTGCAGCCATATTTATCCTCCCTCTATAAGTGATATCTTATGATATGTTTCTTTTTCTGTTTGACTTATTTCAAGTAGTATTATCGGACCTCAATCCACTCTTTATCCTTCTACTAGCCTTATTACATTGATTTCATGGTGAAGAGATATTCCATTGTACATAAGTACCACATTTTCTTTATCCATTGTTCTCTTTCCTGGGATATTTAAGGTGTACTGAAGTTGAGGTTCTTGTAAACAGAGTAGCCCTAAACTGTGGTGTGCTTGTGTCTTGTTGATTTTTAGACTTCCCTAGATATACTCCCGTGATTGGAAGTGCCCTATGCTCTGTCGCTCTGTTTTTTAGATGATTTAGGAACCACCATACACTTCTCCAGAGTGGCTCTCGGCAGTTCACACACTGTCCATCAACGTATAAAGGCTCCCTGTTCTCCATGGCCTGTCCTGCATTTCTGGTTTTTACAATTTTTTCGGATGGCCCTTTTGACCGGTGGGAAATGAGACTTCTTTGTTGTGCACATTTGCATTGCTTGCTTGCTTGGTTGCCCATAAAGTGCGTATGCGTTTTTTCCTGGATATATTCAGGAAAAAACGCATACTCCCTTTTGGGCCAACTGCATCATTGTCGAAATTCTGCCGCTTTTCATGTGCTTTAAAGGCGAGTCCAATCTATCTCTTGAAATCTGTTTCTTGCAATTCTGTCTTGCATTCAGATCCTCTTCTTTGCCTTACCTCAACATATTTTTGGACGTTAGTTTTCATTTATAACTCTGCAGGTTTGTGAATTGCAGTGACCCTGAGCTCCATTTTTTAAGTTGCTCTTTTGTGAGCTGGCCTCAAAACCGCAGGATTGCTTCAGGCCCTATTTTGGCTCCGGCGAGGCGGGCTGAGCCTTTTTTTAATTCTTATTCTTAATGGGAAATTAGAGTGACATGTGCCCGTCCAAACCCCTACAACTATTCTCTCATTGGTTCCCCCTGTTCCCGTTCATCCTCCTCACAATTTGCAAAATGTGTGAAACAGAAGTTTAAATGTGCTGATTCTCTAAGTGGGGAGATTCTAAGTAACGTGGCTGGAATGATGAACAGGAGCACCAGGATAGGATAAATGAGGTGCATTTTAGACACATCTCCCGATCACATGGTGTACAGTCCTCTGGGTTTTCCATGCATGTTTTAGCTGTAGGAAGATTCCTTGAACCTGCAGATTTGGGACCCATTGAATGGGTACCAGGTAGTATTACTTTAAAAGGTGTGCATTTCCTCACCCAACCTCACATTTCTCTTAGCGCGAACAGTTTCCAGCCTTATGTCTCATCCTGCTGTGGGTCTAGATGTGTTCAATCCATGTTGCATCACCGTCCCTGAGGAAAAGTTGTAAGAGGTTTTCTCTGTCTCTCTGTCGTTTATTTTTTTCAATTTATTACTATGTTGTTTACAGCTGATTTTCAAAGCTCTGTTTCTTGCTGCTGTACATCCACTTGATTCACGTACAGAGAGACATCAATAATTTCTTTTTCAGATTCTTACCAGTCATAGATATTCTTTTCCGGTGACTTGAGTGTGCTGAGTGCAGTTCTTTTAGCTACCGTGTAGGCCTTGTTGATTATCAGTTTGGTATTTGGAATGGTATCTTTGCTAATTTCAACCTCCTGGATGATGCCTCACCCCTCCCCACCTTTCCCGTTTAGCAGCCTTACGCGTGTTTTCTACATATTTATGTCACTTAGAATGATCATACGTAACTCCTCCGGAGTTGTTACAACTGGCCATATTTCATTGATTTCCAGGCTGAGTAATATTCCACTCTACATAAGTACCACATCTCTATCCATTTTTTCCCTCCAGAGACATTTAAGTTATATCCTAGTCGAGGATCTTTTAAACAGAGAGGCAGTAAACATTGGGGTGCCTGTGTCCTCTCGATTTTTGTTTTTCCCAAGATATACGCCCATGAGTGCAAGTGCCCTATGCTCTGTAGCTCATTTTTTAGATGCTTTAGTAAACACAATACACTTCTCCAGAATGGCCGTTGGCAATATACATTTCCACTATAAGCCTCACAGGGCTCCCTCTTCTCCTTGCCCTGTCCTGCATTTCTGGCGTTTACACTTTATGAGGATGGCTCTTCTGACTGATGCGAAGTGATATCTTTTGTAGTATTGATTTCCAGTGCCCACCTGTTTGGTTGGCTAAAAAAGTGTATGCCCTTTTCTTGAATATATACAGAAAAAAACGCATACAGCCTTTTTGGCCAACTGCAATGTCGGCAATGTTCAGCCCCTTTTCTTGTGCTTAATGGCGAGTCCTTTCTACCTCCTCAAATCCCTTTCCTGCCATTCTCCCTTGCTTGCCAATCCTTTTCTCTGACTTTCCTCAAGACATTTTTCAGTGATAGATATTTTCAACTCTGCAGTTTCGTGAATTTTACTGCCCCTGAGTTCCATTGTTCAACTTGTGTTTATGGGAACTGGCCACAAAGCAGTGGGATTTCCTCAAGCCCTATACTGTTTCCATGGGCAACCCTAGCCTTTGGTCAATTCATCTTCCTGATTGGAAATTAGAGTGACATGTGCCTGTCTGAACACCTAGGACTTGTCTCTCATTGTTCCTCATCCTTCCGCTTCATCCTCTGGACAAATTCCAAACTGTACGCAACAGGATGTTGACAGTGTTGACATCTCCAAGTGGGGAGACTGTTAGTAAAGACGCTGGAGGGGTGAACCCGAGCACCAGGAGATGAGGAGATGAGATGCCTTTTCCAAACTCTTCCCGATCAGACGGTATACCATCCTCTGGATGTGACAGACATGTTTTAGCAGTAGGAAGAGTCCCATTCATGTAAGGAGAACACCAGGGCTTTTTCAAAATCAGTGTCTCCCCGAAACCCAAACTGGGGAGTTTTTTAAGCTACGGCTACACATATGTTCATTAAGGGCCTTGGGAAGTAGGCAGAGTCCAAACTTTAGATGACTGAAGTCTTCAGGGTCAGAAGCACTCACCACCGGCTTCCCTTAGGTTACACTTTAACTGTCATTGATAGATGATGTCAATAAAAATATCTATTCTTTTTCCGATTATTTCCCCTTATAGGTTATTGCACAATATTGAGTGTAGTTCCCTGTGCTATACAGTAGTTCCTTGTTGATGATCTATTTTATACATAGCAGTGTGTATGTGTTAATTCCAAACTGTTAATTTATCCCTCCTCCCACCTTTCCCCTTTGGTAATAATAAATTATAAGATTTTATACTTCTCAGAAATGGGGGAGCTGAAAGAGAGGTATCATTTTCAATGGAAAAGCATTTAAAACAAGATTGAAGCTTTAACCAAGATTATTAGATGTACATCCTTGGAAAGAAATCACTTCATTTCTCTAATATTGACCTGACAAATAAGACAAACCTTTTCACTGAACTTGCTTATAATAAAGTGATGGAAATATCAAATGGAAGTGTTAGAAACATCTTATTTTACCCGAGCCTTATAAACTGTTCTATGTTAACTACAGTTTGGCTCACACATCTGTTCATTGAAGTTACAATAGTCTCAATTTCTGTTACTGATCCTCCAGAGTGGACCCCAACAAGGGTCCCCCTGCCCAGTGTCATTGGGGCCAACAGATCGAGACTGAGTTTGGTTCCCAAGCAAAGGAAACTTTATATTTTCATCAGAGAATGGAGAGGTGAGAGCATGCACTACCCCGTGGGCTGTGGGCTGGGCTGCTGTGTAGAGATCCTGTCAGAGTCAGTGGGAGGGAGGGGGCGGAGCTCTCAAGGGCCGGGTTGGCTGCAGCTCAGGCTCTATATCTCGGAGTCTGCACTGGGCCCCAGGAGCTGAGGTGTCGACCCAGCCATTCTGCACCAGGAAATCTGGTCTGAAGTGCCGGGTGTGGAACCTCTGCATGCGGGACCCTAGGAGCACGTGAAATTAGACAAAGCACAAAGGATAAAAAAGGTCAGACTTGACTTTATTGCCCACATTCTATTTTTATCTCCCAGGGATTTTTAATGGGCTTTGCTGGGGACAAACCCCTCCTCTGCCTTTTGTCCCGTTCCTCATTCTTGGAGTGCTGAGGGTGCAGACCCTTCTTCTGTAACTGCTGAGTGCTGAGTTGGGAGCCCTCATACCAGGGGACGAGGGTCAGAACTTCTCCCCAGCAGCCTCCAGGTGACGTTGATTGGCCCCAGGACCCCTGCCTCCCTGCTCGTCCGCCTGAGCACCAGCATTGGAAGTGTTATAGATTCTAATGACCTTTAAGGGTCCAGGAAAGAGATGTGCAGAGACGCTGTGGGGGCCGGTTTCACCCCGCCCCACATTTGTTCGGCCACCTTAGGCTGACCGTTTCTGCCAGCCTAGATGCTCTGACCAGTAGTCTGCTCTTTCTTCAATTAGGCCCCTGAATTAACGTAAAAACAGCACCAGGTGTCAGAGCCCTGCCCGCTCAACTCCCAGACAGTCCAGGGTCAGTGGTGATCAAGGACCATGATGGCCACTGAGTCAACAGCCTTTTGAAGTAAACAGGAGTCCAGCCGGTCTTATTGGCCACCATCATCACGGTGTCTGTAGGCTTTTCTATGGTGACGGTGTGATATACGGTTCCCCCGCCAAGATTATTAGCTCCCCTCCGGGTGCAGGAAGTCCTGCAAGCAGTAGTCTACTCCTTCGGGACACACTATTGTTGTTTTATGAGAGAAACTCCAGGTCAAGTGATGTTCACACGAGTCGTCATGGTGCCCTGTTGCCCCCGGTTATCTCTCTGGATGTTGGAGTTGGAGGGCCTCCTCACTCGAGGTCGGTGTGCCCACGGAGCGAACCCTGCAACTTCAGGGCATGGTTGGTGATTAGGATCACCACGTGGGGTCCTTTTCCCTTAGGAGGGAGGTGGCCTTTTGGGCTGCTGATTTCCAGGTTTTTAGATACCGCCAGTATCTTGGCCAGATGTGGCAGTGGGCCAAGCCCCTTGGTGACTGTAGTTTATCCTACCTGGATGGCATTCTTGCGTTGTTCCATTTCAAGTGGTCCCAGTTTTTGCACTAATTCTCCAATGGCGATTCACCTTTCACCGGGAATGGAAAGGTCAAAGGGTTTAGCTCAATTAGGGAGTTCCAGGGCAAGGGTCTGAATTGACTGCTCTTTCCATTCTTGAAAGGCCACTTCTGGATTCTGTTCAAAAGGATCATCATCTTTTCCTTTCAGTGTTTCATATAGAGGCCCAGCTAGTAGACTGTAGTTAGGGATCCAGAAGCAGCAAACCCTGGCCTCCCCAGGAACCCCTAAGCTGTCTTCTAGTTTTAGAAAGGGGTAAGGCTGCAAATGGTTTCTTCCCTTTCCTGGGATGGGCTTCTCTGACCTTGTGTGAGAATGAAGCCCAGGCAGGTCACTGCAGTCTGTGATATTTGAGCTTTTTCTTGGACAACTTCTATCCTTTATTGGCTTGGTAGTTCAGAGGCCTCCTTAGTAGGGCTGGCGATCAGAATGTCGTCTGCATATTGAAGGAGGGTTTCCTTTTCCAGAGGTAGAACTTTTCGGTCGTTAGCTAAGCTTTCCCCAAAGATGGTGTGGGAATTTTTGAACCCTTGGGGCAAGACGGCCCGGAAGTATTGTTTTAGTTGTATGTTGAGTCCTGCCACTCACAAGCCAAAATTTCTTGTGACTCTGGGACTAATGGAATACAAAAGAAGGCATCATTGAAGACTAATACAGAATACCATGTCCTGGTGGTTGGTAGAATGACCAGCAGGGTGTAGGGATCAGGAGCAACTGGAGGTATATCCTCGGTGGCTTCACTGACTGTCCTGACATCCTTTACCAGGTCCCCAGCAGCCCATGGGGCTCTCGTGGTCAGGCCAATCCCAGGATATGGAGCTCTCCTGGGCAGGTACCCCACCCCCAACCCAGCCCACGGGGCTCTCATGGTCAGGCCCCTCCCAGGATACAGAGCTACCCTTGCAGGTACCGTGGCAGGGCTGGGCACACAGGAACCGTGCACATAGCCCTCATTGAAGAGCACCCCCAGCTCACCTGTCGCTCAGAGCTGACACAGAGCACCTCAGAGCAGGACTTGAACTAACAAACAGCAGCTCCGACAGGTCTGTGATCCTGGGCATCACTCTGTGTGGCCTCCCTCCACCTGGTCTTCCAGAGACTTCCACTGCACCCAGGGCACCAGGCCTCTGTCTCCAACCACCACCCACCCCTCCTCTCCCTGACTCCTGGGTTCCTCTCATTAGGAGAGGGTTTTCTTGAAGTTGTCTCCCACTCATGGGCCAGATAAAATGATTAGAAAACAAGCCAAAGCTGCAGCCCCTTGTCTATCCTGACTCTCAGGAGCCCACACCTGTTCCTTGGACCTGGCCGGTTCAGCAAGTTCCATTGTCTGCAACTGTGAGACCCTGAGGGGTGATGATTGGCTGACCTGGGCAGCCTTACCATGCCGGCCAGCCCTCCCCAGGTGTGCCTGGGTTGAGATCAATATAAATACCACTCCAGGCAGCAAAAGCCCCTGCAGCTGTGCCTGACGCCATTTTCTCTGCCCTGTCAGCAGTCTCGGGGCTGGGCTGGTGGGAGGGAGTGAGAGGCCACGGCTTTGTGGGTGGCCCAGTGTGAGTGGGGCTCTGCTGGACTTTCTGCAGCAGTTGCCAGGCTGCCACCTGCTAAAGAAGAGGATGTGTCACCCATACCTGCTGCTGGAATTTCTCCCTGGGCAGAGGTGAGGAAGGAAAAAAGCAGTGGGGGCAGGGACAGGACGGGTATCTCAGGCAGGGAAATGGAAATCTTCCAGAAGAGCACCCAGGGCCAGGACCATCCTGGCTGGCCTGCAGGCACCAAGTCAGCTGGCATGCTGTCACTCGTGTGGCTCCATGGCCCTTCCTCTAGGCTTTCAAGTCCTTGTATATATTCAGGTGTTTTACCTGGGAAGGGCGGGAACAGTTCAGCAGCAACTGGCCTGGGGTTCAGCTCACGTTTACTCACAGATGCCTCGGCACGGTGCCCCAGCTTTGCAATGAGGACGCTTGTTGTGTGGGGGCTGCTGGCTGAATGGGAGACGATTCCCCACCACTGACCAACTTCAGAATTGTTTACAACTGGAGCAAGTGCCCTGATACGGTTTTCCTCTGAGTAACTGGTGGGTTCTGTTTTTTTTTTCTCTTTTTCGTTTTTGGTTCAAGGTAGATTTTATTCCTCTTTTTTGTATTTACAGATATAAGCATGGAAATAATTTATTCATATAAATACATGTATGTGAAGGGAATAATTGTTTTTTCTGTTTTATTTTTTAAATTTTATTTCTTTTTAATTTTGAATTTTATTTTATATTTTTATACAGCAGGTTCTCATTGGTTATCTATTTTATACATATAAATGTTTACATGCCAATCCCAATCTCTCAACTCCTCCCACCACCACCCCTCCAAGAGCTTTCCCCCCTTGTTGTCCATACGATTGTTGTCTACATCTGTTGCTCTATTTATGCCTTGCAAAACGGTTAATCTGTACAGTTTTTCTAGGTTCCACATATATGCATGAATATACAAGATTTGTTTTTCTCTTTCTGACTTACTTCACTCTGTATGACAGTCTCTAGATCCATCGACGTCTCTACAAATGACCCAATTTCATTCCTTTCATGGCTTAGTAATATTCCATTTTATATATGTACCACATCTTTATGCATTCGTCTGTCTGTGGGCATTTAGGTTGCTTCCATTACCTCGATATTGTAAATAGTGATGCAATGAACATTGCGGTGAATGTCTCTTTTTGATTTATGGTTTTGTCTGGGTATATGTCCAGTCCTGGGATTGCTGTATCATATGGTAATTCTATTATTAGTTTCTTAAGAAACTCCATATTGTTCTCCATAGTGACTGTATCAATTTATATTCCCAACAATAGTGGAAGAGGCTTCCTTTTCTCCACACCCTTTCCAGCATTTGTTGTTTGTAGATTTTCAGATGATGCCCATTCTAACAGGTGTGAGGTGATACCTCATTGTTGAGTCCATTTCGTTGAGCGAGGGGTAGGTCTTGTCTATTACGTATTTGGCTTATGGAACGGTATCTGTGCTAATTTCAAACTCTGGTTTTATGCAGCACCCCAACTCACCTTTCCCCTTAAGCAAGCATAAGTTGGTTTTCTAAACTTGAGACCCTGTTCTGTTTTGTAATTCAGTTCATGTGTAGCCAAGTTTACATTCCGTGCATTAGTGATACCTTATGATGTTTCTTTTTCTGTGTGACTTATTTCACTTAGAATCATCATGCCTCAATCCACTCATTATGCTGGTACAGGCCTGGTGACACAGATTTCATTGCTGAGTGGTATTCTGTTGTACATAAGTACCGCAACTTCTTTATCAATTATTTGTTCTCTGGGATATTTAACTTGTACTGTAGAAGAGGCTCCTGTAAACAGAGCCGTTGTAAATTTTGGGGTGGCTGTGTCTTTTTGATTTTAATTTCCCTAAGCTATAGGACCATAAGTGGAAATGCCCTAGACTCTGTTGCTTTGTTTTTCAGATGTATCAGGAAACACCATACACTTCTCCAGAGTGGCTGTTGGCAATGTACATCCCGCCCATCAGCATAACAAGGCTCCTTTTTCCCCATGGCCTGTCTTGCCTTTCTGGATTTTACACTTTTCTCAGATGGCCCTTTAGACCGGGGGGAAGTGACACTTCATAGTAGTTCGGATTTCCATTGCAAGCTTGCTTGGTTTGCCAAAAAGGGCGTATGTGTTTTTTCCTGAATATATTCAGGAACAAACTCATACGCCCTTTGTTGCCAAGTGCATCATTGTCGATGTTCTGCCTCTTTTCCTATGCTTTAAATGCAAATCCAGTCTACCTCCTGAAATCGGTTTCCTGCAATTCTGCCCCGCTTTCAAGTCCTCTTCGCAGCCTTACTTCAATATATTTTTGGACGTTTTCTGTCATTTATAACTCTGCAGGTTTGTGAATTACAGGGCCCCTGAGCTCCTTTCTTCAACTCGCTTTCTTGTGAGCTGGCCGCAAACCCGCAAGACTGCTTCAGGCCCTAATCTGCTTCTGGCAGGGCACGCTGAGCCTTTGGTTAATTCCTCTTCCTGGTGGGAAATGAGTGTTAAATATGCCCGTCCAGACACCTACCTCACTCTCAACCCCTTGGTGATGTGGGTCCTCTGGTTTGTGGCCACTTTTGCTGGGTTCCTCACCTTTCGATGATGTGGCCCCACTAGTGTGAGGACACTCCTGCTTGGTTCTCATCCACGTGGTTATGTGGACCCCCTGGTGAGAGTCTGTTCCTGGCTTTGTTCCTCACCCACCTGTGAGGGAGACCCTCTGCTGATAGGTCACTCCTGCATGGCTGGCACACATTGCCTTGGTGAAGTCAGCCGTGTGGTGGCAGTTGGAGCGTGCTGGGAATCTCTTCCCCCCGGTGATGAGGGCCCTCTTGCATCAGGCCCTGACTGCTGGGCTCACCAACTTTTCTTAGTGAGCCCAGTGATGCTTTGGCACTCCTCTTAGGATCCCATCTCCATGGGGATGTGGGCCTTCTGCTCTGAGGTCCCAACGGCTGGGTTGTTCACATTTTCATGATGTGGGCTCTCTGGTGTTAGTTCACAGAAGCCTGGATCCCATAGCCTCTGTGCTCTTGGCCGCCTGCTGGGAGGTTCCAACTGCTGGATTCCTCACTTTTTTAAATTTTTGGGCCCTCTGTTGTGAGGATCCTCCTGCCTGCCTCACTCCCAGCCCCTTCGTGATGTGTGTCGTCTGGTTTGAGGCCACATGTGCTGGATTCCTCACCTTTCGATGATGTGGGACCAATGGTCTTAGGAGACTCCTGCCTGGTTCACAACCCCTTGGTGATGTGGGCCCTCTGTTGAGAGTCTGATCCTGGCTGGGTTCCTCACCCATCTGTGAGGTAGGCCGTCTGATGTGAGGTCACTCCTGCCTGGCTTGCTCACCTCGCCTTGTGGACATGAGCCCTCTGGTGGCACTTGGAGCCTGCTGGGAGCCTCCTCTCCTCGGTGATGAGGGCCCTCTGGCATCAGGCCCTAACTGCTGGGCTCCCCACATTTTGTGATGTGTGCCCAGTGGTGCGAGGACACTCCAGCCAGGTTCACATCCCCATTGGGGTGTGGGCCTTCTGCTCTGAGGTCCCAAAGCCTGGGTTGCTCACAGTTTCATGATGTGGGCTCTCTGCTGTTAGTTCACTCCTGCCTGCATCCCATAGCTTCTGTGCTCTGGACCGCCTGCTGGGAGGTTCCAACTGCTGGATTCCTCACCTTTCTTATTCTTTGGGCCCTCTGTTTTTAGGCTACTCCTGCCTGCCTCACTCCCGTTTCCTTTGTGATATGTGTCCTCTGATTTGAGGCCACATGTGCTGGGTTCCGCACCTTTCGATGATGTGACCCCACTGGAGGGAAGACAGTCCTGACTGGTTCCCATCCCCTTGCTGATGTGGGCCCTCAGGTGAGAGTCTGATCCTGGCTGGGTTCCTCACCCTTCTGTGAGGTGGGCCCTCTGCTGTGAGGTCAATCATGCCTGTCTGGCACACGTCACCTTGGCGACGTGGGCCCTCTGGTGGCAGTTGGAGTGTGCTGGGATCCTCCTCCCCTCGGTGATGAGGGCCCTCTTGCCTTAGGCCATAACTGCTGGGCTCCCCACATTTTCTGATGTGCGCCAAGTGAGTGAGGAGACTCTTGCCAGGTTCCCATCCCCATGGCGATATGGGCCTTCTGCTCTGAGGTCAAAACGGCTGGCTTGCTCACAGTACCATGATGTGGGCCCTCTGCTGTGAGTTCACTCCGGCAAGGATCCCTTATCATCGGTGCTCTGAGCCGCCTGCTGGGAGGTTCCAACTGCTGGATTCCTCAACTTTTTTATTCTATGTGCCCTCTGTTGTGAGGCTCCTCCTGCCTGCCTCACTGCCAGCCCCTTGGTGATGACTGTCCTATGGCTTGAGGCCACATGTGCTGCGTTCCTCACCTTTCGATGATGTGACCCCACTCGTGTGCGGACACTCCTGCCTGGTTCCCATCCCCTTGGTGAGGTGGGCCCTCTGGCGAGAGTCTAATCCTGGCTGGGTTCCTCAACGTTCTGTGAGGTAGGCCCTCTGCTGTGAGGTCACTCCTGCCTGGCTGGCACACGTCACCTTGGAGACGTGAGCCCTCTGGTGGCAGTTGGAGCGTGCAGGGCGCCTCCTCCTCTCGGTGATGACGGCCCTCTGGCGTCAGGCCCTAAATGGTGGGCTCCCCACATTTTCTGATGTGCGCCCAGTGGTGCGAGGACACTCCAGCCAGGTTCCCATTCCCATGGGGATGTGGTCCTTCTGCGCTGAGGTCTCAACTCCTGGGTTGCTCACAGTTTTGTGATGTGGGCCCTCTGCTGTGAGTTCACTGTGGCCTGGATCCCATAGCCTCGGTGTTCTGGGCCGCCTGCTGGAAGGTCTAAATGCTGGAATCCTCACGTTTTTTATATTATGTGCCCTGTGTTGTGAGGCTACTCCTGCCTGCCTCACTCCAAGGCCCTTGGTGATGTGGGTCCTCTGGTTTGAGGACACATGTGCTGGGTTCCTCACCTTAAGATGATGAGGCCCCACTGGTGTGAGGATAATCCTGACTGGGTCCCATCCCCTTTGTGATGTGGGCCCTCTGGTGAGAGTCTGATCCTGGCTGGGTTCCTCACCCATCTGTGAGGTGGGCCCTCTACTATCAGGTAACTCTTGCCTGGGTTGCTCACCTCGCCTTGTTGACATGAGCCCTCTGGTGGCAATTGGACCCTGCTGGGAGCCTCCTCAGCTCTGTGATGAGGGCCCTCTGACGTCAGGCCCTAACTGCTGGGCTCCCCAACTTTTCTTAGTGAGCCCAGTGTTGCTCAAGCACTCCTCTTAGGTTCCCATCCCCATGGGGATGTGGGCCTTCTGCTCTGAGGTTCCAACGGCTGGGTTGATCACAATTTCATGATGTGGGCTCTCTGGTGTTAGTTCACTGTGGCCTGGATCCCATAGCCTCTGTGGTCTTGGCTGCCTGCTGGGAGGTTCCAACTGCTCGATTCCTCAACTTTTGTATTCTATGGGTCCTGTGTTGTGATGCTCCTCCTGCCTGCCTCACTCGCAACCCCTTCGTGATGTGGGTCTTCTGGTTTGAGGCCACATGTGCTGGGTTAGGCAACTTTCAATGATGTGGCCCCACTGGTGTGAGGACACTCCTGCCTGGTTCCCATCCCCTTGGTGATGTGGGCCTTCTGGTGACAGTCTTATCCTGGCTGGGTTCCTCACTCTTCTGTGAGGTAGGCCCTCTGCTGTGAGGTCAATCCTGCCTGACTTGCACACATCACCTTGGCGACGTGGGCCCTCTGTTGGCACATGGAACCTGCTGGGAGCCTCCTGCCCTCGGTGATGACGGCCCTCTAGCATCAGGCTCTAACTGCTGGGCTCCCCACGTTTTCAGATGTGAGCCCAGTGATGCCAGGACACTCCTGTCAGGTTCCCATCCCCATGGGGATGTGGGCTTTCTGCTCTGAGGTCCCAATGCCTGGGTTGCTCACAGTTTCATGATGTGGGCTCTCTGCTGTTAGTTCACTCCTGCCTGCATCCCATAGCTTCTGTGCTCTCGGCCGCCTGCTCGGAGGTTCCAAATGCTGGATTCCTCACTTTTTTTATTCTTTGGGCCCTCTGTTTTTAGGCTACTCCTACCTGCCTCACTCCCATCCCCTTTGTGATGTATGTCCTCTGATATGAGGCCACATGTGCTGGGTTCCTCACCTTTCGATGATGTGGCCCCACTGGTGGGAGGACAGTCCTGACTGGTTCCCATCCCCTTGGTGTTGTGGGCCCTCTGGTGAGAGTCTCATCCTGCCTTGGTTCCTCACCCTTCTGTGAGATAGGCCCTCTGCTGTGAGGTCACTACTGCCTGCCTGGCGCATGCCACCTTGTAGACGTGGGCCCTCTGTTGGCAGTTGGAACCTGCTGGGAGTCTCCTCCCCTCAGTTATGAGGGCCCCCTGGCGTCAGGCCCTAACTGCTGGGCTCCTAACATTTTCTGATATGTGCTAAGTGGTGCAAAGCCACTCCTGCCAGGTTCCCATCCCAATGGGGATGTGGGCCTTCTGTTCTGAGGTCCCAACAGCTGGGCTGCTCACAGGTTCATGATGTGGGCCCTCTGCTGTGAGTTCACTGCGGCCTGGATCCCATAGCCTCGGTGCTCTGGGCCACTTGCTGGGAGGTTCCAACTGCTGGATTCCTCAACTTTTATATTCTATGGACCCTGTGTTGTGAGGCCAGTCCTGCCAGCCTCATTCCGAACCCCTTGGTGATGTGGTTCCTCTGGTTTGAGGACACATGTGCTGGGATCCTCACCTTTCGATGATGTTGTCCCACTGGTGTGGGGACACTCCTGCCTGGTTCCCATCCCCTTGGTGATGTGGGCCCTCTGGTGAGAGTCTGATCCTGGCTGTGTTCCTCACCCTTCTGTGAGGTGGGCCCTCTGCTGTGAGGTCACTCCTGCCAGGCTGGAACACATCACCTTGGCGACGTTGGCCCTCTGGTGGCAGCTGGAGCCTGCTGGGAGCCTCCTCCTCTTGGTGATGAGTGCCCTCTAGCGTCAGGCCCTAACTTCTGAGCACCCCACGTTTTCTGATGTGAGCCCAGTGATGCCAGGACACTCCTGTCATGTTCCCATCACCATGGGGATGTGGGCCTTCTGCTCTGAGGTCCCAATGTCTGGGTTGCTCACAGTTTCATGATGTGGGCTGTCTGGTGTTAGTTCACTCTGGCCTGGTTCCTCTAACCTCTGTGCTCTGGGCCGCCTGCTGGGAGGTTCCAACTGCTGGATTCCTCACCTTTCTTATTTTTGGGCCCTCTGTTATGAGGCTCCTCCTGCCTGCCTCACTCCCAGCCCCTTGGTGATGGGTGTCCTATGGTTTGAAGCCACATGTTCTGGGTTCCTCACCTTTAGATGATGTGGCCCTACTCATGTGAGGACACTCCTGCCTGGTTCCAATCCATTTGGTGATGTGGGCCCTCTGGTGCGAGTCTGATCCTGACTGGGTTCGTCACACTTCTCTGAGGTGGGCCCTCTGCTGTGAGGTCATTCGTGCCTGGTTGGCACACATCGGCTTGGCGACGTCAGCCCTCTGGTGGCAGTTGGAGCCTGCTGGGAGCCTCCTTCCCTTGGTGATGAGGGTCCTCTGGCGTCAGGCCCTAACTGCTGGTCGCCCAAAATTTTCTGATACGTTCTCAGTGGTGCGAGGACACTCCTACCAGAATTCCATCCCCATGGGGATGTGGGCCTCCTGCTCTGAGGTCCCAATGGCTGGGTTGCTCAGTTTCATGACATGGGCCCTCTTCTGTGAGTTCACTGTGGCCTGGATCCCATGGCCTCGGTGCTCTGGGCCGCCTGCTGGGAGGTTCCAACTGCTGGATTCCTCACTTTTTTATTCTATGGGCCCAGTGTTGTGAGGCTACTCCTGCCTGCCTCACTCCGAGGTCCTTGGTGATGTGGGTCCTCTGGTTTGAGGACACATGTGCTGAGTACCTCAGCTTTTGATGATGTGGCCCCACTGATGTGAAGACACTCCTGCCTGGTTCCCATCCCCTTGGTGATGTGGGCCCTCTGGTGAGAGTCTGATGTTGGCTGGGTTTCTCACCCTTCTGTGAGGTGGGACCTCTGCTGTGAGGTAACTCCTGCCTGGCATGCTCACGTTGCCTTGGCAATGTGAGCCCTCAGGTGGCAGTTGGAGCCTGCTGGGAATCTCCTCCCCTCAGGTATGAGAGCTCTGGATAAAACACATATGCCCTTTTTTGCCAAGTGCATTATTTTCCAAGTTCTGTCTCTTTTCCTATGCTTTAAGAGCTACTCCAGTGTACGTTCTGAAATCAGTTTCCAGCAATTCTGCCCCGCATTCAAGTCCTCTTCACAGCCTTACTTCAGTATAATTTTGGATGATAGCTGTCATTTATAACTCCGCAGGTTTCTGAATTACAGTGCCCCTGAGCTCCTTTCTTCAACTCGCTTTCTTGTGAGCTGGCCGCAACACCACAGGATCTCCTCAGGCCCTAATCTAGTTCCAGCATGGCACGCGGAGCCTTTGGTTCATTTATCTTCCTGGTGGGAAATGAGAGTTAAATTTGCCCGTCCAGACACCTACAGATAGTCTCCCATTGCTTCTCCTTATTCCTGTTCATCTTCCGAAGAAATTGCAAACTGGGCCAAACAGGAGGTTAAAGGCACTGACTCTCCAAGTGGGGAGAGTGTTAGTAAAGCGTCTGGAATGTTGCACCCGAGTACCAGGGGACGAAAACTGAGACACATTTGAACACGTTTCCCGATCACACGGTGGATCATACACTCCGTTCCACATGCATGTTTTAGCTGAAGGAAGAATCCCTTAAACCTGGAGAGTTGAGACCCATGGAATGGGTACCATGCAATATGACTTCAAAGGATCTGCATTTGCTCACCGAACCTCACCAATCCTATCACTGCTGCATTTATGCTGCTGTACACACGCTTGATTCTCTTTCGGAGACATATAAATCCATAGGTTTTAAGATTCTTACTAGTCAGGTATATTCTTAGGCGTTTAATATGGGGTGTTGAGTCCACTTCGTTGAGCAAGGAGTAGCTCTTGTCTATTACATATTTGGCTTATGGAACGGTATCTGTGCTAATTTCAATGTGTGGTTTTATGCTGCACCCCAACTCACCTTTCCCCTTAAGCAAGCATAAGTTGGTTTTCTACATCTGAGACACTGTTCTGTTTTGTAATTCAGTTCCTGTGTAGCCAAGTTTACATTCCGTGTAGTAGTGATATCTTATGATGTTTCTTTTTCTGTGTGACTTATTTCACTTAGAATCATCGTACCTGAATCCACTCATTATGCTTCTACGGGCCTGATGACATAGATTTCATTGCTGAGTGATATTGCATTGTACGTAAGTACCACAACTTCTTTATCCATTTTTCGCTTTCTGTGATATTGAACTTGTACCGTAAACGAGGTTCTTGTAAACAGAGCCGTCCCAAACTTTGGGGTGGCTGTGTCTTTTGATTTTAATTTCCCTAAGCTATAGGACCATAAGTGGAAGTGCCCTAGGCTCTGTTGCTTTGTTTTTTGGATGTTTCAGGAAACACCATACACTTCTCCAGAGTGGCTGCTGGCAATTTACATCCAACCCATCAGCATAACAAGGCTCCCATTTCTCCATGGCCTGTCCTGCCTTTCTGGATTTTACACTTTTTTCAGATGGCCCTTTTGACCGGGGGGCAGTGAGACTTCATTGTAGTGCAGATTTCATTTGCAAGCTTGCTTGTTTGGCCAAAAAGGGCGTATGCGTTTTTTCCTGTATATATTCAGGAAAAAACGCATACGCCCTTTTTGGCCAAGTGCATCATTGTGGACGTTCTGCCTCTTTTCCTATGCTTTACATGCAATTCCAGTGTACCTCCTGAAATCGGTTTCCTGCAATTCTGCCCCGCTTTCAAGTCCTCTTGGCAGCCTTACTTCAATATATTTTTGGACGATAGCTGTCATTTATAACTGCAGGTTTGTGAATTACAGTGCCCCTGATCTCCTTTCTTCAACTCGCTTTCTTGTGAGCTGGCTGCAACACCGCAGGATTGCTTCTGGCCCTAGTGTGGTTCCGGCATGGCACGCTGAGCCTTTGGTTAATTCCTCTTCCTGGTGGGAAATGATAGTTAAATTTGCCCGTCCAGACGCCTCCAGCTAGTCTCTCATTGGTTCTCCCTATTCCTGTTCATTTTTCACAGAAATTGCAAACTGGGCCAAACAGGAGGTTAAAGGCACTGACTCTCCAAGTGGGGAGAGTGTTAGTAAAGCATCTGGAATGTTGCACCCGAGTACCAGGGGACGAAAACTGAGACACATTTGAACACGTTTCCCGATCACACTGTGGATCGTACTCTGGGTTCCACATGCATGTTTTAGCTGAAGGAAGAATCCCTTAAACATGGAGAGTTGAGACCCATGGAATGGGTACCATGCAATATGACTTCAAAGGGTCTGCATTTGCTCACCGAACCTCACCAATCCTATCACTGCTGCGTTTATGCCGCTGTACACACGCTTGATTCTCTTTCGGAGACATATAAATCCTTAGGTTTTAAGATTCTTACTAGTCAGGTATATTCTTAGGCGTTTAATGTGGGTTGTTGTGTCCACTTCGTTGAGCAAGGAGTAGCTCTTGTCTATTACATATTTGGCTTATGGAAGGGTATCTGTGCTAATTTCAATCTCTGGTTTTATGCAGCACGCCAACTCACCTTTCCCCTTAAGCAAGCATAAGTTGGTTTTCTACATTTGACACCCTGTTCTGTTTTGTAATTCAGTTCCTGTGTAGCCAAGTTTACATTCCGTGCAGTAGTGATATCTTAAGATGTTTCTTTTTGTGTGTGACTTATTTCACTTAGAATCATCGTACCTGAATCCACTCATTATGCTGCTACGGGCCTGATGACATAGATTTCATTGCTGAGTGATATTGCATTGTACGTAAGTACCACAACTTCTTTATCCATTTTTCGCTTTCTGTGATATTGAACTTGTACCGTAAACGAGGTTGTTTTAAACAGAGCCGTCCCAAACTTTGGGGTGGCTGTGTCTTTTTGATTTTAATTTCCCTAAGCTATAGGACCATAAGTGGAAGTGCCCTAGGCTCTGTTGCTTTGTTTTTTGGATGTTTCAGGAAACACCATACACTTCTCCAGAGTGGCTGCTGGCAATTTACATCCCGCCCATCAGCATAACAAGGCTCCCAGTTCTCCTTGGCCTGTCCTGCCTTTCTGGATTTTACACTTTTTTCAGATGGCCCTTTTGACCGGGGGGCAGTGAGACTTCATTGTAGTGCAGATTTCCTTTGCAAGCTTGCTTGGTTGGCCAAAAAGGGCGTATGCGTTTTTTCCTGAATATATTCAGGAAAAAACGCATACGCCCTTTTTGGCCAAGTGCATCATTGTGGACATTGTGCCTCTTTTCCTATGCTTTACATGCAATTCCAGTCTCACTCCTGAAATCGGTTTACTGCAATTCTGACCCGCTTTCAAGTCCTCTTGGCAGCCTTACTTCAATATATTTTTGGAAGATAGCTGTCATTTATAACTCTGCAGGTTTGTGAATTACAGTGTCCCTGAGCTCCTTTCTTCAACTCGCTTTCTTGTGAGCTGGCCGCAACACCGCAGGATTGCTTCAGGCCCTAGTTTGGTTCCGGCACGGCATGCTGAGCCTTTGGTTAATTCCTCTTCCTGGTGGGAAATGAGAGTTAAATTTGCCCGTCCAGACACCTCCACCTAGTCTCTCATTGGTTCTCCCTATTCCTGTTCATTTTCCACAGAAATTGCAAACTGGGCCAAACAGGAGGTTAAAGGCACTGACTCTCCAAGTGGGGAGAGTGTTAGTAAAGCGTCTGGAATCTTGCACCCGAGTAGCAGGGGACGAAAACTGAGACACATTTGAACACGTTTTCCAATCACACAGTGGATCATACTCTGGGTTCCACATGCATGTTTTTGCTGACGGAAAAATCCCTTAAACATGGAGAGTTGAGACCCATGGAATGGGTACCATGCAATATGACTTCAAAGGGTCTGCATTTGCTCACCGAACCTCACCAATCCTATCACTGCTGCGTTTATGCCGCTGTACACACGCTTGATTCTCTTTCGGAGACATATAAATCCTTAGGTTTTAAGATTCTTACTAGTCAGGTATATTCTTAGGCGTTTAATGTGGGTTGTTGTGTCCACTTCGTTGAGCAAGGAGTAGCTCTTGTCTATTACATATTTGGCTTATGGAAGGGTATCTGTGCTAATTTCAATCTCTGGTTTTATGCAGCACGCCAACTCACCTTTCCCCTTAAGCAAGCATAAGTTGGTTTTCTACATTTGACACCCTGTTCTGTTTTGTAATTCAGTTCCTGTGTAGCCAAGTTTACATTCCGTGTAGTAGTGATATCTTATGATGTTTCTTTTTCTGTGTGACTTATTTCACTTAGAATCATCGTACCTGAATCCACTCATTATGCTGCTACGGGCCTGATGACATAGATTTCATTGCTGAGTGATATTGCATTGTACGTAAGTACCACAACTTCTTTATCCATTTTTCGCTTTCTGTGATATTGAACTTGTACCGTAAACGAGGTTCTTTTAAACAGAGCCGTCCCAAACTTTGGGGTGGCTGTGTCTTTTTGATTTTAATTTCCCTAAGCTATAGGACCATAAGTGGAAGTGCCCTAGGCTCTGTTGCTTTGTTTTTTGGATGTTTCAGGAAACACCATACACTTCTCCAGAGTGGCTGCTGGCAATTTACATCCCGCCCATCAGCATAACAAGGCTCCCAGTTCTCCTTGGCCTGTCCTGCCTTTCTGGATTTTACACTTTTTTCAGATGGCCCTTTTGACCGGGGGGCAGTGAGACTTCATTGTAGTGCAGATTTCCTTTGCAAGCTTGCTTGGTTGGCCAAAAAAGGCGTATGCGTTTTTTCCTGAATATATTCAGGGAAAAACGCATACGCCCTTTTTGGCCAAGTGCATCATTGTGGACATTGTGCCTCTTTTCCTATGCTTTACATGCAATTCCAGTCTCCCTCCTGAAATCGGTTTACTGCAATTCTGACCCGCTTTCAAGTCCTCTTGGCAGCCTTACTTCAATATATTTTTGGAAGATAGCTGTCATTTATAACTCTGCAGGTTTGTGAATTACAGTGTCCCTGAGCTCCTTTCTTCAACTCGCTTTCTTGTGAGCTGGCCGCAACACCGCAGGATTGCTTCAGGCCCTAGTTTGGTTCCGGCACGGCATGCTGAGCCTTTGGTTAATTCCTCTTCCTGGTGGGAAATGAGAGTTAAATTTGCCCGTCCAGACACCTCCACCTAGTCTCTCATTGGTTCTCCCTATTCCTGTTCATTTTCCACAGAAATTGCAAACTGGGCCAAACAGGAGGTTAAAGGCACTGACTCTCCAAGTGGGGAGAGTGTTAGTAAAGCGTCTGGAATGTTGCACCCGAGTAGCAGGGGACGAAAACTGAGACACATTTGAACACGTTTTCCAATCACACAGTGGATCATACTCTGGGTTCCACATGCATGTTTTTGCTGACGGAAGAATCCCTTAAACATGGAGAGTTGAGACCCATGGAATGGGTACCATGCAATATGACTTCAAAGGGTCTGCATTTGCTCACCGAACCTCACCAATCCTATCACTGCTGCGTTTATGACGCTGTACACACGCTTGATTCTCTTTCAGAGACATATAAATCCATAGGTTTTAAGATTCTTACTAGTCAGGTATAATGTTAGGCGTTTAATATGGGGTGTTGAGTCCACTTCGTTGAGCAAGGAGTAGCTCTTGTCTATTACATATTTGGCTTATGGAATGGTATCTGTGCTAATTTCAATCTCTGGTTTCATGCAGCACCCCAACTCACCTTTCCTCTTAAGCAAGCATAAGTTGGTTTTCTACATTTGACACCCTGTTCTGTTGAGTAATTCAGTTCCTGTGTAGCCAAGTTTACATTACGTGTAGTAGTGATATCTTATGATGCTTCTTTTTCTGTGTGACTTATTTCACTTAGAATCATCGTACCTGAATCCACTCATTATGCTGCTATGGCCCTGATGACATAGATTTCATTGCTGAGTGATATTGCATTGTACGTAAGTACCACAACTTCTTTATCCATTTTTCGCTTTCTGTGATATTGAACTTGTACCGTAAACGAGTTTCTTGTAAACAGAGCCGTCCCAAACTTTGGGGTGGCTGTGTCTTTTTGGTTTTAATTTCCCTAAGCTATAGGACCATAAGTGGAAGTGCCCTAGGCTATGTTGCTTTGTTTTTTGGATGTTTCAGGAAACACCATACACTTCTCCAGAGTGGCTGCTGGCAATTTACATCCCAACCATCAGCATAACAAGGCTCCTAGTTCTCCTTGGCCTGTCCTGCCTTTCTGGATTTTACACTTTTTTCAGATAGCCCTTTTGACCGGGGAGCAGTGAGACTTCATTGTAGTGCAGATTTCCTTTGCAAGCTTGCTTGGTTGGCCAAAAAGTGCGTATGCGTTTTTTCCTGAATATATTCAGGAAAAAACGCATACGCACTTTTTGGCCAAGTGCATCATTGTGGACGTTCTGCCTCTTTTCCTATGCTATACATGCAATTCCAGTCTACCTCCTGAAATCGGTTTCCTGCAATTCTGCCCCGCTTTCAAGTCCTCTTGGCTGCCTTACTTCAATATATTTTTGGAAGATAGCTGTCATTTATAACTCTGCAGTTTTGTGAATTACAGTGCCCCTGAGCTCCTTTCTTCAACTTGCTTTCTTGTGAGCTGCCCGCAGCACCGCAGGATTGCTTCAGGCCCTAGTTTGGTTCCGGCACGGCATGTTGAGCCTTTGGTTAATTCCTCTTCCTGGTGGGAAATGAGAGTTAAATTTGCCCGTTCAGACACCTCCACCTAGTCTCTCATTGATTCTTCCTATTCCTGTTCATTTTCCACAGAAATTGCAAACTGGGCCAAACAGGAGGTTAAAGGCACTGACTCTCCAAGTGGGGAGAGTGTTAGTAAAGCGTCTGGAATGTTGCACCCGAGTACCAGGGGGCGAAAACTCAGACACATTTGAACACGTTTCCCGATCACACGGTGGATCATACTCTGGGTTCCACATGCATGTTTTAGCTGAAGGAAGAATCCCTTAAAACTGGAGAGTTGAGACCCATGGAATGGATACCATGCAATATGACTTCAAAGTGTCTGCATTTGTTCACCGAACCTCACCAATCCTATCGCTTCTGCGTTTATGCCACTGTACACACGCTTGATTCTCTTTCGGAGACATATAAATCTATAGGTTTTAAGATTCTTACTAGTCAGGTATATTGTTAGGCGTTTAATATGGGGTGTTGAGTCCACTTCGTTGAGCAAGGAGTAGCACTTGTCTATTATATATTTGGCTTATGGAACGGTATCTGTGCTAATTTCAATCTCTTGTTGTATGCAGCACCCCAACTCACCTTTCCCCTTAAGCAAGCATAAATTGGTTTTCTACATTTGACACTCTGTTCTGTTTAGTAATTTAGTTCCTGTGTAGCCAAGTTTACATTCCGTGTAGTAGTGATATCTTATGATGTTTCTTTTTCTGTGTGACTTATTTCACTTAGAATCATCGTACCTGAATCCACTCATTATGCTGCTACAGGCCTGATGACATAGATTTCATTGCTGAGTGATATTGCATTGTACATAAGTACCACAACTTCTTTATCCATTTTTCGCTTTCTGTGATATTGAACTTGTACCGTAAACGAGGTTCTTGTAAACAGAGCCGTCCCAAACTTGGGGTGGCTGTGTCTTTTTGATTTTAATTTCCCTAAGCTATAGGACCATAAGTGGAAGTGCCCTAGGCTCTGTTGCTTTGTTTTTTGGATGTTTCAGGAAACACCATACACTTCTCCAGAGTGGCTGCTGGCAATTTACATCCCGCCCATCAGCATAACAAGGCTCCCAGTTCTCCATGGCCTGTCCTGCCTTTCTGGATTTTACACTTTTTTCAGATGGCCCTTTTGACCGGGGGGCAGTGAGACTTCATTGTAGTGCAGATTTCCTTTGCAAGCTTGCTTGGTTGGCCAAAGAGGGCGTATGCGTTTTTTCCTGAATATATTCAGGAAAAAACGCATACGCCCTTTTTGGCCAAGTGCTTCATTGTGGACGTTCTGCCTCTTTTCCTATGCTTTACATGCAATTCCAGTCTACCTCCTGAAATCGGTTTCCTGCAATTCTGCCCCGGTTTCAACTCCTCTTGGCTGCCTTACTTCAATATATTTTTGGAAGATAGCTGTCATTTATAACTCTGCAGGTTTGTGAATTACAGTGCCCCTGAGCTCCTTTCTTCAACTCGCTTTCTTGTGAGCTGGCCGCAACACCGCAGGATTGCTTCAGGCCCTAGTTTGTTTCCGGCACGGCATGCTGAGCCTTTGGTTAATTCCTCTTCCTGGTGGGAAATGAGAGTTAAATTTGCCCGTCCAGACAGCTCCAGCTAGTCTCTCATTGGTTCTCCCTATTCCTGTTCATTTTCCACAGAAATTGCAAACTGGGCCAAACAGGAGGTTAAAGGCACTGACTCTCCAAGTGGGGAGAGTGTTAGTAAAGCGTCTGGAATGTTGCACCCGAGTACCAGGGGACGTAAACTGAGACACATTTGAACACGTTTTCCGATCACACGGTGGATCATACTCTGGGTTCCACATGCATGTTTTAGCTGAAGGAAGAATCCCTTAAACATGGAGAGTTGAGACCCATGGAATGGGTACCATGCAATATGACTTCAAAGGGTCTGCATTTGCTCACCGAACCTCACCAATCCTATCACTGCTGCGTTTATGCCGCTGTACACACGCTTGATTCTCTTTCGGAGACATATAAATCCATAGTTTTTAAGATTCTTACTAGTCAGGTATATTGTTAGGCGTTTAATATGGGGTGTTGAGTCCACTTCGTTGAGCAAGGAGTAGCACTTGTCTATTATATATTTGGCTTATGGAACGGTATCTGTGCTAATTTCAATCTCTTGTTGTATGCAGCACCCCAACTCACCTTTCCCCTTAAGCAAGCATAAATTGGTTTTCTACATTTGACACTCTGTTCTGTTTAGTAATTTAGTTCCTGTGTAACCAAGGTTACATTCCGTGTAGTAGTGATATCTTATGATGTTTCTTTTTCTGTGTGACTTATTTTTTTATTTATTTTTTTTTATTTATTTTTTTTTTGCGGTACGTGTGCCTCTCACTGTTGTGGTGTTTCCCATTGCGGAGCACAGGCTCCGGACGCGCAGGCTCAGCGGCCATGGCTCACAGGCCCAGCCGCTCCGCGGCATGTGGGATCTTCCCGGAGCGGGGCACAAACCCATGTCCTATGCATCGGCAGGCGGACTCTCAACCACTGCGCCACCAGGTAAGCCCTGTGTGACTTATTTCACTTAGAATCATCGTACCTGAATCCACTCATTATGCTGCTACGGGCCTGATGACATAGATTTCATTGCTGAGTGATATTGCATTGTACGTAAGTACCACAACTTCTTTATCCATTTTTCACTTTCTGTGATATTGAACTTGTACCGTAAACGAGGTTCTTGTAAACAGAGCCGTCCCAAACTTGGGGTGGCTGTGTCTTTTTGATTTTAATTTCCCTAAGCTATAGGACCATAAGTGGAAGTGCCCTAGGCTCTGTTGCTTTGTTTTTTGGATGTTTCAGGAAACACCATACACTTCTCCAGAGTGGCTGCTGGCAATTTACATCCCGCCCATCAGCATAACAAGGCTCCCAGTTCTCCATGGCCTGTCCTGCCTTTCTGGATTTTACACTTTTTTCAGATGGCCCTTTTGACCGGGGGGCAGTGAGACTTCATTGTAGTGCAGATTTCCTTTGCAAGCTTGCTTGGTTGGCCAAAAAGTGCGTATGCGTTTTTTCCTGAATATATTCAGGAAAAAACGCATACGCCCTTTTTGGCCAAGTGCATCATTGTGGACGTTCTGCCTCTTTTCCTATGCTTTACATGCAATTCCTGTCTACCTCCTGAAATCGGTTTCCTGCAATTCTGCCCCGCTTTCAAGTCCTCTTGGCAGCCTTACTTCAATATATTTTTGGAAGATAGCTGTCATTTATAACTCTGCAGGTTTGTAAATTACAGTGCCCCTGAGCTCCTTTCTTCAACTCGCTTTCTTGTGAGCTGGCCGCAACACCGCAGGATTGCTTCAGGCCCTAGTGTGGTTCCGGCACGGCATGATGAGCGTTTGGTTAATTCCTCTTTCCGGTGGGAAATGAGAGTTAAATTTGCCCGTCCAGACACCTCCAGCTAGTTTCTCATTGGTTCTCCCTATTCCTGTTCATTTTCCACAGAAATTGCAAACTGGGCCAAACAGGAGGTTAAAGGCACTGAGTCTCCAAGTGGGGAGAGTGTTAGTAAAGCATCTGGAATGTTGCACCCGAGTACCAGGGACGAAAACGAGACACATTTGAACACGTTTCCCGATCACACGGTGGATCATACTCTGGGTTCCACATGCATGTTTTAGCTGAAGGAAGAATCCCTTAAACCTGGAGAGTTGAGACCCATGGAATGGGTACCATGCAATATGACTTCAAAGGGTCTGCATTTGCTCACCGAACCTCACCAATCCTATCACTGCTGCGTTTATGCCGCTGTACACACGCTTGATTCTCTTTTGGAGACATATAAATCCGTAGGTTTTAAGATTATTTCTAGTCAGGTATATTCTTAGGCGTTTAATATGGGGTGTTGAGTCCACTTCGTTCAGCAAGGGGTAGCTCTTGTCTATTGTATATTTGGCTTATGGAACGGTATCTGTGCTAATTTCAATCTCTGGTTTCATGCAGCACCCCAACTCACCTTTCCCCTTAAGCAAGCATAAGTTGGTTTTCTACATTTGAGACCCTGTTCTGTTTTGTAATTCAGTTCCTGTGTAGCCAAGTTTACATTCCGTGTATTGGTGATATCTTATGATGTTTCTTTTTCTGTGTGACTTATTTCACTTAGAATCATCGTACCTGAATCCACTCATTATGCTGCTACGGGCCTGATGACATAGATTTCATTGCTGAGTGATATTGCATTGTACGTAAGTACCACAACTTCTTTATCCATTTTTCACTTTCTGTGATATTGAACTTGTACCGTAAACGAGGTTCTTGTAAACAGAGCCGTCCCAAACTTTGGGGTGGCTGTGTCTTTTTGATTTTAATTTCCCTAAGCTATAGGACCATAAGTGGAAGTGCCCTAGGCTCTGTTGCTTTGTTTTTTGGATGTTTCAGGAAACACCATACACTTCTCCAGAGTGGCTGCTGGCAATTTACATCCCGCCCATCAGCATAACAAGGCTCCCAGTTCTCCTTGGCCTGTCCTGACTTTCTGGAATTTACACTTTTTTCAGATGGCCCTTTTGACCGGGGGGCAGTGAGACTTCATTGTAGTGCAGATTTCCTTTGCAAGCTTGCTTGGTTGGCCAAAAAGGGCGTATGCGTTTTTTCCTGAATATATTCAGGAAAAAACGCATACGCCCTTTTTGACCAAGTGCATCATTGTGGACATTGTGCCTCTTTGCCTATGCTTTACATGCAATTCCAGTCTCCCTCCTGAAATCGGTTTCCTGCAATTCTGCCCCGCTTTCAACTCCTCTTGGCAGCCTTACTTCAATATATTTTTGGAAGATAGCTGTCATTTATAACTCTGCAGGTTTGTGAATTACAGTGCCCCTGAGCTCCTTTCTTCAACTCGCTTTCTTGTGAGCTGGCCGCAACACCGCAGGATTGCTTCAGGCCCTAGTTTGGTTCCGGCATGGCATGTTGAGCCTTTGGTTAATTCCTCTTCCTGTTGGGAAATGAGAGTTAAATTTGCCCGTCCAGACACCTCCACCTAGTCTCTCATTGGTTCTCCCTATTCCTGTTCATTTTCCACAGAAATTGCAAACTGGGCCAAACAGGAGGTTAAAGGCACTGAGTCTCCAATTGGGGAGAGTGTTAGTAAAGCGTCTGGAATGTTGCACCCGAGTAGCAGGGGACGAAAACTGAGACACATTTGAACACGTTTTCCGATCACATGGTGGATCATACTCTGGGTTCCACATGCATGTTTTAGCTGAAGGAAGAATCCCTTAAACCTGGAGAGTTGAGACCCATGGAATGGGTACCATGCAATATGACTTCAAAGGGTCTGCATTTGCTCACCGAACCTCACCAATCCTATCAGTGCTGCGTTTATGCCGCTGTACACACGCTTGATTCTCTTTCGGAGACATATAAATCCTCAGGTTTTAAGATTATTACTAGTCAGGTATATTCTTAGGCGTTTAATGTGGGGTGTTGAGTCCACTTCGTTGAGCAAGGAGTAGCTCTTGTCTATTACATATTTGGCTTATGTAACGGTATCTGTGCTAATTTCAATCTCTGGTTTTATGCAGCACCCCAACTCACCTTTCCCCTTAAGCAAGCATAAGTTGGTTTTCTACATTTGACACCCTGTTCTGTTTTGTAATTCAGTTCCTGTGTAGCCAAGTTTACATTCCGTGTAGTAGTGATATCTTATGATGTTTCTTTTTCTGTGTGACTTATTTCACTTAGAATCATCGTACCTGAATCCACTCATTATGCTGCTACGGGCCTGATGACATAGATTTCATTGCTGAGTGATATTGCATTGTACGTAAGTACCACAACTTCTTTATCCATTTTTCGCTTTCTGTGATATTGAACTTGTACCGTAAACGAGGTTCTTGTAAACAGAGCCGGCCCAAACTTTGGGGTGGCTGTGTCTTTTTGATTTTAATTTCCCTAAGCTATAGGACCATAAGTGGAAGTGCCCTAGGCTCTGTTGCTTTGTTTTTTGGATGTTTCAGGAAACACCATACACTTCTCCAGAGTGGCTGCTGGCAATTTCCATCCCGCCCATCAACATAACAAGGCTCCCAGTTCTCCATGGCCTGTCCTGCCTTTCTGGATTTTACACTTTTTTCAGATGGCCCTTTTGACCGGGGGGCAGTGAAATTTCATTGTAGTGCAGGTTTCCTTTGCAAGCTTTCTTGGTTGGGGAAAAAGGGCGTATGCGTTTTTTCCTGAATATATTCAGGAAAAAACGCATACGCCCTTTTTGGCCAAGTGCATCATTGTGGACATTGTGCCTCTTTTCCTATGCTTTACATGCAATTCCAGTCTACCTCCTGAAATCGGTTTCCTGCAATTCTGCCCCGATTTCAAGTCCTCTTGGCAGCCTTACTTCAATATATTTTTGGACAATAGCTGTCATTTATAACTCTGCAGGTTTGTGAATTACAGTACCCCTGAGTTCCTTTCCTCAACTTGCTTTCTTGTGAGCTGGCCGCAACACCGCAGGATTGCTTCAGGCCCTAGTGTGCTTCTGGCATGGCACGCTGAGCCTTTGGTTAATTCCTCTTCCTGGTGGGAAATGAGAGTTAAATTTGCCCGTCCAGACACCTCCATCTAGTCTCTCATTGGTTCTCCCTATTCCTGTTCATCTTACGCAGAAATTGCAAACTGGGCCAACCAGGAGGTTAAAGGCACTGACTCTCCAAGTGGGGAGAGTGTTAGTAAAGCGTCTGGAATGTTGCAGCCGAGTACCAGGGGACGAAAAGGGAGACACATTTGAACATGTTACCTGATCACACGGTGGATCATACTCTGTGATCCACATGCATGTTTTAGCTGAAGGAAGAATCCCTTAAACCTGGAGAGTTGAGACCCATGGAATGGGTACCATGCAATATGACTTCAAAGGGTCTGCATTTGCTCACCGAACCTCACCAATCCTATCACTGCTGCGTTTATGCCGCTGTACACACACTTGATTCTCTTTTGGAGACATATAAATCCAAAGGTTTTAAGATTCTTACTAGTCAGGTATATTCTTAGGCGTTTATTATGGGGTGTTGAGTCCACTTCGTTGAGCAAGGAGTAGCTCTTGTCTATTACATATTTGGCTTATGGAACGGTATCTGTGCTAATTTCAATCTCTGGTTTTATGCAGTACCCCAACTCACCTTTCCCCTTAAGCAAGCATAAGTTGGTTTTCTACATTTGAGACCCTGTTTTGCTTTGTAATTCAGTTCCTGTGTAGCCAAGTTTACATTGCGTGTATTAGTGATACCTTATGATGTTTCTTTTTCTGTGTGACTTATTTCACTTAGAATCATCGTACCTGAATCCACTCATTATGCTGCTACGGGCCTGATGACATAGATTTCATTGCTGAGTGATATTGCATTGTACGTAAGTACCACAACATCTTTATCCATTTTTCGCTTTCTGTGATATTGAACTTGTACCATAAACGACGTTCTTGTAAACAGAGCCGTCCCTAACTTTGGGGTGGCTGTGTCTTTTTGATTTTAATTTCCCTAAGCTATAGGACCATAAGTGGAAGTGCCCTAGGCTCTGTTGCTTTGTTTTTTAGATGTTTCAGGAAACACCATACACTTCTCCAGAGTGGCTGTTGGCAATTTACATCTCGCCCATCAGCATAACAAGGCTCCCAGTTCTCCATGGCCTGTCCTGCCTTTCTGGATTTTACACTTTTTTCAGATGGCCCTTTTGACCGGGGGTAGTGAGACTTCATTGTAGTGCAGATTTCCTTTGCAAGCTTGCTTGGTTGGCCAAAAAGGGCGTATGCGTTTTTTCCTGAAGGAAAAAACGCATACGCCCTTTTTGGCCAAGTGCATCATTGTGGACGTTCTGCCTCTATTCCTGTGCTTTACATGCAATTCCTGTCTACCTCCTGAAATCGGTTTCCTGCAATTCTGCCCCGCTTTCAAGTCCTCTTGGCAGCCTTACTTCAATATATTTTTGGACGATAGCTGTCATTTATAACTCTGCAGGTTTGTGAATTACAGTGCCCCTGAGCTCCTTTCTTCAACTCGCTTTCTTGTGAGCTGGCCGCAACACCGCAGGATTGCTTCAGGCCCTAGTGTGCTTCTGGCATGGCACGCTGAGCCTTTGGATACTTCCTCTTCCTGGTGGGAAATGAGAGTTAAATTTGCCCGTCCAGACACCTCCAGCTAGTCTCTCATTGGTTCTCCCTATTCCTGTTCATCTTACGCAGAAATTGCAAACTGGGCCAAACAGGAGGTTAAAGACACTGACTCTCCAAGTGGGGAGAGTGTTAGTAAAGCGTCTTGAATGTTGCACCCGAGTACCAGGGGACGAAAACTGAGACACATTTGAACACGTTTCCCGATCACACGGTGGATCGTACTCTGGGTTCCACATGCATGTTTTAGCTGAAGGAAGAATCCCTTAAACCTGGAGAGTTGAGACCCATGGAATGGGTACCATGCAATATGACTTCAAAGGGTCTGCATTTGCTCACCAAACCTCACCACTCCTATCACTGCTGCGTTTATGCCGCTGTACACACGCTTGATTCTCTTTCGGAGACATATAAATCCATAGGTTTTAAGATTCTTACTAGTCAGGTATATTCTTAGGCGTTTAATATGGGGTGTTGAGTCCACTTCGTTGAGCAAGCAGTAGCTCTTGTCTATTACATATTTGGCTTATGGAGCGGTATCTGTGCTAATTTCAATCTCTGGTTTTATGCAGCACCCCAACTCACCTTTCCACTTAAGCAAGCATAAGTTGGTTTTCTACTTTGAGACCCTGTTCTGTTTTGTAATTCAGTTCCTGTGTAGCCAAGTTTACATTCCGTGTATTAGTGATACCTTATGATGTTTCTTTTTCTGTGTGACTTATTTCACTTAGAATCATCGTACCTGAATCCACTCATTATGCTGGTACGGGCCTGATGACATAGATTTCATTGCTGAGTGATATTGCATTGTACGTAAGTACCACAACTTCTTTATCCATTTTTCGCTTTCTGTGATATTGAACTTGTACATTAAACGAGGTTCTTGTAAACAGAGCCGTCCCAAGCTTTGGGGTGGCTGTGTCTTTTTGATTTTAATTTCCCTAAGCTATAGGACCATAAGTGGAAGTGCCCTGGGCTCTGTTGCTTTGTTTTTTGAATGTTTCAGGAAACACCATACACTTCTCCAGAGTGGCTGTTGGCAATTTACATCCCACCCATCAGAATAACAAGGCTCCCAGTTCTCCATGGCCTGTCCTGCCTTTCTGGATTTTACAGTTTTTTCAGATAGCCTTTTGACCGGGGAGCAGTGAGACTTCATTGTAGTGCAGGTATCCTTTGCAAGCTTGCTTGGTTGGCCAAAAAGGGCGTATGCGTTTTTTCCTGAATATATTCAGGAAAAAACGCATACGCCCTTTTTGGCCAAGTGCATCATTGTGGACGTTCTGCCTCTTTTCCTATGCTTTACATGCAATTCCAGTCTACCTCCTGAAATCGGTTTCCTGCAATTCTGCTCCGCTTTCAACTCCTCTTGGCAGCCTTACTTCAATATATTTTTGGAAGATAGCTGTCATTTATCTCTGCAGGTTTGTGAATTACAGTGCCCCTGAGCTCCTTTCTTCAACTCGCTTTCTTGTGAGCTGGCCGCAACACCGCAGGATTGCTTCAGGCCCTAGTGTGCTTCCGGCATGGCATGCTGAGCCTTTGTTTAATTCTTCTTCTTGGTGGGAAATGAGAGTTAAATTTGCCCGTCCAGACACCTCCAGCTAGTTTCTCATTGGTTGTCCCTATTCCTGTTCATTTTCCACAGAAATTGCAAACTGGGCCAAACAGGAGGTTAAAGGCACTGACTCTCCAAGTGGGGAGAGTGTTAGTAAAGCGTCTGGAATGTTGCATCCGAGTACCAGGGGACGAAAACTGAGACACATTTGAACACGTTTCCCAATCACACGGTGGATCATAATCTGTGTTCCACATGCATGTTTTAGCTGAAGGAAGAATCCCTTAAACCTGGAGAGTTGAGACCCATGGAATGGGTACCATTCAATATGACTTCAAAGGGTCTGCATTTGCTCACTGAACCTCACCAATCCTATCACTGCTGCGTTTATGCCGCTGTACACACGCTTGATTCTCTTTCGGAGACATATAAATCCATAGGTTTTAAGATTCTTACTAGTCAGGTATATTCTTAGGCGTTTAATATGGGGTGTTGAGTCCACTTCGTTGAGCAAGGAGTAGCTCTTGTCTATTACATATTTGGCTTATGGAACGGTATCTGTGCTAATTTCAATCTCTGGTTTCATGCAGCACCCCAACTCACCTTTCCTCTTAAGCAAGCGTAAGTTGGTTTTCTACATTTGAGACCCTGTTCTGTTTTGTAATTCAGTTCTTGTGTAGCCAAGTTTACCTTCCGTGTAGTAGTGATATCTTATGGTGTTTCTTTTTCTGTGTGACTTATTTCACTTAGAATCATCATACCTGAATCCACTCATTATGCTGCTACGGGCCTGATGACATAGATTTCATTGCTGAGTGATATTGCATTGTACGTAAGTACCACAACTACTTTATCCATTTTTCGCTTTCTGTGATATTGAACTTGTACCGTAAACGAGGTTCTTGTAAACAGAGCCGTCCCAAACTTTGGGGTGGCTGTGTCTTTTTGATTTTAATTTCCCTAAGCTATAGGACCATAAGTGGAAGTGCCCTAGGCTCTGTTGCTTTGTTTTATACATGTTTCAGGAAACACCATACACTTCTCCAGAGTGGCTGTTGGCAATTTACATCCCGCCCATCAGCATAACAAGGCTCCCAGTTCTCCATGGCCTGTCCTGCCTTTCTGGATTTTACACTTTTTTCAGATGGCCCTTTTGACCGGGGGGCAGTGAGACTTCATTGTAGTGCAGATATCCTCTGCAAGCTTCCTTGGTTGGCCAAAAAGGGCGTATGCGTTTTTTCCTGAATATATTCAGGAAAAAACGCATACGCCCTTTTTGGCCAAGTGCATCATTGTGGACGTTCTGCCTCTTTTCCTATGCTTTACATGCAATTCCAGTGTACCTCCTGAAATCGATTTCCTGCAATTCTGCCCCGCTTTCAAGTCCTCTTGGCAGTCATTATTCAATATATTTTTGGACGATAGCTGTCATTTATAACTCTGCAGGTTTGTGAATTACAGTGCCCCTGAGCTCCTTTCTTCAACTCGCTTTCTTGTGAGCTGGCCGCAACACCGCAGGATTGCTTCAGGCCCTAGTGTGGTTCCGGAACGGCACGCTGAGCCTTTGGTTAATTCCTCTTCCTGGTGGGAAATGAGCGTTAAATTTGCCCGTCCAGACACCTCCAGCTAGTCTCTCATTGGTTCTCCCTATTCCTGTGCATCTTACGCAGAAATTGCAAACTGGGCCAAATAGAAAGTTTAAGGCACTGACTCTCCACGTGGCAGAGTGTTAATAAAGCGTCTGGAATGTTGCACCCGAGTACCAGGAGACGAAAAGTGAGACACATTTCAAAACGTTTCCCGATCACACGGTGGATCATACTCTGGGTTCCACATGCATGTTTTAGCTGAAGGAAGAATCTCTTAAACCTGGAGAGTTGAGACCCATGGAATGGGTACCATGCAATATGACTTCAAAGGGTCTGCATTTGCTCACCAAACCTCACCAATCCTATCACTGCTGCGTTTATGCCGCTGTACACATGCTTGATTGTCTTTCGGAGACATATAAATCCGTAGGTTTTAAGATTATTTCTAGTCAGGTATATTCTTAGGCGTTTAATATGGGGTGTTGAGTCCACTTCGTTGAGCAAGGAGTAGCTCTTGTCTATTACATATTTGGCTTATGGCACGGTGTCTGTGCTAATTTCAATCTCTGGTTTCATGCAGCACCCCAACTCACCTTTCCCCTTAAGCAAGCATAAGTAGGTTTTCTACATTTGAGACCCTGTTCTGTTTTGTAATTCAGTTCCTGTGTAGCCAAGTTTACCTTGCGTGTATTAGTGATATCTTATGATGTTTCTTTTTCTGTGTGACTTATTTCACTTAGAATCATCGTACCTGAATCCACTCATTATGCTACTATGGGCCTGATGACATAGATTTCATTGCTGAGTGATATTGCATTGTTCGTAAGTACCACAACTTCTTTATCCATTTTTCGCTTTTGTGCTATTGAACTTGTACCGTAAAGAGATTCTTGTAAACAGAGCGGTCCCAAACTTTGGGGTGGCTGTGTCTTTTTGATTTTAATTTCCCTAAGCTATAGGACCATAAGTGGAAGTGCCCTAGGCTCTGTTGCTTGTTTTTTAGATGTTTCAGGAAACACCATACACTTCTCCAGAGTGGCTGTTGGCAATTTACATCCCGCCCATCAGCATAACAAGGCTCCCAGTTCTCCATGCCCTGTCCTGCCTTTCTGGATTTTACACTTTTTTCAGATGGCCCTTTTGACTGGGCGGCAGTGAGACTTCATTGTAGTGCAGATTTCCTTTGCAAGCTTGCTTGGTTTGCCAAAAAGGGCGTATGCGTTTTTTCCTGAATATATTCAGGAAAAAACGCACACGCCCTTTTTGGCCAAGTGCATCGTTGTGGACGTTCTGCGTCTTTTCCTATGCTTTACATGCAATTCCAGTCTACCTCCTGAAATCGGTTTCGTGCAATTCTGCACCGCTTTCAAGTCCTCTTGGCAGCCTTACTTCAATATATTTTTGGACGATAGCTGTCATTTATAACTCTGCAGGTTTGTGAATTACAGTGCCCCTGAGCTCCTTTCTTCAACTCGCTTTCTTTTGAGCTGGCCGCAACACCGCAGGATTTCTTCAGGCCCTTGTGTGCTTCCGGCATGGCATGCTGAGCCTTTGGTTAATTCTTCTTCTTGGTGGGAAATGAGAGTTAAATTTGCCCGTCCAGACACCTCCACCTAGTCTCTCATTGGTTCTCCCTATTCCTGTTCATTTTCCACAGAAATTGCAAACTGGGCCAAACAGGAGGTTAAAGGCACTGACTCTCCAAGTGGGGAGAGTGTTAGTAAAGCGTCTGGAATGTTGCACCCGAGTACCAGGGGACGAAAACTGAGACACATTTGAACACGTTTCCCGATCACACGGTGGATCATACTCTGGGTTCCACATGCATGTTTTAGCTGAAGGAAGAATCCCTTAAACCTGGAGAGTTGAGACCCATGGAATGGGTACCATGCAATATGACTTCAAAGGGCCTGCATTTGCTCACCGAACCTCACCAATCCTATCACTGCTGCGTTTATGCCGCTGTACACACGCTTGATTCTCTTTTGGAGACATATAAATCCAAAGGTTTTAAGATTCTTAATAGTCAGGTGTATTCTTAAGCGTTTAATATGGGGTGTTGAGTCCACTTCGTTGAGCAAGGAGTAGCTCTTGTCTATTACATATTTGGCTTATGGAACGGTATCTGTGCTAATTTCAATCTCTGGTTTCATGCAGCACCCCAACTCACCTTTCCTCTTAAGCAAGCGTAAGTTGGTTTTCTACATTTGAGACCCTGTTCTGTTTTGTAATTCAGTTCTTGTGTAGCCAAGTTTACCTTCCGTGTAGTAGTGATATCTTATGGTGTTTCTTTTTCTGTGTGACTTATTTCACTTAGAATCATCATACCTGAATCCACTCATTATGCTGCTACGGGCCTGATGACATAGATTTCATTGCTGAGTGATATTGCATTGTACGTAAGTACCACAACTACTTTATCCATTTTTCGCTTTCTGTGATATTGAACTTGTACCGTAAACGAGGTTCTTGTAAACAGAGCCGTCCCAAACTTTGGGGTGGCTGTGTCTTTTTGATTTTAATTTCCCTAAGCTATAGGACCATAAGTGGAAGTGCCCTAGGCTCTGTTGCTTTGTTTTATACATGTTTCAGGAAACACCATACACTTCTCCAGAGTGGCTGTTGGCAATTTACATCCCGCCCATCAGCATAACAAGGCTCCCAGTTCTCCATGGCCTGTCCTGCCTTTCTGGATTTTACACTTTTTTCAGATGGCCCTTTTGACCGGGGGGCAGTGAGACTTCATTGTAGTGCAGATATCCTCTGCAAGCTTCCTTGGTTGGCCAAAAAGGGCGTATGCGTTTTTTCCTGAATATATTCAGGAAAAAACGCATACGCTCTTTTTGGCCAAGTGCATCATTGTGGACGTTCTGCCTCTTTTCCTATGCTTTACATGCAATTCCAGTGTACCTCCTGAAATCGATTTCCTGCAATTCTGCCCCGCTTTCAAGTCCTCTTGGCAGTCATTATTCAATATATTTTTGGACGATAGCTGTCATTTATAACTCTGCAGGTTTGTGAATTACAGTGCCCCTGAGCTCCTTTCTTCAACTCGCTTTCTTGTGAGCTGGCCGCAACACCGCAGGATTGCTTCAGGCCCTAGTGTGGTTCCGGAACGGCACGCTGAGCCTTTGGTTAATTCCTCTTCCTGGTGGGAAATGAGCGTTAAATTTGCCCGTCCAGACACCTCCAGCTAGTCTCTCATTGGTTCTCCCTATTCCTGTGCATCTTACGCAGAAATTGCAAACTGGGCCAAATAGAAAGTTTAAGGCACTGACTCTCCACGTGGCAGAGTGTTAATAAAGCGTCTGGAATGTTGCACCCGAGTACCAGGAGACGAAAAGTGAGACACATTTCAAAACGTTTCCCGATCACACGGTGGATCATACTCTGGGTTCCACATGCATGTTTTAGCTGAAGGAAGAATCTCTTAAACCTGGAGAGTTGAGACCCATGGAATGGGTACCATGCAATATGACTTCAAAGGGTCTGCATTTGCTCACCAAACCTCACCAATCCTATCACTGCTGCGTTTATGCCGCTGTACACATGCTTGATTGTCTTTCGGAGACATATAAATCCGTAGGTTTTAAGATTATTTCTAGTCAGGTATATTCTTAGGCGTTTAATATGGGGTGTTGAGTCCACTTCGTTGAGCAAGGAGTAGCTCTTGTCTATTACATATTTGGCTTATGGCACGGTGTCTGTGCTAATTTCAATCTCTGGTTTCATGCAGCACCCCAACTCACCTTTCCCCTTAAGCAAGCATAAGTAGGTTTTCTACATTTGAGACCCTGTTCTGTTTTGTAATTCAGTTCCTGTGTAGCCAAGTTTACATTGCGTGTATTAGTGATATCTTATGATGTTTCTTTTTCTGTGTGACTTATTTCACTTAGAATCATCGTACCTGAATCCACTCATTATGCTACTATGGGCCTGATGACATAGATTTCATTGCTGAGTGATATTGCATTGTTCGTAAGTACCACAACTTCTTTATCCATTTTTCGCTTTTGTGCTATTGAACTTGTACCGTAAAGAGATTCTTGTAAACAGAGCGGTCCCAAACTTTGGGGTGGCTGTGTCTTTGTGATTTTAATTTCCCGAAGCTATAGGACCATAAGTGGAAGTGCCCTAGGCTCTGTTGCTTGTTTTTTAGATGTTTCAGGAAACACCATACACTTCTCCAGAGTGGCTGTTGGCAATTTACATCCCGCCCATCAGCATAACAAGGCTCCCAGTTCTCCATGCCCTGTCCTGCCTTTCTGGATTTTACACTTTTTTCAGATGGCCCTTTTGACTGGGCGGCAGTGAGACTTCATTGTAGTGCAGATTTCCTTTGCAAGCTTGCTTGGTTTGCCAAAAAGGGCGTATGCGTTTTTTCCTGAATATATTCAGGAAAAAACGCACACGCCCTTTTTGGCCAAGTGCATCATTGTGGACGTTCTGCCTCTTTTCCTATGCTTTACATGCAATTCCAGTCTACCTCCTGAAATCGGTTTCGTGCAATTCTGCACCGCTTTCAAGTCCTCTTGGCAGCCTTACTTCAATATATTTTTGGACGATAGCTGTCATTTATAACTCTGCAGGTTTGTGAATTACAGTGCCCCTGAGCTCCTTTCTTCAACTCGCTTTCTTTTGAGCTGGCCGCAACACCGCAGGATTTCTTCAGGCCCTTGTGTGCTTCCGGCATGGCATGCTGAGCCTTTGGTTAATTCTTCTTCTTGGTGGGAAATGAGAGTTAAATTTGCCCGTCCAGACACCTCCACCTAGTCTCTCATTGGTTCTCCCTATTCCTGTTCATTTTCCACAGAAATTGCAAACTGGGCCAAACAGGAGGTTAAAGGCACTGACTCTCCAAGTGGGGAGAGTGTTAGTAAAGCGTCTGGAATGTTGCACCCGAGTACCAGGGGACGAAAACTGAGACACATTTGAACACGTTTCCCGATCACACGGTGGATCATACTCTGGGTTCCACATGCATGTTTTAGCTGAAGGAAGAATCCCTTAAACCTGGAGAGTTGAGACCCATGGAATGGGTACCATGCAATATGACTTCAAAGGGCCTGCATTTGCTCACCGAACCTCACCAATCCTATCACTGCTGCGTTTATGCCGCTGTACACACGCTTGATTCTCTTTTGGAGACATATAAATCCAAAGGTTTTAAGATTCTTACTAGTCAGGTATATTCTTAGGTGTTTATTATGGGGTGTTGAGTCCACTTCTTTGAGCAAGGAGTAGCTCTTGTCTATTACATATTTGGCTTATGGAACGGTATCTGTGCTAATTTCAATCTCTGGTTTTATGCCGCACCCCAACTCACCTGTCCCCTTAAGCAAGCATAAGTTGGTTTTCTACATTTGAGACCCTGTTCTGTTTTGTAATTCAGTTCCTGTGTAGCCAAGTTTACATTCCGTGTAGTAGTGATATCTTATGATGTTTCTTTTTCTGTGTGATTTATTTCACTTAGAATCATCGTACCTGAATCCACTCATTATGTTGCTACGGGCCTGATGACATAGATATCATTGCTGAGTGATATTGCATTGTACGTAAGTACCACAACTTCTTTATCCATTTTTCGCTTTCTGTGATATTGAACTTGTACAGTAAACGATGTTCTTGTAAACAGAGCCGGCCGAAACTTTGGGGTGGCTGTGTCTTTTTGATTTTAATTTCCCTAAGCTATAGGAGCATAAGTGGGAGTGCCCTAGGCTCTGTTGCTTTGTTTTTTGGATGTTTCAGGAAACACCATACACTTCTCCAGAGTGGCTGTTGGCAATTTACATCCCACCCATCAGCATAAAAAGGCTCCCAGTTCTCCTTAGCCTGTCCTGCCTTTCTGGATTTTACACTTTTTTCAGATGGCTCTTTTGACTGGGGGGCAGTGAGACTTCATTGTAGTGCAGATTTCCTTTGCAAGCTTGCTTGGTTGGCCAAAAAGGGCGTATGCGTATTTTCCTGAATATATTCAGGAAAAAACGCATACGCCCTTTTTGGCCAAGTGCATCATTGTGGACGTTCTGCCTCTTTTCCTATGCTTTACATGCAATTCCAGTCTACCTCCTGAAATCGGTTTCCTGCAATTCTGCCCCGCTTTCAACTCCTCTTGGCAGCCTTACTTCAATATATTTTTGGAAGATAGCTGTCATTTATAACTCTGCAGGTTTGTGAATTACAGTGCCCCTGAGCTCCTTTCTTCAACTCGCTTTCTTGTGAGCTGGCCGCAACACCGCAGGATTGCTTCTGGCCCTAGTGTGGTTCCGGCATGGCACGCTGAGACTTTGGTTAATTCCTCTTCCTGGTGGGAAATGAGAGTTAAATTTGCCCGTCCAGACACCTCCAGCTAGTCTCTCATTTGTTCTCCCTCTTTCTATTCATCTTCCGCAGAAATTGCAAACTGGGCCAAACAGGAGGTTAAAGGCACTGACTCTCCAAGTGGGGAGAGTGTTAGTAAAGCCTCTGGAATGTTGCACCGGAGTACCAGGGGACGAAAACTGAGACACATTTGAACACGTTTCCCGATCACACGGTGGATCATACTTTGGGTTCCACAGGCATGTTTTAGCTGAAGGAGCATCACTTAAACCTGGAGAGTTGAGACCCATGGAATGGGTACCATGCAATATGACTTCAAAAGGTCTGCATTTGCTCACCGAACTTCACCAATCCTATCACTGCTGCGTTTATGCCGCTGTACACACGCTTGATTCTCTTTCGGAGACATATAAATCCATAGGTTTTAAGATTCTCACTAGTCAGGTATATTCTTAGGCGTTTAATATGGGGTGTTGAGTCCCCTTCGTTGAGCAAGTAATAGCTCTTGTCTATTACATATTTGGCTTATGGAACGGTATCTGTGCTAATTTCAATCTGTGGTTTTATGCAGCACCCCAACTCACCTTTCCCCTTAAGCAATCATAAGTTGGTTTTCTACATTTGACACCCTGTTCTGTTTTGTAATTCAGATCCTGTATAGCCAAGTTTACATTCCGTGTATTAGTGATATCTTATGATGTTTCTTTTTCTGTGTGACATATTTCACTTAGAATCATCGTACCTGAATCCACTCATTATGCTGCTACGGGCCTGATGACATAGATTTCATTGCTGAGTGATATTGCATTGTACGTAAGTACCACAAATTCTTTATCCATTTTTCGCTTTCTGTGATATTGAACTTGTATGGTAAACGAGGTTCTTGTAAACAGAGCCGTCCCAAACTTTGGGGTGGCTGTGTCTTTTTGATTTTAATTTCCCTAAGCTATAGGACCATAAGTGGAAGTGCCCTAGGCTCTGTTGATTTGTTTTTTGGATGTTTCAGGAAACACCATACACTTCTCCAGAGTGGCTGTTGGCAATTTACATCCCGCCCATCAGCATAATAAGGCTCCCAGTTCTCCATGGCCTGTCCTGCCTTTCTGGATTTTACACTTTTTTCAGATGGCCCTTTTGACCGGGGGGCAGTGAGACTTCATTGTAGTGCAGATTTCCTTTGCAAGCTTGCTTGGTTGGCCAAAAAGTGCGTATGCGTTTTTTCCTGAATATATTCAGGAAAAAACGCATACGCCCTTTTTGGCCAAGTTTATCATTGTGGACATTCTGCCTCTTTTCCTATGCTTTACATGCAATTCCAGTCTACTTCCTGAAATCGGTTTCCTGCAATTCTGCCCCGCTTTCAAGTCCTCTTGGCAGCCTTACTTCAATATATTTTTGGAAAATAGCTGTCATTTATAACTCTGCAGGTTTGTGAATTACAGTGCCCCTGAGCTCCTTTCTTCAACTCGCTTTCTTGTGAGTTGGCCGCAACACCGCAGGATTGCTTCTGGCCCTAGTGTGGTTTCGGCATGGCACGCTGAGCCTTTGGTTAATTCCTCTTCCTGGTGGGAAATGAGAGTTAAATTTGCCCGTCCGGACACCTCCACCTAGTCTCTCATTGGTTCTCCCTATTCCTGTTCATTTTCCACAGAATTTGCAAACTGGGCCAAACAGGAGGTTAAAGGCACTGACTCTCCAAGTGGGGAGAGTGTCAGTAAAGCGTCTTGAATGTTGCACCCGAGTAACAGGGAACGAAAACTGAGACACATTTGAACACGTTTCCCGATCACACAGTGGATCATACTCTGGGTTCCACATGCATGTTTTAGCTGAAGGAAGAATCCCTTAAACCTGGAGAGTTGAGACCCATGGCATGGGTACCATGCAATATGACTTCAAAGGGTCTGCATTTGCTCACCGAACCTCACCAATCCTATCACTGCTGCGTTTATGCCGCTGTACACACGCTTGATTCTCTTTCGGAAACATATAAATCCATAGGTTTTAAGATTCTTACTAGTCAGGTATATTCTTAGGCGTTTAATATGGGGTGTTGAGTCCACTTCGTTTGAGCAAGGAATAGCTCTTGTCTATTACATATTTGGCTTATGGAATGGTGTCTGTGCTAATTTCAATCTCTTGTTTTATGCAGCACCCCAACTCACCTTTCCCCTTAAGCAAGCATAAGTTGGTTTTCTGCATCTGACACCCTGTTCTGTTTTGAAATTCAGTTCCTGTGAAGCCAAGTTTACATTCCGTGTAGTAGTGATATCTTATGATGTTTCTTTTTCTGTGTGACTTATTTCACTTAGAATCATCATACCTGAATCCACTCATTATGCTGCTACGGGCCTGATGACATAGATTTTATTGCTGAGTGATATTGCATTGTACGTAAGTACCACAACTTCTTTATCCATTTTTCGCTTTCTGTGATATTGAACTTGTACGGTAAACGAGGTTCTTGTAAACAGAGCCGTCCCAAACGTTGGGGTGGCTGTGTCTTTTTAATTTTAATTTCCCTAAGCTATAGGACCATAAGTGGAAATGCCCTCGGCTCTGTTGCTTTTTTTTTGGATGTTTCAGGAAACACCATACACTTCTCCAGAGTGGCTGCTGGCAATTTACATCCCGCCCATCAGCATAACAAGGCTCCTAGTTCTCTTTGGCCTGTCCTGCCTTTCTGAACTTTACACTTTTTTCAGATGGCCCTTTTGACAGGGGGGCAGTGAGACTTCATTGTAGTGCAGATTTCCTTTGCAAGCTTGCTTGGTTGGCCAAAAAGTGCGTATGCGTTTTTTCCTGAATATATTCAGGAAAAAACGCATACGCCCTTTTTGGCCAAGTGTATCATTGTGGACATTCTGCCTCTTTTCCTATGCTTTACATGCAATTCCAGTCTACCTCCTGAAATCGGTTTCCTGCAATTCTGCCCCGCTTTCAAGTCCTCTTGGCAGCCTTACTTCAATATATTTTTGGAAGATAGCTGTCATTTATAACTCTGCAGGTTTGTGAATTACAGTGCCCCTGAGCTCCTTTCTTCAACTCGCTTTCTTGTGAGCTGGCCGCAACACCGCAGGATTGCTTCTGGCCCTAGTGTGTTTCCGGCATGGCACGCTGAGCCTTTGGTTAATTCCTCTTCCTGGTGGGAAATGAGAGTTAAATTTGCCCGTCCGGACACCTCCACCTAGTCTCTCACTGGTTCTCCCTATTCCTGTTCATTTTCCACAGAAATTGCAAACTGGGCCAAACAGGAGGTTAAAGGCACTGACTCTCCAAGTGGGGAGAGTGTTAGTAAAGCGTCTTGAATGTTGCACCCGAGTAACAGGGGACGAAAACTGAGACACATTTGAACACGTTTCCCGATCACACAGTGGATCATACTCTGGGTTCCACATGCATGTTTTAGCTGAAGGAAGAATCCCTTAAAAATGGAGAGTTGAGACCCATGGCATGGGTACCATGCAATATGACTTCAAAGGGTCTGCATTTGCTCACCGAACCTCACCAATCCTATCACTGCTGCGTTTATGCCGCTGTACACATGCTTAATTCTCTTTCGGAAACATATAAATCCATAGGTTTTAAGATTCTTACTAGTCAGGTATATTCTTAGGCGTTTAATATGGGGTGTTGAGTCCACTTCGTTGAAGAAGGAGTAGCTCTTGTCTATTACATATTTGGCTTATGGAACGGTATCTGTGCTAATTTCAATCTCTTGTTTTATGCAGCACCCCAACTCACCTTTCCCCGTAAGCAAGCATAAGTTGGTTTTCTGCATTTGACACTCTGTTCTGTTTTGAAATTCAGTTCCTGTGAAGCCAAGTTTACATTCCGTGTAGTAGTGATATCTTATGATGTTTCTTTTTCTGTGTGACTTATTTCACTTAGAATCATCGTACCTGAATCCACTCATTATCCTTCTACGGGCCTGATGACATAGATTTCATTGCTGAGTGATATTGCATTGTACGTAAGTACCACAACTTCTTCATCCATTTTTCGCTTTCTGTGATATTGAACTTGTACGGTAAATGAGGTTTTTGTAAACAGAGCCGTCCCAAACTTTGGGGTGGCTGTGTCTTTTTAATTTTAATTTCCCTAAGCTATAGGACCATAAGTGGAAATGCCCTAGGCTCTGTTGCTTTTTTTTTGGATGTTTCAGGAAACACCATACACTTCTCCAGAGTGGCTGCTGGCAATTTATATCCCGCCCATCAGCATAACAAGGCTCCTAGTTCTCTTTGGCCTGTCCTGCCTTTCTGAATTTTACACTTTTTTCAGATGGCCCTTTTGACCAGGGGGCAGTGAGACTTCATTGTAGTGCAGATTTCCTTTGCAAGCTTGCTTGGTTGGCCAAAAAGTGCGTATGCGTTTTTTCCTGAATATATTCAGGAAAAAACGCATACGCCCTTTTTGGCCAAGTGCATCATTGTGGACGTTCTGCCTCTTTTCCTATGTTTTACATGCAATTCCAGTCTATCTCCTGAAATCGCTTTCCTGCAATTCTGTCCCGCTTTCAAGTCCTCTTGGCAGCCTTACTTCAATATATTTTTGGAAGATAGCTGTCATTTATAACTCTGCAGGTTTGTGAATTACAGTGCCCCTGAGCTCCTTTCTTCAACTCGCTTTCTTGTGAGCTGGCCGCAACACCGCAGGATTGCTTCAGGCCCTAGTGTGCTTCTGGTTTGGCACGCTGAGCCTTTGGTTAATTCCTCTTCCTGGTGGGAAATGAGTGTTAAATATGCCCGTCCAGACACCTACCTCACTCTCAACCCCTTGGTGATGTGGGTCCTCTGGTTTGTGGCCACCTTTGCTGGGTTCCTCACCTTTCGATGATGTGGCCCCACTAGTGTGAGGACACTCCTGCCTGGTTCTCATCCACGTGGTTATGTGGACCCCCTGGTGAGAGTCTGTTCCTGGCTTTGTTCCTCACCCACCTGTGAGGGAGACCCTCTGCTGATAGGTCACTCCTGCATGGCTGGCACACATTGCCTTGGTGAAGTCAGCCGTGTGGTGGCAGTTGGAGCGTGCTGGGAATCTTCTCCCCTCGGTGATGAGGGCCCTCTTGCGTCAGGCCCTAACTGCTGGGCTCACCAACTTTTCTTAGGGAGCCCAGTGATGCTTTGGCACTCCTCTTAGGATCCCATCTCCATGGGGATGTGGGCCTTCTGCTCTGAGGTCCCAACGGCTGGGTTGTTCACATTTTCATGATGTGGGCTCTCTGGTGTTAGTTCACAGAAGCCTGGATCCCATAGCCTCTGTGCTCTTGGCCGCCTGCTGGGAGGTTCCAACTGCTGGATTCCTCACTTTTTTAATTTTTTGGGCCCTCTGTTTTGAGGATCCTCCTGCCTGCCTCACTCCCAGCCCCTTCGTGATGTGTGTCGTCTGGTTTGAGGCCACATGTGCTGGGTTCCTCACCTTTCGATGATGTGGGACCAATGGTCTTAGGAGACTCCTGCCTGGTTCACATCCCCTTGGTGATGTGGGCCCTCTGTTGAGAGTCTGATCCTGGCTGGGTTCCTCACCCATCTGTGAGGTAGGCCGTCTGCTGTGAGGTCAGTCCTGCCTGGCTTGCTCACCTCGCCTTGTGGACATGAGCCCTCTGGTGGCACTTGGAGCCTGCTGGGAGCCTCCTCTCCTCGGTGATGAGGGCCCTCTGGCATCAGGCCCTAACTGCTGGGCTCCCCACATTTTGTGATGTGCGCCCAGTGGTGCGAGGACACTCCAGCCAGGTTCACATCCCCATTGGGATGTGGGCCTTCTGCTCTGAGGTCCCAAAGCCTGGGTTGCTCACAGTTTCATGATGTGGGGTCTCTGGTATTAGTTCACTCCTGCCTGCATCCCATAGCTTCTGTGCTCTCGGCCGCCTGCTGGGAGGTTCCAACTGCTGGATTCCTCACCTTTCTTATTCTTTGGGCCCTCTGTTTTTAGGCTACTCCTGCCTGCCTCACTCCTATTCCCTTTGTGATATGTGTCCTCTGATTTGAGGCCACATGTGCTGGGTTCCGCACCTTTCGATGATGTGACCCCACTGGAGGGAAGACAGTCCTGACTGGTTCCCATCCCCTTGCTGATGTGGGCCCTCAGGTGAGAGTCTGATCCTGGCTGGGTTCCTCACCCTTCTGTGAGGTGGGCCCTCTACTGTGAGGTCAATCATGCCTGTCTGGCACACGTCACCTTGGCGACGTGGGCCCTCTGGTGGCAGTTGGAGTGTGCTGGGATCCTCCTCCCCTCGGTGATGAGGGCCCTCTTGCCTTAGGCCATAACTGCTGGGCTCCCCACATTTTCTGATGTGCGCCAAGTGAGTGAGGAGACTCTTGCCAGGTTCCCATCCCCATGGCGATATGGGCCTTCTGCTCTGAGGTCAAAACGGCTGGCTTGCTCACAGTACCATGATGTGGGCCCTCTGCTGTGAGTTCACTCCGGCAAGGATCCCTTATCATCGGTGCTCTGAGCCGCCTGCTGGGAGGTTCCAACTGCTGGATTCCTCAACTTTTTTATTCTATGTGCCCTCTGTTGTGAGGCTCCTCCTGCCTGCCTCACTGCCAGCCCCTTGGTGATGACTGTCCTATGGCTTGAGGCCACATGTGCTGTGTTCCTCACCTTTCGATGATGTGACCCCACTCGTGTGAGGACACTCCTGCCTGGTTCCCATCCCCTTGGTGAGGTGGGCCCTCTGGCGAGAGTCTAATCCTGGCTGGGTTCCTCAACGTTCTGTGAGGTAGGCCCTCTGCTGTGAGGTCACTCCTGCCTGGCTGGCACACGTCACCTTGGAGACGTGAGCCCTCTGGTGGCAGTTGGAGCGTGCAGGGCGCCTCCTCCTCTCGGTGATGACGGCCCTCTGGCGTCAGGACCTAAATGGTGGGCTCCCCACATTTTCTGATGTGCGCCCAGTGGTGCGAGGACACTCCAGCCAGGTTCCCATTCCCATGGGGATGTGGTCCTTCTGCGCTGAGGTCTCAACTCCTGGGTTGCTCACAGTTTTGTGATGTGGGCCCTCTGCTGTGAGTTCACTGTGGCCTGGATCCCATAGCCTCGGTGTTCTGGGCCGCCTGCTGGAAGGTCTAAATGCTGGAATCCTCACGTTTTTTATATTATGTGCCCTGTGTTGTGAGGCTACTCCTGCCTGCCTCACTCCAAGGCCCTTGGTGATGTGGATCCTCTGGTTTGAGGCCACATGTGCTGGGTTAGGCAACTTTCAATGATGTGGCCCCACTGGTGTGAGGACACTCCTGCCTGGTTCCCATCCCCTTGGTGATGTGGGCCTTCTGGTGACAGTCTTATCCTGGCTGGGTTCCTCACTCTTCTGTGATGTAGGCCCTCTGCTTTGAGGTCAATCCTGCCTGACTTGCACACATCACCTTGGTGACGTGGGCCCTCTGTTGGCACATGGAACCTGCTGGGAGCCTCCTGCCCTCGGTGATGATGGCCCTCTAGCATCAGGCTCTAACTGCTGGGCTCCCCACGTTTTCTGATGTGAGCCCAGTGATGCCAGGACACTCCTGTCAGGTTCCCATCCCCATGGGGATGTGGGCTTTCTGCTCTGAGGTCCCAATGCCTGGGTTGCTCACAGTTTCATGATGTGGGCTCTCTGGTGTTAGTTCACTCCTGCCTGCATCCCATAGCTTCTGTGCTCTCGGCCGCCTGCTGGGAGGTTCCAAATGCTGGATTCCTCACCTTTTTTATTCTTTGGGCCCTCTGTTTTAGGCTACTCCTACCTGCCTCACTCCCATCCCCTTTGTGATGTATGTCCTCTGATATGAGGCCACATGTGCTGGGTTCCTCACCTTTCGATGATGTGGCCCCACTGGTGGGAGGACAGTCCTGACTGGTTCCCATCCCCTTGGTGTTGTGGGCCGTCTGGTGAGAGTCTCATCCTGCCTTGGTTCCTCACCCTTCTGTGAGATAGGCCCTCTGCTGTGAGGTCACTACTGCCTGGCTGGCACATGCCACCTTGTAGACCTGGGCCCTCTGTTGGCTGTTGGAACCTGCTGGGAGTCTCCTCCCCTCAGTTATGAGTGCCCCCTGGCGTCAGGCCCTAACTGCTGGGCTCCTAACATTTTCTGATATGTGCTAAGTGGTGTGAAACCACTCCTGCCAGGTTCCCATCCCAATGGGGATGTGGGCCTTCTGTTCTGAGGTCCCAACAGCTGGGCTGCTCACAGGTTCATGATGTGGGCCCTCTGCTGTGAGTTCACTGCGGCCTGGATCCCATAGCCTCGGTGCTCTGGGCCACTTGCTGGGAGGTTCCAACTGCTGGATTCCTCAACTTTTATATTCTATGGACCCTGTGCTGTGAGGCCGGTCCTGCCAGCTTCATTCCGAACCCCTTGGTGATGTGGTTCCTCTGGTTTGAGGACACATGTGCTGGGATCCTCACCTTTTGATGATGTTGTCCCACTGGTGTGGGGACACTCCTGCCTGGTTCCCATCCCCTTGGTGATGTGGGCCCTCTGGTGAGAGTCTGATCCTGGCTGTGTTCCTCACCCTTCTGTGAGGTGGGCCCTCTGCTGTGAGGTCACTCCTGCCAGGCTGGAACACATCGCCTTGGTGACGTTGGCCCTCTGGTGGCAGCTGGAGCCTGCTGGGAGCCTCCTCCTATCGGTGATGAGTGCCCTCTAGCGTCAGGCCCTAACTTCTGAGCACCCCACATTTTCTGATGTGAGCCCAGTGATGCCAGGACACTCCTGTCATGTTCCCATCACCATGGGGATGTGGGCCTTCTGCTCTGAGGTCCCAATGTCTGGGTTGCTCACAGTTTCATGATGTGAGCTGTCTGGTGTTAGTTCACTCCGGCCTGGATCCCCTAGCCTCTGTGCTCTGGGCCGCCTGCTGGGAGGTTCCAACTGCTGGATTCCTCACCTTTCTTATTTTTGGGCCCTCTGTTATGAGGCTCCTCCTGCCTGCCTCACTCCCAGCCCCTTGTTGATGAGTGTCCTATGGTTTGAAGCCACATGTGCTGGGTTCCTCACCTTTAGATGATGTGGCCCTACTCATGTGAGGACACTCCTGCCTGGTTCCAATCCATGTGGTGATGTGGGCCCTCTGGTGCGAGTCTGATCCTGACTGGGTTCGTCACACTTGTCTGAGGTGGGCCCTCTGTTGTGAGGTCATTCGTGCCTGGTTGGCACACATCGCCTTGGCGACATCAGCCCTCTGGTGGCAGTTAGAGCCTGCTGGGAGCCTCCTTCCCTTGGTGATGAGGGTCCTCTGGCGTCAGGCCCTAACTGCTGGTTGCCCAAAATTTTCTGATACGTTCTCAGTGGTGCGAGGACACTCCTACCAGATTTCCATCCCCATGGGGATGTGGGCCTCCTGCTCTGAGGTCCCAATGGCTGGTTTGCTCAGTTTCATGACATGGGCCCTCTTCTGTGAGTTCACTGTGGCCTGGATCCCATAGCCTCGGTGCTCTGGGCCGTCTGCTGGGAGGTTCCAACTGCTGGATTCCTCACTTTTTTATTCTATGTGCCCAGTGTTGTGAGGCTACTCCTGCCTGCCTCACTCCGAGGTCCTTGGTGATGTGGGTCCTCTGGTTTGAGGACACATGTGCTGAGTACCTCACCTTTCGATGATGTGGCCCCACTGATGTGAAGACATTCCTGCCTGGTTCCCATCCCCTTGGTGATGTGGGCCCTCTGGTGAGAGTCTGATGTTGGCTGGGTTTCTCACCCTTCTGTGACGTGGGACCTCTGCTGTGAGGTAACTCCTGCCTGGCTTGCTCACGTTGCCTTGCAATGTGAGCCCTCAGGTGGCAGTTGGAGCCTGCTGGGAATTTCCTCCCCTCAGTTATGAGAGCTCTGGATAAAACACATATGCCCTTTTTTGCCAAGTGCATTATTTTCCAAGTTCTGTCTCTTTTCCTATGCCTTAAGAGCGACTCCCGTGTACGTTCTGAAATCGGTTTCCAGCAATTCTGCCCCGCATTCAAGTCCTCTTCGCAGCCGTACTTCAGTATAATTTTGGATGATAGTTGTCATTTATAACTCTGCAGGTTTGTGAATTACAGTGCCCCTGAGCTCCTTTCTTCAACTCACTTTCTTGTGAGCTGGCCGCAACACCGCAGGATTGCTTCAGGCCCTAGTGTGCTTCCGGCATGGCACGCTGAGCCTTTGGTTAATTCCTCTTCCTGGTAGGAAATGAGAGTTAAACTTGCCCGTCCAGACACCTCCAGCTAGTCTCTCATTGGTTCTCCCTCTTCCTGTTCACCTTCTGCAGAAATTGCAAACTGGGCCAAACAGGAGGTTAAAGGCACTGACTCTCCAAGTGGGGATTGTGTTAGTAAAGCGTCTGGAATGTTGCACACGAATACCAGGGGACGAAAACTGAGACACATTTGAACACGTTTCCCGATCACACGGTGGATCATACTCTGGGTTCCACATGCATGTTTTAGCTGAAGGAAGAATCCCTTAAACATGGAGAGTTGAGACCCATGGAATGGGTACCATGCAATATGACTTCAAAGGGTCTGCATTTGCTCACCAAACCTCACCAATCCTATCACTGCTGCGTTTATGCCACTGTACACACGCTTCATTCTCTTCCGGAGACATATAAATCCATAGGTTTTAAGATTCTTACTAGTCAGGTATATTGTTAGGCGTTTAATATGGGGTGTTGAGTCCACTTCGTTGAGCAAGGAGGAGCTCTTGTCTATTATATATTTGGCTTATGGAACGGTATCTGTGCTAATTTCAATCTCTGGTTTTATGCAGCACCCCAACTCACCTTTCCCCTTAAGCAAGTATAAGTTGGTTTTCTACATTTGACACCCTGTTCTGTTTTGTAATTCAGTTCCTGTGTAGCCAAGTTTACATTCCATGTAGTAGTGATATCTTATGATGTTTCTTTTTCTGTGTGACTTATTTCACTTATAATCATCGTACCTGAATCCACTCATTATGCTGCTACGGGCCTGATGACATAGATTTCATTGCTGAGTGATATTGCATTGTACGTAATTACCACAACTTCTTTATCCATTTTTCGCTTTCTGTGATATTGAACTTGTACCGTAAACGAGGTTCTTGTAAACAGAGCCGGCCCAAAATTTGGGGTGGCTGTGTCTTTTTGATTTTAATTTCCCTAAGCTATAGGACCATAAGTGGAAGTGCCCTAGGCTCTGTTGCTTTGTTTTTTAGATGTTTCAGGAAACACCATACACTTCTCCAGAGTGGCTGCTGGCAATTTACATCCCGCCCATCAGCATAACAAGGCTCCCAGTTCTCCATGACCTATCCTGCCTTTCTGGATTTTACACTTTTTTCAGATGGCCCTTTTGACTGGGGGGCAGTGAGACTTCATTGTAGTGCAGATTTCCTTTGCAAACTTGCTTGGTTGGCCAAAAAGGGCGTATGCGTTTTTTCCTGAATATATTCAGGAAAAAACGCATACGCCCTTTTTGGCCAAGTGCATCATTGTGGACGTTCTGCCTCTTTTCCTATGCTTTACATGCAATTCCAGTCTACCTCCTGAAATCGGTTTCCTGCAATTCTGCCCCGCTTTCAAGTCCTCTTGGCAGCCTTCCTTCAATATATTTTTGGACGATAGCTGTCATTTATAACTCTGCAGGTTTGTGAATTACAGTGCCCCTGAGCTCCTTTCTTCAACTCGCTTTCTTGTGAGCTGGCCACAACACCGCAGGATTGCTTCGGGCCCTAGTTCGGTTCCGGCATGGCATGCTGATCCTTTGGTTAATTCCTCTTCCTGGTGGGAAATGAGAGTTAAATTTGCCCGTCCAGACACCTCCACCTAGTCTCTCATTGGTTCTCCCTATTCCTGTTCATTTTCCACAGAGATTGCAAACTGGGCCAAACAGGAGGTTAAAGGCACTGACTCTCCAAGTGGGCAGAGTGTTAGTAAAGCGTCTGGAATGTTGCACCCGAGTACCAGGGGACGAAAACTGAGACACATTTGAACACATTTCCCGATCACATGGTGGATCATACTCTGGGTTCCACATGCATGTTTTAGCTGAAGGAAGAATCCCTTAAACCTGGAGAGTTGAGACCCATGGAATGGGTACCATGCAATATGACTTCAAAGGGTCTGCATTTGCTCACCAAACTTCACCAATCCTATCACTGCTGCGTTTATGCCGCTGTACACACGCTTGATTCTCATTCGGAGATATATAAATCCTTAGGTATTAAGATTATTACTAGTCAGGTATATTCTTAGGCGTTTAATGTGGGGTGTTGAGTCCACTTCGTTGAGCAAGGAGTAGCTCTTGTCTATTACATATTTAGCTTATGGAATGGTATCTGTGCTAATTTCAATCTCTGGTTTTATGCAGCACCCCAACTAACCTTTCCACTTAAGCAAGCATAAGTTGGTTTTCTACATTTGACACCCTGTTCTGTTTTGTAATTCAGTTCTTGTGTAGCCAAGTTTACATTCCGTGTAGTAGTGATATCTTATGATGTTTCTTTTTCTGTGTGACTTATTTCACTTAGAATCATCGTACCTGAATCCACTCATTTTGCTGCTACGGGCCTGATGACATAGATTTCATTGCTGAGTGATATTGCATTGTACGTAAGTACCACAACTTCTTTATCCATTTTTCGCTTTCTGTGATATTGAACTTGTACCGTAAACGAGGTTCTTGTAAACAGAGCCGGCCGAAACTTTGGGGTGGCTGAGTCTTTTTGATTTTAATTTCCCTAAGCTATAGGACCATAAGTGGAAGTGCCCTAGGCTCTGTTGCTTTGTTTTTTTGATGTTTCAGGAAACACCATACACTTCTTCAGAGTGGCTGTTGGCAATTTACATCCCGCCCATCAGCTTAACAAGGCTCCCAGTTCTCTATGGTCTGTCCTGCCTTTCTGGATTTTACACTTTATTCAGATAGCCCTTTTGACCGGGGGCAGTGAGACTTCACTGTAGTGCAGATTTCCTTTGCAAGCTTGCTTGGTTGGCCAAAAAGTGCGTATGCGTTTTTTCCTGAATATATTCAGGGAAAAACGCATACGCCCTTTTTGGCCAAGTGCATCATTGTGGACGTTCTGCCTCTTTTCCTATGCTTTACATGCAATTCCAGTCTACCTCCTGAAATCGGTTTTCTGCAATTCTGCCCCGCTTTCAACTCCTCTTGGCAGCCTTCCTTCAATATATTTTTGGACGATAGCTGTCATTTATAACTCTGCAGGATTGTGAATTACAGTGCCCCTGAGCTCCTTTCTTCAACTCGCTTTCTTGTGAGCTGGCCGCAACACCGCAGGATTGCTTCAGGCCCTAGTTTGGTTCCGGCATCGCATGCTGAGCCTTTCGTTAATTCCTCTTACTGGTGGGAAATGAGAGTTAAATTTGCCCGTCCTCACAGCTCCAGCTAGTCTCTCATTGGTTCTCCCTATTCCTGTTCATCTTACGCAAAAATTGCAAACTGGGCCAAACAGGAGGTTAAAGGCACTGACTCTCCAAGTGGGGAGAGTGTTAGTAAAGCGTCTGGAATGTTGCACCCGAGTACCAGGGAACGAAAACTGAGACACATTTGAAAACGTTTCCCGATCACACGGTGGATCATACTCTGGGTTCCACATGCATGTTTTAGCTGAAGGAAGAATCCCTTAAACCTGGAGAGTTGAGACCCATGGAATGGGTACCATGCAATATGACTTCAAAGAGTCTGCATTTGCTCACCGAACCTCACCAATCCTATCACTGCTACGTTTATGCCACTGTACACACGCTAGATTCTCTTTCGGAGACATATAAATCCATAGGTTTTAAGATTCTTACTAGTCAGGTATATTGTTAGGCGTTTAATATGGGGTGTTGAGTCCACTTCGTTGAGCAAGGAGTAGCTCTTGTCTATTACATATTTGGCTTATGGAACGGTATCTGTGCTAATTTCAATCTCTGGTTTTATGCCGCACCCCTATTCACCTTTCCCCTTAAGCAAGCATAAGTTGGTTTTCTACATTTGAGACCCTGTTCTGTTTTGTAATTCAGTTCCTGTGTAGCCAAGTTTACATTCCGTGTAGTAGTGATACCTTATGATGTTTCTTTTTCTGTGTGACTGATTTCACTTAGAATCATCCTACCTGAATCCACTCATTATGCTGCTACGGGCCTGATGACATAGATTTCATTGCTGAGTGATATTGCATTGTACGTAATTCCCACAACTTCCTTATCCATTTTTCGCTTTCTGTGATATTGAACTTGTACCGTAAACGAGGTTCTTGTAAACAGAGCCGGCCCAAACTTTGGGGTGGCTGTGTCTTTTTGATTTTAATTTCCCTAAGCTATAGGACCATAGGTGGAAGTGCCATAGGCTCTGTTGCTTTGTTTTTTAGATGTTTCAGGAAACACAATACACTTCTCCAGAGTGGCTGTTGGCAATTTACATCACGCCCATCAGCATAACAAGGTTCCCAGTTCTCCATGGCCTGTCCTGCCTTTCTGGATTTTACACTTTTTTCAGATAGCCCTTTTGACCGGGGGGGGTGGCAGTGAGACTTCATTGTAGTGAAGATTTCCTTTGCAAACTTGCTTGGTTGGCCAAAACGGGCGTATGCGTTTTTTCCTGTATATATTCAGGAAAAAACGCATATGCACTTTTTGGCCAAGTGCATCATTGTGGACGTTCTGCCTCTTTTCCTATGCTTTACATGCAATTCCAGTCTACCTCCTGAAATCGGTTTCCTGCAATTCTGCCCCGCTTTCAAGTCCTCTTGGCAGCCTTCCTTCAATATATTTTTGGAAGATAGCTGTCATTTATAACTCTGCAGGACTGTGAATTACAGTGCCCCTGAGCTACTTTCTTCAACTCGCTTTCTTGTGAGCTGGCCGCAACACCGCAGGATTGCTTCAGGCCCTAGTTTGGTTCTGGCATGGCATGCTGAGCCTTTGGTTAATTCCTCTTCCTGGTGGGAAATGAGAGTTAAATTTGCCCGTCCAGACACCCCCAGCTAGTCTCTCATTGGTTCTCCCTATTCCTGTACATTTTCCACAGAAATTGCAAACTGGGCCAAACAGGAGGTTAAAGGCACTGACTCTCCAAGTGGGGAGAGTGTTAGTAAAGCGTCTGGAGTGTTGCACCCGAGTACCAGGGGACGAAAACTGAGACACATTTGAACACGTTTCCCGATCACACGGTGGATCATACTCTGGGTTCCACATGCATGTTTTAGCTGAAGGAAGAATCCCTTAAACCTGGAGAGTTGAGACCCATGGAATGGGTACCATGCAATACGACTTCAAAGGGTCTGCATTTGCTCACCGAACCTCACCAATCCTATCACTGCTGCGTTTATGCCGCTGTACACACGCTTGATTGTCTTTCGGAGACATATAAATCCGTAGGTTTTAAGATTATTTCTAGTCAGGTATATTCTTAGGCGTTTAATATCGGGTGTTGAGTCCACTTCGTTGAGCAAGGAGTAGCTCTTGTCTATTACATATTTGGCTTATGGAACGGTATCTGTGCTAATTTCAATCTCTGGTTTCATGCAGCACCCCAACTCACCTTTCCCCTTAAGCTAGCGTAAGTTGGTTTTCTACATTTGAGACCCTGTTCTGTTTTGTAATTCAGTTCCTGTGTAGCCAAGTTTACATTCCGTGTAGTAGTGATACCATATGATGTTTCTTTTTCTGTGTGACTTATTTCACTTAGAATCATTGTACCTACATCCACTCATTATGCTGATATGGGCCTGATGACATAGATTTCATTGCTGAGTGATATTGCATTGTACGTAAGTACCACAACTTCTTTATCCATTTTTCCCTTTCTGTGATATTGATCTTGTACCGTAAACGAGGTTCTTGTAAACAGAGCCAGCCCAAACTTTGGGGTGGCTGTGTCTTTTTGATTTTAATATTCCTAAGCTATAGGACCATAACTGGAAGTGCCCTAGGCTCTGTTGCTTGCTTTTTAGATGTTTCAGGAAACACCATACACTTCTCCAGAGTGGCTGTTGGCAATTTACATCCCGCCCAGCAGCATAACAAGGCTCCCAGTTCTCCATGGCCTGTCCTGCCTTTCTGGATTTTACACTTTTTTCAGATGGCCCTTTTGACCGGGGGGCAGTGAGACTTCATTGTAGTGCAGATTTCCTTTGCAAGCTTGCTTGGTTGGCCAAAAAGGGCGTATGCGTTTTTTCCTGAATATATTCAGGAAAAAATGCATACGCCCTTTTTGGCCAAGTGCATCGTTGTGGACGTTCTGCCTCTTTTCCTATGCTTTACATGCAATTCCAGTCTACCTCCTGAAATCGGTTTCGTGCAATTCTGCACCACTTTCAAGTCCTCTTGGCAGCCTTACTTCAATATATTTTTGGACGATAGCTGTCATTTATAACTCTGCAGGTTTGTGAATTACAGTGCCCCTGAGCTCCTTTCTTCAACTCGCTTTCTTGTGAGCTGGCCGCAACACCGCAGGATTGCTTCAGGCCCTAGTGTGGTTCCGGCACGGCACGCTGAGCCTTTGGTTAATTCCTCTTGCTGGTGGGAAATGAGAGTTAAATTTGCCCGTCCAGACACCTCCAGCTAGTCTCTCTTTGGTTCTCCCTATTCCTGTTCATTTTCCACAGAAATTGCAAACTGGGCCAAACAGGAGGTTAAAGGCACTGACTCTCCAAGTGGGGAGAGTGTTAGTAAAGCATCTGGAATGTTGCACCCGAGTTCCACGGGACGAAAACTGAGACACATTTGAACACGTTTCCCGATCACACGGTGGATCATACTCTGGGTTCCACATGCATGTTTTAGCTGAAGGAAGAATCCCTTAAACCTGGAGAGTTGAGACCCATGGAATGGGTACCATGCAATATGACTTCAAAGGGTCTGCATTTGCTCACCGAACTTCACCAATCCTATCACTGCTGCGTTTATGCCGCCGTACACACGCTGGATTCTCTTTCGGAGACATATAAATCGGTAGGTTTTAATATTCTTACTAGTCAGGTATATTCTTAGGCTTTTAATATGGGGTGTTGAGTCCACTTCGTTGAGCAAGGAGTAGCTCTTGTCTATTACATATTTGGCTTATGGAACGGTATCTGTGCTAATTTCAATCTCTGGTTTCATGCAGCACCCCAACTCACCTTTCCTCTTAAGCAAGCATAAGTTGGTTTTCTACATTTGAGACCCTGTTCTGTTTTGTAATTCAGTTCCTGTGTAGCCAAGTTTACATTACGTGTAGTAGTGATATCTTATGATGTTTCTTTTTCTGTGTGACTTATTTCACTTACAATCATCGTACCTTAATCCACTCATTATGCTGTTACGGGCCTGATTACATAGATTTCATTGCTGAGTGATATTGCATTGTACGTAAGTACCACAACTTCTTTATCCATTTTTCGCTTTCTGTGATATTGAACTTGTACTGTAAACAAGGTTCTTGTAAACAGAGCCGTCCCTAACTTTGGGGTGGCTGTGTCTTTTTGATTTTAATTTCCCTAAGCTATAGGACCATAAGTGGAAGTGCCCTAGGCTCTGTTGCTTTGTTTTTTAGATGTTTCAGGAAACACCATACACTTCTCCAGAGTGGCTGTTGGCAATTTACATCCCGCCCATCAGCATAACAAGGCTCCCAATTCTCCATGTCCTGTCTTGCCTTTCTGGATTTTACACTTTTTTCAGATGGCCCTTTTGACCGGGGGCAGTGAGACTTCATTGTAGTGCAGATTTCCTTTGCAAGCTTGCTTGGTTGGCCAAAAAGGGCGTATGCGTTTTTTCCTGAATATATTCAGGAAAAAACGCATACGCCCTTTTTGGCCAAGTGCATCATTGTGGACGTTCTGCCTCTTTTCCTATGCTTTACATGCAATTCCCGTCTACCTCCTGAAATCGGTTTCCTGCAATTCTGCCCCGCTTTCAAGTCCTCTTGGCGGCCTTACTTCAATATATTTTTGGACGATAGCTGTCATTTATGACTCTGCATGTTTGTGAATTACAGTGCCCCTGAACTCCTTTCTTCAACTCGCTTTCTTGTGAGCTGGCCGCAACACCGCAGGATTGCTTCAGGCCCTAGTGTGGTTCCGGCACGGCACGCTGAGCCTTTGGTTAATTCCTCTTCCTGGTGGGAAATGAGAGTTAAATTTGCCCGTCCACACACCCCCAGCTAGTCTCTCATTGGTTCTCCCTATTCCTGTACATTTTCCGCAGAAATTGCAAACTGGGCCAAACAGGAGGTTAAAGGCACTGACTCTCCAAGTGGGGAGAGTGTTAGTAAAGCGTCTGGAGTTTGCACCCGAGTACCAGGGGACGAAAACTGAGACACATTTGAACACGTTTCCCGATCACACGGTGGATCATACTCTGGGTTCCACATGCATGTTTTAGCTGAAGGAAGAATCCCTTAAACCTGGAGAGTTGAGACCCATGGAATGGGTACCATGCAATATGACTTCAAAGGGTCTGCATTTGATCACCGAACCTCACCAATCCTATCACTGCTGCGTTTATGCCGCTGTACACACGCTTGATTGTCTTTCGGAGACATATAAATCCGTAGGTTTTAAGATTATTTCTAGTCAGGTATATTCTTAGGCGTTTAATATCGGGTGTTGAGTCCACTTCGTTGAGCAAGGAGTAGCTCTTGTCTATTACATATTTGGCTTATGGCACGGTATCTGTGCTAATTTCAATCTCTGGTTTCATGCAGCACCCCAACTCACCTTTCCCCTTAAGCAAGCATAAGTTGGTTTTCTACATTTGAGACCCTGTTCTGTTTTGTAATTCAGTTCCTGTGTAGCCAAGTTTACATTCCGTGTAGTAGTGATATCTTATGATGTTTCTTTTTCTGTGTGACTTATTTCACTTAGAATCATCGTACCTGCATCCACTCATTATGCTGTGACGGGCCTGATGACATAGATTTCATTGCTGAGTGATATTGCATTGTACGTAAGTACCACAATTTCTTTATCCATTTTTCGCTTTCTGTGATATTGAACTTGTACCGTAAACGAGGTTCTTGTAAACAGAGCTGTCCCAAAATTTGGGGTGACTGTGTCTTTTTGATTTTAATTTCCCTAAGCTATAGGACCATAAGTGGAAGTGCCCTAGGCTCTGTTGCTTAGTTTTTTAGATGTTTCAGGAAACACCATACACTTCCCCAGAGTGGCTGTTGGCAGTTTACATCCCGCCCATCAGCATAATAAAGCTCCCAGTTCTCCATGGCCTGTCCTGCCTTTCTGGATGTTACACTTTTTTCAGATGGCCCTTTTGACTGGGGGGCAGTGAGCCTTCATTGTAGTGCAGATTTCCTTTGCAAGCTTGCTTGGTTGGCCAAAAAGGGCGTATGCGTTTTTTCCTGAATATATTCAGGAAAAAACGCATACGCCCTTTTTGGCCAAGTGCATCATTGTGGACGTTCTGCCTCTTTTCCTATGCTTTACATGCAATTCCCGTCTACCTCCTGAAATCGGTTTCCTGCAATTCTGCCCCGCTTTCAAGTCCTCTTGGCAGCCTTACTTCAATATATTTTTGGACGATAGCTGTCATTTATAACTCTGCAGGTTTTTGAATTACAGTGCCCCTGAGCTCGTTTCTTCAACTCGCTTTCTTGTGAGCTGGCCGCAACACCGCAGGATTGCTTCAGGCCCTAGTGTGGTTCCGGCACGGCACGCTGAGCCTTTGGTTAATTCCTCTTCCTGGTGGGAAATGAGAGTTAAATTTGCCCGTCCAGACACCCCCAGCTAGTCTCTCATTGGTTCTCCCTATTCCTGTACATTTTCCACAGAAATTGCAAACTGGGCCAAACAGGAGGTTAAAGGCACTGACTCTCCAAGTGGGGAGAGTGTTAGTAAAGCGTCTGGAGTGTTGCACCCGAGTACCAGGGGACGAAAACTGAGACACATTTGAACACGTTTCCCGATCACACGGTGGATCATACTCTGGGTTCCACATGCATGTTTTTGCTGAAGGAAGAATCCCTTAAACCTGGAGAGTTGAGACCCATGGAATGGGTACCATGCAATATGACTTCAAAGGGTCTGCATTTGCTCACCGAACCACACCAATCCTATCACTGCTGCGTTTATGCCGCTGTACACACGCTTGATTGTCTTTCGGAGACATATAAATTCGTAGTTTTTAAGATTATTTCTAGTCAGGTATATTCTTAAGCGTTTAATATGGGGTGTTGAGTCCACTTCGTTTGAGCAAGGAATAGCTCTTGTCTATTACATATTTGGCTTATGGAACGGTATCTGTGCTAATTTCAATCTCTGGTTTCATGCAGCACCCCAACTCACCTTTCCCCTTAAGCAAGCATAAGTTGGTTTTCTACATTTGAGACCCTGTTCTGTTTTGAAATTCAGTTCCTGTGTAGCCAAGTTTACATTCCGTGTAGTACTGATATCTTATGATGTTTCTTTTTCTGTGTGACTTATTTCACTTACAATCATCGTACCTGAATCCACTCATTATGCTGCTACGGGCCTGATGACATAGATTTCATTGCTGAGTGATATTGCATTGTACGTAAGTACCACAACTTCTTTATCCATTTTTCGCTTTCTGTGATATTGAACTTGTACCGTAAACAAGGTTGTTGTAAACAGAGCAGTCCCAAACTTTGGGGTGGCTGTGTCTTTTTGATTTTAATTTCCCTAAGCTATAGGACCATAAGTGGAAGTGCCCTAGGCTCTGTTGCTTTGTTTTTTAGATGTTTCAGGAAACAGCATACACTTCTCCAGAGTGGCTGTTGGCAATTTACATCCCGCCCATCAGCATAACAAGGCTCCCAATTCTCCATGTCCTGTCTTACCTTTCTGGATTTTACACTTTTTTCAGATGGCCCTTTTGACCGGGGGGCAGTGAGACTTCATTGTAGTGCAGATTTCCTTTGCAAGCTTGCTTGGTTGGCCAAAAAGGGCGTATGCGTTTTTTCCTGAATATATTCAGGAAAAAACGCATACGCCCTTTTTGGCCAAGTGCATCATTGTGGACGTTCTGCCTCTTTTCCTATGCTTTACATGCAATTCCCGTCTACCTCCTGAAATCGGTTTCCTGCAATTCTGCCCCGCTTTCAAGTCCTCTTGGCAGCCTTACTTCAATATATTTTTGGACGATAGCTGTCATTTATAACTCTGCAGGTTTGTGAATTACAGTGCCCCTGAGCTCCTTTCTTCAACTCGCTTTCTTGTGAGCTGGCCGCAACACCGCAGGATTGCTTCAGGCCCTAGTGTGGTTCCGGCACGGCACGCTGAGCCTTTGGTTAATTCCTCTTTCTGGTGGGAAATGAGAGTTAAATTTGCCCGTCCAGACACCTCCAGCTAGTCTCTCATTGGTTCTCCCTATTCCTGTACATTTTCCGCAGAAATTGCAAACTGGGCCAAATAGGAGTTTAAAGGCACTGACTCTCCAAGTGGGGAGAGTGTTAGTAAAGCGTCTTGAATGTTGCACCCGAGTACCAGGGGAAGAAAACTGAGACACATTTGAACACGTTTCCCGATCACACGGTGGATCATACTCTGGGTTCCACATGCATGTTTTAGCTGAAGGAAGAATCCCTTAAACCTGGAGAGTTGAGACCCATGGAATGGGTACCATGCAATATGAATTCAAAGGGTCTGCATTTGCTCACCGAACCTCACCAATCCTATCACTGCTGCGTTTATGCCGCCGTACACACGCTTGATTCTCTTTCGGAGACATATAAATCCATAGGTTTTAAGATTCTTACAAGTCAGGTGTATTCTTAGGCGTTTAATATGGGGTGTTGAGTACACTTCGTTTAGCAAGGAGTAGCTCTTGTCTATTACATATTTGGCTTATGGCACGGTATCTGTGCTAATTTCAATCTCTGGTTTCATGCAGCACCCCAACTCACCTTTCCCCTTAAGCAAGCATAAGTTGGTTTTCTACATTTGACACCCTGTTCTGTTTTGTAATTCAGTTCCTGTGTAGCCAAGTTTACATTCCGTGTAGTAGTGATATCTTATGATGTTTCTTTTTCTGTGTGACTTATTTCACTTAGAATCATCGTACCTGCATCCACTCATTATGCAGCGACGGGCCTGATGACATAGATTTCATTGCTGAGTGATATTGCATTGTACGTAAGTACCACAACTTCTTTATCCATTTTTCGCTTTCTGTGATATTGAACTTGTACCGTAAACGAGGTTCTTGTAAACAGAGCCGTCCCAAACTTTGGGGTGGCTGTGTCTTTTTGATTTTAATTTCCCTAAGCTATAGGACCATAAGTGGAAGTGCCCTAGGCTCTGTTGCTTTGTTTTTTAGATGTTTCAGGAAACACCATACACTTCCCCAGAGTGGCTGTTGGCAGTTTACATCCCGCCCATCAGCATAACAAAGCTCCCAGTTCTCCATGGCCTGTCCTGCCTTTCTGGATTTTACACTTTTTTCAGATGGCCCTTTTGACCGGGGGCAGTGAGACTTCATTGTAGTGCAGATTTCCTTTGCAAGCTTGCTTGGTTGGCCAAAAAGGGCGTATGCGTTTTTTCCTGTATATATTCAGGAAAAAACGCATACGCCCTTTTTGGCCAAGTGCATCATTGTGGACGTTCTGCCTCTTTTCCTATGGTTTACATGCAATTCCAGTCTACCTCCTGAAATCGGTTTCCTGCAATTCTGCCCCGCTTTCAAGTCCTCTTGGCAGTCATTATTCAATATATTTTTGGACGATAGCTGTCATTTATAACTCTGCAGGTTTGTGAATTACAGTGCCCCTGAGCTCCTTTCTTCAACTCGCTTTCTTGTGAGCTGGCCGCAACACCGCAGGATTGCTTCAGGCCCTAGTGTGGTTCCGGAACGGCACGCTGAGCCTTTGGTTAATTCCTCTTCCTGGTGGGAAATGAGAGTTAAATTTGCCCGTCCAGACACCCCCAGCTAGTCTCTCATTGGTTCTCCCTATTCCTGTACATTTTCCACAGAAATTGCAAACTGGGCCAAACAGGAGGTTAAAGGCACTGAGTCTCCAAGTGGGGAGAGTGTTAGTAAAGCATCTGGAGTTTGCACCCGAGTACCAGGGGACGAAAACTGAGACACATTTGAACACGTTTCCCAATCACACGGTGGATCATACTCTGGGTTCCACATGCATGTTTTAGCTGAAGGAAGAATCCCTTAAACCTGGAGAGTTGAGACCCATGGAATGGATACCATACAATATGACTTCAAAGTGTCTGCATTTGCTCACCGAACCTCACCAATCCTATCGCTGCTGCGTTTATGCCGCTGTACACACGCTTGATTCTCTTTCGGAGACATATAAATCCATAGGTTTTAAGATTCTTACTAGTCAGGTATATTGTTAGGCATTTAATATGGGGTGTTGAGTCCACTTCGTTGAGCAAGGAGTAGCACTTGTCCATTATATATTTGGCTTATGGAATGGTATCTGTGCTAACTTCAATCTCTTGCTGTATGCAGCACCCCAACTCACCTTTCCCCTTAAGCAAGCATAAATTGGTTTTCTACATTTGACACTCTGTTCTGTTTAGTAATTTAGTTCCTGTGTAGCCAAGTTTACATTACGTGTATTAGGGATATCTTATGATGTTTCTTTTTCTGTGTGACTTATTTCACTTAGAATCATCGTACCTGAATCCACTCATTATGCTGCTATGGGCCTGATGACATAGAATTCATTGCTGAGTGATATTGCATTGTACGTAAGTACCACCACTTCTTTATCCATTTTTCGCTTTCTGTGATATTGAACTTGTACCGTAAATGAGGTTCTTTTAAACAGAGCCGTCCCAAACTTCGGGGTGGCTGTGTCTTTTTGATTTTAATTTCCCTAATCTATAGGACCATAAGTGGAAGTGCCCTAGGCTCTGTTGCTTTGTTTTTTGGATGTTTCAGGAAACACCATACACTTCTGCAGAGTGGCTGTTGGCAATTTACATCCCACCCATCAGAATAACAAGGCTCCCAGTTCTCCATGGCCTGTCCTGCCTTTCTGGATTTTACACTTTTTTCAGATAGCCTTTTGACCGGGGAGCAGTGAGACTTCATTGTAGTGCAGATTTCATTTGCAAGCTTGCTTGGTTGGCCAAAAAGGGCGTATGCGTTTTTTCCTGAATATATTCAGGAAAAAACGCATACGCCCTTTTTGGCCAAGTGCATCTTTGTGGACGTTCTGCCTCTTTTCCTATGCTTTACATGCAATTCCAGTCTACCTCCTGAAATCGGTTTCCTGCAATTCTGCCCCGCTTTCAACTCCTCTTGGCAGCCTTACTTCAATATATTTTTGGACGATAGCTGTCATTTATAACTCTGCAGGTTTGTGAATTACAGTGCCTCTGAGTTCCTTTCTTCAACTTGCTTTCTTGTGAGCTCGCTGCAACACCACAGGATTGCTTCAGGCCCTAGTGTGGTTCCGGCATGGCACGCTGAGCCTTTGGTTAATTCCTCTTCGTGGTGGGAAATGAGAGTTAAATTTGCCCGTCCAGACACCTCCACCTAGTCTCTCATTGGTTCTCCCTATTCCTGTTCATCTTACGCAGAAATTGCAAACTGGGCCAACCAGGAGGTTAAAGGCACTGACTCTCCAAGTGGGGAGAGTGTTAGTAAAGAGTGTGGAATGTTGCACCCGAGTACCAGGGGACGAAAACTGAGACACATTTGAACACGTTTCCCGATCACACGGTGGATCACACTCTGGGTTCCACATGCATGTTTTAGCTGAAGGAAGAATCCCTTAAACCTGGAGAGTTGAAACCCATGGAATGGGTACCATGCAATATGACTTCAAAGGGCCTGCATTTGCTCACCGAACCTCACCAATCCTATCACTGCTGCGTTTATGCTGCTGTACACACGCTTGATTCTCTTTTGGAGACATATAAATCCAAAGGTTTTAAGATTCTTACTAGTCAGGTATATGCTTAGGCGTTTATTATGGGGTGTTGAGTCCACTTCTTTGAGCAAGGAGTAGATCTTGTCTATTATATATTTGGCTTATGGAACGGTATCTGTGCTAATTTCAATCTCTGGTTTTATGCCGCACCCCAACTCACCTGTCCCCTTAAGCAAGCATAAGTTGGTTTTCTACATTTGAGACCCTGTTCTGTTTTGTAATTCAGTTCCTGTGTAGCCAAGTTTACATTCCGTGTAGTAGTGATACCTTATGATGTTTCTTTTTCTGTGTGACTTATTTCACTTAGAATCATCGTACCTACATCCACTCATTATGCTGATATGGGCCTGATGACATAGATTTCATTGCTGAGTGATATTGCATTGTACGTAAGTACCACAACTTCTTTATCCATTTTTCGCTTTCTGTGATATTGATCTTGTACCGTAAACGAGGTTCTTGTAAACAGAGCCAGCCCAAACTTTGGGGTGGCTGTGTCTTTTTGATTTTAATATTCCTAAGCTATAGGACCATAAGTGGAAGTGCCCTAGGCTCTGTTGCTTGCTTTTTAGATGTTTCAGGAAACACCATACACTTCTCCAGAGTGGCTGTTGGCAATTTACATCCTGCCCAGCAACATAACAAGGCTCCCAGTTCTCCATGGCCTGTCCTGCCTTTCTGGATTTTACACTTTTTTCAGATGGCCCTTTTGACCGGGGGGCAGTGAGACTTCATTGTAGTGCAGATTTCCTTTGCAAGCTTGCTTGGTTGGCCAAAAAGGGCGTATGCGTTTTTTCCTGAATATATTCAGGAAAAAATGCATACGCCCTTTTTGGCCAAGTGCATCGTTGTGGACGTTCTGCCTCTTTTCCTATGCTTTACATGCAATTCCAGTCTACCTCCTGAAATCGGTTTCGTGCAATTCTGCACCACTTTCAAGTCCTCTTGGCAGCCTTACTTCAATATATTTTTGGACGATAGCTGTCATTTATAACTCTGCAGGTTTGTGAATTACAGTGCCCCTGAGCTCCTTTCTTCAACTCGCTTTCTTGTGAGCTGGCCGCAACACCGCAGGATTGCTTCAGGCCCTAGTGTGGTTCCGGCACGGCACGCTGAGCCTTTGGTTAATTCCTCTTCCTGGTGGGAAATGAGAGTTAAATTTGCCCGTCCACACACCCCCAGCTAGTCTCTCATTGGTTCTCCCTATTCCTGTACATTTTCCGCAGAAATTGCAAACTGGGCCAAACAGGAGGTTAAAGGCACTGACTCTCCAAGTGGGGAGAGTGTTAGTAAAGCGTCTGGAGTTTGCACCCGAGTACCAGGGGACGAAAACTGAGACACATTTGAACACGTTTCCCGATCACACGGTGGATCATACTCTGGGTTCCACATGCATGTTTTAGCTGAAGGAAGAATCCCTTAAACCTGGAGAGTTGAGACCCATGGAATGGGTACCATGCAATATGACTTCAAAGGGTCTGCATTTGCTCACCGAACCTCACCAATCCTATCACTGCTGCGTTTATGCCGCTGTACACACGCTTGATTGTCTTTCGGAGACATATAAATTCGTAGTTTTTAAGATTATTTCTAGTCAGGTATATTCTTAAGCGTTTAATATGGGGTGTTGAGTCCACTTCGTTTGAGCAAGGAATAGCTCTTGTCTATTACATATTTGGCTTATGGAACGGTATCTGTGCTAATTTCATTCTCTGGTTTCATGCAGCACCCCAACTCACCTTTCCCCTTAAGCAAGCATAAGTTGGTTTTCTACATTTGAGACCCTGTTCTGTTTTGAAATTCAGTTCCTGTGTAGCCAAGTTTACATTCCGTGTAGTAGTGATATCTTATGATGTTTCTTTTTCTGTGTGACTTATTTTACTTACAATCATCGTACCTTAATCCACTCATTATGCTGCTACGGGCCTGATGACATAGATTTCATTGCTGAGTGATATTGCATTGTACGTAAGTACCACAACTTCTTTATCCATTTTTCGCTTTCTGTGATATTGAACTTGTACCGTAAACAAGGTTCTTGTAAACAGAGCAGTCCCAAACTTTGGGGTGGCTGTGTCTTTTTGATTTTAATTTCCCTAAGCTATAGGACCATAAGTGGAAGTGCCCTAGGCTCTGTTGCTTTGTTTTTTAGATGTTTCAGGAAACAGCATACACTTCTCCAGAGTGGCTGTTGGCAATTTACATCCCGCCCATCAGCATAACAAGGCTCCCAATTCTCCATGTCCTGTCTTACCTTTCTGGATTTTACACTTTTTTCAGATGGCCCTTTTGACCGGGGGGCAGTGAGACTTCATTGTAGTGCAGATTTCCTTTGCAAGCTTGCTTGGTTGGCCAAAAAGGGCGTATGTGTTTTTTCCTGAATATATTCAGGAAAAAACGCATACGCCCTTTTTGGCCAAGTGCATCATTGTGGACGTTCTGCCTCTTTTCCTATGCTTTACATGCAATTCCCGTCTACCTCCTGAAATCGGTTTCCTGCAATTCTGCCCCGCTTTCAAGTCCTCTTGGCAGCCTTACTTCAATATATTTTTGGACGATAGCTGTCATTTATAACTCTGCAGGTTTGTGAATTACAGTGCCCCTGAGCTCCTTTCTTCAACTCGCTTTCTTGTGAGCTTGCCGCAACACCGCAGGATTGCTTCAGGCCCTAGTGTGCTTCCGGCACGGCACGCTGAGCCTTTGGTTAATTCCTCTTCCTGGTGGGAAATGAGAGTTAAATTTGCCCGTCCAGACACCTCCAGCTAGTCTCTCATTGGTTCTCCCTATTCCTGTACATTTTCCGCAGAAATTGCAAACTGGGCCAAACAGGAGGTTAAAGGCACTGACTCTCCAAGTGGGGAGAGTGTTAGTAAAGGGTCTGGAGTGTTGCACCCGAGTACCAGGGGACGGAAACTGAGACACATTTGAACACGTTTCCCGATCACACGGTGGATCATACTCTGGGTTCCACATGCATGTTTTAGCTGAAGGAAGAATCCCTTAAACCTGGAGAGTTGAGACCCATGGAATGGGTACCATGCAATATGACTTCAAAGGGTCTGCATTTGCTCACCGAACCTCACCAATCCTATCACTGCTGCGTTTATGCCGCTGTACACACGCTTGATTGTCTTTCGGAGACATATAAATTCGTAGTTTTTAAGATTATTTCTAGTCAGGTATATTCTTAAGCGTTTAATATGGGGTGTTGTGTCCACTTCGTTGAGCAAGGAGTAGCTCTTGTCTATTACATATTTGGCTTATGGAACGGTATCTGTGCTAATTTCAATCTCTGGTTTCATGCAGCACCCCAACTCACCTTTCCTCTTAAGCAAGCATAAGTTGGTTTTCTACATTTGAGACCCTGTTCTGTTTTGTAATTCAGTTCCTGTGTAGCCAAGTTTACATTACGTGTAGTAGTGATATCTTATGATGTTTCTTTTTCTGTGTGACTTATTTCACTCACAATCATCGTACCTGAATCCACTCATTATGCTGTTACGGGCCTGATTACATAGATTTCATTGCTGAGTGATATTGCATTGTACGTAAGTACCACAACTTCTTTATCCATTTTTCGCTTTCTGTGATATTGAACTTGTACTGTAAACAAGGTTCTTGTAAACAGAGCCGTCCCTAACTTTGGGGTGGCTGTGTCTTTTTGATTTTAATTTCCCTAAGCTATAGGACCATAAGTGGAAGTGCCCTAGGCTCTGTTGCTTTGTTTTTTAGATGTTTCAGGAAACAGCATACACTTCTCCAGAGTGGCTGTTGGCAATTTACATCCCGCCCATCAGCATAACAAGGCTCCCAATTCTCCATGTCCTGTCTTGCCTTTCTGGATTTTACACTTTTTTCAGATGGCCCTTTTGACCGGGGGGCAGTGAGACTTCATTGTAGTGCAGATTTCCTTTGCAAGCTTGCTTGGTTGGCCAAAAAGGGCGTATGCGTTTTTTCCTGAATATATTCAGGAAAAAACGCATACGCCCTTTTTGGCCAAGTGCATCATTGTGGACGTTCTGCCTCTTTTCCTATGCTTTACATGCAATTCCCGTCTACCTCCTGAAATCGGTTTCCTGCAATTCTGCCCCGCTTTCAAGTCCTCTTGGCAGCCTTACTTCAATATATTTTTGGACGATAGCTGTCATTTATAACTCTGCAGGTTTGTGAATTACAGTGCCCCTTAGCTCCTTTCTTCAACTCGCTTTCTTGTGAGCTGGCCGCAACACCGCAGGATTGCTTCAGGTCCTAGTGTGGTTCCGGCCCGGCATGCTGAACCTTTGATTAATTCCTCTTCCTGGTGGGAAATGAGAGTTAAATTTGCCCGTCCAGACACCTCCAGCTAGTCTCTCATTGGTTCTCCCTATTCCTGTACATTTTCCACAGAAATTGCAAACTGGGCCAAACAGGAGTTTAAAGGCACTGACTCTCCAAGTGGGGAGAGTGTTAGTAAAGCGTCTTGAATGTTGCACCCGAGTACCAGGGGACGAAAACTGAGACACATTTGAACACGTTTCCCGATCACACGGTTGATCATACTCTGGGTTCCACATGCATGTTTTAGCTGAAGGAAGAATCCCTTAAACCTCTAGAGTTGAGACCCATGGAATGGGTACCATGCAATATGACTTCAAAGGGTCTGCATTTGCTCACCGAACCTCACCAATCCTATCACTGCTGCGTTTATGCCGCCGTACACACGCTTGATTCTCTTTCGGAGACATATAAATCCACAGGTTTTAAGATTCTTACTAGTCAGGTGTATTCTTAGGCGTTTAATATGGGGTGTTGAGTACACTTCGTTTAGCAAGGAGTAGCTCTTGTCTATTACATTTTTGGCTTATGGCACGGTATCTGTGCTAATTTCAATCTCTGGTTTCATGCAGCACCCCAACTCACCTTTCCCCTTAAGCAAGCATAAGTTGGTTTTCTACATTTGAGACCCTGTTCTGTTTTGTAATTCAGTTCCTGTGTAGCCAAGTTTACATTCCGTGTAGTAGTGATACCTTATGATGTTTCTTTTTCTGTGTGACTTATTTCACTTAGAATCATCGTACCTACATCCACTCATTATGCTGATATGGGCCTGATGACATAGATTTCATTGCTGAGTGATATTGCATTGTACGTAAGTACCACAACTTCTTTATCCATTTTTCGCTTTCTGTGATATTGATCTTGTACCGTAAACGAGGTTCTTGTAAACAGAGCCAGCCCAAACTTTGGGGTGGCTGTGTCTTTTTGATTTTAATATTCCTAAGCTATAGGACCATAAGTGGAAGTGCCCTAGGCTCTGTTGCTTGCTTTTTAGATGTTTCAGGAAACACCATACACTTCTCCAGAGTGGCTGTTGGCAATTTACATCCCGCCCAGCAGCATAACAAGGCTCCCAGTTCTCCATGGCCTGTCCTGCCTTTCTGGATTTTACACTTTTTTCAGATGGCCCTTTTGACCGGGGGGCAGTGAGACTTCATTGTAGTGCAGATTTCCTTTGCAAGCTTGCTTGGTTGGCCAAAAAGGGCGTATGCGTTTTTTCCTGAATATATTCAGGAAAAAACGCATACGCCCTTTTTAGCCAAGTGCATCATTGTGGACGTTCTGCCTCTTTTCCTATGCTTTACATGCAATTCCCGTCTATCTCCTGAAATCGGTTTCCTGCAATTCTGCCCCGCTTTGAAGTCCTCTTGGCAGCCTTACTTCAATATATTTTTGGACGATAGCTGTCATTTATAACTCTGCAGGTTTGTGAATTACAGTGCCCCTGAGCTCCTTTCTTCAACTCGCTTTCTTGTGAGCTGGTCGCAACACCGCAGGATTGCTTCAGGCCCTAGTGTGGTTCCGGCACGGCACGCTGAGCCTTTGGTTAATTCCTCTTCCTGGTGGGAAATGAGAGTTAAATTTGCCCGTCCAGACACCTCCAGCTAGTCTCTCTTTGGTTCTCCCTATTCCTGTTCATTTTCCACAGAAATTGCAAACTGGGCCAAACAGGAGGTTAAAGGCACTGACTCTCCAAGTGGGGAGAGTGTTTGTAAAGCATCTGGAATGTTGCACCCGAGTTCCACGGGACGAAAACTGAGACACATTTGAACACGTTTCCCGATCACACGGTGGATCATACTCTGGGTTCCACATGCATGTTTTAGCTGAAGGAAGAATCCCTTAAACCTGGAGAGTTGAGACCCATGGAATGGGTACCATGCAATATGACTTCAAAGGGTCTGCATTTGCTCACCGAACTTCACCAATCCTATCACTGCTGCGTTTATGCCGCCGTACACACGCTTGATTCTCTTTCGGAGACATATAAATCGGTAGGTTTTAATATTCTTACTAGTCAGGTATATTCTTAGGCGTTTAATATGGGGTGTTGAGTCCACTTCGTTGAGCAAGGAGTAGCTCTTGTCTATTACATATTTGGCTTATGGAACGGTATCTGTGCTAATTTCAATCTCTGGTTTCATGCAGCACCCCAACTCACCTTTCCTCTTAAGCAAGCATAAGTTGGTTTTCTACATTTGAGACCCTGTTCTGTTTTGTAATTCAGTTCCTGTGTAGCCAAGTTTACATTACGTGTAGTAGTGATATCTTATGATGTTTCTTTTTCTGTGTGACTTATTTCACTTACAATCATCGTACCTGAATCCACTCATTATGCTGTTACGGGCCTGATTACATAGATTTCATTGCTGAGTGATATTGCATTGTACGTAAGTACCACAACTTCTTTATCCATTTTTCGCTTTCTGTGATATTGAACTTGTACTGTAAACAAGGTTCTTGTAAACAGAGCCGTCCCTAACTTTGGGGTGGCTGTGTCTTTTTGATTTTAATTTCCCTAAGCTATAGGACCATAAGTGGAAGTGCCCTAGGCTCTGTTGCTTTGTTTTTTAGATGTTTCAGGAAACAGCATACACTTCTCCAGAGTGGCTGTTGGCAATTTACATCCCGCCCATCAGCATAACAAGGCTCCCAATTCTCCATGTCCTGTCTTGCCTTTCTGGATTTTACACTTTTTTCAGATGGCCCTTTTGACCGGGGGGCAGTGAGACTTCATTGTAGTGCAGATTTCCTTTGCAAGCTTGCTTGGTTGGCCAAAAAGGGCGTATGCGTTTTTTCCTGAATATATTCAGGAAAAAACGCATACGCCCTTTTTGGCCAAGTGCATCATTGTGGACGTTCTGCCTCTTTTCCTATGCTTTACATGCAATTCCCGTCTACCTCCTGAAATCGGTTTCCTGCAATTCTGCCCCGCTTTCAAGTCCTCTTGGCAGCCTTACTTCAATATATTTTTGGACGATAGCTGTCATTTATAACTCTGCAGGTTTGTGAATTACAGTGCCCCTTAGCTCCTTTCTTCAACTCGCTTTCTTGTGAGCTGGCCGCAACACCGCAGGATTGCTTCAGGCCCTAGTGTGGTTCCGGCCCGGCATGGTGAACCTTTGATTAATTCCTCTTCCTGGTGGGAAATGAGAGTTAAATTTGCCCGTCCAGACACCTCCAGCTAGTCTCTCATTGGTTCTCCCTATTCCTGTACATTTTCCACAGAAATTGCAAACTGGGCCAAACAGGAGTTTAAAGGCACTGACTCTCCAAGTGGGGAGAGTGTTAGTAAAGCGTCTTGAATGTTGCACCCGAGTACCAGGGGACGAAAACTGAGACACATTTGAACACGTTTCCCGATCACACGGTGGATCATACTCTGGGTTCCACATGCATGTTTTAGCTGAAGGAAGAATCCCTTAAACCTGGAGAGTTGAGACCCATGGAATGGGTACCATGCAATATGACTTCAAAGGGTCTGCATTTGCTCACCGAACCTCACCAATCCTATCACTGCTGCGTTTATGCCGCCGTACACACGCTTGATTCTCTTTCGGAGACATATAAATCCACAGGTTTTAAGATTCTTACTAGTCAGGTGTATTCTTAGGCGTTTAATATGGGGTGTTGAGTACACTTCGTTTAGCAAGGAGTAGCTCTTGTCTATTACATTTTTGGCTTATGGCACGGTATCTGTGCTAATTTCAATCTCTGGTTTCATGCAGCACCCCAACTCACCTTTCCCCTTAAGCAAGCATAAGTTGGTTTTCTACATTTGAGACCCTGTTCTGTTTTGTAATTCAGTTCCTGTGTAGCCAAGTTTACATTCCGTGTAGTAGTGATATCTTATGATGTTTCTTTTTCTGTGTGACTTATTTCACTTAGAATCATCGTACCTGAATCCACTCATTATGCTGCGACGGGCCTGATGACATAGATTTCATTGCTGAGTGATATTGCATTGTACGTAAGTACCACAACTTCTTTATCCATTTTTCGCTTTCTGTGATATTGAACTTGTACCGTAAACGAGGTTTTTGTAAACAGAGCCGTCCCAAACTTTGGGGTGGCTGTGTCTTTTTGATTTTAATTTCCCTAAGCTATAGGACCATAAGTGGAAGTGCCCTAGGCTCTGTTGCTTTGTTTTTTAGATGTTTCAGGAAACACCATACACTTCTCCAGAGTGGCTGTTGGCAATTTACATCCCGCCCATCAGCATAAAAAGGCTCCCAGTTCTCCATGGCCTGTCCTGCCTTTCTGGATTTTACACATTTTTCAGATGGCCCTTTTGACTGGGCGGCAGTGAGACTTCATTGTAGTGCAGATTTCCTTTGCAAGCTTTCTTGGTTGGCCAAAAAGGGCGTATGCGTTTTTTCCTGAATATATTCAGGAAAAAACGCATACGCCCTTTTTGGCCAAGTGCATCATTGTGGACGTTCTGCCTCTTTTCCTATGCTTTACATGCAATTCCAGTCTACCTCCTGAAATCGGTTTCGTGCAATTTGGCACCACTTTCAAGTCCTCTTGGCAGCCTTACTTCAATATATTTTTGGACGATAGCTGTCATTTATAACTCTGCAGGTTTGTGAATTACAGTGCCCCTGAGCTCCTTTCTTCAACTCGCTTTCTTGTGAGCTGGCCGCAACACCGCAGGATTGCTTCAGGCCCTAGTGTGGTTCCGGCACGGCATGCTGAGCCTTTGGTTAATTCCTCTTTCTGGTGGGAAATGAGAGTTAAATTTGCCCGTCCAGACACCTCCAGCTAGTTTCTCATTGGTTCTCCCTATTCCTGTACATTTTCCGCAGAAATTGCAAACTGGGCCATACAGGATGTTAAAGGCACTGACTCTCCAAGTGGGGAGAGTGTTAGTAAAGCGTCTGGAGTGCTGCACCCGAGTACCAGGGGACGAAAACTGAGACACATTTGAACACGTTTCCCGATCACACGGTGGATCATACTCTGGGTTCCACATGCATGTTTTAGCTGAAGGAAGAATCCCTTAACCTTTGAGAGTTGAGACCCATGGAATGGGTACTATGCAATATGACTTCAAAGGGTCTGCATTTGCTCACCGAACCTCATCAATCCTATCACTGCTGCGTTTATGCCGCTGTACACACGCTTGATTCTCTTTCGGAGACATATAAATCCGTAGGTTTTAATATTCTTACTAGTCAGGTATATTCTTAGGCGTTTAATATGGGGTGTTGAGTCCACTTCGTTGAGCAAGGAGTAGCTCTTGTCTATTACATATTTGGCTTATGGAACGGTATCTGTGCTAATTTCAATCTCTGGTTTCATGCAGCACCCCAACTCACCTTTCCCCTCAAGCAAGCATAAGTTGGTTTTCTACATTTGAGACCCTGTTCTGTTTTGTAATTCAGTTCCTGTGTAGCCAAGTTTACATTCCGTGTAGTACTGATACCTTATGATGTTTCTTTTTCTGTGTGACTTATTTCACTTAGAATCATCATACCTGAATCCACTCATTATGCTGCTACGGGCCTGATGACATAGATTTCATTGCTGAGTGATATTGCATTGTACGTAAGTACCACAACTTCTGTATCCATTTTTCGCTTTCTGTGATATTGAACTTGTACCGTAAACGAGGTTCTTGTAAACAGAGCAGTCCCAAACTTTGGGGTGGCTGTGTCTTTTTGATTTTAATTTCCCTAAGCTATAGGACCATAAGTGGAAGTGCCCTAGGCTCTGTTTCTTTGTTTTTTAGATGTTTCAGGAAACACCATACACTTCTCCAGAGTGGCTGTTGGCAATTTACATCCCGCCCATCAGCATAACAAGGCTCCCAGTTCTCCATGGCCTGTCCTGCCTTTCTGGATATTACACTTTTTTCATATGGCCCTTTTGACCGGGGGGCAGTGAGACTTCATTGTAGTGTAGATTTCCTTTGCAAGCCTGCTTGGTTGGCCAAAAAGGGCGTATGCGTTTTTTCCTGAATATATTCAGGAAAGAACGCATACGCCCTTTTTGGCCAAGTGCATCATTGTGGACGTTCTGCCTCTTTTCCTATGCTTTACATGCAATTCCCGTCTACCTCCTGAAATCGGTTTCCTGCAATTCTGCCCCGCTTTCAAGTCCTCTTGGCAACCTTACTTCAATATATTTTTGGACGATAGCTGTCATTTATAACTCTGCAGGTTTGTGAATTACAGTGCCCCTGAGCTCCTTTCTTCAACTCGCTTTCTTGTGAGCTGGCCGCAACACCGCAGGATTGCTTCAGGCCCTAGTGTGGTTCCGGCACGGCATGCTGAGCCTTTGGTTAATTCCTCTTTCTGGTGGGAAATGAGAGTTAAATTTGCCCGTCCAGACACCTCCAGCTAGTTTATCATTGGTTCTCCCTATTCCTGTACATTTTCCGCAGAAATTGCAAACTGGGCCATACAGGATGTTAAAGGCACTGACTCTCCAAGTGGGGAGAGTGTTAGTAAAGCGTCTGGAGTGTTGCACCCGAGTACCAGGGGACGAAAACGAGACACATTTGAACACGTTTCCCGATCACACGGTGGATCATACTCTGGGTTCCACATGCATGTTTTAGCTGAAGGAAGAATCCCTTAAACCTGGAGAGTTGAGACCCATGGAATGGGTACCATGCAATATGACTTCATAGGGTCTGCATTTGCTCACCGAACCTCACCAATCCTATCACTGCTGCGTTTATGTCGCTGTACACACGCTTGATTCTCTTTCGGAGACATATAAATCGGTAGGTTTTTAGATTATTTCTAGTCAGGTATATTCTTAGGCGTTTAATATGGGGTGTTGAGTCCACTTCGTTGAGCAAGGAGTAGCTCTTGTCTATTACATATTTGGCTTATGGAACGGTATCTGTGCTAATTTCAATCTCTGGTTTCATGCAGCACCCCAACTCACTTTTCCCCTTAAGCAAGCATAAGTTGGTTGTCTACATTTGAGACCCTGTTCTGTTTTGTAATTCAGATCCTGTGTAGCCAAGTTTACATTCCGTGTAGTAGTGATATCTTATGATGTTTCTTTTTCTGTGTGACTTATTTCACTTAGAATCATCGTACCTGAATCCACTCATTATGCTGCGACGGGCCTGATCACATAGATTTCATTGCTGAGTGATATTGCATTGTACTTAAGTACCACAACTTCTTTATCCATTTTTCGCTTTCTGTGATATTGAACTTGTACCGTAAACGAGGTTCTTGTAAACAGAGCCGTCCCAAACTTTGGGGTGGCTGTGTCTTTTTGATTTTAATTTCCCTAAGCTATAGGACCATAAGTGGAAGTGCCCTAGGGTCTGTTGCTTTGTTTTTTAGATGTTTCAGGAAACACCATACACTTCTCCAGAGTGGCTGTTGGCAATTTACATCCCGCCCACCAGCATAACAAGGCTCCCAGTTCTCCATGGCCTGTCCTGCCTTTCTGGATTTTACACTTTTTTCAGATGGCCCTTTTGACCGGGGGGCAGTGAGACTTCATTGTAGTGCAGATTTCCTTTGCAAGCTTGCTTGGTTGGCCAAAAAGTGCGTATGCGTTTTTTCCTGAATATATTCAGGAAAAAACGCATACGCCCTTTTTGGCCAAGTGCATCGTTGTGGACGTTCTGCCTCTTTTCCTATGCTTTACATGCAATTCCAGTCTACCTCCTGAAATCGGTTTCGTGCAATTCTGCACCACTTTCAAGTCCTCTTGGCAGCCTTACTTCAATATATTTTTGGACGATAGCTGTCATTTATAACTCTGCAGGTTTGTGAATTACAGTGCCCCTGAGCTCCTTTCTTCAACTCGCTTTTTTGTGAGCTGGCCGCAACACCGCATGATTGCTTCAGGCCCTAGTGTGGTTCCGGCACGGCACGCTGAGCCTTTGGTTAATTCCTCTTCCTGGTGGGAAATGAGAGTTAAATTTGCCTGTCCACACACCTCCAGCTAGTCTCTCATTGGTTCTCCCTATTCCTGTACATTTTCCGCAGAAATTGCAAACTGGGCCAAACAGGAGTTTAAAGGCAATGACTCTACAAGTGGGGAGAGTGTTAGTAAAGCGTCTTGAATGTGGCACCCGAGTACCAGGGGACGAAAACTGAGACACATTTTAACACGTTTCCCGATCACATGGTGGATCATACTCTGGGTTCCACATGCATGTTTTAGCTGAAGGAAGAATCCCTTAAACCTGGAGAGTTGAGACCCATGGAATGTGTACCATGCAATATGACTTCAAAGGATCTGCATTTGCTCACCAAACCTCCCCAATCCTATCACTGCTGCGTTTATGCCGCCGTACACACGCTTGATTCTCTTTCAGAGACATATAAATCCGTAGGTTTTAAGATTATTTCTAGTCAGGTATATTCTTAGGGGTTTAATATGGGGTGTTGAGTCCACTTCGTTCAGCAAGGAGTAGCTATTGTCTATTGCATATTTGGCTTATAGAACGGTATCTGTGCTAATTTCAATCACTGGTTTCATGCAGCACCCCAACTCACCTTTCCCCTTAAGCAAGCATAAGTTGGTGTTCTACATTTGAGACCCTGTTCTGTTTTGTAATTCAGTTCCTGTGTAGCCAAGTTTATATTCCGTGTAGTAGTGATATCTTATGATGTTGCTTTTTCTGTGTGACTTATTTCACTTAGAATCATCGTACCTGAATCCACTCATTATTCTGCTACGGGTCTGATGACAAGATTTCATTGCTGAGTGATATTGCATTGTACGTAAGTACCACAACTTCTTTATCCATTTTTCGCTTTCTGTGATATTGAACTTGTACCGTAAACGAGGTTCTTGTAAACAGAGCCGTCCCAAACTTTGGGGTGGCTGTGTCTTTTTGATTTTAATTTCCCTAAGCTATAGGACCATAAGTGGAAGTGCCCTAGGCTCTGTTGCTTGTTTTTTAGATGTTTCAGGAAACCATACACTTCTCCAGAGTGGCTGTTGGCAATTTACATCCCGCCCATCAGCATAACAAGGCTCCCAGTTCTCCATGGCCTGTCCTGCCTTTCTGGATTTTACACTTTTTTCAGATGGCCCTTTTGACCAGGGGGCAGTGAGACTTCATTGTAGTGCAGATTTCCTTTGAAAGCTTGCTTGGTTGGCCAAAAAGGGCGTATGCGTTTTTTCCTGAATATATTCAGGAAAAAACGCATACGCCCTTTTTGGCCAAGTGCATCATTGTGGACGTTCTGCCTCTTTTCCTATGCTTTACATGCAATTCCCATCTACCTCCTGAAATCGGTTTCCTGCAATTCTGCCCCGCTTTCAAGTCCTCTTGGCAGCCTTACTTCAATATATTTTTGGACGATAGCTGTCATTTATAACTCTGCAGGTTTGTGAATTACAGTGCCCCTGAGCTCCTTTCTTCAACTCGCTTTCTTGTGAGCTGGCCGCAACACCGCAGGATTGCTTCAGGCCCTAGTGTGGTTCCGGCACAGCACGCTGAGCCTTTGGTTAATTCCTCTTCCTGGTGGGAAATGAGAGTTAAATTTGCCCGTCCACACACCTCCAGCTAGTGTCTCATTAGTTCTCCCTATTCCTGTACATTTTCCGCAGAAATTGCAAAGTGGGCCAAACAGGAGTTTAAAGACACTGACTCTCCAAGTGGGGAGAGTGTTAGTAAAGCGTCTTGAATGTTGCACCCGAGTACCACGGGACGAAAACTGAGACACATTTGAACACGTTTCCTGATCACACGTTGGATCATACTCTGTGTTCCACATGCATGTTTCAGCTGAAGGAAGAATCCCTTAAACCTGGAGAGTTGAGACCCATGGAATGGGTACCATGCAATATGACTTCAAAGGGTCTGCATTTGCTCACCGAACTTCACCAATCCTATCACTGCTGCGTTTATGCCGCCGTACACACGCTTGATTCTTTTTCGGAGACATATAAATCGGTAGGTTTTAATATTCTTACTAGTCAGGTATATTCTTAGGCGTTTAATATGGGATGTTGAGTCCACTTCGTTGAGCAAGGAGTAGCTCTTGTCTATTACATATTTGGCTTATGGAACGGTATCTGTGCTAATTTCAATCTCTGGTTTCATGCAGCACCCCAACTCACCTTTCCCCTCAAGCAAGCATAAGTTGGTTTTCTACATTTGAGACCCTGTTCTGTTTTGTAATTCAGTTCTTGTGTAGCCAAGTTTACCTTCCGTGTAGTAGTGATATCTTATGGTGTTTCTTTTTATGTGTGACTTATTTCACTTAGAATCATCGTACCTGAATCCACTCATTATGCTGCGACGGGCCTGATGACAAGATTTCATTGCTGAGTCATATTGCATTGTACTTAAGTACCACAACTTCTTTATCCATTTTTCGCTTTTGTGCTATTGAACTTGTTCCGTAAACAAGATTCTTGTAAACAGAGCCCTCCCAAACTTTGGGGTGGATGTGTCTTTTTGATTTTAATTTCCCTAAGCTATAGGACCATAAGTGGAAGTGCCCTAGGCTCTGTTGCTTTGTTTTTTAGATGTTTCAGGAAACACCATACACTTCTCCAGAGTGGCTGTTGGCAATTTACATCCCTCCCATCAGCATAACAAGGCTCCCAGTTCTCCATGGCCTGTCCTGCCTTTCTGGATTTTACACTTTTTTCATATGGCCCTTTTGACCGGGGGGCAGTGAGACTTCATTGTAGTGCAGATATCCTTTGCAAGCTTGCTTGGTTGGCCAAAAAGGGCGTATGCGTTTTTTCCTGAATATATTCTGGAAAAAACGCATACGCCCTTTTTGGCCAAGTGCATCATTGTGGACGTTCTGCCTCTTTTCCTATGCTTTACATGCAATTCCAATCTACCTCCTGAAATCGATTTCCTGCAATTCTGCCCCGCTTTCAAGTCCTCTTGGCAGCCTTACTTCAATATATTTTTGGACGATAGCTGTCATTTATAACTCTGCAGGTTTGTGAATTACAGTGCCCCTGAGCTCGTTTCTTCAACTCGCTTTCTTGTGAGCTGGCCGCAACACCGCAGGATTGCTTCAGGCCCTAGTGTAGTTCCGGCACGGCACGCTGAGCCTTTGGTTAATTCCTCTTCCTGGTGGGAAATGAGAGTTAAATTTGCCCGTCCAGACACCTCCAGCTAGTCTCTCTTTCGTTCTCCCTCTTCCTGTTCATTTTCCACAGAAATTACAAACTGGGCCAAACAGGAGGTTAAAGGCACTGACTCTCCAAGTGGAGAGAGTGTTAGTAAAGCCTCTGGAGTGTTGCACCCGAGTACCAGGGGACGCAAACTGAGACACATTTGAACACGTTTCCTGATCACACGGTGGATGATACTCTGTGTTCCACATGCATGTTTTAGCTGAAGGAAGAATCCCTTAAACTTGGAGAGTTGAGACCCATGGAATGGGTACCATGCAATATGACTTCAAAGGGTCTGCATTTGCTCACCGAACCTCACCAATCCTATCACTGCTGCGTTTATGCCGCTGTACACACGCTTGATTCTCTTTCGGAGACATATAAATCCGTAGGTTTTAAGATTATTTCTAGTCAGGTATATTCTTAGGCGTTTAATATGGGGTGTTGAGTCCACTTCGTTGAGCAAGGTGTAGCTGTTGTCTATTGCATATTTGGCTTATGGAGCGGTATCTGTGCTAATTTCAATCTCTGGTTTCATGCAGCACCCCAACTCACCTTTCCCCTTAAGCAAGCATAAGTTGGTTTTCTACATTTGAGACCCTGTTCTGTTTTGTAATTCAGTTCCTTTGTAGCCAAGTTTACATTCCGTGTATTGGTGATATCTTATGATGTTTCTTTTTCTGTGTGACTTATTTCACTTAGAATCATCATACCTGAATCCAATCATTATGCTGCTACGGGCCTGATGACATAGATTTCATTGCTGAGTGATATTGCATTGTACGTAAGTACCACAACTTCTGTATCCATTTTTCGCTTTCTGTGATATTGAACTTGTACAGTAAACGAGGTTCTTGTAAACAGAGCCGTCCCAAAGTTTGGGGAGGCTGTGTCTTTTTGATTTTAATTTCCCTAAGCTATAGGACCATAAGTGGAAGTGCCCTAGGCTCTGTTGCTTTGTTTTTTAGATGTTTCAGGAAACACCATACACTTCTCCAGAGTGGCTGTTGGCAATTTACATCCTGCCTACCAGCATAACAAGGCTCCCAGTTCTCCATGGCCTGTCCTGCCTTTCTGGATTTTACACTTTTTTCAGATGGCCCTTTTGACCGGGGGGCAGTGAGACTTCATTGTAGTGCAGATATCCTTTGCAAGCTTGCTTGGTTGGCCAAAAAGGGCGTATGCGTTTTTTCCTGAATTCAGGAAAAAACGCATACGCCCTTTTTGGCCAAGTGCATCATTGTGGACGTTCTGCCTCTTTTCCTATGCTTTACATGCAATTCCCGTCTACCTCCTGAAATCGGTTTCCTGCAATTCTGCCCCGCTTTCAAGTCCTCTTGGCAGCCTTACTTCAATATATTTTTGGACGATAGCTGTCATTTATAACTCTGCAGGTTTGTGAATTACAGTGCCCCTGAGCTCCTTTCTTCAACTCGCTTTCTTGTGAGCTGGCCGCAACACCGCAGGATTGCTTCAGGCCCTAGTGTGGTTCCGGCACGGCACGCTGAGCCTTTGGTTAATTCCTCTTCCTGGTGGGAAATGAGAGTTAAATTTGCCCGTCCAGACACCTCCAGCTAGTCTCTCTTTCGTTCTCCCTATTCCTGTTCATTTTCCACAGAAATTGCAAACTGGGCCAAACAGGAGGTTAAAGGCACTGACTCTCCAAGTGGGGAGAGTGTTAGTAAAGCATCTGGAATGTTGCACTCGAGTACCAGGGGACGAAAACGAGACACATTTGAACACGTTTCCCGATCACACGGTGGATCATACTCTGGGTTCCACATGCATGTTTTAGCTGAAGGAAGAATCCCTTAAACCTGGAGAGTTGAGACCCATGGAATGGGTACCATGCAATATGACTTCATAGGGTCTGCATTTGCTCACCGAACCTCACCAATCCTATCACTGCTGCGTTTATGCCGCTGTACACACGCTTGATTCTCTTTCGGAGACATATAAGTCGGTAGGTTTTTAGATTATTTCTAGTCAGGTATATTGTTAGGCGTTTAATATGGGGTGTTGAGTCCACTTCGTTGAGCAAGGAGTAGCTCTTGTCTACTACATATTTGGCTTATGGAACAGTACCTGTGCTAATTTTAATCTCTGGTTTCATGCAGCACCCCAACTCACCTTTCCCCTTAAGCAAGCATAAGTTGGTTTTCTACATTTGAGACCCTGTTCTGTTTTGTAATTCAGATCCTGTGTAGCCAAGTTTACATTCCGTGTAGTAGTGATATCTTATGATGTTTCTTTTTCTGTGTGACTTATTTCACTTAGAATCATCGTACCTGAATCCACTCATTATGCTGCTACGGGCCTGATGACATAGATTTCATTGCTGAGTGATATTGCATTGTACGTAAGTACCACAACTTCTTTATCCATTTTTCGCTTTTGTGATATTGAACTTGTACCGTAAACAAGATTCTTGTAAACAGAGCCTTCCCAAACTTTGGGGTGGCTGTGTCTCTTTGATTTTAATTGCCCTAAGCTATAGGACCATAAGTGGAAGTGCCCTAGGCTCTGTTGCTTAGTTTTTTAGATGTTACAGGAAACACCATACACTTCTCCAGAGTGGCTGTTGGCAATTTACATCCCGCCCATCAGCATAACAAGGCTCCCAGTTTTCCATGGCCTGTCCTGCCTTTCTGGATTTTACACTTTTTTAATATGGCCCTTTGACCGGGGGGCAGCGAGACTTCATTGTAGTGCAGATTTCCTTTGCAAGCTTGCTTGGTTGGCCAAAAAGGGCGTATGCGTTTTTTCCTGAATATATTCAGGAAAAAACGCATACGCCCTTTTTGGCCAAGTGCATCATTGTGGACGTTCTGCCTCTTTTCCTATGCTTTACATGCAATTCCCGTCTACCTCCTGAAATCGGTTTCCTGCAATTATGCCCCGCTTTCAAGTCCTCTTGGCAGCCTTACTTCAATATATTTTTGGACGATAGCTGTCATTTATAACTCTGCAGGTTTGTGAATTACAGTGCCCCTGAGCTTCTTTCTTCAACTCGCTTTTTTGTGAGCTGGCCGCAACACCGCAGGATTGCTTCAGGCCCTAGTGTGGTTCCGGTACGGCATGCTGAGCCTTTGGTTAATTCCTCTTTCTGGTGGGAAATGAGAGTTAAATTTGCCCGTCCAGACACCTCCAGCTAGTTTATCATTGGTTCTCCCTATTCCTGTACATTTTCCGCAGAAATTGCAAACTGGGCCATACAGGAGGTTAAAGGCACTGACTCTCCAAGTGGAGAGAGTGTTAGTAAAGTGTCTGGAGTGTTGCACCCGAGTACCAGGGGACGAAAACTGAGACACATTGGAACACGTTTCCTGATCACATGGTGGATCATACTCTGTGTTCCACATGCATGTTTTAGCTGAAGGAAGAATCCCTTAAACTTGGAGAGTTGAGACCCATGGAATGGGTACCATGCAATATGACTTCAAAGGGTCTGCATTTGCTCACTGAACCTCACCAATCCTATCACTGCTGCGTTTATGCTGCTGTACACACGCTTGATTCTCTTTCGGAGACATATAAATCCGTAGGTTTTAATATTCTTACTAGTCAGGTATATTCTTAGGCGTTTAATATGGGGTGTTGAGTCCACTTCGTTGAGCAAGGAGTAGCTCTTGTCTATTGCATATTTGGCTTATGGAACGGTATCTGTGCTAATTTCAATCTCTGGTTTTATGCAGCACCCCAACTCACCTTTCCCCTTAAGCAAGCATAAGTTGGTTTTCTACATTTGAGACCCTGTTCTTTTTTGTAATTCAGTTCCTGTGTAGCCAAGTTTACATTCCGTGTAGTAGTGATATCTTATGATGTTTCATTTTCTGTGTGACTTATTTCACTTAGAATCATCGTACCTGAATCCACTCATTATGCTGCGACGGGCCTGATGACATAGATTTCATTGCTGAGTGATATTGCATTGTACGTAAGTACCACAACTTCTTTATCCATATTTCGCTTTCTGTGATATTGAACTTGTACCATAAACGAGGTTCTTGTAAACAGAGCCGTCCCAAACTTTGGGGTGGCTGTGTCTTTTTGATTTTAATTTCCCTAAGCTATAGGACCATAAGTGGAAGTGCCCTAGGCTCTGTTGCTTTGTTTTTTAGATATTTCAGGAAACACCATACACTTCTCCAGAGTGGCTGTTGGCAATTTACATCCCGCCCATCAGCATAACAAGGCTCCCATTTCTCCATGGCCTGTCCTGCCTTTCTGGATTTTACACATTTTTCAGATGGCCCTTTTGACTGGGCGGCAGTGAAACTTCATTGTAGTGCCGATTTCCTTTGCAAGCTTGCTTGGTTGGCCAAAAAGGGCGTATGCGTTTTTTCCTGAATATATTCAGGAAAAAACGCATACGCACTTTTTGGCCAAGTGCATCGTTGTGGACGTTCTGCCTCTTTTCCTATGCTTTACATGCAATTCCAGTCTACCTCCTGAAATCGGTTTCGTGCAATTCTGCACCACTTTCAAGTCCTCTTGGCAGCCTTACTTCAATATATTTTTGGACGATAGCTGTCATTTATAACTCTGCAGGTTTGTGAATTACAGTGCCCCTGAGCTCCTTTCTTCAACTCGCTTTTTTGTGAGCGGCCGCAACACCGCAGGATTGCTTCAGGCCCTAGTGTGGATCCGGCACAGCACACTGAGCCTTTGGTTAATTCCTCTTCCTGGTGGGAAATGAGAGTTAAATTTGCCCGTCCAGACACCTCCAGCTAGTTTATCATTGGTTCTCCCTATTCCTGTACATTTTCCGCAGAAATTGCAAACTGGGCCATACAGGAGGTTAAAGGCACTGACTCTCCAAGTGGAGAGAGTGTTAGTAAAGCGTCTGGAGTGTTGCACCCGAGTACCAGGGGACGAAAACTGAGACACATTTGAACACATTTCCTGATCACACGGTGGATCATATTCTGTGTTCCACATGCATGTTTTAGCTGAAGGAAGAATCCCTTAAACTTGGAGAGTTGAGACCAATGGAATGGGTACCATGCAATATGACTTCAAAGGGTCTGCATTTGCTCACCGAACCTCACCAATCCTATCACTGCTGCGTTTATGCCGCTGTACACATGCTTGATTCTCTTTCGGAGACATATAAATCGGTAGGTTTTAATATTCTTACTACTCAGGTATATTCTTAGGCGTTTAATATGGGGTGTTGAGTCCACTTCGTTGAGCAAGGAGTAGCTCTTGTCTATTACATATTTGGCTTATGGAACGGTATCTGTGCTAATTTCAATCTCTGGTTTCATGCAGCACCCCAACTCACCTTTCCCCTCAAGCAAGCATAAGTTGGTTTTCTACATTTGAGACCCTGTTCTGTTTTGTAATTCAGTTCCTGTGTAACCAAATTTACATTCCGTGTAGTACTGATACCTTATGATGTTTCTTTTTCTGTGTGACTTATTTCACTTAGAATCATCATACCTGAATCCACTCATTATGCTTCTACGGGCCTGATGACATAGATTTCATTGCTGAGTGATATTGCATTGTACGTAAGTACCACAACTTCTGTATCCATTTTTCGCTTTCTGTGATATTGAACTTGTACTGTAAACGAGGTTCTGTAAACAGAGCCGTCCCAAACTTTGGGGTGACCGTGTCTTTTTGATTTTAATTTCCCTAAGCTATAGGACCATAAGTGGAAGTGCCCTAGGCTCTGTTGCTTTGTTTTTTAGATGTTTCAGGAAACACCATACACTTCTCCAGAGTGGCTGTTGGCAATTTACATCCCGCCTACCAGCATAACAAGGCTCCCAGTTCTCCATGGCCTGTCCTGCCTTTCTGGATTTTACACTTTTTTCAGATGGCCCTTTTGACCGGGGGGCAGTGAGACTTCATTGTAGTGCAGATATCCTTTGCAAGCTTGCTTGTTTGGCCAAATAGGGCGTATGCGTTTTTTCCTGAATATATTCAGGAAAAAACGCATACGCCCTTTTTGGCCAAGTGCATCATTGTGGACGTTCTGCCTCTTTTCCTATGCTTTACATGCAATTCCTGTCTACCTCCTGAAATCGGTTTCCTGCAATTCTGCCCCGCTTTCAAGTCCTCTTGGCAGCCTTACTTCAATATATTTTTGGACGATAGCTGTCATTTATAACTCTGCAGGTTTGTGAATTACAGTGCCCCTGAGCTCCTTTCTTCAACTCGCTTTCTTGTGAGCTGGCCGCAACACCACAGGATTGCTTCAGGCCCTAGTGTGGTTCCGGCACGGCACGCTGAGCCTTTGGTTAATTCCTCTTCCTGGTGGGAAATGAGAGTTAAATTTGCCCGTCCAGACACCTCCAGCTAGTCTCTCTTTCGTTCTCCCTATTCCTGTTCATTTTCCACAGAAATTGCAAACTGGGCCAAACAGGAGGTTAAAGGCACTGACTCTCCAAGTGGGGAGAGTGTTAGTAAAGCATCTGGAATGTTGCACTCGAGTACCAGGGGACAAAAACGAGACACATTTGAACACGTTTCCCGATCACACGGTGGATCATACTCTGGGTTCCACATGCATGTTTTAGCTGAAGGAAGAATCCCTTAAACCTGGAGAGTTGAGACCCATGGAATGGGTACCATGCAATATGACTTCATAGGGTCTGCATTTGCTCACCGAACCTCACCAATCCTATCACTGCTGCGTTTATGCCGCTGTACACACGCTTGATTCTCTTTCGGAGACATATAAATCGGTAGGTTTTTAGATTATTTCTAGTCAGGTATATTGTTAGGCGTTTAATATGGGGTGTTGAGTACACTTCGTTGAGCAAAGAGTAGCTCTTGTCTATTACATATTTGGCTTATGGAACAGTACCTGTGCTAATTTTAATCTCTTGTTTCATGCAGCACCCCAACTCACCTTTCCCCTTAAGCAAGCATAAGTTGGTTTTCTACATTTGAGACCCTGTTCTGTTTTGTAATTCAGATCCTGTGTAGCCAAGTTTACATTCCGTGTAGTAGTGATATCTTATGATGTTTCTTTTTCTGTGACTTATTTCACTTAGAATAATCGTACCTGAATCCACTCATTATGCTGCCACGGGCCTGATGACATAGATTTCATTGCTGAGTGATATTGCATTGTACGTAAGTACCACAACTTCTTTATCCATTTTTCGCTTTTGTGATATTGAACTTGTACCGTAAACAAGATTCTTGTAAACAGAGCCGTCCCAAACTTTGGGGTGGCTGTGTCTCTTTGATTTTAATTGCCCTAAGCTATAGGACCATAAGTGGAAGTGCCCTAGGCTCTGTTGCTTTGTTTTTTAGATGTTTCAGGAAACACCATACACTTCTCCAGAGTGGCTGTTGGCAATTTACATCCCGCCCACCAGCATAACAAGGCTCCCAGTTCTCCATGGCCTGTCCTGCCTTTCTGGATTTTACACTTTTTTCAGATGGCCCTTTTGACCTGGGGGCAGTGAGACTTCATTGTAGTGCAGATTTCCTTTGCAAGCTTGCTTGGTTGGCCAAAAAGGGCGTATGCGTTTTTTCCTGAATATATTCAGGAAAAAACGCATACGCCCTTTTTGGCCAAGTGCATCATTGTGGACGTTCTGCCTCTTTTCCTATGCTTTACATGCAATTTCAGTGTACCCCCTGAAATCGATTTCCTGCAATTCTGCCCCGCTTTCAAGTCCTCTTGGCAGCCTTACTTCAATATATTTTTGGACGATAGCTGTCATTTATAACTCTGCAGGTTTGTGAATTACAGTGCCCCTGAGCTCGTTTCTTCAACTCGTTTTCTTGTGAGCTGGCCGCAACACCGCAGGATTGCTTCAGGCCCTAGTGTAGTTCCGGCACGGCATGCTGAGCCTTTGGTTAATTCCTCTTCCTGGTGGGAAATGAGAGTTAAATTTGCCCGTCCAGACACCTCCAGCTAGTCTCTCTTTCGTTCTCCCTATTCCTGTTCATTTTCTACAGAAATTACAAACTGGGCCAAACAGGAGTTTAAAGGCACTGACTCTCCAAGTGGGGAGAGTGTTAGTAAAGCGTCTGGAGTGTTGCACCCGAGTACCAGGGGACGAAAACTGAGACACATTTGAACACGTTTCCTGATCACACGGTGGATCATAATCTGTGTTCCACATGCATGTTTTAGCTGAAGGAAGAATCCCTTAAACCTGGAGAGTTGAGACCCATGGAATGGGTACCATGCAATATGACTTCAAAGGGTCTGCATTTGCTCACCGAACCTCACCAATCCTATCACTGCTGCGTTTATGCCGCTGTACACACGCTTGATTCTCTTTCGGAGACATATAAATCCGTAGTTTTTAAGATTATTTCTAGTCAGGTGTATTCTTAAGCGTTTAATATGGGGTGTTGAGTCCACTTCGTTGAGCAAGGAGTAGCTCTTGTCTATTACATATTTGGCTTATGGAACGGTATCTGTGCTAATTTCAATCTCTGGTTTCATGCAGCACCCCAACTCACCTTTCCCCTTAAGCAAGCATAAGTTGGTTTTCTACATTTGAGACCCTGTTCTGTTTTGTAATTCAGTTCTTGTGTAGCCAAGTTTACCTTCCGTGTAGTAGTGATATCTTATGGTGTTTCTTTTCCTGTGTGACTTATTTCACTTAGAATCATCATACCTGAATCCACTCATTATGCTGCTACGGGCCTGATGACATAGATTTCATTGCTGAGTGATATTGCATTGTACGTAAGTACCACAACTTCTTTATCCATTTTTCGCTTTCTGTGATATTGAACTTGTACCGTAAACGAGGTTCTTGTAAACAGAGCCGTCCCAAACTTTGGGGTGGCTGTGTCTTTTTGATTTTAATTTCCCTAAGCTATAGGACCATAAGTGGAAGTCCCCTAGGCTCTGTTGCTTTGTTTTTTAGATGTTTCAGGAAACACCATACACTTCTCCAGAGTGGCTGTTGGCAATTTACATCCCGCCCACCAGCATAACAAGGCTCCCAGTTCTCCATGGCCTGTCCTGCCTTTCTGGATTTTACACTTTTTTCAGATGGCCCTTTTGACCGGGGGGCAGTGAGACTTCATTGTAGTGCAGATATCCTTTGCAAGCTTGCTTGGTTGGCCAAAAAGGGCGTATGCGTTTTTTCCTGAATATATTCAGGAAAAAACGCATATGCCCTTTTTGGCCAAGTGCATCATTGTGGACGTTCTGCCTCTTTTCCTATGCTTTACATGCAATTCCAGTCTACCTCCTGAAATCGATTTCCTGCAATTCTGCCCCGCTTTCAAGTCCTCTTGGCAGCCTTACTTCAATATATTTTTGGACGATAGCTGTCATTTATAACTCTGCAGGTTTGTGAATTACAGTGCCCCTGAGCTCCTTTCTTCAACTCGCTTTCTTGTGAGCTGGCCGCAACACCGCAGGATTGCTTCAGGCCCTAGTGTAGTTCCGGCACGGCACGATGAGCCTTTGGTTAATTCCTCTTCCTGGTGGGAAATGAGAGTTAAATTTGCCCGTCCAGACACCTCCAGCTAGTCTCTCTTTCGTTCTCCCTATTCCTGTTCATTTTCCACAGAAATTACAAACTGGGCCAAACAGGAGGTTAAAGACACTGACTCTCCAAGTGGGGAGAGTGTTAGTAAAGCGTCTGGAGTGTTGCACCCGAGTACCAGGGGACGAAAACTGAGACACATTTGAACACGTTTCCTGATCACACGGTGGATCATAATCTGTGTTCCACATGCATGTTTTAGCTGAAGGAAGAATCCCTTAAACCTGGAGAGTTGAGACCCATGGAATGGGTACCATGCAATATGACTTCAAAGGGTCTGCATTTGCTCACCGAACCTCACCAATCCTATCACTGCTGCGTTTATGCCGCTGTACACACGCTTGATTCTCTTTCGGAGACATATAAATCCGTAGTTTTTAAGATTATTTCTAGTCAGGTGTATTCTTAAGCGTTTAATATGGGGTGTTGAGTCCACTTCGTTGAGCAAGGAGTAGCTCTTGTCTATTACATATTTGGCTTATGGAACGGTATCTGTGCTAATTTCAATCTCTGGTTTCATGCAGCACCCCAACTCACCTTTCCCCTTAAGCAAGCATAAGTTGGTTTTCTACATTTGAGACCCTGTTCTGTTTTGTAATTCAGTTCTTGTATAGCCAAGTTTACCTTCCGTGTAGTAGTGATATCTTATGGTGTTTCTTTTCCTGTGTGACTTATTTCACTTAGAATCATCATACCTGAATCCACTCATTATGCTGCTACGGGCCTGATGACATAGATTTCATTGCTGAGTGATATTGCATTGTACGTAAGTACCACAACTTCTTTATCCATTTTTCGCTTTCTGTGATATTGAACTTGTACCGTAAACGAGGTTCTTGTAAACAGAGCCGTCCCAAACTTTGGGGTGGCTGTGTCTTTTTGATTTTAATTTCCCTAAGCTATAGGACCATAAGTGGAAGTGCCCTAGGCTCTGTTGCTTTGTTTTTTAGATGTTTCAGGAAACACCATACACTTCTCCAGAGTGGCTGTTGGCAATTTACATCCCGCCCACCAGCATAACAAGGCTCCCAGTTCTCCATGGCCTGTCCTGCCTTTCTGGATTTTACACTTTTTTCAAATGGCCCTTTTGACCGGGGGGCAGTGAGACTTCATTGTAGTGCAGATTTCCTTTGCAAGCTTGCTTGGTTGGCCAAAAAGGGCGTATGCGTTTTTTCCTGAATATATTCAGGAAAAAACGCATACGCCCTATTTGGCCAAGTGCATCATTGTGGACGTTCTGCCTCTTTTCCTATGCTTTACATGCAATTCCAGTGTACCCCCTGAAATCGATTTCCTGCAATTCTGCCCCGCTTTCAAGTCCTCTTGGTAGCCTTCCTTCAATATATTTTTGGACGATAGCTGTCATTTATAACTCTGCAGGTTTGTGAATTACAGTGCTCCTGAGCTCGTTTCTTCAACTCGCTTTCTTGTGAGCTGGCCGCAACACCGCAGGATTGCTTCAGGCCCTAGTGTAGTTCCGGCACGGCACGCTGAGCCTTTGGTTAATTCCTCTTCCTGGTGGGAAATGAGAGTTAAATTTGCCCGTCCAGACACCTCCAGATAGTCTCTCTTTCGTTCTCCCTATTCCTGTTCATTTTTCACAGAAATTACAAACTGGGCCAAACAGGAGGTTAAAGGCACTGACTCTCCAAGTGGGGAGAGTGTTAGTAAAGCATCTGGAATGTTGCACCCGAGTACCAGGGACGAAAACGAGACACATTTGAACACGTTTCCCGATCACACGGTGGATCATACTCTGGGTTCCACATGCATGTTTTAGCTGAAGGAAGAATCCCTTAAACCTGGAGAGTTGAGACCCATGGAATGGGTACCATGCAATATGACTTCAAAGGGTCTGCATTTGCTCACCGAACCTCACCAATCCTATCACTGCTGCGTTTATGCCGCTGTACACACGCTTGATTCTCTTTCGGAGACATATAAATCCGTAGGTTTTAAGATTATTTCTAGTCAGGTATATTCTTAGGCGTTTAATATGGGGTGTTGAGTCCACTTCGTTGAGCAAGGAGTAGCTCTTGTCTATTGCATATTTGGCTTATGGATCGGTATCTGTGCTAATTTCAATCTCTGGTTTCATGCAGCACCCCAACTCACCTTTCCCCTTAAGCAAGCATAAGTTGGTTTTCTACATTTGACACCCTGTTCTGTTTTGTAATTCAGTTCCTGTGTAGCCAAGTTTACATTCCGTGTAGTAGTGATATCTTATGATGTTTCTTTTTCTGTGTGACTTATTTCACTTAGAATCATCGTACCTGAATCCACTCATTATGCTGCTACGGGCCTGATGACATAGATTTCAGTGCTGAGTGATATTGCATTGTACGTAAGTACCACAACTTCTTTATCCATTTTTTGCTTTCTGTGATATTGAACTTGTACCGTAAACGAGGTTCTTGTAAACAGAGCCGTCCCAACCTTTGGGGTGGCTGTGTCTTTTTGATTTTAATTTCCCTAAGCTATAGGACCATAAGTGGAAGTGCCCTAGGCTCTGTTGCTTTGTTTTTTAGATGTTTCAGGAAACACCATACACTTCTCCAGAGTGGCTGTTGGCAATTTACATCCCGCCCACCAGCATAACAAGGCTCCCAGTTCTCCATGGCCTGTCCTGCCTTTCTGGATTTTACACTTTTTTCAGATGGCCCTTTTGACCGGGGGGCAGTGAGACTTCATTGTAGTGCAGATTTCCTTTGCAAGCTTGCTTGGTTGGCCAAAAAGGGCGTATGCGTTTTTTCCTGAATATATTCAGGAAAAAACGCATACGCCCTTTTTGGCCAAGTGCATCATTGTGGACGTTCTGCCTCTTTTCCTATGCTTTACATGCAATTCCAGTGTACCCCCTGAAATCGATTTCCTGCAATTCTGCCCCGCTTTCAAGTCCTCTTGGCAGCCTTACTTCAATATATTTTTGGACGATAGCTGTCATTTATAACTCTGCAGGTTTGTGAATTACAGTGCCCCTGAGCTCGTTTCTTCAACTCGTTTTCTTGTGAGCTGGCCGCAACACCGCAGGATTGCTTCAGGCCCTAGTGTAGTTCCGGCACGGCACGCTGAGCCTTTGGTTAATTCCTCTTCCTGGTGGGAAATGAGAGTTAAATTTGCCCGTCCAGACACCTCCAGATAGTCTCTCTTTTGTTCTCCCTATTCCTGTTCATTTTCTACAGAAATTACAAACTGGGCCAAACAGGAGGTTAAAGGCACTGACTCTCCAAGTGGGGAGAGTGTTAGTAAAGCATCTGGAATGTTGCACCCGAGTACCAGGGACGAAAACGAGACACATTTGAACACGTTTCCCGATCACACGGTGGATCATACTCTGGGTTCCACATGCATGTTTTAGCTGAAGGAAGAATCCCTTAAACCTGGAGAGTTGAGACCCATGGAATGGGTACCATGCAATATGACTTCAAAGGGTCTGCATTTGCTCACCGAACCTCACCAATCCTATCACTGCTGCGTTTATGCTGCTGTACACACGCTTGATTCTCTTTCGGAGACATATAAATCTGTAGGTTTTAAGATTATTTCTAGTCAGGTATATTCTTAGGCGTTTAATATGGGGTGTTGAGTCCACTTCGTTGAGCAAGGAGTAGCTCTTGTCTATTGCATATTTGGCTTATGGAACGGTATCTGTGCTAATTTCAATCTCTGGTTTCATGCAGCACCCCAACTCACCTTTCCCCTTAAGCAAGCATAAGTTGGTTTTCTACATTTGAGACCCTGTTCTGTTTTGTAATTCAGTTCTTGTGTAGCCAAGTTTACCTTCCGTGTAGTAGTGATATCTTATGGTGTTTCTTTTCCTGTGTGACTTATTTCACTTAGAATCATCATACCTGAATCCACTCATTATGCTGCTACGGGCCTGATGACATAGATTTCATTGCTGAGTGATATTGCATTGTACGTAAGTACCACAACTTCTTTATCCATTTTTCGCTTTCTGTGATATTGAACTTGTACCGTAAACGAGGTTCTTGTAAACAGAGCCGTCCCAAACTTTGGGGTGGCTGTGTCTTTTTGATTTTAATTTCCCTAAGCTATAGGACCATAAGTGGAAGTGCCCTAGGCTCTGTTGCTTTGTTTTTTAGATGTTTCAGGAAACACCATACACTTCTCCAGAGTGGCTGTTGGCAATTTACATCCCGCCCACCAGCATAACAAGGCTCCCAGTTCTCCATGGCCTGTCCTGCCTTTCTGGATTTTACACTTTTTTCAGATGGCCCTTTTGACCGGGGGGCAGTGAGACTTCATTGTAGTGCAGATATCCTTTGCAAGCTTGCTTGGTTGGCCAAAAAGGGCGTATGCGTTTTATCCTGAATATATTCAGGAAAAAACGCATACGCCCTTTTTGGCCAAGTGCATCATTGTGGACGTTCTGCCTCTTTTCCTATGCTTTACTTGCAATTCCAGTGTACCTCCTGAAATCGATTTCCTGCAATTCTGCCCCGCTTTCAAGTCCTCTTGGCAGCCTTACTTCAATATATTTTTGGACGATAGCTGTCATTTATAACTCTGCAGGTTTGTGAATTACAGTGCCCCTGAGCTCGTTTCTTCAACTCGCTTTCTTGTGAGCTGGCCGCAACACCGCAGGATTGCTTCAGGCCCTAGTGTTGTTCCGGCACGGCATGCTGAGCCTTTGGTTAATTCCTCTTTCTGGTGGGAAATGAGAGTTAAATTTGCCCGTCCAGACACCTCCAGCTAGTTTCTCATTGGTTCTCCCTATTCCTGTACATTTTCCGCAGAAATTGCAAACTTGGCCAAACAGGAGTTTAAAGACACTGACTCTCCAAGTGGGGAGAGTGTTAGTAAAGCGTCTTGAATGTTGCACCCGAGTACGAGGGGATGAAAACTGAGACACATTTGAACACGTTTCCTGATCACACGGTGGATCATACTCTGTGTTCCACATGCATGTTTCAGCTGAAGGAAGAATCCCTTAAACCTGGAGAGTTGAGACCCATGGAATGGGTACCATGCAGTATGACTTCAAAGGGTCTGCATTTGCTCACCGAACCTCACCAATCCTATCACTGCTGCGTTTATGCCGCTGTACACACGCTTGATTCTCTTTCGGAGACATATAAATCCGTAGGTTTTAAGATTATTTCTAGTCAGGTATATTCTTAGGCGTTTAATATGGGGTGTTGAGTCCACTGCGTTGAGCAAGGAGTAGCTCTTGTCTATTACATATTTGGCTTATGGAACGGTATCTGTGCTAATTTCAATCTCTGGTTTTATGCAGCACCCCAACTCACCTTTCCCCTTAAGCAAGCATAAGTTGGTTTTCTACATTTGAGACCCTGTTCTGTTTTGTAATTCAGTTCTTGTGTAGACAAGTTTACATTCCGTGTAGTAGTGATATCTTATGGTGTTTCTTTTTCTGTGTGACTTATTTCACTTAGAATCATCCTACCTGAATCCACTCATTATGCTGCTACGGGCCTGATGACATAGATTTCATTACTGAGTGATATTGCATTGTACGTAAGTACCACAACTTCTTCATCCATTTTTCGCTTTCTGTGATATTGAACTTGTACCGTAAACGAGGTTCTTGTAAACAGAGCCGTCCCAAATTTGGGGTGACTGTGTCTTTTTGAATTTAATTTCCCTAAGCTATAGGACCATAAGTGGAAGTGCCCTAGGCTCTGTTGCTTTGTTTTTTAGATGTTTCAGGAAACACCATACACTTCTCCAGAGTGGCTGTTGGCAATTTACATCCCGCCCATCAGCATAACAAGGCTCCCAGTTCTCCATGGCCTGTCCTGCCTTTCTGGATTTTACACTTTTTTCAGATGGCCCTTTTGACCGGGGGGCAGTGAGACTTCATTGTAGTGCAGATATCCTTTGCAAGCTTGCTTGGTTGGCCAAAAAGGGCGTATGCGTTTTTTCCTGAATATATTCAGGAAAAAACGCATACGCCCTTTTTGGCCAAGTGCATCATTGTGGACGTTCTGCCTCTTTTCCTATGCTTTACATGCAATTCCAGTCTACCTCCTGAAATCGATTTCCTGCAATTCTGCCCCGCTTTCAAGTCCTCTTGGCAGCCTTACTTCAATATATTTTTGGACGATAGCTGTCATTTATAACTCTGCAGGTTTGTGAATTACAGTGCCCCTGAGCTCCTTTCTTCAACTCGCTTTCTTGTGAGCTGGCCGCAACACCGCAGGATTGCTTCAGGCACTAGTGTGGATCCGGCACGGCATGATGAGCCTTTGGTTAATTCCTCTTCCTGGTGGGAAATGAGAGTTAAATTTGCCCATCCAGACACCTCCAGCTAGTCTCTCTTTCGTTCTCCCTATTCCTGTTCATTTTCCACAGAAATTACAAACTGGGCCAAACAGGAGGTTAAAGGCACTGACTCTCCAAGTGGGGAGAGTGTTAGTAAAGCATCTGGAATGTTGCACCCGAGTACCAGGGGACGAAAACGAGACACATTTGAACACGTTTCCGAATCACACGGTGGATCATACTCTGGGTTCCACATGCATGTTTTAGCTGAAGGAAGAATCCCTTAAACCTGGAGAGTTGAGACCCATGGAATGGGTACCATGCAATATGACTTCAAAGGGTCTGCATTTGCTCACCGAACCTCACCAATCCTATCACTGCTGCGTTTATGCCGCTGTACACACGCTTGATTCTCTTTCGGAGACAAATAAATCCGTAGGTTTTAAGATTATTTCTAGTCAGGTATATTCTTAGGCGTTTAATATGGGGTGTTGAGTCCACTTCGTTGAGCAAGGAGTAGCTCTTGTCTATTACATATTTGGCTTATGGAACGGTATCTGTGCTAATTTCAATCTCTGGTTTCATGCAGCACCCCAACTCACCTTTCCCCTTAAGCAAGCATAAGTTGGTTTTCTACATTTGAGACCCTGTTCTGTTTTGTAATTCAGTTCCTTTGTAGCCAAGTTTACATTCCGTGTATTGGTGATATCTTATGAAGTTTCTTTTTCTGTGTGACTTATTTCACTTAGAATCATCGTACCTGAATCCACTAATTATACTGCTACGGGCCTGATGACATAGATTTCATTGCTGAGTGATATTGCATTGTACGTAAGTACCACAACTTCTTTATCCATTTTTCGCTTTCTGTGATATTGAACTTGTACCATAAACGAGGTTCTTGTAAACAGAGCCGTCCCAAACTTTGGGGTGGCTGTGTCTTTTTGATTTTAATTTCCCTAAGCTATAGGACCATAAGTGCAAGTGCCCTAGGCTCTGTTGCTTTGTTTTTTAGATGTTTCAGGAAACACCATACACTTCTCCAGAGTGGCTGCTGGCAATTTACATCCCGCCCATCAGCATAACAAGGCTCCCAGTTCTCCATGGCCTGTCCTGCCTTTCTGGATTTTACACTTTTTTCATATGGCCCTTTGACCGGGGTGAAGTGAGACTTCATTGTAGTGCAGATTTCCTTTGAGAGCTTGCTTGGTTGGCCAGAAAGGGCGTATGCGTTTCTTCCTGAATATATTCAGGAAAGAACACATACGCCCTTTTTGGCCAAGTGCATCATTGTGGACGTTCTGCCTCTTTTCCTATGCTTTACATGCAATTCCAGTCTACCTCCTGAAATCGATTTCCTGCAATTCTGCCCCGCTTTCAAGTCCTCTTGGCAGCCTTACTTCAATATATTTTTGGACGATAGCTGTCCTTTATAACTCTGCAGGTTTGTGAATTACAGTGCCCCTGAGCTCCTTTCTTCAACTCGCTTTCTTGTGAGCTGGCCGCAACACCGCAGGATTGTTTCAGGCCCTAGTGTGGTTCCGGCACGGCACGCTGAGCCTTTGGTTAATTCCTCTTCCTGGTGGGAAATGAGAGTTAAATTTGCCCGTCCAGACACCTCCAGCTAGTCTCTCTTTGGTTCTCCCTATTCCTGTACATTTTCCGCAGAAATTGCAAACTGGGCCAAACAGGAGTTTAAAGACACTGACTCTCCAAGTGGGGAGAGTGTTAGTAAAGCGTCTTGAATGTTGCACCCGAGTACCAGGGGACGAAAACTGAGACACATTTGAACACGTTTCCCGATCACACGGTGGATCATAATCTGTGTTCCACATGCATGTTTCAGCTGAAGGAAGAATCCCTTAAACCTGGAGAGTTGAGACCCATGGAATGGGGACCATGCAGTATGACTTCAAAGGGTCTGCATTTGCTCACCGAACCTCACCAATCCTATCACTGCTGCGTTTATGCAGCCGTACACACGCTTGATTCTCTTTCGGAGACATATAAATCCGTAGGTTTTAAGATTATTTCTAGTCAGGTATATTCTTAGGCGTTTAATATGGGGTGTTGAGTCCACTTCGTTGAGCAAGGAGTAGCTCTTGTCTATTACATATTTGGCTTATGGAACGGTATCTGTGCTAATTTCAATCTCTGGTTTCATGCAGCACCCCAACTCACCTTTCCCCTCAAGCAAGCATAAGTTGGTTTTCTACATTTGAGACCCTGTTCTGTTTTGTAATTCAGTTCCTGTGTAACCAACTTTACATTCCGTGTAGTACTGATACCTTATGATGTTTCTTTTTCTGTGTGACTTATTTCACTTAGAATCATCATACCTGAATCCACTCATTATGCTTCTACGGGCCTGATGACATAGATTTCATTGCTGAGTGATATTGCATTGTACGTAAGTACCACAACTTCTGTATCCATTTTTCGCTTTCTGTGATATTGAACTTGTACTGTAAACGAGGTTCTGTAAACAGAGCCGTCCCAAACTTTGGGGTGACCGTGTCTTTTTGATTTTAATTTCCCTAAGCTATAGGACCATAAGTGGAAGTGCCCTAGGCTCTGTTGCTTTGTTTTTTAGATGTTTCAGGAAACACCATACACTTCTCCAGAGTGGCTGTTGGCAATTTACATCCCGCCTACCAGCATAACAAGGCTCCCAGTTCTCCATGGCCTGTCCTGCCTTTCTGGATTTTACACTTTTTTCAGATGGCCCTTTTGACCGGGGGGCAGTGAGACTTCATTGTAGTGCAGATATCCTTTGCAAGCTTGCTTGTTTGGCCAAATAGGGCGTATGCGTTTTTTCCTGAATATATTCAGGAAAAAACGCATACGCCCTTTTTGGCCAAGTGCATCATTGTGGACGTTCTGCCTCTTTTCCTATGCTTTACATGCAATTCCTGTCTACCTCCTGAAATCGGTTTCCTGCAATTCTGCCCCGCTTTCAAGTCCTCTTGGCAGCCTTACTTCAATATATTTTTGGACGATAGCTGTCATTTATAACTCTGCAGGTTTGTGAATTACAGTGCCCCTGAGCTCCTTTCTTCAACTCGCTTTCTTGTGAGCTGGCCGCAACACCACAGGATTGCTTCAGGCCCTAGTGTGGTTCCGGCACGGCACGCTGAGCCTTTGGTTAATTCCTCTTCCTGGTGGGAAATGAGAGTTAAATTTGCCCGTCCAGACACCTCCAGCTAGTCTCTCTTTCGTTCTCCCTATTCCTGTTCATTTTCCACAGAAATTGCAAACTGGGCCAAACAGGAGGTTAAAGGCACTGACTCTCCAAGTGGGGAGAGTGTTAGTAAAGCATCTGGAATGTTGCACTCGAGTACCAGGGGACAAAAACGAGACACATTTGAACACGTTTCCCGATCACACGGTGGATCATACTCTGGGTTCCACATGCATGTTTTAGCTGAAGGAAGAATCCCTTAAACCTGGAGAGTTGAGACCCATGGAATGGGTACCATGCAATATGACTTCATAGGGTCTGCATTTGCTCACCGAACCTCACCAATCCTATCACTGCTGCGTTTATGCCGCTGTACACACGCTTGATTCTCTTTCGGAGACATATAAATCGGTAGGTTTTTAGATTATTTCTAGTCAGGTATATTGTTAGGCGTTTAATATGGGGTGTTGAGTACACTTCGTTGAGCAAAGAGTAGCTCTTGTCTATTACATATTTGGCTTATGGAACAGTACCTGTGCTAATTTTAATCTCTTGTTTCATGCAGCACCCCAACTCACCTTTCCCCTTAAGCAAGCATAAGTTGGTTTTCTACATTTGAGACCCTGTTCTGTTTTGTAATTCAGATCCTGTGTAGCCAAGTTTACATTCCGTGTAGTAGTGATATCTTATGATGTTTCTTTTTCTGTGACTTATTTCACTTAGAATAATCGTACCTGAATCCACTCATTATGCTGCCACGGGCCTGATGACATAGATTTCATTGCTGAGTGATATTGCATTGTACGTAAGTACCACAACTTCTTTATCCATTTTTCGCTTTTGTGATATTGAACTTGTACCGTAAACAAGATTCTTGTAAACAGAGCCGTCCCAAACTTTGGGGTGGCTGTGTCTCTTTGATTTTAATTGCCCTAAGCTATAGGACCATAAGTGGAAGTGCCCTAGGCTCTGTTGCTTTGTTTTTTAGATGTTTCAGGAAACACCATACACTTCTCCAGAGTGGCTGTTGGCAATTTACATCCCGCCCACCAGCATAACAAGGCTCCCAGTTCTCCATGGCCTGTCCTGCCTTTCTGGATTTTACACTTTTTTCAGATGGCCCTTTTGACCTGGGGGCAGTGAGACTTCATTGTAGTGCAGATTTCCTTTGCAAGCTTGCTTGGTTGGCCAAAAAGGGCGTATGCGTTTTTTCCTGAATATATTCAGGAAAAAACGCATACGCCCTTTTTGGCCAAGTGCATCATTGTGGACGTTCTGCCTCTTTTCCTATGCTTTACATGCAATTTCAGTGTACCCCCTGAAATCGATTTCCTGCAATTCTGCCCCGCTTTCAAGTCCTCTTGGCAGCCTTACTTCAATATATTTTTGGACGATAGCTGTCATTTATAACTCTGCAGGTTTGTGAATTACAGTGCCCCTGAGCTCGTTTCTTCAACTCGTTTTCTTGTGAGCTGGCCGCAACACCGCAGGATTGCTTCAGGCCCTAGTGTAGTTCCGGCACGGCATGCTGAGCCTTTGGTTAATTCCTCTTCCTGGTGGGAAATGAGAGTTAAATTTGCCCGTCCAGACACCTCCAGCTAGTCTCTCTTTCGTTCTCCCTATTCCTGTTCATTTTCTACAGAAATTACAAACTGGGCCAAACAGGAGTTTAAAGGCACTGACTCTCCAAGTGGGGAGAGTGTTAGTAAAGCGTCTGGAGTGTTGCACCCGAGTACCAGGGGACGAAAACTGAGACACATTTGAACACGTTTCCTGATCACACGGTGGATCATAATCTGTGTTCCACATGCATGTTTTAGCTGAAGGAAGAATCCCTTAAACCTGGAGAGTTGAGACCCATGGAATGGGTACCATGCAATATGACTTCAAAGGGTCTGCATTTGCTCACCGAACCTCACCAATCCTATCACTGCTGCGTTTATGCCGCTGTACACACGCTTGATTCTCTTTCGGAGACATATAAATCCGTAGTTTTTAAGATTATTTCTAGTCAGGTGTATTCTTAAGCGTTTAATATGGGGTGTTGAGTCCACTTCGTTGAGCAAGGAGTAGCTCTTGTCTATTACATATTTGGCTTATGGAACGGTATCTGTGCTAATTTCAATCTCTGGTTTCATGCAGCACCCCAACTCACCTTTCCCCTTAAGCAAGCATAAGTTGGTTTTCTACATTTGAGACCCTGTTCTGTTTTGTAATTCAGTTCTTGTGTAGCCAAGTTTACCTTCCGTGTAGTAGTGATATCTTATGGTGTTTCTTTTCCTGTGTGACTTATTTCACTTAGAATCATCATACCTGAATCCACTCATTATGCTGCTACGGGCCTGATGACATAGATTTCATTGCTGAGTGATATTGCATTGTACGTAAGTACCACAACTTCTTTATCCATTTTTCGCTTTCTGTGATATTGAACTTGTACCGTAAACGAGGTTCTTGTAAACAGAGCCGTCCCAAACTTTGGGGTGGCTGTGTCTTTTTGATTTTAATTTCCCTAAGCTATAGGACCATAAGTGGAAGTCCCCTAGGCTCTGTTGCTTTGTTTTTTAGATGTTTCAGGAAACACCATACACTTCTCCAGAGTGGCTGTTGGCAATTTACATCCCGCCCACCAGCATAACAAGGCTCCCAGTTCTCCATGGCCTGTCCTGCCTTTCTGGATTTTACACTTTTTTCAGATGGCCCTTTTGACCGGGGGGCAGTGAGACTTCATTGTAGTGCAGATATCCTTTGCAAGCTTGCTTGGTTGGCCAAAAAGGGCGTATGCGTTTTTTCCTGAATATATTCAGGAAAAAACGCATATGCCCTTTTTGGCCAAGTGCATCATTGTGGACGTTCTGCCTCTTTTCCTATGCTTTACATGCAATTCCAGTCTACCTCCTGAAATCGATTTCCTGCAATTCTGCCCCGCTTTCAAGTCCTCTTGGCAGCCTTACTTCAATATATTTTTGGACGATAGCTGTCATTTATAACTCTGCAGGTTTGTGAATTACAGTGCCCCTGAGCTCCTTTCTTCAACTCGCTTTCTTGTGAGCTGGCCGCAACACCGCAGGATTGCTTCAGGCCCTAGTGTAGTTCCGGCACGGCACGATGAGCCTTTGGTTAATTCCTCTTCCTGGTGGGAAATGAGAGTTAAATTTGCCCGTCCAGACACCTCCAGCTAGTCTCTCTTTCGTTCTCCCTATTCCTGTTCATTTTCCACAGAAATTACAAACTGGGCCAAACAGGAGGTTAAAGACACTGACTCTCCAAGTGGGGAGAGTGTTAGTAAAGCGTCTGGAGTGTTGCACCCGAGTACCAGGGGACGAAAACTGAGACACATTTGAACACGTTTCCTGATCACACGGTGGATCATAATCTGTGTTCCACATGCATGTTTTAGCTGAAGGAAGAATCCCTTAAACCTGGAGAGTTGAGACCCATGGAATGGGTACCATGCAATATGACTTCAAAGGGTCTGCATTTGCTCACCGAACCTCACCAATCCTATCACTGCTGCGTTTATGCCGCTGTACACACGCTTGATTCTCTTTCGGAGACATATAAATCCGTAGTTTTTAAGATTATTTCTAGTCAGGTGTATTCTTAAGCGTTTAATATGGGGTGTTGAGTCCACTTCGTTGAGCAAGGAGTAGCTCTTGTCTATTACATATTTGGCTTATGGAACGGTATCTGTGCTAATTTCAATCTCTGGTTTCATGCAGCACCCCAACTCACCTTTCCCCTTAAGCAAGCATAAGTTGGTTTTCTACATTTGAGACCCTGTTCTGTTTTGTAATTCAGTTCTTGTATAGCCAAGTTTACCTTCCGTGTAGTAGTGATATCTTATGGTGTTTCTTTTCCTGTGTGACTTATTTCACTTAGAATCATCATACCTGAATCCACTCATTATGCTGCTACGGGCCTGATGACATAGATTTCATTGCTGAGTGATATTGCATTGTACGTAAGTACCACAACTTCTTTATCCATTTTTCGCTTTCTGTGATATTGAACTTGTACCGTAAACGAGGTTCTTGTAAACAGAGCCGTCCCAAACTTTGGGGTGGCTGTGTCTTTTTGATTTTAATTTCCCTAAGCTATAGGACCATAAGTGGAAGTGCCCTAGGCTCTGTTGCTTTGTTTTTTAGATGTTTCAGGAAACACCATACACTTCTCCAGAGTGGCTGTTGGCAATTTACATCCCGCCCACCAGCATAACAAGGCTCCCAGTTCTCCATGGCCTGTCCTGCCTTTCTGGATTTTACACTTTTTTCAAATGGCCCTTTTGACCGGGGGGCAGTGAGACTTCATTGTAGTGCAGATTTCCTTTGCAAGCTTGCTTGGTTGGCCAAAAAGGGCGTATGCGTTTTTTCCTGAATATATTCAGGAAAAAACGCATACGCCCTATTTGGCCAAGTGCATCATTGTGGACGTTCTGCCTCTTTTCCTATGCTTTACATGCAATTCCAGTGTACCCCCTGAAATCGATTTCCTGCAATTCTGCCCCGCTTTCAAGTCCTCTTGGTAGCCTTCCTTCAATATATTTTTGGACGATAGCTGTCATTTATAACTCTGCAGGTTTGTGAATTACAGTGCTCCTGAGCTCGTTTCTTCAACTCGCTTTCTTGTGAGCTGGCCGCAACACCGCAGGATTGCTTCAGGCCCTAGTGTAGTTCCGGCACGGCACGCTGAGCCTTTGGTTAATTCCTCTTCCTGGTGGGAAATGAGAGTTAAATTTGCCCGTCCAGACACCTCCAGATAGTCTCTCTTTCGTTCTCCCTATTCCTGTTCATTTTTCACAGAAATTACAAACTGGGCCAAACAGGAGGTTAAAGGCACTGACTCTCCAAGTGGGGAGAGTGTTAGTAAAGCATCTGGAATGTTGCACCCGAGTACCAGGGACGAAAACGAGACACATTTGAACACGTTTCCCGATCACACGGTGGATCATACTCTGGGTTCCACATGCATGTTTTAGCTGAAGGAAGAATCCCTTAAACCTGGAGAGTTGAGACCCATGGAATGGGTACCATGCAATATGACTTCAAAGGGTCTGCATTTGCTCACCGAACCTCACCAATCCTATCACTGCTGCGTTTATGCCGCTGTACACACGCTTGATTCTCTTTCGGAGACATATAAATCCGTAGGTTTTAAGATTATTTCTAGTCAGGTATATTCTTAGGCGTTTAATATGGGGTGTTGAGTCCACTTCGTTGAGCAAGGAGTAGCTCTTGTCTATTGCATATTTGGCTTATGGATCGGTATCTGTGCTAATTTCAATCTCTGGTTTCATGCAGCACCCCAACTCACCTTTCCCCTTAAGCAAGCATAAGTTGGTTTTCTACATTTGACACCCTGTTCTGTTTTGTAATTCAGTTCCTGTGTAGCCAAGTTTACATTCCGTGTAGTAGTGATATCTTATGATGTTTCTTTTTCTGTGTGACTTATTTCACTTAGAATCATCGTACCTGAATCCACTCATTATGCTGCTACGGGCCTGATGACATAGATTTCAGTGCTGAGTGATATTGCATTGTACGTAAGTACCACAACTTCTTTATCCATTTTTTGCTTTCTGTGATATTGAACTTGTACCGTAAACGAGGTTCTTGTAAACAGAGCCGTCCCAACCTTTGGGGTGGCTGTGTCTTTTTGATTTTAATTTCCCTAAGCTATAGGACCATAAGTGGAAGTGCCCTAGGCTCTGTTGCTTTGTTTTTTAGATGTTTCAGGAAACACCATACACTTCTCCAGAGTGGCTGTTGGCAATTTACATCCCGCCCACCAGCATAACAAGGCTCCCAGTTCTCCATGGCCTGTCCTGCCTTTCTGGATTTTACACTTTTTTCAGATGGCCCTTTTGACCGGGGGGCAGTGAGACTTCATTGTAGTGCAGATTTCCTTTGCAAGCTTGCTTGGTTGGCCAAAAAGGGCGTATGCGTTTTTTCCTGAATATATTCAGGAAAAAACGCATACGCCCTTTTTGGCCAAGTGCATCATTGTGGACGTTCTGCCTCTTTTCCTATGCTTTACATGCAATTCCAGTGTACCCCCTGAAATCGATTTCCTGCAATTCTGCCCCGCTTTCAAGTCCTCTTGGCAGCCTTACTTCAATATATTTTTGGACGATAGCTGTCATTTATAACTCTGCAGGTTTGTGAATTACAGTGCCCCTGAGCTCGTTTCTTCAACTCGTTTTCTTGTGAGCTGGCCGCAACACCGCAGGATTGCTTCAGGCCCTAGTGTAGTTCCGGCACGGCACGCTGAGCCTTTGGTTAATTCCTCTTCCTGGTGGGAAATGAGAGTTAAATTTGCCCGTCCAGACACCTCCAGATAGTCTCTCTTTTGTTCTCCCTATTCCTGTTCATTTTCTACAGAAATTACAAACTGGGCCAAACAGGAGGTTAAAGGCACTGACTCTCCAAGTGGGGAGAGTGTTAGTAAAGCATCTGGAATGTTGCACCCGAGTACCAGGGACGAAAACGAGACACATTTGAACACGTTTCCCGATCACACGGTGGATCATACTCTGGGTTCCACATGCATGTTTTAGCTGAAGGAAGAATCCCTTAAACCTGGAGAGTTGAGACCCATGGAATGGGTACCATGCAATATGACTTCAAAGGGTCTGCATTTGCTCACCGAACCTCACCAATCCTATCACTGCTGCGTTTATGCTGCTGTACACACGCTTGATTCTCTTTCGGAGACATATAAATCTGTAGGTTTTAAGATTATTTCTAGTCAGGTATATTCTTAGGCGTTTAATATGGGGTGTTGAGTCCACTTCGTTGAGCAAGGAGTAGCTCTTGTCTATTGCATATTTGGCTTATGGAACGGTATCTGTGCTAATTTCAATCTCTGGTTTCATGCAGCACCCCAACTCACCTTTCCCCTTAAGCAAGCATAAGTTGGTTTTCTACATTTGAGACCCTGTTCTGTTTTGTAATTCAGTTCTTGTGTAGCCAAGTTTACCTTCCGTGTAGTAGTGATATCTTATGGTGTTTCTTTTCCTGTGTGACTTATTTCACTTAGAATCATCATACCTGAATCCACTCATTATGCTGCTACGGGCCTGATGACATAGATTTCATTGCTGAGTGATATTGCATTGTACGTAAGTACCACAACTTCTTTATCCATTTTTCGCTTTCTGTGATATTGAACTTGTACCGTAAACGAGGTTCTTGTAAACAGAGCCGTCCCAAACTTTGGGGTGGCTGTGTCTTTTTGATTTTAATTTCCCTAAGCTATAGGACCATAAGTGGAAGTGCCCTAGGCTCTGTTGCTTTGTTTTTTAGATGTTTCAGGAAACACCATACACTTCTCCAGAGTGGCTGTTGGCAATTTACATCCCGCCCACCAGCATAACAAGGCTCCCAGTTCTCCATGGCCTGTCCTGCCTTTCTGGATTTTACACTTTTTTCAGATGGCCCTTTTGACCGGGGGGCAGTGAGACTTCATTGTAGTGCAGATATCCTTTGCAAGCTTGCTTGGTTGGCCAAAAAGGGCGTATGCGTTTTATCCTGAATATATTCAGGAAAAAACGCATACGCCCTTTTTGGCCAAGTGCATCATTGTGGACGTTCTGCCTCTTTTCCTATGCTTTACTTGCAATTCCAGTGTACCTCCTGAAATCGATTTCCTGCAATTCTGCCCCGCTTTCAAGTCCTCTTGGCAGCCTTACTTCAATATATTTTTGGACGATAGCTGTCATTTATAACTCTGCAGGTTTGTGAATTACAGTGCCCCTGAGCTCGTTTCTTCAACTCGCTTTCTTGTGAGCTGTCCGCAACACCGCAGGATTGCTTCAGGCCCTAGTGTAGTTCCGGCACGGCACGCTGAGCCTTTGGTTAATTCCTCTTCCTGGTGGGAAATGAGAGTTAAATTTGCCCGTCCAGACACCTCCAGCTAGTCTCTCTTTCGTTCTCCCTATTCCTGTTCATTTTCCACAGAAATTACAAACTGGGCGAAACAGGAGGTTAAAGGCACTGACTCTCCAAGTGGGGAGAGTGTTAGTAAAGCATCTGGAATGTTGCACCCGAGTACCAGGGACGAAAACGAGATACATTTGAACACGTTTCCCGATCACACGGTGGATCATACTCTGGGTTCCACATGCATGTTTTAGCTGAAGGAAGAATCCCTTAAACCTGGAGAGTTGAGACCCATGGAATGGGTACCATGCAATATGACTTCAAAGGGTCTGCATTTGCTCACCGAACCTCACCAATCCTATCACTGCTGCGTTTATGCCGCTGTACACACGCTTGATTCTCTTTCGGAGACATATAAATCCGTAGGTTTTAAGATTATTTCTAGTCAGGTATATTCTTAGGCGTTTAATATGGGGTGTTGAGTCCACTTCGTTGAGCAAGGAGTAGCTCTTGTCTATTGCATATTTGGCTTATGGAACGGTATCTGTGCTAATTTCAATCTCTGGTTTCATGCAGCACCCCAACTCACCTTTCCCCTTAAGCAAGCATAAGTTGGTTTTCTACATTTGACACCCTGTTCTGTTTTGTAATTCAGTTCCTGTGTAGCCAAGTTTACATTCCGTGTAGTAGTGATATCTTATGATGTTTCTTTTTCTGTGTGACTTATTTCACTTAGAATCATCGTACCTGAATCCACTCATTATGCTGCTACGGGCCTGATGACATAGATTTCATTGCTGAGTGATATTGCATTGTACGTAAGTACCACAACTTCTTTATCCATTATTGCTTTCTGTGATATTGAACTTGTACCGTAAACGAGGTTCTTGTAAACAGAGCCGTCCCAACCTTTGGGGTGGCTGTGTCTTTTTGATTTTAATTTCCCTAAGCTATAGGACCATAAGTGGAAGTGCCCTAGGCTCTGTTGCTTTGTTTTTTAGATGTTTCAGGAAACACCATACACTTCTCCAGAGTGGCTGTTGGCAATTTACATCCCGCCCATCAGCATAACAAGGCTCCCAGTTCTCCATGGCCTGTCCTGCCTTTCTGGAGTTTACACTTTTTTCAGATGGCCCTTTTGACCGTGGGGCAGTGAGACTTCATTGTAGTGCAGATTTCCTTTGCAAGCTTGCTTGGTTGGGCAAAAAGGGCGTATGCGTTTTTTCCTGAATATATTCAGGAAAAAACGCATACGCCCTTTTTGGCCAAGTGCATCATTGTGGACGTTCTGCCTCTTTTCCTATGCTTTACATGCAATTCCCGTCTACCTCCTGAAATCGGTTTCCTGCAATTCTGCCCCGCTTTCAAGTCCTCTTGGCAGCCTTACTTCAATATATTTTTGGACGATAGCTGTCATTTATAACTCTGCAGGTTTGTGAATTACAGTGCCCCTGAGCTCGTTTCTTCAACTCGCTTTCTTGTGAGCTGGCCGCAACACCGCAGGATTGCTTCAGGCCCTAGTGTTGTTCCGGCACGGCATGCTGAGCCTTTGGTTAATTCCTCTTTCTGGTGGGAAATGAGAGTTAAATTTGCCCGTCCAGACACCTCCAGCTAGTTTCTCATTGGTTCTCCCTATTCCTGTACATTTTCCGCAGAAATTGCAAACTTGGCCAAACAGGAGTTTAAAGACACTGACTCTCCAAGTGGGGAGAGTGTTAGTAAAGCGTCTTGAATGTTGCACCCGAGTACGAGGGGATGAAAACTGAGACACATTTGAACACGTTTCCTGATCACACGGTGGATCATACTCTGTGTTCCACATGCATGTTTCAGCTGAAGGAAGAATCCCTTAAACCTGGAGAGTTGAGACCCATGGAATGGGTACCATGCAGTATGACTTCAAAGGGTCTGCATTTGCTCACCGAACCTCACCAATCCTATCACTGCTGCGTTTATGCCGCTGTACACACGCTTGATTCTCTTTCGGAGACATATAAATCCGTAGGTTTTAAGATTATTTCTAGTCAGGTATATTCTTAGGCGTTTAATATGGGGTGTTGAGTCCACTGCGTTGAGCAAGGAGTAGCTCTTGTCTATTACATATTTGGCTTATGGAACGGTATCTGTGCTAATTTCAATCTCTGGTTTTATGCAGCACCCCAACTCACCTTTCCCCTTAAGCAAGCATAAGTTGGTTTTCTACATTTGAGACCCTGTTCTGTTTTGTAATTCAGTTCTTGTGTAGACAAGTTTACATTCCGTGTAGTAGTGATATCTTATGGTGTTTCTTTTTCTGTGTGACTTATTTCACTTAGAATCATCCTACCTGAATCCACTCATTATGCTGCTACGGGCCTGATGACATAGATTTCATTACTGAGTGATATTGCATTGTACGTAAGTACCACAACTTCTTCATCCATTTTTCGCTTTCTGTGATATTGAACTTGTACCGTAAACGAGGTTCTTGTAAACAGAGCCGTCCCAAATTTGGGGTGACTGTGTCTTTTTGAATTTAATTTCCCTAAGCTATAGGACCATAAGTGGAAGTGCCCTAGGCTCTGTTGCTTTGTTTTTTAGATGTTTCAGGAAACACCATACACTTCTCCAGAGTGGCTGTTGGCAATTTACATCCCGCCCATCAGCATAACAAGGCTCCCAGTTCTCCATGGCCTGTCCTGCCTTTCTGGATTTTACACTTTTTTCAGATGGCCCTTTTGACCGGGGGGCAGTGAGACTTCATTGTAGTGCAGATATCCTTTGCAAGCTTGCTTGGTTGGCCAAAAAGGGCGTATGCGTTTTTTCCTGAATATATTCAGGAAAAAACGCATACGCCCTTTTTGGCCAAGTGCATCATTGTGGACGTTCTGCCTCTTTTCCTATGCTTTACATGCAATTCCAGTCTACCTCCTGAAATCGATTTCCTGCAATTCTGCCCCGCTTTCAAGTCCTCTTGGCAGCCTTACTTCAATATATTTTTGGACGATAGCTGTCATTTATAACTCTGCAGGTTTGTGAATTACACTGCCCCTGAGCTCGTTTCTTCAACTCGCTTTCTTGTGAGCTGGCCGCAACACCGCAGGATTGCTTCAGGCCCTAGTGTTGTTCCGGCACGGCATGCTGAGCCTTTGGTTAATTCCTCTTTCTGGTGGGAAATGAGAGTTAAATTTGCCCGTCCAGACACCTCCAGCTAGTTTCTCATTGGTTCTCCCTATTCCTGTACATTTTCCGCAGAAATTGCAAACTTGGCCAAACAGGAGTTTAAAGACACTGACTCTCCAAGTGGGGAGAGTGTTAGTAAAGCGTCTTGAATGTTGCACCCGAGTACGAGGGGATGAAAACTGAGACACATTTGAACACGTTTCCTGATCACACGGTGGATCATACTCTGTGTTCCACATGCATGTTTCAGCTGAAGGAAGAATCCCTTAAACCTGGAGAGTTGAGACCCATGGAATGGGTACCATGCAGTATGACTTCAAAGGGTCTGCATTTGCTCACCGAACCTCACCAATCCTATCACTGCTGCGTTTATGCCGCTGTACACACGCTTGATTCTCTTTCGGAGACATATAAATCCGTAGGTTTTAAGATTATTTCTAGTCAGGTATATTCTTAGGCGTTTAATATGGGGTGTTGAGTCCACTGCGTTGAGCAAGGAGTAGCTCTTGTCTATTACATATTTGGCTTATGGAACGGTATCTGTGCTAATTTCAATCTCTGGTTTTATGCAGCACCCCAACTCACCTTTCCCCTTAAGCAAGCATAAGTTGGTTTTCTACATTTGAGACCCTGTTCTGTTTTGTAATTCAGTTCTTGTGTAGACAAGTTTACATTCCGTGTAGTAGTGATATCTTATGGTGTTTCTTTTTCTGTGTGACTTATTTCACTTAGAATCATCCTACCTGAATCCACTCATTATGCTGCTACGGGCCTGATGACATAGATTTCATTACTGAGTGATATTGCATTGTACGTAAGTACCACAACTTCTTCATCCATTTTTCGCTTTCTGTGATATTGAACTTGTACCGTAAACGAGGTTCTTGTAAACAGAGCCGTCCCAAATTTGGGGTGACTGTGTCTTTTTGAATTTAATTTCCCTAAGCTATAGGACCATAAGTGGAAGTGCCCTAGGCTCTGTTGCTTTGTTTTTTAGATGTTTCAGGAAACACCATACACTTCTCCAGAGTGGCTGTTGGCAATTTACATCCCGCCCATCAGCATAACAAGGCTCCCAGTTCTCCATGGCCTGTCCTGCCTTTCTGGATTTTACACTTTTTTCAGATGGCCCTTTTGACCGGGGGGCAGTGAGACTTCATTGTAGTGCAGATATCCTTTGCAAGCTTGCTTGGTTGGCCAAAAAGGGCGTATGCGTTTTTTCCTGAATATATTCAGGAAAAAACGCATACGCCCTTTTTGGCCAAGTGCATCATTGTGGACGTTCTGCCTCTTTTCCTATGCTTTACATGCAATTCCAGTCTACCTCCTGAAATCGATTTCCTGCAATTCTGCCCCGCTTTCAAGTCCTCTTGGCAGCCTTACTTCAATATATTTTTGGACGATAGCTGTCATTTATAACTCTGCAGGTTTGTGAATTACAGTGCCCCTGAGCTCCTTTCTTCAACTCGCTTTCTTGTGAGCTGGCCGCAACACCGCAGGATTGCTTCAGGCACTAGTGTGGATCCGGCACGGCATGATGAGCCTTTGGTTAATTCCTCTTCCTGGTGGGAAATGAGAGTTAAATTTGCCCATCCAGACACCTCCAGCTAGTCTCTCTTTCGTTCTCCCTATTCCTGTTCATTTTCCACAGAAATTACAAACTGGGCCAAACAGGAGGTTAAAGGCACTGACTCTCCAAGTGGGGAGAGTGTTAGTAAAGCATCTGGAATGTTGCACCCGAGTACCAGGGGACGAAAACGAGACACATTTGAACACGTTTCCGAATCACACGGTGGATCATACTCTGGGTTCCACATGCATGTTTTAGCTGAAGGAAGAATCCCTTAAACCTGGAGAGTTGAGACCCATGGAATGGGTACCATGCAATATGACTTCAAAGGGTCTGCATTTGCTCACCGAACCTCACCAATCCTATCACTGCTGCGTTTATGCCGCTGTACACACGCTTGATTCTCTTTCGGAGACAAATAAATCCGTAGGTTTTAAGATTATTTCTAGTCAGGTATATTCTTAGGCGTTTAATATGGGGTGTTGAGTCCACTTCGTTGAGCAAGGAGTAGCTCTTGTCTATTACATATTTGGCTTATGGAACGGTATCTGTGCTAATTTCAATCTCTGGTTTCATGCAGCACCCCAACTCACCTTTCCCCTTAAGCAAGCATAAGTTGGTTTTCTACATTTGAGACCCTGTTCTGTTTTGTAATTCAGTTCCTTTGTAGCCAAGTTTACATTCCGTGTATTGGTGATATCTTATGAAGTTTCTTTTTCTGTGTGACTTATTTCACTTAGAATCATCGTACCTGAATCCACTAATTATACTGCTACGGGCCTGATGACATAGATTTCATTGCTGAGTGATATTGCATTGTACGTAAGTACCACAACTTCTTTATCCATTTTTCGCTTTCTGTGATATTGAACTTGTACCATAAACGAGGTTCTTGTAAACAGAGCCGTCCCAAACTTTGGGGTGGCTGTGTCTTTTTGATTTTAATTTCCCTAAGCTATAGGACCATAAGTGCAAGTGCCCTAGGCTCTGTTGCTTTGTTTTTTAGATGTTTCAGGAAACACCATACACTTCTCCAGAGTGGCTGCTGGCAATTTACATCCCGCCCATCAGCATAACAAGGCTCCCAGTTCTCCATGGCCTGTCCTGCCTTTCTGGATTTTACACTTTTTTCATATGGCCCTTTGACCGGGGTGAAGTGAGACTTCATTGTAGTGCAGATTTCCTTTGAGAGCTTGCTTGGTTGGCCAGAAAGGGCGTATGCGTTTCTTCCTGAATATATTCAGGAAAGAACACATACGCCCTTTTTGGCCAAGTGCATCATTGTGGACGTTCTGCCTCTTTTCCTATGCTTTACATGCAATTCCAGTCTACCTCCTGAAATCGATTTCCTGCAATTCTGCCCCGCTTTCAAGTCCTCTTGGCAGCCTTACTTCAATATATTTTTGGACGATAGCTGTCATATATAACTCTGCAGGTTTGTGAATTACAGTGCCCCTGAGCTCCTTTCTTCAACTCGCTTTCTTGTGAGCTGGCCGCAACACCGCAGGATTGCTTCAGGCCCTAGTGTGGATCCGGCACGGCACGATGAGCCTTTGGTTAATTCCTCTTCCTGGTGGGAAATGAGAGTTAAATTTGCCCGTCCAGACACCTCCAGCTAGTCTCTCTTTCGTTCTCCCTATTCCTGTTCATTTTCCACAGAAATTACAAACTGGGCCAAACAGGAGGTTAAAGGCACTGACTCTCCAAGTGGGGAGAGTGTTAGTAAAGCATCTGGAATGTTGCACCCGAGTACCAGGGGACGAAAACGAGACACATTTGAACACGTTTCCCGATCACACGGTGGATCATACTCTGGGTTCCACATGCATGTTTTAGCTGAAGGAAGAATCCCTTAAACCTGGAGAGTTGAGACCCATGGAATGGGTACCATGCAATATGACTTCAAAGGGTCTGCATTTGCTCACCGAACCTCACCAATCCTATCACTGCTGCGTTTATGCCGCTGTACACACGCTTGATTCTCTTTCGGAGACAAATAAATCCGTAGGTTTTAAGATTATTTCTAGTCAGGTATATTCTTAGGCGTTTAATATGGGGTGTTGAGTCCACTTCGTTGAGCAAGGAGTAGCTCTTGTCTATTACATATTTGGCTTATGGAACGGTATCTGTGCTAATTTCAATCTCTGGTTTCATGCAGCACCCCAACTCACCTTTCCCCTTAAGCAAGCATAAGTTGGTTTTCTACATTTGAGACCCTGTTCTGTTTTGTAATTCAGTTCCTTTGTAGCCAAGTTTACATTCCGTGTATTGGTGATATCTTATGAAGTTTCTTTTTCTGTGTGACTTATTTCACTTAGAATCATCGTACCTGAATCCACTCATTATGCTGCTACGGGCCTGATGACATAGATTTCATTGCTGAGTGATATTGCATTGTACGTAAGTACCACAACTTCTTTATCCATTTTTCGCTTTCTGTGATATTGAACTTGTACCATAAACGAGGTTCTTGTAAACAGAGCCGTCCCAAACTTTGGGGTGGCTGTGTCTTTTTGATTTTAATTTCCCTAAGCTATAGGACCATAAGTGCAAGTGCCCTAGGCTCTGTTGCTTTGTTTTTTAGATGTTTCAGGAAACACCATACACTTCTCCAGAGTGGCTGCTGGCAATTTACATCCCGCCCATCAGCATAACAAGGCTCCCAGTTCTCCATGGCCTGTCCTGCCTTTCTGGATTTTACACTTTTTTCAGATGGCCCTTTGACCGGGGTGAAGTGAGACTTCATTGTAGTGCAGATTTCCTTTGAGAGCTTGCTTGGTTGGCCAGAAAGGGCGTATGCGTTTCTTCCTGAATATATTCAGGAAAAAACGCATACGCCCTTTTTGGCCAAGTGCATCATTGTCGACGTTCTGAGTGTTTTCATATGTTTTCAGTGCAATTCCTGTCTACCTCCTGAAATCGGTTTCCTGCAGTTCTGCCTTGCTCTCAGTGCCTCTTCATAGCCTTACCTCAATATACTTTTGGAGAATAGTTGGCCTTTATAACTCTGCAGGTTTTTGAATTGCAGTGGCCCTTAGCTCCATTTTTCAGCTCTTATTTTTGTGATCTTGCCTCATATCCACAGGATTTCTTCAGGCCCTATTCTTCTTCTGGGGTGCCTTGCTCTGCCTTTGGTTAATTCTTCTTCCTGATGTGAAATTAGAGTGACATGTGCCCATTGATACCGCTACAGCTATTTTCTCACTGGTTCCCCCTATTCCCATTCATCCTCCGCACTAACTGCAGACTGTGCGATACCGGAACTTAAAGGCATTGACTCTCCATGTGGAGATGTTGTTAGTAAAGTGGCTGGAATGTTGATCCGGAGCCCCAGGAGAGGAAAATGAGGTGCATTTTAGAAACCTTTCCCGATCATATGGTATACCATCCGCTGGATTTCCCATGCATGGTTTAGCTGTAGGAAGATTCCCTTCAACTTGGAGTGTTGGGACCCTTGGAATAAGTAGCACGAAGTATTGCATTAAACTTTCGGCAGTTGCTCACCAAAGCTCTCCAATCCTTTCAGCCCCAAGTGTCCAGCCTTATGTCTTATCCAGCTGTGGGTTTATATGTGGTCATTCCAGGTTGCATCACAGCCCCTGAGCGAATTTTGTAAGAATTTTTCTCTCTTTCATTGTTTCTGCGTTTTGGTTTTAAAATTTATTTCTATAATGGGGTTTAGCTCATTTTCACTGCTGTGTTTGTGCCGCTCTGCGCACACTTGATTCCCTTATGGAGATATATCAATACATGGGTTTTAAGATTCTTATTACTCAGATATATTTCTCTGCGGTGTATAGGGTGTGTTGAGGCCAGTTCATTGAGCGAGGTGTAGATCTTGTCTGATACCTATTTGGTTTATTGAACGGTATCTGTGCTAATTTCAAACTCTGGTTTTATGCATCACCCCACCTCTCCTTTCCCCTTAAGCTGACATAAGTGTGTTTTCTAAATGTGAGACACTGTTCTGTTTTGTAATTCATTTTTTGTGCAGCCATATTTATCCTCCCTCTATAAGTGATATCTTATGATATGTTTCTTTTTCTGTTTGACTTATTTCAAGTAGTATTATCGGACCTCAATCCACTCTTTATCCTTCTACTAGCCTTATTACATTGATTTCATGGTGAAGAGATATTCCATTGTACATAAGTACCACATTTTCTTTATCCATTGTTCTCTTTCCTGGGATATTTAAGGTGTACTGAAGTTGAGGTTCTTGTAAACAGAGTAGCCCTAAACTGTGGTGTGCTTGTGTCTTGTTGATTTTTAGACTTCCCTAGATATACTCCCGTGATTGGAAGTGCCCTATGCTCTGTCGCTCTGTTTTTTAGATGATTTAGGAACCACCATACACTTCTCCAGAGTGGCTCTCGGCAGTTCACACACTGTCCATCAGCGTATAAAGGCTCCCTGTTCTCCATGGCCTGTCCTGCATTTCTGGTGTTTACAATTTTTTCGGATGGCCCTTTTGACCGGTGGGAAATGAGACTTCTTTGTTGTGCACATTTGCATTGCTTGCTTGCTTGGTTGCCCATAAAGTGCGTATGCGTTTTTTCCTGGATATATTCAGGAACTAACGCATACTCCCTTTTGGGCCAACTGCATCATTGTCGAAATTCTGCCGCTTTTCATGTGCTTTAAAGGCGAGTCCAATCTGTCTCTTGAAATCTGTTTCTTGCAATTCTGTCTTGCATTCAGATCCTCTTCTTTGCCTTACCTCAACATATTTTTGGACGTTAGTTTTCATTTATAACTCTGCAGGTTTGTGAATTGCAGTGACCCTGAGCTCCATTTTTTAAGTTGCTCTTTTGTGAGCTGGCCTCAAAACCGCAGGATTGCTTCAGGCCCTATTTTGGCTCCGGCGAGGCGGGCTGAGCCTTTTTTTAATTCTTATTCTTAATGGGAAATTAGAGTGACATGTGCCCGTCCAAACCCCTACAACTATTCTCTCATTGTTTCCCCCTCTTCCCGTTCATCCTCCTCACAATTTGCAAAATGTGTGAAACAGAAGTTTAAATGTGCTGATTCTCTAAGTGGGGAGATTCTAAGTAACGTGGCTGGAATGATGAACAGGAGCACCAGGAGAGGATAAATGAGGTGCATTTTAGACACATCTCCCGATCACATGGTGTACAGTCCTCTGGGTTTTCCATGCATGTTTTAGCTGTAGGAAGATTCCTTGAACCTGCAGATTTGGGACCCATTGAATGGGTACCAGGTAGTATTACTTTAAAGGGTGTGCATTTCCTCACCCAACCTCACATTTCTCTTAACGCGAACAGTTTCCAGCCTTATGTCTCATCCTGCTGTGGGTCTAGATGTGTTCAATCCATGTTGCATCACCGTCCCTGAGGAAAAGTTGTAAGAGGTTTTCTCTGTCTCTCTGTCGTTTATTTTTTTCAATTTATTACTATATTGGTTACAGCTGATTTTCAAAGCTCTGTTTCTTGCTGCTGTACATCCACTTGATTCACGTACAGAGAGACATCAATAAATTCTTTTTCAGATTCTTACCAGTCATAGATATTCTTTTCCGGTGACTTGAGTGTGCTGAGTGCAGTTCTTTTAGCTACCGTGTAGGCCTTGTTGATTATCAGTTTGGTATTTGGAATGGTATCTTTGCTAATTTCAACCTCCTGGATGATGCCTCACCCCTCCCCACCTTTCCCGTTTAGCAGCCTTACGCGTGTTTTCTACATATTTGACTATGTTTTTGTTTTGTAATTTATTTCATGTGTAGCCATTTTGGATTCCACCTTTAAGTGATATCTTATGATATGTGTCTTTTTCTTTTTGAATTATGTCACTTAGAATGATCATACGTAACTCCTCCGGAGTTGTTACAACTGGCCATATTTCATTGATTTCCAGGCTGAGTAATATTCCACTCTACATAAGTACCACATCTCTATCCATTTTTTCCCTCCAGAGACATTTAAGTTATATCCTAGTCGAGGATCTTTTAAACAGAGAGGCAGTAAACATTGGGGTGCCTGTGTCCTCTCGATTTTTGTTTTTCCCAAGATATACGCCCATGAGTGCAAGTGCCCTATGCTCTGTAGCTCATTTTTTAGATGCTTTAGTAAACACAATACACTTCTCCAGAATGGCCGTTGGCAATATACATTTCCACTATAAGCCTCACAGGGCTCCCTCTTCTCCTTGCCCTGTCCTGCATTTCTGGCGTTTACACTTTATGAGGATGGCTCTTCTGACTGATGCGAAGTGATATCTTTTGTAGTATTGATTTCCAGTGCCCACCTGTTTGGTTGGCTAAAACAGTGTATGCCCTTTTCTTGAATATATACAGAAAAAAACGCATACAGCCTTTTTGGCCAACTGCAATGTCGGCAATGTTCAGCCCCTTTTCTTGTGCTTAATGGCGAGTCCTTTCTACCTCCTCAAATCCCTTTCCTGCCATTCTCCCTTGCTTGCCAATCCTTTTCTCTGACTTTCCTCAAGACATTTTTCAGTGATAGATATTTTCAACTCTGCAGTTTCGTGAATTTTACTGCCCCTGAGTTCCATTGTTCAACTTGTGTTTATGGGAACTGGCCACAAAGCAGTGGGATTTCCTCAAGCCCTATACTGTTTCCATGGGCAACCCTAGCCTTTGGTCAATTCATCTTCCTGATTGGAAATTAGAGTGACATGTGCCTGTCTGAACACCTAGGACTTGTCTCTCATTGTTCCTCATCCTTCCGCTTCATCCTCTGGACAAATTCCAAACTGTACGCAACAGGATGTTGACAGTGTTGACATCTCCAAGTGGGGAGACTGTTAGTAAAGACGCTGGAGGGGTGAACCCGAGCACCAGGAGATGAGGAGATGAGATGCCTTTTCCAAACTCTTCCCGATCAGACGGTATACCATCCTCTGGATGTGACAGACATGTTTTAGCAGTAGGAAGAGTCCCATTCATGTAAGGAGAACACCAGGGCTTTTTCAAAATCAGTGTCTCCCCGAAACCCAAACTGGGGAGTTTTTTAAGCTACGGCTACACATATGTTCATTAAGGGCCTTGGGAAGTAGGCAGAGTCCAAACTTTAGATGACTGAAGTCTTCAGGGTCAGAAGCACTCACCACCGGCTTCCCTTAGGTTACACTTTAACTGTCATTGATAGATGATGTCAATAAAAATATCTATTCTTTTTCCGATTATTTCCCCTTATAGGTTATTGCACAATATTGAGTGTAGTTCCCTGTGCTATACAGTAGTTCCTTGTTGATGATCTATTTTATACATAGCAGTGTGTATGTGTTAATTCCAAACTGTTAATTTATCCCTCCTCCCACCTTTCCCCTTTGGTAATAATAAATTATAAGATTTTATACTTCTCAGAAATGGGGGAGCTGAAAGAGAGGTATCATTTTCAATGGAAAAGCATTTAAAACAAGATTGAAGCTTTAACCAAGATTATTAGATGTACATCCTTGGAAAGAAATCACTTCATTTCTCTAATATTGACCTGACAAATAAGACAAACCTTTTCACTGAACTTGCTTATAATAAAGTGATGGAAATATCAAATGGAAGTGTTAGAAACATCTTATTTTACCCGAGCCTTATAAACTGTTCTATGTTAACTACAGTTTGGCTCACACATCTGTTCATTGAAGTTACAATAGTCTCAATTTCTGTTACTGATCCTCCAGAGTGGACCCCAACAAGGGTCCCCCTGCCCAGTGTCATTGGGGCCAACAGATCGAGACTGAGTTTGGTTCCCAAGCAAAGGAAACTTTATATTTTCATCAGAGAATGGAGAGGTGAGAGCATGCACTACCCCGTGGGCTGTGGGCTGGGCTGCTGTGTAGAGATCCTGTCAGAGTCAGTGGGAGGGAGGGGGCGGAGCTCTCAAGGGCCGGGTTGGCTGCAGCTCAGGCTCTATATCTCGGAGTCTGCACTGGGCCCCAGGAGCTGAGGTGTCGACCCAGCCATTCTGCACCAGGAAATCTGGTCTGAAGTGCCGGGTGTGGAACCTCTGCATGCGGGACCCTAGGAGCACGTGAAATTAGACAAAGCACAAAGGATAAAAAAGGTCAGACTTGACTTTATTGCCCACATTCTATTTTTATCTCCCAGGGATTTTTAATGGGCTTTGCTGGGGACAAACCCCTCCTCTGCCTTTTGTCCCGTTCCTCATTCTTGGAGTGCTGAGGGTGCAGACCCTTCTTCTGTAACTGCTGAGTGCTGAGTTGGGAGCCCTCATACCAGGGGACGAGGGTCAGAACTTCTCCCCAGCAGCCTCCAGGTGACGTTGATTGGCCCCAGGACCCCTGCCTCCCTGCTCGTCCGCCTGAGCACCAGCATTGGAAGTGTTATAGATTCTAATGACCTTTAAGGGTCCAGGAAAGAGATGTGCAGAGACGCTGTGGGGGCCGGTTTCACCCCGCCCCACATTTGTTCGGCCACCTTAGGCTGACCGTTTCTGCCAGCCTAGATGCTCTGACCAGTAGTCTGCTCTTTCTTCAATTAGGCCCCTGAATTAACGTAAAAACAGCACCAGGTGTCAGAGCCCTGCCCGCTCAACTCCCAGACAGTCCAGGGTCAGTGGTGATCAAGGACCATGATGGCCACTGAGTCAACAGCCTTTTGAAGTAAACAGGAGTCCAGCCGGTCTTATTGGCCACCATCATCACGGTGTCTGTAGGCTTTTCTATGGTGACGGTGTGATATACGGTTCCCCCGCCAAGATTATTAGCTCCCCTCCGGGTGCAGGAAGTCCTGCAAGCAGTAGTCTACTCCTTCGGGACACACTATTGTTGTTTTATGAGAGAAACTCCAGGTCAAGTGATGTTCACACGAGTCGTCATGGTGCCCTGTTGCCCCCGGTTATCTCTCTGGATGTTGGAGTTGGAGGGCCTCCTCACTCGAGGTCGGTGTGCCCACGGAGCGAACCCTGCAACTTCAGGGCATGGTTGGTGATTAGGATCACCACGTGGGGTCCTTTTCCCTTAGGAGGGAGGTGGCCTTTTGGGCTGCTGATTTCCAGGTTTTTAGATACCGCCAGTATCTTGGCCAGATGTGGCAGTGGGCCAAGCCCCTTGGTGACTGTAGTTTATCCTACCTGGATGGCATTCTTGCGTTGTTCCATTTCAAGTGGTCCCAGTTTTTGCACTAATTCTCCAATGGCGATTCACCTTTCACCGGGAATGGAAAGGTCAAAGGGTTTAGCTCAATTAGGGAGTTCCAGGGCAAGGGTCTGAATTGACTGCTCTTTCCATTCTTGAAAGGCCACTTCTGGATTCTGTTCAAAAGGATCATCATCTTTTCCTTTCAGTGTTTCATATAGAGGCCCAGCTAGTAGACTGTAGTTAGGGATCCAGAAGCAGCAAACCCTGGCCTCCCCAGGAACCCCTAAGCTGTCTTCTAGTTTTAGAAAGGGGTAAGGCTGCAAATGGTTTCTTCCCTTTCCTGGGATGGGCTTCTCTGACCTTGTGTGAGAATGAAGCCCAGGCAGGTCACTGCAGTCTGTGATATTTGAGCTTTTTCTTGGACAACTTCTATCCTTTATTGGCTTGGTAGTTCAGAGGCCTCCTTAGTAGGGCTGGCGATCAGAATGTCGTCTGCATATTGAAGGAGGGTTTCCTTTTCCAGAGGTAGAACTTTTCGGTCGTTAGCTAAGCTTTCCCCAAAGATGGTGTGGGAATTTTTGAACCCTTGGGGCAAGACGGCCCGGAAGTATTGTTTTAGTTGTATGTTGAGTCCTGCCACTCACAAGCCAAAATTTCTTGTGACTCTGGGACTAATGGAATACAAAAGAAGGCATCATTGAAGACTAATACAGAATACCATGTCCTGGTGGTTGGTAGAATGACCAGCAGGGTGTAGGGATCAGGAGCAACTGGAGGTATATCCTCGGTGGCTTCACTGACTGTCCTGACATCCTTTACCAGGTCCCCAGCAACCCATGGGGCTCTCGTGGTCAGGCCAATCCCAGGATATGGAGCTCTCCTGGGCAGGTACCCCACCCCCAACCCAGCCCACGGGGCTCTCATGGTCAGGCCCCTCCCAGGATACAGAGCTACCCTTGCAAGGTACCGTGGCAGGGCTGGGCACACAGGAACCGTGCACATAGCCCTCATTGAAGAGCACCCCCAGCTCACCTGTCGCTCAGAGCTGACACAGAGCACCTCAGAGCAGGACTTGAACTAACAAACAGCAGCTCCGACAGGTCTGTGACCCTGGGCATCACTCTGTGTGGCCTCCCTCCACCTGGTCTTCCAGAGACTTCCACTGCACCCAGGGCACCAGGCCTCTGTCTCCAACCACCACCCACCCCTCCTCTCCCTGACTCCTGGGTTCCTCTCATTAGGAGAGGGTTTTCTTGAAGTTGTCTCCCACTCATGGGCCAGATAAAATGATTAGAAAACAAGCCAAAGCTGCAGCCCCTTGTCTATCCTGACTCTCAGGAGCCCACACCTGTTCCTTGGACCTGGCCGGTTCAGCAAGTTCCATTTTCTGCAACTGTGAGCCCCTGAGGGGTGATGATTGGCTGACCTGGGCAGCCTTACCATGCCGGCCAGCCCTCCCCAGGTGTGCCTGGGTTGAGATCAATATAAATACCACTCCAGGCAGCAAAAGCCCCTGCAGCTGTGCCTGACGCCATTTTCTCTGCCCTGTCAGCAGTCTCGGGGCTGGGCTGGTGGGAGGGAGTGAGAGGCCACGGCTTTGTGGGTGGCCCAGTGTGAGTGGGGCTCTGCTGGACTTTCTGCAGCAGTTGCCAGGCTGCCACCTGCTAAAGAAGAGGATGTGTCACCCATACCTGCTGCTGGAATTTCTCCCTGGGCAGAGGTGAGGAAGGAAAAAAGCAGTGGGGGCAGGGACAGGACGGGTATCTCAGGCAGGGAAATGGAAATCTTCCAGAAGAGCACCCAGGGCCAGGACCATCCTGGCTGGCCTGCAGGCACCAAGTCAGCTGGCATGCTGTCACTCGTGTGGCTCCATGGCCCTTCCTCTAGGCTTTCAAGTCCTTGTATATATTCAGGTGTTTTACCTGGGAAGGGCGGGAACAGTTCAGCAGCAACTGGCCTGGGGTTCAGCTCACGTTTACTCACAGATGCCTCGGCACGGTGCCCCAGCTTTGCAATGAGGACGCTTGTTGTGTGGGGGCTGCTGGCTGAATGGGAGACGATTCCCCACCACTGACCAACTTCAGAATTGTTTACAACTGGAGCAAGTGCCCTGATACGGTTTTCCTCTGAGTAACTGGTGGGTTCTGTTTTTTTTTTCTCTTTTTCGTTTTTGGTTCAAGGTAGATTTTATTCCTCTTTTTTGTATTTACAGATATAAGCATGGAAATAATTTATTCATATAAATACATGTATGTGAAGGGAATAATTGTTTTTTCTGTTTTATTTTTTAAATTTTATTTCTTTTTAATTTTGAATTTTATTTTATATTTTTATACAGCAGGTTCTCATTGGTTATCTATTTTATACATATAAATGTTTACATGCCAATCCCAATCTCTCAACTCCTCCCACCACCACCCCTCCAAGAGCTTTCCCCCCTTGTTGTCCATACGATTGTTGTCTACATCTGTTGCTCTATTTATGCCTTGCAAAACGGTTAATCTGTACAGTTTTTCTAGGTTCCACATATATGCATGAATATACAAGATTTGTTTTTCTCTTTCTGACTTACTTCACTCTGTATGACAGTCTCTAGATCCATCGACGTCTCTACAAATGACCCAATTTCATTCCTTTCATGGCTTAGTAATATTCCATTTTATATATGTACCACATCTTTATGCATTCGTCTGTCTGTGGGCATTTAGGTTGCTTCCATTACCTCGATATTGTAAATAGTGATGCAATGAACATTGCGGTGAATGTCTCTTTTTGATTTATGGTTTTGTCTGGGTATATGTCCAGTCCTGGGATTGCTGTATCATATGGTAATTCTATTATTAGTTTCTTAAGAAACTCCATATTGTTCTCCATAGTGACTCTATCAATTTATATTCCCAACAATAGTGGAAGAGGCTTCCTTTTCTCCACACCCTTTCCAGCATTTGTTGTTTGTAGATTTTCAGATGATGCCCATTCTAACAGGTGTGAGGTGATACCTCATTGTTGAGTCCATTTCGTTGAGCGAGGGGTAGGTCTTGTCTATTACGTATTTGGCTTATGGAACGGTATCTGTGCTAATTTCAAACTCTGGTTTTATGCAGCACCCCAACTCACCTTTCCCCTTAAGCAAGCATAAGTTGGTTTTCTAAACTTGAGACCCTGTTCTGTTTTGTAATTCAGTTCATGTGTAGCCAAGTTTACATTCCGTGCATTAGTGATACCTTATGATGTTTCTTTTTCTGTGTGACTTATTTCACTTAGAATCATCATGCCTCAATCCACTCATTATGCTGGTACAGGCCTGGTGACACAGATTTCATTGCTGAGTGGTATTCTGTTGTACATAAGTACCGCAACTTCTTTATCAATTATTTGTTCTCTGGGATATTTAACTTGTACTGTAGAAGAGGCTCCTGTAAACAGAGCCGTTGTAAATTTTGGGGTGGCTGTGTCTTTTTGATTTTAATTTCCCTAAGCTATAGGACCATAAGTGGAAATGCCCTAGACTCTGTTGCTTTGTTTTTCAGATGTATCAGGAAACACCATACACTTCTCCAGAGTGGCTGTTGGCAATGTACATCCCGCCCATCAGCATAACAAGGCTCCTTTTTCCCCATGGCCTGTCTTGCCTTTCTGGATTTTACACTTTTCTCAGATGGCCCTTTAGACCGGGGGGAAGTGACACTTCATAGTAGTTCGGATTTCCATTGCAAGCTTGCTTGGTTTGCCAAAAAGGGCGTATGTGTTTTTTCCTGAATATATTCAGGAACAAACTCATACGCCCTTTGTTGCCAAGTGCATCATTGTCGATGTTCTGCCTCTTTTCCTATGCTTTAAATGCAAATCCAGTCTACCTCCTGAAATCGGTTTCCTGCAATTCTGCCCCGCTTTCAAGTCCTCTTCACAGCCTTACTTCAATATATTTTTGGACGTTATCTGTCATTTATAACTCTGCAGGTTTGTGAATTACAGGGCCCCTGAGCTCCTTTCTTCAACTCGCTTTCTTGTGAGCTGGCCGCAAACCCGCAAGACTGCTTCAGGCCCTAATCTGCTTCTGGCAGGGCACGCTGAGCCTTTGGTTAATTCCTCTTCCTGGTGGGAAATGAGTGTTAAATATGCCCGTCCAGACACCTACCTCACTCTCAACCCCTTGGTGATGTGGGTCCTCTGGTTTGTGGCCACTTTTGCTGGGTTCCTCACCTTTCGATGATGTGGCCCCACTAGTGTGAGGACACTCCTGCTTGGTTCTCATCCACGTGGTTATGTGGACCCCCTGGTGAGAGTCTGTTCCTGGCTTTGTTCCTCACCCACCTGTGAGGGAGACCCTCTGCTGATAGGTCACTCCTGCATGGCTGGCACACATTGCCTTGGTGAAGTCAGCCGTGTGGTGGCAGTTGGAGCGTGCTGGGAATCTCTTCCCCCCGGTGATGAGGGCCCTCTTGCATCAGGCCCTGACTGCTGGGCTCACCAACTTTTCTTAGTGAGCCCAGTGATGCTTTGGCACTCCTCTTAGGATCCCATCTCCATGGGGATGTGGGCCTTCTGCTCTGAGGTCCCAACGGCTGGGTTGTTCACATTTTCATGATGTGGGCTCTCTGGTGTTAGTTCACAGAAGCCTGGATCCCATAGCCTCTGTGCTCTTGGCCGCCTGCTGGGAGGTTCCAACTGCTGGATTCCTCACTTTTTTAAATTTTTGGGCCCTCTGTTGTGAGGATCCTCCTGCCTGCCTCACTCCCAGCCCCTTCGTGATGTGTGTCGTCTGGTTTGAGGCCACATGTGCTGGGTTCCTCACCTTTCGATGATGTGGGACCAATGGTCTTAGGAGACTCCTGCCTGGTTCACAACCCCTTGGTGATGTGGGCCCTCTGTTGAGAGTCTGATCCTGGCTGGGTTCCTCACCCATCTGTGAGGTGGGCCGTCTGATGTGAGGTCACTCCTGCCTGGCTTGCTCACCTCGCCTTGTGGACATGAGCCCTCTGGTGGCACTTGGAGCCTGCTGGGAGCCTCCTCTCCTCGGTGATGAGGGCCCTCTGGCATCAGGCCCTAACTGCTGGGCTCCCCACATTTTCTGATGTGCGCCCAGTGGTGCGAGGACACTCCAGCCAGGTTCCCATTCCCATGGGGATGTGGGCCTTCTGCGCTGAGGTCTCAACTCCTGGGTTGCTCACAGTTTTGTGATGTGGGCCCTCTGCTGTGAGTTCACTGTGGCCTGGATCCCATAGCCTCGGTGTTCTGGGCCGCCTGCTGGAAGGTCTAAATGCTGGAATCCTCACGTTTTTTATATTATGTGCCCTGTGTTGTGAGGCTACTCCTGCCTGCCTCACTCCAAGGCCCTTGGTGATGTGGGTCCTCTGGTTTGAGGACACATGTGCTGGGTTCCTCACCTTAAGATGATGAGGCCCCACTGGTGTGAGGATAATCCTGACTGGGTCCCATCCCCTTTGTGATGTGGGCCCTCTGGTGAGAGTCTGATCCTGGCTGGGTTCCTCACCCATCTGTGAGGTGGGCCCTCTACTATCAGGTAACTCTTGCCTGGGTTGCTCACCTCGCCTTGTTGACATGAGCCCTCTGGTGGCAATTGGACCCTGCTGGAAGCCTCCTCAGCTCTGTGATGAGGGCCCTCTGACGTCAGGCCCTAACTGCTGTGCTCCCCAACTTTTCTTAGTGAGCCCAGTGTTGCTCAAGCACTCCTCTTAGGTTCCCATCCCCATGGGGATGTGGGCCTTCTGCTCTGAGGTTCCAACGGCTGGGTTGATCACAATTTCATAATGTGGGCTCTCTGGTGTTAGTTCACTGTGGCCTGGATCCCATAGCCTCTGTGGTCTTGGCTGCCTGCTGGGAGGTTCCAACTGCTCGATTCCTCAACTTTTGTATTCTATGGGTCCTGTGTTGTGATGCTCCTCCTGCCTGCCTCACTCGCAACCCCTTCGTGATGTGGGTCTTCTGGTTTGAGGCCACATGTGCTGGGTTAGGCAACTTTCAATGATGTGGCCCCACTGGTGTGAGGACACTCCTGCCTGGTTCCCATCCCCTTGGTGATGTGGGCCTTCTGGTGACAGTCTTATCCTGGCTGGATTCCTCACTCTTCTGTGAGGTAGGCCCTCTGCTGTGAGGTCAATCCTGCCTGACTTGCACACATCACCTTGGCGACGTGGGCCCTCTGTTGGCACATGGAACCTGCTGGGAGCCTCCTGCCCTCGGTGATGACGGCCCTCTAGCATCAGGCTCTAACTGCTGGGCTCCCCACGTTTTCTGATGTGAGCCCAGTGATGCCAGGACACTCCTGTCAGGTTCCCATCCCCATGGGGATGTGGGCTTTCTGCTCTGAGGTCCCAATGCCTGGGTTGCTCACAGTTTCATGATGTGGGCTCTCTGCTGTTAGTTCACTCCTGCCTGCATCCCATAGCTTCTGTGCTCTCGGCCGCCTGCTGGGAGGTTCCAAATGCTGGATTCCTCACTTTTTTTATTCTTTGGGCCCTCTGTTTTTAGGCTACTCCTACCTGCCTCACTCCCATCCCCTTTGTGATGTATGTCCTCTGATATGAGGCCACATGTGCTGGGTTCCTCACCTTTCGATGATGTGGCCCCACTGGTGGGAGGACAGTCCTGACTGGTTCCCATCCCCTTGGTGTTGTGGGCCCTCTGGTGAGAGTCTCATCCTGCCTCGGTTCCTCACCCTTCTGTGAGATAGGCCCTCTGCTGTGAGGTCACTACTGCCTGGCTGGCGCATGCCACCTTGTAGACGTGGGCCCTCTGTTGGCAGTTGGAACCTGCTGGGAGTCTCCTCCCCTCAGTTATGAGGGCCCCCTGGCGTCAGGCCCTAACTGCTGGGCTCCTAACATTTTCTGATATGTGCTAAGTGGTGCAAAGCCACTCCTGCCAGGTTCCCATCCCAATGGGGATGTGGGCCTTCTGTTCTGAGGTCCCAACAGCTGGGCTGCTCACAGGTTCATGATGTGGGCCCTCTGCTGTGAGTTCACTGCGGCCTGGATCCCATAGCCTCGGTGCTCTGGGCCACTTGCTGGGAGGTTCCAACTGCTGGATTCCTCAACTTTTATATTCTATGGACCCTGTGTTGTGAGGCCAGTCCTGCCAGCTTCATTCCGAACCCCTTGGTGATGTGGTTCCTCTGGTTTGAGGACACATGTGCTGGGATCCTCACCTTTCGATGATGTTGTCCCACTGGTGTGGGGACACTCCTGCCTGGTTCCCATCCCCTTGGTGATGTGGGCCCTCTGGTGAGAGTCTGATCCTGGCTGTGTTCCTCACCCTTCTGTGAGGTGGGCCCTCTGCTGTGAGGTCACTCCTGCCAGGCTGGCACACATCACCTTGGCGACGTTGGCCCTCTGGTGGCAGCTGGAGCCTGCTGGGAGCCTCCTCCTCTCGGTGATGAGTGCCCTCTAGCGTCAGGCCCTAACTTCTGAGCACCCCACGTTTTCTGATGTGAGCCCAGTGATGCCAGGACACTCCTGTCATGTTCCCATCACCATGGGGATGTGGGCCTTCTGCTCTGAGGTCCCAATGTCTGGGTTGCTCACAGTTTCATGATGTGGGCTGTCTGGTGTTAGTTCACTCTGGCCTGGTTCCTCTAGCCTCTGTGCTCTGGGCCGCCTGCTGGGAGGTTCCAACTGCTGGATTCCTCACCTTTCTTATTTTTGGGCCCTCTGTTATGAGGCTCCTCCTGCCTGCCTCACTCCCAGCCCCTTGGTGATGGGTGTCCTATGGTTTGAAGCCACATGTTCTGGGTTCCTCACCTTTAGATGATGTGGCCCTACTCATGTGAGGACACTCCTGCCTGGTTCCAATCCATTTGGTGATGTGGGCCCTCTGGTGCGAGTCTGATCCTGACTGGGTTCGTCACACTTCTCTGAGGTGGGCCCTCTGCTGTGAGGTCATTCGTGCCTGGTTGGCACACATCGCCTTGGCGACGTCAGCCCTCTGGTGGCAGTTGGAGCCTGCTGGGAGCCTCCTTCCCTTGGTGATGAGGGTCCTCTGGCGTCAGGCCCTAACTGCTGGTCGCCCAAAATTTTCTGATACGTTCTCAGTGGTGCGAGGACACTCCTACCAGAATTCCATCCCCATGGGGATGTGGGCCTCCTGCTCTGAGGTCCCAATGGCTGGGTTGCTCAGTTTCATGACATGGGCCCTCTTCTGTGAGTTCACTGTGGCCTGGATCCCATAGCCTCGGTGCTCTGGGCCGCCTGCTGGGAGGTTCCAACTGCTGGATTCCTCACTTTTTTATTCTATGGGCCCAGTGTTGTGAGGCTACTCCAGCCTGCCTCACTCCGAGGTCCTTGGTGATGTGGGTCCTCTGGTTTGAGGACACATGTGCTGAGTACCTCAGCTTTTGATGATGTGGCCCCACTGATGTGAAGACACTCCTGCCTGGTTCCCATCCCCTTGGTGATGTGGGCCCTCTGGTGAGAGTCTGATGTTGGCTGGGTTTCTCACCCTTCTGTGAGGTGGGAACTCTGCTGTGAGGTAACTCCTGCCTGGAATGCTCACGTTGCCTTGGCAATGTGAGCCCTCAGGTGGCAGTTGGAGCCTGCTGGGAATCTCCTCCCCTCAGGTATGAGAGCTCTGGATAAAACACATATGCCCTTTTTTGCCAAGTGCATTATTTTCCAAGTTCTGTCTCTTTTCCTATGCTTTAAGAGCTACTCCCGTGTACGTTCTGAAATCAGTTTCCAGCAATTCTGCCCCGCATTCAAGTCCTCTTCGCAGCCTTACTTCAGTATAATTTTGGATGATAGCTGTCATTTATAACTCCGCAGGTTTCTGAATTACAGTGCCCCTGAGCTCCTTTCTTCAACTCGCTTTCTTGTGAGCTGGCCGCAACACCGCAGGATCTCCTCAGGCCCTAATCTAGTTCCAGCATGGCACGCGGAGCCTTTGGTTCATTTATCTTCCTGGTGGGAAATGAGAGTTAAATTTGCCCGTCCAGACACCTACAGATAGTCTCCCATTGCTTCTCCTTATTCCTGTTCATCTTCCGAAGAAATTGCAAACTGGGCCAAACAGGAGGTTAAAGGCACTGACTCTCCAAGTGGGGAGAGTGTTAGTAAAGCGTCTGGAATGTTGCACCCGAGTACCAGGGGACGAAAACTGAGACACATTTGAACACGTTTCCCGATCACACGGTGGATCATACACTCTGTTCCACATGCATGTTTTAGCTGAAGGAAGAATCCCTTAAACCTGGAGAGTTGAGACCCATGGAATGGGTACCATGCAATATGACTTCAAAGGATCTGCATTTGCTCACCGAACCTCACCAGTCCTATCACTGCTGCGTTTATGCTGCTGTACAGACGCTTGATTCTCTTTCGGAGACATATAAATCCAAAGGTTTTAAGATTATTACTAGTCAGGTATATTCTTAGGCGTTTAATATGGGGTGTTGAGTCCACTTCGTTGAGCAAGGAGTAGCTCTTGTCTATTACATATTTGGCTTATGGAACGGTATCTGTGCTAATTTCAATCTCTGGTTTCATGCAGCACCCCAACTCACCGTTCCCCTTAAGCAAGCATAAGTTGGTTTTCTACATTTGAGACCCTGTTCTGTTTTGTAATTCAGTTTCTGTGTAGCCAAGTTTTCATTCCGTGTATTAGGGATATCTTATGATGTTTCTTTTTCTGTGTGACTTATTTCACTTAGAATACTCGTACCTGAATCCACTCACTATGCTGCTACGGGCCTGATGACATAGATTTCATTGCTGAGTGATATTGCATTGTACGTAAGTACCACAACTTCTTTATCCATTTTTCGCTTTCTGTGATATTGAACTTGTACCGTAAACGAGGTTCTTGTAAACAGAGCCGTCCCAAACTTTGGGGTGGCTGTGTCTTTTGATTTTAATTTCCCTAAGCTATAGGACCATAAGTGGAAGTGCCCTAGGCTCTGTTGCTTTGTTTTTTGGATGTTTCAGGAAACACCATACACTTCTCCAGAGTGGCTGCTGGCAATTCACATCCCGATCATCAGCATAACAAGGCTCCCAGTTCTCCATGGCCTGTCCTGCCTTTCTGGATTTTACACTTTTTTCAGATGGCCCTTTTGACCGGGGGGCAGTGAGACTTCATTGTAGTGCAGATTTCCTTTGCAAGCTTGCTTGTTTGGCCAAAAAGGGCGTATGCGTTTTTTCCTGAATATATTCAGGAAAAAACGCATACGCCCTTTTTGGCCAAGAGCATCATTGTGGACATTCTGCCTCTTTTCCTATGCGTTACATGCAATTCCTGTCTACCTCCTGAAATCGGTTTCCTGCAATTCTGCCCCGCTTTCAAGTCCTCTTGGCAGCCTTACTTCAATATATTTTTGGACGATAGCTATCAATTATAACTCTGCAGGTTTGTGAATTACAGTGCCCCTGAGCTCCTTTCTTCAACTCGCTTTCTTGTGAGCTGGCCACAACACCGCAGGATTGCTTCAGGCCCTTGTTTGGTTCCGGCATGGCACGCTGAGCCTTTGGTTAATTCCTCTTCCTGATGGGAAATTAGAGTTAAATTTGCGCGTCCGGACACTTCCACCTAGTCTCTCATTGGTTCTCCCTATTCCTGTTCATCTTCCACAGAAATTGCAAACTGGGCCAAACAGGAGGTTAAAGGCACTGACTCTCCAATTGGGGAGAGTGTTAGTAAAGTGTCTGGAATGTTGCACCCGAGTACCAGGGGACGAAAACTGAGACACATTTGAACACGTTTCCCGATCACACGGTGGATCGTACTCTGGGTTCCACATGCATGTTTTAGCTGAAGGAAGAATCTCTTAAACCTGGAGAGTTGAGACTCATGGAATGGGTACCATGCAATATGACTACAAAGGGTCTGCATTTGCTCACCGAACCTCACCAATCCTATCACTGCTGCGTTTATGCCGCTGTACACACGCTTGATTCTCTTTCGGAGACATATAAATCCATAGGTTTTAAGATTCTTACTAGTCAGGTATATTCTTAGGCGTTTAATATGGGGTGTTGAGTCCACTTCGTTGAGCAAGGAGTAGCTCTTGTCTATTACATATTTGGCTTATGGAACGGTATCTGTGCTAATTTCAATGTGTGGTTTTATGCTGCACCCCAACTCACCTTTCCCCTTAAGCAAGCATAAGTTGGTTTTCTACATCTGAGACACTGTTCTGTTTTGTAATTCTGTTCCTGTGTAGCCAAGTTTACATTCCGTGTAGTAGTGATATCTTATGATGTTTCCTTTTCTGTGTGACTTATTTCACTTAGAATCATCGTACCTGAATCCACTCATTATGTTTCTACGGGCCTGATGACATTGATTTCATTGCTGAGTGATATTGCATTGTACGTAAGTACCACAACTTCTTTATCCATTTTTCGCTTTCTGTGATATTGAACTTGTACCGTAAACGACGTTCTTGTAAACAGAGCCGGCCCAAACTTTGGGGTGGCTGTGTCTTTTTGATTTTAATTTCCCTAAGCTATAGGACCATAAGTGGAAGTGCCCTAGGCTCTGTTGCTTGTTTTTTAGATGTTTCAGGAAACACCATACACTACTCCAGAGTGGCTGTTGGCAATTTACATCCCGCCCATCAGCATAACAAGGCTCCCAGTTCTCCATGGCCTGTCCTGCCTTTCTGGATTTTACACTTTTTTCAGATAGCCCTTTTGACCGGGGGGCAGTGAGACTTCATTTTAGTGCAGATTTCCTTTGCAAGCTTGCTTGGTTGGCCAAAAAGGGCGTATGCGTTTTTTCCTGTATATATTCAGGAAAAAACGCATACGCCCTTTTTGGCCAAGTGCATCATTGTGGACGTTCTGCCTCTTTTCCTATGCTTTACATGCAATTCCAGTGTACCTCCTGAAATCGGTTTCCTGCAATTCTGCCCCGCTTTCAAGTCCTCTTGGCAGCCTTCCTTCAATATATTTTTGGACGATAGCTGTCATTTATAACTGCAGGTTTGTGAATTACAGTGCCCCTGAGCTCCTTTCTTCAACTCGCTTTCTTGTGAGCTGGCCGCAACACCGCAGGATTGCTTCTGGCCCTAGTGTGGTTCCGGCATGGCACGCTGAGCCTTTGGTTAATTCCTCTCTCTGGTGGGAAATGAGAGTTAAATTTGCCCGTCCAGACGCCTCCAGCTAGTCTCTCATTGGTTCTCCCTATTCCTGTTCATTTTCCACAGAAATTGCAAACTGGGCCAAACAGGAGGTTAAAGGCACTGACTCTCCAAGTGGGGAGAGTGTTAGTAAAGCGTCTGGAGTGTTGCACCCGAGTACCAGGGGACGAAAACTGAGACATATTTGAACACGTTTTCCGATCACACGGTGGATCGTACTCTGGGTTCCACATGCATGTTTTAGCTGAAGGAAGAATCCCTTAAACATGGAGAGTTGAGACCCATGGAATGGGTACCATGCAATATGACTTCAAAGGGTCTGCATTTGCTCACCGAACCTCACCAATCCTATCACTGCTGCGTTTATGCCGCTGTACACACGCTTGATTCTCTTTCGGAGACATATAAATCCATAGGTTTTAAGATTCTTACTAGTCAGGTATATTGTTAAGCGTTTAATATGGGGTGTTGAGTCCACTTCGTTGAGCAAGGAGTAGCTCTTGTCTATTACATATTTGGCTTATGGAATGGTATCTGTGCTAATTTCAATCTCTGGTTTTATGCAGCACCCCAACTCACCTTTCCCCTTAAACAAGCATAAGTTGGTTTTCTACATTTGACACCCTGTTCTGTTTTGTAATTCAGTTCCTGTGTAGCCAAGTTTACATTCCGTGTATTAATGATATATTATGATGTTTGTTTTTCTGTGTGACTTATTTCACTTAGAATCATCGTACCTGAATCCCCTCATTATGCTGCTACGGGCCTGATGACATAGATTTCATTGCTGAGTGATATTGCATTGTACGTAAGTACCACAACTTCTTTATCCATTTTTCGCTTTCTGTGATATTGAACTTGTACCGTAAACGAGGTTCTTTTAAACAGAGCTGTCCCAAACTTTGGGGTGGCTGTGTCTTTTTGATTTTAATTTCCCTAAGCTATAGGACCATAAGTGGAAGTGCCCTAGGCTCTGTTGCTTTGTTTTTTGGATGTTTCAGGAAACACCATACACTTCTCCAGAGTGGCTGCTGGCAATTTACATCCCGCCCATCAGCATAACAAGGCTCCCAGTTCTCCTTGGCCTGTCCTGCCTTTCTGGATTTTACACTTTTTTCAGATGGCCCTTTTGACCGGGGGGCAGTGAGACTTCATTGTAGTGCAGATTTCCTTTGCAAGCTTGCTTGGTTGGCCAAAAAGGGCGTATGCGTTTTTTCCTGAATATATTCAGGAAAAAACGCATACGCCCTTTTTGGCCAAGTGCATCATTGTGGACATTGTGCCTCTTTTCCTATGCTTTACATGCAATTCCAGTCTCCCTCCTGAAATCGGTTTCCTGCAATTCTGCCCCGCTTTCAAGTCCTCTTGGCAGCCTTACTTCAATATATTTTTGGAAGATAGCTGTCATTTATAACTCTGCAGGTTTGTGAATTACAGTGCCCCTGAGCTCCTTTCTTCAACTCGCTTTCTTGTGAGCTGGCCGCAACACCGCAGGATTGCTTCAGGCCCTAGTTTGGTTCCGGCACGGCATGTTGAGCCTTTGGTTAATTCCTCTTTCTGGTGGGAAATGAGAGTTAAATTTGCCCGTACAGACACCTCCACCTAGTCTCTCATTGGTTCTCCCTATTCCTGTTCATTTTCCACAGAAATTGCAAATTGGGCCAAACAGGAGGTTAAAGGCACTGACTCTCCAAGTGGGGAGAGTGTTAGTAAAGCGTCTGGAGTGTTGCACCCGAGTACCAGGGGACGAAAACTGAGACATATTTGAACACGTTTTCCGATCACACGGTGGATCGTACTCTGGGTTCCACATGCATGTTTTAGCTGAAGGAAGAATCCCTTAAACATGGAGAGTTGAGACCCATGGAATGGGTACCATGCAATATGACTTCAAAGGGTCTGCATTTGCTCACCGAACCTCACCAATCCTATCACTGCTGCGTTTATGCCGCTGTACACACGCTTGATTCTCTTTCGGAGACATATAAATCCATAGGTTTTAAGATTCTTACTAGTCAGGTATATTGTTAAGCGTTTAATATGGGGTGTTGAGTCCACTTCGTTGAGCAAGGAGTAGCTCTTGTCTATTACATATTTGGCTTATGGAATGGTATCTGTGCTAATTTCAATCTCTGGTTTTATGCAGCACCCCAACTCACCTTTCCCCTTAAGCAAGCATAAGTTGGTTTTCTACATTTGACACCCTGTTCTGTTTTGTAATTCAGTTCCTGTGTAGCCAAGTTTACATTCCGTGTATTAATGATATATTATGATGTTTGTTTTTCTGTGTGACTTATTTCACTTAGAATCATCGTACCTGAATCCCCTCATTATGCTGCTACGGGCCTGATGACATAGATTTCATTGCTGAGTGATATTGCATTGTACGTAAGTACCACAACTTCTTTATCCATTTTTCGCTTTCTGTGATATTGAACTTGTACCGTAAACGAGGTTCTTTTAAACAGAGCCGTCCCAAACTTTGGGGTGGCTGTGTCTTTTTGATTTTAATTTCCCTAAGCTATAGGACCATAAGTGGAAGTGCCCTAGGCTCTGTTGCTTTGTTTTTTGGATGTTTCAGGAAACACCATACACTTCTCCAGAGTGGCTGCTGGCAATTTACATCCCGCCCATCAGCATAACAAGGCTCCCAGTTCTCCTTGGCCTGTCCTGCCTTTCTGGATTTTACACTTTTTTCAGATGGCCCTTTTGACCGGGGGGCAGTGAGACTTCATTGTAGTGCAGATTTCCTTTGCAAGCTTGCTTGGTTGGCCAAAAAGGGCGTATGCGTTTTTTCCTGAATATATTCAGGAAAAAACGCATACGCCCTTTTTGGCCAAGTGCATCATTGTGGACATTGTGCCTCTTTTCCTATGCTTTACATGCAATTCCAATCTCCCTCCTGAAATCGGTTTCCTGCAATTCTGCCCCGCTTTCAAGTCCTCTTGGCAGCCTTACTTCAATATATTTTTGGAAGATAGCTGTCATTTATAACTCTGCAGGTTTGTGAATTACAGTGCCCCTGAGCTCCTTTCTTCAACTCGCTTTCTTGTGAGCTGGCCGCAACACCGCAGGATTTCTTCAGGCCCTAGTTTGGTTCCGGCACGGCATGTTGAGCCTTTGGTTAATTCCTCTTTCTGGTGGGAAATGAGAGTTAAATTTGCCCGTCCAGACACCTCCAGCTAGTCTCTCATTGGTTCTCCCTATTCCTGTTCATTTTCCACAGAAATTGCAAACTGGGCCAAACAGGAGGTTAAAGGCACTGACTCTCCAATTGGGGAGAGTGTTAGTAAAGCGTCTGGAATGTTGCACCCGAGTAGGAGGGGACGAAAACTGAGACACATTTGAACATGTTTTCCGATCACACGGTGGATCATACTCTGGGTTCCACATGCATGTTTTAGCTGAAGGAAGAATCCCTTAAACATGGAGAGTTGAGACCCATGGAATGGGTACCATGCAATATGACTTCAAAGGGTCTGCATTTGCTCACCGAACCTCACCAATCCTATCACTGCTGCGTTTATGACGCTGTACACACGCTTGATTCTCTTTCGGAGACATATAAATCCATAGGTTTTAAGATTCTTACTAGTCAGGTATATTGTTAGGCGTTTAATATGGGGTGTTGAGTCCACTTCGTTGAGCAAGGAGTAGCTCTTGTCTATTACATATTTGGCTTATGGAATGGTATCTGTGCTAATTTCAATCTCTGGTTTTATGCAGCACCCCAACTCACCTTTCCCCTTAAGCAAGCATAAGTTGGTTTTCTACATTTGAGACACTGTTCTGTTTTGTAATTCAGTTCCTGTGTAGCCAAGTTTACATTCCGTGTAGTAGTGATATCTTATGATGTTTCTTTTTCTGTGTGACTTATTTCACTTAGAATCATCGTACCTGAATCCACTCATTATGCTTCTACGGGCCTGATGACATAGATTTCGTTGCTGAGTGATATTGCATTGTACGTAAGTACCACAACTTCTTTATCCATTTTTCGCTTTCTGTGATATTGAACTTGTACCGTAAACGAGGTTCTTGTAAACAGAGCCGTCCCAAACTTTGGGGTGGCTGTGTCTTTTGATTTTAATTTCCCTAAGCTATAGGACCATAAGTGGAAGTGCCCTAGGCTCTGTTGCTTTGTTTTTTGGATGTTTCAGGAAACACCATACACTTCTCCAGAGTGGCTGCTGGCAATTTACATCCAACCCATCAGCATAACAAGGCTCCCATTTCTCCATGGCCTGTCCTGCATTTCTGGATTTTACACTTTTTTCAGATGGCCCTTTTGACCTGGGGGGGCAGTGAGACTTCATTGTAGTGCAGATTTCATTTGCAAGCTTGCTTGTTTGGCCAAAAAGGGCGTATGCATTTTTTCCTGTATATATTCAGGAAAAAACGCATACGCCCTTTTTGGCCAAGTGCATCATTGTGGACGTTCTGCCTCTTTTCCTATGCTTTACATGCAATTCCAGTGTACCTCCTGAAATCGGTTTCCTGCAATTCTGCCCCGCTTTCAAGTCCTCTTGGCAGCCTTACTTCAATATATTTTTGGACGATAGCTGTCATTTATAACTGCAGGTTTGTGAATTACAGTGCCCCTGAGCTCCTTTCTTCAACTCGCTTTCTTGTGAGCTGGCTGCAACACCGCAGGATTGCTTCTGGCCCTAGTGTGGTTCCGGCATGGCACGCTGAGCCTTTGGTTAATTCCTCTTCCTGGTGGGAAATGAGAGTTAAATTTGCCCGTCCAGACGCCTCCAGCTAGTCTCTCATTGGTTCTCCCTATTCCTGTTCATTTTTCACAGAAATTGCAAACTGGGCCAAACAGGAGGTTAAAGGCACTGACTCTCCAAGTGGGGAGAGTGTTAGTAAAGCGTCTGGAGTGTTGCACTCGAGTACCAGGGGACGAAAACTGAGACACATTTGAACACGTTTCCCGATCACACAGTGGATCGTACTCTGGGTTCCACATGCATGTTTTAGCTGAAGGAAGAATCCCTTAAACATGGAGAGTTGAGACCCATGGAATGGGTACCATGCAGTATGACTTCAAAGGGTCTGCATTTGCTCACCGAACCTCACCAATCCTATCACTGCTGCGTTTATGCCGCTGTACACACGCTTGATTCTCTTTCGGAGACATATAAATCCGTAGGTTTTAAGATTATTTCTAGTCAGGTATATTCTTAGGCGTTTAATGTGGGTTGTTGAGTCCACTTCGTTGAGCAAGGAGTAGCTCTTGTCTATTACATATTTGGCTTATGGAAGGGTATCTGTGCTAATTTCAATCTCTGGTTTTATGCAGCACGCCAACTCACCTTTCCCCTTAAGCAAGCATAAGTTGGTTTTCTACATTTGACACCCTGTTCTGTTTTGTAATTCAGTTCCTGTGTAGCCAAGTTTACATTCCGTGTAGTAGTGATATCTTATGATGTTTCTTTTTCTGTGTGACTTATTTCACTTAGAATCATCGTACCTGAATCCACTCATTATGCTGCTACGGGCCTGATGACATAGATTTCATTGCTGAGTGATATTGCATTGTACGTAAGTACCACAACTTCTTTATCCATTTTTCGCTTTCTGTGATATTGAACTTGTACCGTAAACGAGTTTCTTTTAAACAGAGCCGTCCCAAACTTTGGGGTGGCTGTGTCTTTTTATTTTAATTTCCCTAAGCTATAGGACCATAAGTGGAAGTGCCCTAGGCTCTGTTGCTTTGTTTTTTGGATGTTTCAGGAAACACCATACACTTCTCCAGAGTGGCTGCTGGCAATTTACATCCCGCCCATCAGCATAACAAGGCTCCCAGTTCTCCTTGGCCTGTCCTGCCTTTCTGGATTTTACACTTTTTTCAGATGGCCCTTTTGACCGGGGGGCAGTGAGACTTCATTGTAGTGCAGATTTCCTTTGCAAGCTTGCTTGGTTGGCCAAAAAGGGCGTATGCGTTTTTTCCTGAATATATTCAGGAAAAAACGCATACGCCCTTTTTGGCCAAGTGCATCATTGTGGACATTGTGCCTCTTTTCCTATGCTTTACATGCAATTCCAGTCTCCCTCCTGAAATCGGTTTCCTGCAATTCTGCCCCGCTTTCAAGTCCTCTTGGCAGCCTTACTTCAATATATTTTTGGAAGATAGCTGTCATTTATCACTCTGCAGGTTTGTGAATTACAGTGCCCCTGAGCTCCTTTCTTCAACTCGCTTTCTTGTGAGCTGGCCGCAACACCGCAGGATTGCTTCAGGCCCTAGTTTGGTTCCGGCACGGCATGTTGAGCCTTTGGTTAATTCCTCTTTCTGGTGGGAAATGAGAGTTAAATTTGCCCGTCCAGACACCTCCAGCTAGTCTCTCATTGGTTCTCCCTATTCCTGTTCATTTTCCACAGAAATTGCAAACTGGGCCAAACAGGAGGTTAAAGGCACTGACTCTCCAATTGGGGAGAGTGTTAGTAAAGCGTCTGGAATGTTGCACCCGAGTAGCAGGGGACGAAAACTGAGACACATTTGAACACGTTTTCCGATCACACAGTGGATCATACTCTGGGTTCCACATGCATGTTTTTGCTGACGGAAGAATCCCTTAAACATGGAGAGTTGAGACCCATGGAATGGGTACCATGCAATATGACTTCAAAGGGTCTGCATTTGCTCACCGAACCTCACCAATCCTATCACTGCTGCGTTTATGACGCTGTACACACGCTTGATTCTCTTTCAGAGACATATAAATCCATAGGTTTTAAGATTCTTACTAGTCAGGTATAATGTTAGGCGTTTAATATGGGGTGTTGAGTCCACTTCGTTGAGCAAGGAGTAGCTCTTGTCTATTACATATTTGGCTTATGGAATGGTATCTGTGCTAATTTCAATCTCTGGTTTCATGCAGCACCCCAACTCACCTTTCCCCTTAAGCAAGCATAAGTTGGTTTTCTACATTTGACACCCTGTTCTGTTGAGTAATTCAGTTCCTGTGTAGCCAAGTTTACATTACGTGTAGTAGTGATATCTTATGATGCTTCTTTTTCTGTGTGACTTATTTCACTTAGAATCATCGTACCTGAATCCACTCATTATGCTGCTATGGCCCTGATGACATAGATTTCATTGCTGAGTGATATTGCATTGTACGTAAGTACCACAACTTCTTTATCCATTTTTCGCTTTCTGTGATATTGAACTTGTACCGTAAACGAGTTTCTTGTAAACAGAGCCGTCCCAAACTTTGGGGTGGCTGTGTCTTTTTGGTTTTCATTTCCCTAAGCTATAGGACCATAAGTGGAAGTGCCCTAGGCTCTGTTGCTTTGTTTTTTGGATGTTTCAGGAAACACCATACACTTCTCCAGAGTGGCTGCTGGCAATTTACATCCCAACCATCAGCATAACAAGGCTCCTAGTTCTCCTTGGCCTGTCCTGCCTTTCTGGATTTTACACTTTTTTCAGATAGCCCTTTTGACCGGGGAGCAGTGAGACTTCATTGTAGTGCAGATTTCCTTTGCAAGCTTGCTTGGTTGGCCAAAAAGGGCGTATGCGTTTTTTCCTGAATATATTCAGGAAAAAACGCATACGCCCTTTTTGGCCAAGTGCATCATTGTGGACGTTCTGCCTCTTTTCCTATGCTTTACATGCAATTCCAGTCTACCTCCTGAAATCCGTTTCCTGCAATTCTGCCCCGCTTTCAACTCCTCTTGGCTGCCTTACTTCAATATATTTTTGGAAGATAGCTGTCATTTATAACTCTGCAGTTTTGTGAATTACAGTGCCCCTGAGCTCCTTTCTTCAACTCGCTTTCTTGTGAGCTGACCGCAGCACCGCAGGATTGCTTCAGGCACTAGTTTGGTTCCGGCAGGGCATGTTGAGCCTTTGGTTAATTCCTCTTCCTGGTGGGAAATGAGAGTTAAATTTGCCCGTTCAGACACCTCCACCTAGTCTCTCATTGATTCTCCCTATTCCTGTTCATTTTCCACAGAAATTGCAAACTGGGCCAAACAGGAGGTTAAAGGCACTGACTCTCCAAGTGGGGAGAGTGTTAGTAAAGCGTCTGGAATGTTGCACCCGAGTACCAGGGGACGAAAACTCAGACACATTTGAACACGTTTCCCGATCACACGGTGGATCATACTCTGGGTTCCACATGCATGTTTTAGCTGAAGGAAGAATCCCTTAAACCTGGAGAGTTGAGACCCATGGAATGGGTACCATGCAATATGACTTCAAAGGGTCTGCATTTGCTCACCGAACCTCACCAATCCTATCACTGCTGCGTTTATGCCGCCGTACACACGTTTGATTCTCTTTCGGAGACATATAAATCCACAGGTTTTAAGATTCTTACTAGTCAGGTGTATTCTTAGGCGTTTAATATGGGGTGTTGAGTACACTTCGTTTAGCAAGGAGTAGCTCTTGTCTATTACATATTTGGCTTATGGCACGGTATCTGTGCTAATTTCAATCTCTGGTTTCATGCAGCACCCCAACTCACCTTTCCCCTTAAGCAAGCATAAGTTGGTTTTCTACATTTGAGACCCTGTTCTGTTTTGTAATTCAGTTCCTGTGTAGCCAAGTTTACATTCCGTGTAGTAGTGATATCTTATGATCTTTCTTTTTCTGTGTGACTTATTTCACTTAGAATCATCGTACCTAAATCCACTCATTATGCTGCGACGGGCCTGATGACATAGATTTCATTGCTGAGTGATATTGCATTGTACGTAAGTACCACAACTTCTTTATCCATTTTTCGCTTTCTGTGATATTGAACTTGTACCGTAAACGAGGTTCTTGTAAACAGAGCCGGCCCAAACTTTGGGGTGGCTGTGTCTTTCTGATTTTAATTTCCCTAAGCTATAGGACCATAAGTGGAAGTGCCCTAGGCTCTGTTGCTTTGTTTTTTAGATGTTTCAGGAAACACCATACACTTCTCCAGAGTGGCTGTTGGCAATTTACATCCCGCCCACCGGCATAACAAGGCTCCCAGTTCTCCATGGCCTGTCCTGCCTTTCTTGATTTTACACTTTTTTCAGATGGCCTTTTTGACCGGGGGGCAGTGAGACTTCATTGTAGTGCAGATTTCCTTTGCAAGCTTGCTTGGTTGGCCAAAAAGGGCGTATGCGTTTTTTCCTGAATATATTCAGGAAAAAACGCATACGCCCTTTTTGGCCAAGTGCATCATTGTGGACGTTCTGCCTCTTTTCCTATGCTGTACATGCAATTCCCGTCTACCTCCTGAAATCGGTTTCCTGCAATTCTGCCCCGCTTTCAAGTCCTCTTGGCAGCCTTACTTCAATATATTTTTGGACGATAGCTGTCCTTTATAACTCTGCAGGTTTGTGAATTACAGTGCCCCTGAGCTCCTTTCTTCAACTCGCTTTCTTGTGAGCTGGCCGCAACACCGCAGGATTGTTTCAGGCCCTAGTGTGGTTCCGGCACGGCACGCTGAGCCTTTGGTTAATTCCTCTTCCTGGTGGGAAATGAGAGTTAAATTTGCCCGTCCAGAAACCTCCAGCTAGTCTCTCATTGGTTCTCCCTATTCCTGTACATTTTCCGCAGAAATTGCAAACTGGGCCATACAGGAGGTTAAAGGCACTGACTCTCCAAGTGGGGAGAGTGTTAGTAAAGCGTCTGGAGTGTTGCACCCGAGTACCAGGGGACGAAAACTGAGACACATTTGAACACGTTTCCTGATCACACGGTGGATCATAATCTGTGTTCCACATGCATGTTTTAGCTGAAGGAAGAATCCCTTAAACCTGGAGAGTTGAGACCCATGGAATGGGTACCATGCAATATGACTTCAAAGGGTCTGCATTTGCTCACCGAACCTCACCAATCCTATCACTGCTGCGTTTATGCCGCTGTACACACGCTTGATTCTCTTTCGGAGACATATAAATCCGTAGTTTTTAAGATTATTTCTAGTCAGGTGTATTCTTAAGCGTTTAATATGGGGTGTTGAGTCCACTTCGTTGAGCAAGGAGTAGCTCTTGTCTATTACATATTTGGCTTATGGAACGGTATCTGTGCTAATTTCAATCTCTGGTTTCATGCAGCACCCCAACTCACCTTTCCCCTTAAGCAAGCATAAGTTGGTTTTCTACATTTGAGACCCTGTTCTGTTTTGTAATTCAGTTCTTGTGTAGCCAAGTTTACCTTCCGTGTAGTAGTGATATCTTATGGTGTTTCTTTTCCTGTGTGACTTATTTCACTTAGAATCATCATACCTGAATCCACTCATTATGCTGCTACGGGCCTGATGACATAGATTTCATTGCTGAGTGATATTGCATTGTACGTAAATACCACAACTTCTTTATCCATTTTTCGCTTTCTGTGATATTGAACTTGTACCGTAAACGAGGTTCTTGTAAACAGAGCCGTCCCAAACTTTGGGGTGGCTGTGTCTTTTTGATTTTAATTTCCCTAAGCTATAGGACCATAAGTGGAAGTGCCCTAGGCTCTGTTGCTTTGTTTTTTAGATGTTTCAGGAAACACCATACACTTCTCCAGAGTGGCTGTTGGCAATTTACATCCCGCCCACCAGCATAACAAGGCTCCCAGTTCTCCATGGCCTGTCCTGCCTTTCTGGATTTTACACTTTTTTCAGATGGCCCTTTTGACCGGGGGGCAGTGAGACTTCATTGTAGTGCAGATTTCCTTTGCAAGCTTTCTTGGTTGGCCAAAAAGGGCGTATGCGTTTTTTCCTGAATATATTCAGGAAAAAACGCATACGCCCTTTTTGGCCAAGTGCATCATTGTGGACGTTCTGCCTCTTTTCCTATGCTTTACATGCAATTCCCGTCTACCTCCTGAAATCGGTTTCCTGCAATTCTGCCCCGCTTTCAAGTCCTCTTGGCAGCCTTACTTCAATATATTTTTGGACGATAGCTGTCATTTATAACTCTGCAGGTTTGTGAATTACAGTGCCCCTGAGCTCCTTTCTTCAACTCGCTTTCTTGTGAGCTGGCCGCAACACCGCAGGATTGCTTCAGGCCCTAGTGTGCTTCCGGCATGGCATGCTGAGCCTTTGGTTAATTCTTCTTCTTGGTGGGAAATGAGAGTTAAATTTGCCCGTCCAGACACCTCCAGCTAGTTTCTCATTGGTTCTCCCTATTCCTGTACATTTTCCGCAGAAATTGCAAACTGGGCCATACAGGAGGTTAAAGGCACTGACTCTCCAAGTGGGGAGAGTGTTAGTAAAGCGTCTGGAGTGTTGCACCCGAGTACCAGGGGACGAAAACTGAGACACATTTGAACACGTTTCCTGATCACACGGTGGATCATAATCTGTGTTCCACATGCATGTTTTAGCTGAAGGAAGAATCCCTTAAACCTGGAGAGTTGAGACCCATGGAATGGGTACCATGCAATATGACTTCAAAGGGTCTGCATTTGCTCACCGAACCTCACCAATCCTATCACTGCTGCGTTTATGCCGCTGTACACACGCTTGATTCTCTTTCGGAGACATATAAATCCGTAGTTTTTAAGATTATTTCTAGTCAGGTGTATTCTTAAGCGTTTAATATGGGGTGTTGAGTCCACTTCGTTGAGCAAGGAGTAGCTCTTGTCTATTACATATTTGGCTTATGGAACGGTATCTGTGCTAATTTCAATCTCTGGTTTCATGCAGCACCCCAACTCACCTTTCCCCTTAAGCAAGCATAAGTTGGTTTTCTACATTTGAGACCCTGTTCTGTTTTGTAATTCAGTTCTTGTGTAGCCAAGTTTACCTTCCGTGTAGTAGTGATATCTTATGGTGTTTCTTTTCCTGTGTGACTTATTTCACTTAGAATCATCATACCTGAATCCACTCATTATGCTGCTACGGGCCTGATGACATAGATTTCATTGCTGAGTGATATTGCATTGTACGTAAGTACCACAACTTCTTTATCCATTTTTCGCTTTCTGTGATATTGAACTTGTACCGTAAACGAGGTTCTTGTAAACAGAGCCGTCCCAAACTTTGGGGTGGCTGTGTCTTTTTGATTTTAATTTCCCTAAGCTATAGGACCATAAGTGGAAGTGCCCTAGGCTCTGTTGCTTTGTTTTTTAGATGTTTCAGGAAACACCATACACTTCTCCAGAGTGGCTGTTGGCAATTTACATCCCACCCACCAGCATAACAAGGCTCCCAGTTCTCCATGGCCTGTCCTGCCTTTCTGGATTTTACACTTTTTTCAAATGGCCCTTTTGACCGGGGGGCAGTGAGACTTCATTGTAGTGCAGATTTCCTTTGCAAGCTTGCTTGGTTGGCCAAAAAGGGCGTATGCGTTTTTTCCTGAATATATTCAGGAAAAAACGCATACGCCCTTTTTGGCCAAGTGCATCATTGTGGACGTTCTGCCTCTTTTCCTATGCTTTACATGCAATTCCAGTGTACCCCCTGAAATCGATTTCCTGCAATTCTGCCCCGCTTTCAAGTCCTCTTGGCAGCCTTCCTTCAATATATTTTTGGACGATAGCTGTCATTTATAACTCTGCAGGTTTGTGAATTACAGTGCCCCTGAGCTCGTTTCTTCAACTCGCTTTCTTGTGAGCTGGCCGCAACACCGCAGGATTGCTTCAGGCCCTAGTGTAGTTCCGGCACGGCACGCTGAGCCTTTGGTTAATTCCTCTTCCTGGTGGGAAATGAGAGTTAAATTTGCCCGTCCAGACACCTCCAGATAGTCTCTCTTTCGTTCTCCCTATTCCTGTTCATTTTTCACAGAAATTACAAACTGGGCCAAACAGGAGGTTAAAGGCACTGACTCTCCAAGTGGGGAGAGTGTTAGTAAAGCATCTGGAATGTTGCACCCGAGTACCAGGGACGAAAACGAGACACATTTGAACACGTTTCCTGATCACACGGTGGATCATACTCTGGGTTCCACATGCATGTTTTAGCTGAAGGAAGAATCCCTTAAACCTGGAGAGTTGAGACCCATGGAATGGGTACCATGCAATATGACTTCAAAGGGTCTGCATTTGCTCACCGAACCTCACCAATCCTATCACTGCTGCGTTTATGCCGCTGTACACACGCTTGATTCTCTTTCGGAGACATATAAATCCGTAGGTTTTAAGATTATTTCTAGTCAGGTATATTCTTAGGCGTTTAATATGGGGTGTTGAGTCCACTTCGTTGAGCAAGGAGTAGCTCTTGTCTATTGCATATTTGGCTTATGGATCGGTATCTGTGCTAATTTCAATCTCTGGTTTCATGCAGCACCCCAACTCACCTTTCCCCTTAAGCAAGCATAAGTTGGTTTTCTACATTTGACACCCTGTTCTGTTTTGTAATTCAGTTCCTGTGTAGCCAAGTTTACATTCCGTGTAGTAGTGATATCTTATGATGTTTCTTTTTCTGTGTGACTTATTTCACTTAGAATCATCGTACCTGAATCCACTCATTATGCTGCTACGGGCCTGATGACATAGATTTCAGTGCTGAGTGATATTGCATTGTACGTAAGTACCACAACTTCTTTATCCATTTTTTGCTTTCTGTGATATTGAACTTGTACCGTAAACGAGGTTCTTGTAAACAGAGCCGTCCCAACCTTTGGGGTGGCTGTGTCTTTTTGATTTTAATTTCCCTAAGCTATAGGACCATAAGTGGAAGTGCCCTAGGCTCTGTTGCTTTGTTTTTTAGATGTTTCAGGAAACACCATACACTTCTCCAGAGTGGCTGTTGGCAATTTACATCCCGCCCACCAGCATAACAAGGCTCCCAGTTCTCCATGGCCTGTCCTGCCTTTCTGGATTTTACACTTTTTTCAGATGGCCCTTTTGACCGGGGGGCAGTGAGACTTCATTGTAGTGCAGATTTCCTTTGCAAGCTTGCTTGGTTGGCCAAAAAGGGCGTATGCGTTTTTTCCTGAATATATTCAGGAAGAAACGCATACGCACTTTTTGGCCAAGTGCATCATTGTGGACGTTCTGCCTCTTTTCCTATGCTTTACATGCAATTCCAGTGTACCCCCTGAAATCGATTTCCTGCAATTCTGCCCCGCTTTCAAGTCCTCTTGGCAGCCTTACTTCAATATATTTTTGGACGATAGCTGTCATTTATAACTCTGCAGGTTTGTGAATTACAGTGCCCCTGAGCTCGTTTCTTCAACTCGTTTTCTTGTGAGCTGGCCGCAACACCGCAGGATTGCTTCAGGCCCTAGTGTAGTTCCGGCATGGCACGCTGAGCCTTTGGTTAATTCCTCTTCCTGGTGGGAAATGAGAGTTAAATTTGCCCGTCCAGACACCTCCAGCTAGTCTCTCTTTCGTTCTCCCTATTCCTGTTCATTTTCCACAGAAATTACAAACTGGGCCAAACAGGAGGTTAAAGGCACTGACTCTCCAAGTGGGGAGAGTGTTAGTAAAGCATCTGGAATGTTGCACCCGAGTACCAGGGACGAAAACGAGACACATTTGAACACGTTTCCCGATCACACGGTGGATCATACTCTGGGTTCCACATGCATGTTTTAGCTGAAGGAAGAATCCCTTAAACCTGGAGAGTTGAGACCCATGGAATGGGTACCATGCAATATGACTTCAAAGGGTCTGCATTTGCTCACCGAACCTCACCAATCCTATCACTGCTGCGTTTATGCCGCTGTACACACGCTTGATTCTCTTTCGGAGACATATAAATCCGTAGGTTTTAAGATTATTTCTAGTCAGGTATATTCTTAGGCGTTTAATATGGGGTGTTGAGTCCACTTCGTTGAGCAAGGAGTAGCTCTTGTCTATTGCATATTTGGCTTATGGAACGGTATCTGTGCTAATTTCAATCTCTGGTTTCATGCAGCACCCCAACTCACCTTTCCCCTTAAGCAAGCATAAGTTGGTTTTCTACATTTGAGACCCTGTTCTGTTTTGTAATTCAGTTCTTGTGTAGCCAAGTTTACCTTCCGTGTAGTAGTGATATCTTATGGTGTTTCTTTTCCTGTGTGACTTATTTCACTTAGAATCATCATACCTGAATCCACTCATTATGCTGCTACGGGCCTGATGACATAGATTTCATTGCTGAGTGATATTGCATTGTACGTAAGTACCACAACTTCTTTATCCATTTTTCGCTTTCTGTGATATTGAACTTGTACCGTAAACGAGGTTCTTGTAAACAGAGCCGTCCCAAACTTTGGGGTGACTGTGTCTTTTTGATTTTAATTTCCCTAAGCTATAGGACCATAAGTGGAAGTGCCCTAGGCTCTGTTGCTTTGTTTTTTAGATGTTTCAGGAAACACCATACACTTCTCCAGAGTGGCTGTTGGCAATTTACATCCCGCCCATCAGCATAACAAGGCTCCCAGTTCTCCATGGCCTGTCCTGCCTTTCTGGATTTTACACTTTTTTCAGATGGCCCTTTTGACCGGGGGGCAGTGAGACTTCATTGTAGTGCAGATTTCCTTTGCAAGCTTGCTTGGTTGGCCAAAAAGTGCGTATGCGTTTTTTCCTGAATAGGAAAAAACGCATACGCCCTTTTTGGCCAAGTGCATCATTGTGGACGTTCTGCCTCTTTTCCTATGCTTTACATGCAATTCCAGTCTACCTCCTGAAATCGGTTTTCTGCAATTCTGCCCCGCTTTCAACTCCTCTTGGCAGCCTTCCTTCAATATATTTTTGGACGATAGCTGTCATTTATAACTCTGCAGGATTGTGAATTACAGTGCCCCTGAGCTCCTTTCTTCAACTCGCTTTCTTGTGAGCTGGCCGCAACACCGCAGGATGGCTTCAGGCCCTAGTTTGGTTCCGGCATCGCATGCTGAGCCTTTCGTTAATTCCTCTTCCTGGTGGGAAATGAGAGTTAAATTTGCCCGTCCTCACAGCTCCAGCTAGTCTCTCATTGGTTCTCCCTATTCCTGTTCATCTTACGCAGAAATTGCAAACTGGGCCAAACAGGAGGTTAAAGGCACTGACTCTCCAAGTGGGGAGAGTGTTAGTAAAGCGTCTGGAATGTTGCACCCGAGTACCAGGGAACGAAAACTGAGACACATTTGAAAACGTTTCCCGATCACACGGTGGATCATACTCTGGGTTCCACATGCATGTTTTAGCTGAAGGAAGAATCCCTTAAACCTGGAGAGTTGAGACCCATGGAATGGGTACCATGCAATATGACTTCAAAGAGTCTGCATTTGCTCACCGAACCTCACCAATCCTATCACTGCTGCGTTTATGCCACTGTACACACGCTAGATTCTCTTTCGGAGACATATAAATCCATAGGTTTTAAGATTCTTACTAGTCAGGTATATTGTTAGGCGTTTAATATGGGGTGTTGAGTCCACTTCGTTGAGCAAGGAGTAGCTCTTGTCTATTACATATTTGGCTTATGGAACGGTATCTGTGCTAATTTCAATCACTGGTTTTATGCCGCACCCCAACTCACCTTTCCCCTTAAGCAAGCATAAGTTGGTTTTCTACATTTGAGACCCTGTTCTGTTTTGTAATTCAGTTCCTGTGTAGCCAAGTTTACATTCCGTGTAGTAGTGATACCTTATGATGTTTCTTTTTCTGTGTGACTGATTTCACTTAGAATCATCCTACCTGAATCCACTCATTATGCTGCTACGGGCCTGATGACATAGATTTCATTGCTGAGTGATATTGCATTGTACGTAATTCCCACAACTTCCTTATCCATTTTTCGCTTTCTGTGATATTGAACTTGTACCGTAAACGAGGTTCTTGTAAACAGAGCCGGCCCAAACTTTGGGGTGGCTGTGTCTTTTTGATTTTAATTTCCCTAAGCTATAGAACCATAAGTGGAAGTGCCGTAGGCTCTGTTGCTTTGTTTTTTAGATGTTTCAGGAAACACAATACACTTCTCCAGAGTGGCTGTTGGCAATTCACATCCCGCCCATCAGCATAACAAGGTTCCCAGTTCTCCATGGCCTGTCCTGCCTTTCTGGATTTTACACTTTTTTCAGATAGCCCTTTTGACCGGGGGGGCAGTGAGACTTCATTGTAGTGCAGATTTCCTTTGCAAACTTGCTTGGTTGGCCAAAACGGGCGTATGCGTTTTTTCCTGTATATATTCAGGAAAAAACGCATATGCACTTTTTGGCCAAGTGCATCATTGTGGACGTTCTGCCTCTTTTCCTATGCTTTACATGCAATTCCAATCTACCTCCTGAAATCGGTTTCCTGCAATTCTGCCCCGCTTTCAAGTCCTCTTGGCAGCCTTCCTTCAATATATTTTTGGAAGATAGCTGTCATTTATAACTCTGCAGGATTGTGAATTACAGTGCCCCTGAGCTCCTTTCTTCAACTCGCTTTCTTGTGAGCTGGCCGCAACACCGCAGGATTGCTTCAGGCCCTAGTGTAGTTCCGGCATTGCATGCTGAGCCTTTGGTTAATTCCTCTTCCTGGTTGGAAATGAGAGTTAAATTTGCCCGTCCTCACAGCTCCAGCTAGTCTCTCATTGGTTCTCCCTATTCCTGTTAATCCTACGCAGAAATTGCAAACTGGGCCAAACAGGAGGTTAAAGGCACTGACTCTCCAAGTGGGGAGAGTGTTAGTAAAGCGTCTTGAATGTTGCACCCGAGTACCAGGGGACGAAAACTGAGACACATTTGAACACGTTTCCTGATCACACGGTGGATCATACTCTGTGTTCCACATGCATGTTTCAGCTGAAGGAAGAATCCCTTAAACCTGGAGAGTTGAGACCCATGGAATGGGTACCATGCAGTATGACTTCAAAGGGTCTACATTTGCTCACCGAACCTCACCAATCCTATCACTGCTGCGTTTATGCCGCCGTACACACGCTTGATTCTCTTTCGGAGACATATAAATCCGTAGGTTTTAAGATTATTTCTAGTCAGGTATATTCTTAGGCGTTTAATATGGGGTGTTGAGTCCACTTCGTTCAGCAAGGAGTAGCTCTTGTCTATTGCATATTTGGCTTATGGAACGGTATCTGTGCTATTTTCAATCTCTGGTTTCATGCAGCACCCCAACTCACCTTTCCCCTTAAGCAAGCATAAGTTGGTTTTCTACATTTGAGACCCTGTTCTGTTTTGTAATTCAGTTCCTGTGTAGCCAAGTTTACATTCCGTGTAGTAGTGATACCTTATGATGTTTCTTTTTCTGTGTGATTTATTTCACTTAGAATCATCGTACCTGCATCCACTCATTATGCTGCTACGGGCCTGATGACATTGATTTCATTGCTGAGTGATATTGCATTGTACGTAAGTACCACAACTTCTTTATCCATTTTTCGCTTTCTGTGATATTGAACTTGTACCGTAAACGAGGTTCTTGTCAACAGAGCCGGCCCAAACTTTGGGGTGGCTGTGTCTTTCTGATTTTAATTTCCCTAAGCTATAGGACCATAAGTGGAAGTGCCCTAGGCTCTGTTGCTTTGTTTTTTAGATGTTTCAGGAAACACCGTAAACTTCTCCAGAGTGGCTGTTGGCAATTTACATCCCGCCCACCAGCATAACAAGGCTCCCAGTTCTCCATGGCCTGTCCTGCCTTTCTGGATTTTACACTTTTTTCAGATGGCCCTTTTGACCGTGGGGCAGTGAGACTTCATTGTAGTGCAGATTTCCTTTGCAAGCTTGCTTGGTTGGCCAAAAAGGGCGTATGCGTTTTTTCCTGAATATATTCAGGAAAAAACGCATACGCCCTTTTTGGCCAAGTGCATCATTGTGGACGTTCTGCCTCTTTTCCTATGCTGTACATGCAATTCCCGTCTACCTCCTGAAATCGGTTTCCTGCAATTCTGCCCCGCTTTCAAGTCCTCTTGGCAGCCTTACTTCAATATATTTTTGGACGATAGCTGTCCTTTATAACTCTGCAGGTTTTTGAATTACAGTGCCCCTGAGCTCCTTTCTTCAACTCGCTTTCTTGTGAGCTGGCCGCAACACCGCAGGATTGCTTCAGGCCCTAGTGTGGTTCCGGCACGGCACGCTGAGCCTTTGGTTAATTCCTCTTCCTGGTGGGAAATGAGAGTTAAATTTGCCCGTCCAGACACCTCCAGCTAGTTTCTCATTGGTTCTCCCTATTCCTGTATATTTTCCGCAGAAATTTCAAACTGGGCCAAACAGGAGTTTAAAGACACTGACTCTCCAAGTGGGGAGAGAGTTAGTAAAGCGTCTTGAATGTTGCACCCGAGTACCAGGGGATGAAAACTGAGACACATTTGAACACGTTTCCTGATCACACGGTGGATCATACTCTGTGTTCCACATGCATGTTTCAACTGAAGGAAGAATCCCTTAAACCTGGAGAGTTGAGACCCATGGAATGGGTATCATGCAATATGACTTCAAAGGGTCTGCATTTGCTCACCGAACTTCACCAATCCTATCACTGCTGCGTTTATGCCGCCGTACACACGCTTGATTCTCTTTCGGAGACATATAAATCGGTAGGTTTTAATATTCTTACTAGTCAGGTATATTCTTAGGCATTTAATATGGGGTGTTGAGTCCACTTCGTTGAGCAAGGAGTAGCTCTTGTCTATTACATATTTGGCTTATGGAACGGTATCTGTGCTAATTTCAATCTCTGGTTTCATGCAGCACCCCAACTCACCTTTCCCCTCAAGCAAGCATAAGTTGGTTTTCTACATTTGAGACCCTGTTCTGTTTTGTAATTCAGTTCTTGTGTAGCCAAGTTTACCTTCCTTGTAGTAGTGATATCTTATGGTGTTTCTTTTTCTGTGTGACTTATTTCACTTAGAATCATCATACCTGAATCCACTCATTATGCTGCTACGGGCCTGATGACATAGATTTCATTGCTGAGTGATATTGCATTGTACGTAAGTACCACAACTTCTTTATCCATTTTTTGCTTTCTGTGATATTGAACTTGTACCGTAAACGAGGTTCTTGTAAACAGAGCCGTCCCAAACTTTGGGGTGGCTGTGTCTTTTTGATTTTAATTTCCCTAAGCTATAGGACCATAAGTGGAAGTGCCCTAGGCTCTGTTGCTTAGTTTTTTAGATGTTTCAGGAAACACCATACACTTCCCCAGAGTGGCTGTTGGCAATTTACATCACGCCCATCAGCATACCAAGGCTCCCAGTTCTGCATGGCCTGTCCTGCCTTTCTGGATTTTACACTTTTTTCAGATGGCCCTTTTGACCGTGGGGCAGTGAGACTTCATTGTAGTGCAGATTTCCTTTGCAAGCTTGCTTGGTTGGCCAAAAAGGGCGTATGCGTTTTTTCCTGAATATATTCAGGAAAAAACGCATACGCCCTTTTTGGCCAAGTGCATCATTGTGGACGTTCTGCCTCTTTTCCTATGCTGTACATGCAATTCCCGTCTACCTCCTGAAATCGGTTTCCTGCAATTCTGCCCCGCTTTCAAGTCCTCTTGGCAGCCTTACTTCAATATATTTTTGGACGATAGCTGTCCTTTATAACTCTGCAGGTTTGTGAATTACAGTGCCCCTGAGCTCCTTTCTTCAACTCGCTTTCTTGTGAGCTGGCCGCAACACCGCAGGATTGCTTCAGGCCCTAGTGTGGTTCCGGCACGGCACGCTGAGCCTTTGGTTAATTCCTCTTCGTGGTGGGAAATGAGAGTTAAATTTGCCCGTCCAGACACCTCCAGCTAGTTTCTCATTGGTTCTCCCTATTCCTGTATATTTTCCGCAGAAATTTCAAACTGGGCCAAACAGGAGTTTAAAGACACTGACTCTCCAAGTGGGGAGAGAGTTAGTAAAGCGTCTTGAATGTTGCACCCGAGTACCAGGGGATGAAAACTGAGACACATTTGAACACGTTTCCTGATCACACGGTGGATCATACTCTGTGTTCCACATGCATGTTTCAACTGAAGGAAGAATCCCTTAAACCTGGAGAGTTGAGACCCATGGAATGGGTACCATGCAATATGACTTCAAAGGGTCTGCATTTGCTCACCGAACTTCACCAATCCTATCACTGCTGCGTTTATGCCGCCGTACACACGCTTGATTCTCTTTCGGAGACATATAAATCGGTAGGTTTTAATATTCTTACTAGTCAGGTATATTCTTAGGCATTTAATATGGGGTGTTGAGTCCACTTCGTTGAGCAAGGAGTAGCTCTTGTCTATTACATATTTGGCTTATGGAACGGTATCTGTGCTAATTTCAATCTCTGGTTTCATGCAGCACCCCAACTCACCTTTCCCCTCAAGCAAGCATAAGTTGGTTTTCTACATTTGAGACCCTGTTCTGTTTTGTAATTCAGTTCTTGTGTAGCCAAGTTTACCTTCCTTGTAGTAGTGATATCTTATGGTGTTTCTTTTTCTGTGTGACTTATTTCACTTAGAATCATCATACCTGAATCCACTCATTATGCTGCTACGGGCCTGATGACATAGATTTCATTGCTGAGTGATATTGCATTGTACGTAAGTACCACAACTTCTTTATCCATTTTTCGCTTTCTGTGATATTGAACTTGTACCGTAAACGAGGTTCTTGTAAACAGAGCCGTCCCAAACTTTGGGGTGGCTGTGTCTTTTTGATTTTAATTTCCCTAAGCTATAGGACCATAAGTGGAAGTGCCCTAGGCTCTGTTGCTTAGTTTTTTAGATGTTTCAGGAAACACCATACACTTCCCCAGAGTGGCTGTTGGCAATTTACATCCCGCCCATCAGCATATCAAGGCTCCCAGTTCTGCATGGCCTGTCCTGCCTTTCTGGATTTTACACTTTTTTCAGATGGCCCTTTTGACCGGGGGGCAGTGAGACTTCATTGTAGTGCAGATTTCCTTTGCAAGCTTGCTTGGTTGGCCAAAAAGGGCGTATGCGTTTTTTCCTGAATATATTCAGGAAAAAACGCATACGCCCTTTTTGGCCAAGTGCATCATTGTGGACGTTCTGCCTCTTTTCCTATGCTTTACATGCAATTCCTGTCTACCTCCTGAAATCGGTTTCCTGCAATCCTGCCCCGCTTTCATGTCCTCTTGGCAGCCTTACTTCAATATATTTTTGGACGATAGCTGTCATTTATAACTCTGCTGGTTTGTGAATTACAGTGCCCCTGAGCTCCTTTCTTCAACTCGCTTTCTTGTGAGCTGGCCGCAACACCGCAGGATTGCTTCAGGCCCTAGTGTGGTTCCGGCACGACATGCTGAGCCTTTGGTTAATTCCTCTTTCTGGTGGGAAATGAGAGTTAAATTTGCCCGTCCAGACACCTCCAGCTAGTTTCTCATTGGTTCTCCCTATTCCTGTACATTTTCCGCAGAAATTGCAAACTGGGCCAAACAGGAGTTTAAAGACACTGACTCTCCAAGAGGGGAGAGAGTTAGTAAAGCGTCTTGAATGTTGCACCCGAGTACCAGGGGATGAAAACTGAGACACATTTGAACACGTTTCCTGATCACACGGTGGATCATACTCTGTGTTCCACATGCATGTTTCAGCTGAAGGAAGAATCCCTTAAACCTGGAGAGTTGAGACCCCTGGAATGGGTACCATGCAGTATGACTTCAAAGGGTCTGCATTTGCTCACCAAACCTCACAAATCCTATCACTGCTGCGTTTATGCCGCTGTACACACGCTTGATTCTCTTTCGGAGACATATAAATCCACAGGTTTTAAGATTCTTACTAGTCAGGTGTATTCTTAGGCGTTTAATATGGGGTGTTGAGTCCACTTCGTTGAGCAAGGAGTAGCTCTTGTCTATTACATATTTGGCTTATGGCACGGTATCTGTGCTAATTTCAATCTCTGGTTTCATGCAGCACCCCAACTCACCTTTCCCCTTAAACAAGCATAAGTTGGTTTTCTACATTTGAGACCCTGTTCTGTTTTGTAATTCAGTTCCTGTGTAGCCAAGTTTACATTCCGTGTAGTAGTGATATCTTATGATCTTTCTTTTTCTGTGTGACTTATTTCACTTAGAATCATCGTACCTAAATCCACTCATTATGCTGCGACGGGCCTGATGACATAGATTTCATTGCTGAGTGATATTGCATTGTACGTAAGTACCAAAACTTCTTTATCCATTTTTCGCTTTCTGTGATATTGAACTTGTACCGTAAACGAGGTTCTTGTAAACAGAGCCGTCCCAAACTTTGGGGTGGCTGTGTCTTTTTGATTTTAATTTCCCTAAGCTATAGGACCATAAGTGGAAGTGCCCTAGGCTCTGTTGCTTTGTTTTTTAGATGTTTCAGGAAACACCATACACTTCTCCAGAGTGGCTGTTGGCAATTTACATCCCGCCCATCAGCATAACAAAGCTCCCAGTTCTCCCTGGCCTGTCCTGCCTTTCTGGATTTTACACTTTTTTCAGATGGCCCTTTTGACCGGGGGGCAGTGAGACTACATTGTAGTGCAGATTTCCTTTGCAAGCTTTCTTGGTTGGCCAAAAAGGGCGTATGCGTTTTTCCCTGAATATATTCAGGGAAAAACGCATACGCCCTTTTTGGCCAAGTGCATCATTGTGGACGTTCTGCCTCTTTTCCTATGCTTTACATGCAATTCCCGTCTACCTCCTGAAATCGGTTTCCTGCAATTCTGCCCCGCTTTCAAGTCCTCTTGGCAGCCTTACTTCAATATATTTTTGGACGATAGCTGTCATTTATAACTCTGCAGGTTTGTGAATTACAGTGGCCCTGAGCTCCTTTCTTCAACTCGCTTTCTTGTGAGCTGGCCGCAACACCGCAGGATTGCTTCAGGCCCTAGTGTGGTTCCGGCACGGCACGCTGAGCCTTTGGTTAATTCCTCTTCCTGGTGGGAAATGAGAGTTAAATTTGCCCGTCCACACACCTCCAGCTAGTCTCTCATTGGTTCTCCCTATTCCTGTACATTTTGCGCAGAAATTGCAAACTGGGCCAAACAGGAGTTTAAAGGCACTGACTCTCCAAGTGGGGAGAGTGTTAGTAAAGCGTCTTGAATGTTGCACCCGAGTACCAGGGGACGAAAACTGAGACACATTTGAACACGTTTCCTGATCACACGGTGGATCATACTCTGTGTTCCACATGCATGTTTCAGCTGAAGGAAGAATCCCTTAAACCTGGAGAGTTGAGACCCATGGAATGGGTACCATGCAATATGACTTCAAAGGGTCTGCATTTGCTCACCGAACCTCACCAATCCTATCACTGCTGCGTTTATGCCACCGTACACACGCTTGATTCTCTTTCGGAGACATATAAATCCGTAGGTTTTAAGATTATTTCTAGTCAGGTATATTCTTAGGCGTTTAATATGGGGTGTTGAGTCCACTTCCTTCAGCAAGGAGTAGCTCTTGTCTATTGCATATTTGGCTTATGGAACGGTATCTGTGCTATTTTCAATCTCTGGTTTCATGCAGCACCCCAACTCACCTTTCCCCTTAAGCAAGCATAAGTTGGTGTTCTACATTTGAGAACCTGTTCTGTTTTGTAATTCAGTTCCTGTGTAGCCAAGTTTATATTCCGTGTAGTAGTGATATCTTATGATGTTTCTTTTTCTGTGTGACTTATTTCACTTAGAATCATCGTACCTGAATCCACTCATTATGCTGCGACGGGCCTGATGACAAGATTTCATTGCTGAGTGATATTGCATTGTACGTAAGTACCACAACTTCTTTATCCATTTTTCGGTTTTGTGATATTCAACTTGTACCGTAAACAAGATTCTTGTAAACAGAGCCGTCCCAAACTTTGGGGTGGCTGTGTCTTTTTGATTTTAATTTCCCTAAGCTATAGGACCATAAGTGGATGTGCCCTAGGCTCTGTTGCTTGTTTTTTAGATGTTTCAGGAAACACCATACACTTCTCCAGAGTGGCTGTTGGCAATTTACATCCCGCCCATCAGCATAACAAGGCTCCCAGTTCTCCATGGCCTGTCCTGCCTTTCTGGATTTTACACTTTTTTCAGATGGCCCTTTTGACCGGGGGGCAGTGAGACTTCATTGTAGTGCAGATTTCCTTTGCAAGCTTGCTTGGTTGGCCAAAAAGGGCGTATGCGTTTTTTCCTGAATATATTCAGGAAAAAACGCATACGCCCTTTTTGGCCAAGTGCATCATTGTGGACGTTCTGCCTCTTTTCCTATGCTTTACATGCAATTCCCGTCTACCTCCTGAAATCGGTTTCCTGCAATTCTGCCCCGCATTCAAGTCCTCTTGGCAGCCTTACTTCAATATATTTTTGGACGATAGCTGTCATTTATAACTCTGCAGGTTTGTGAATTACAGTGCCCCTGAGCTCCTTTCTTCAACTCGCTTTCTTGTGAGCTGGCCGCAACACCGCAGGATTGCTTCAGGCCCTAGTGTGGTTCTGGCACGGCACGCTGAGCCTTTGGTTAATTCCTCTTCCTGGTGGGAAATGAGAGTTAAATTTGCCCGTCCACACACCTCCAGCTAGTCTCTCATTGGTTCTCCCTATTCCTGTACATTTTCCGCAGAAATTTCAAACTGGGCCAAACAGGAGTTTAAAGGCACTGACTCTCCAAGTGGGGAGAGTGTTAGTAAAGCGTCTTGAATGTTGCACCCGAGTACCAGGGGACGAAAACTGAGACACATTTGAACACGTTTCCTGATCACACGGTGGATCATACACTGTGTTCCACATGCATGTTTCAGCTGAAGGAAGAATCCCTTAAACCTGGAGAGTTGAGACCCATGGAATGCGTACCATGCAGTATGACTTCAAAGGGTCTGCATTTGCTCACCGAACCTCACCAATCCTATCACTGCTGCGTTTATGCCGCTGTACACACGCTTGATTCTCTTTCGGAGACATATAAATCCATAGGTTTTAAGATTATTTCTAGTCAGGTATATTCTTAGGCGTTTAATATGGGGTGTTGAGTCCACTGCGTTGAGCAAGGAGTAGCTCTTGTCTCTTACATATTTGGCTTATGGAACGGTATCTGTGCTAATTTCAATCTCTGGTTTTATGCAGCACCCCAACTCACCTTTCCCCTTAAGCAAGCATAAGTTGGTTTTCTACATTTGAGACCCTGTTCTGTTTTGTAATTCAGTTCCTGTGTAGCCAAGTTTACATTCCGTGTAGTAGTGATACCTTATGATGTTTCTTTTTCTGTGTGACTTATTTCACTTAGAATCATCGTACCTGCATCCACTCATTATGCTGCTACGGGCCTGATGACATAGATTTCATTGCTGAGTGATATTGCATTGTACGTAATTACCACAACTTCTTTATCCATTTTTCGCTTTCTGTGATATTGAACTTGTACCGTAAACGAGGTTCTTGTAAACAGAGCCAGCCCAAACTTTGGGGTGGCTGTGTCTTTTAGATTTTAATTTCCCTAAGCTATAGGACCATAAGTGGAAGTGCCCTAGGCTCTGTTGCTTTGTTTTTTAGATGTTTCAGGAAACACCATACACTTCTCCAGAGTGGCTGTTGGCAGTTTACATCCCGCCCACCAGCATAACAAGGCTCCCAGTTCTCCATGGCCTGTCCTGCCTTTCTGGATTTTACACTTTTTTCAGATGGCCCTTTTGACCGGGGGGCAGTGAGACTTCATTGTAGTGCAGATTTCCTTTGCAAGCTTGCTTGGTTGGCCAAAAAGGGCGTATGCGTTTTTTCCTGAATATATTCAGGAAAAAACGCATACGCCCTTTTTGGCCAAGTGCATCATTGTGGACGTTCTGCCTCTTTTCCTATGCTTTACATGCAATTCCCGTCTACCTCCTGAAATCGGTTTCCTGCAATTCTGCCCCGCTTTCAAGTCCTCTTGGCAGCCTTACTTCAATATATTTTTGGACGATAGCTGTCATTTATAACTCTGCAGGTTTGTGAATTACAGTGCCCCTGAGCTCCTTTCTTCAACTCGCTTTCTTGTGAGCTGGCCGCAACACCGCAGGATTGCTTCAGGCCCTAGTGTGGTTCTGGCACGGCACGCTGAGCCTTTGGTTAATTCCTCTTCCTGGTGGGAAATGAGAGTTAAATTTGCCCGTCCACACACCTCCAGCTAGTCTCTCATTGGTTCTCCCTATTCCTGTACATTTTCCGCAGAAATTGCAAACTGGGCCAAACAGGAGTTTAAAGGCACTGACTCTCCAAGTGGGGAGAGTGTTAGTAAAGCGTCTTGAATGTTGCACCCGAGTACCAGGGGACGAAAACTGAGACACATTTGAACACGTTTCCTGATCACACGGTGGATCATACTCTGTGTTCCACATGCATGTTTCAGCTGAAGGAAGAATCCCTTAAACCTGGAGAGTTGAGACCCATGGAATGGGTACCATGCAGTATGACTTCAAAGGGTCTGCATTTGCTCACCGAACCTCACCAATCCTATCACTGCTGCGTTTAAGCAGCCGTACACAGGCTTGATTCTCTTTCGGAGACATAAATCCGTAGGTTTTAAAATTCTTACTAGTCAGGTGTATTCTTAGGCGTTTAATATGGGGTGTTGAGTACACTTCGTTTAGCAAGGAGTAGCTCTTGTCTATTACATATTTGGCTTATGGCACGGTATCTGTGCTAATTTCAATCTCTGGTTTCATGCAGCACCCCAACTCACCTTTCCCCTTAAGCAAGCATAAGTTGGTTTTCTACATTTGAGACCCTGTTCTGTTTTGTAATTCAGTTCCTGTGTAGCCAAGTTTACATTCCGTGTAGTAGTGATATCTTATGATCTTTCTTTTTCTGTGTGACTTATTTCACTTAGAATCATCGTACCTAAATCCACTCATTATGCTGCGACGGGCCTGATGACATAGATTTCATTGCTGAGTGATATTGCATTGTACGTAAGTACCACAACTTCTTTATCCATTTTTCGCTTTCTGTGATATTGAACTTGTACCGTAAACGAGGTTCTTGTAAACAGAGCCGGCCCAAACTTTGGGGTGGCTGTGTCTTTCTGATTTTAATTTCCCTAAGCTATAGGACCATAAGTGGAAGTGCCCTAGGCTCTGTTGCTTTGTTTTTTAGATGTTTCAGGAAACACCATACACTTCTCCAGAGTGGCTGTTGGCAATTTACATCCCGCCCACCGGCATAACAAGGCTCCCAGTTCTCCATGGCCTGTCCTGCCTTTCTTGATTTTACACTTTTTTCAGATGGCCTTTTTGACCGTGGGGCAGTGAGACTTCATTGTAGTGCAGATTTCCTTTGCAAGCTTGCTTGGTTGGCCAAAAAGGGCGTATGCGTTTTTTCCTGAATATATTCCGGAAAAAACGCATACGCCCTTTTTGGCCAAGTGCATCATTGTGGACGTTCTGCCTCTTTTCCTATGCTGTACATGCAATTCCCGTCTACCTCCTGAAATCGGTTTCCTGCAATTCTGCCCCGCTTTCAAGTCCTCTTGGCAGCCTTACTTCAATATATTTTTGGACGATAGCTGTCCTTTATAACTCTGCAGGTTTGTGAATTACAGTGCCCCTGAGCTCCTTTCTTCAACTTGCTTTCTTGTGAGCTGGCCGCAACACCGCAGGATTGTTTCAGGCCCTAGTGTGGTTCCGGCATGGCACGCTGAGCCTTTGGTTAATTCCTCTTCCTGGTGGGAAATGAGAGTTAAATTTGCCCGTCCAGACACCTCCAGCTAGTCTCTCTTTGGTTCTCCCTATTCCTGTACATTTTCCGCAGAAATTGCAAACTGGGCCAAACAGGAGTTTAAAGACACTGACTCTCCAAGTGGGGAGAGTGTTAGTAAAGCGTCTGGAGTGTTGCACCCGAGTACCAGGGGACGAAAACTGAGACACATTTGAACACGTTTCCTGATCACACGGTGGATCATAATCTGTGTTCCACATGCATGTTTTAGCTGAAGGAAGAATCCCTTAAACCTGGAGAGTTGAGACCCATGGAATGGGTACCATGCAATATGACTTCAAAGGGTCTGCATTTGCTCACCGAACCTCACCAATCCTATCACTGCTGCGTTTATGCCGCTGTACACACGCTTGATTCTCTTTCGGAGACATATAAATCCGTAGTTTTTAAGATTATTTCTAGTCAGGTGTATTCTTAAGCGTTTAATATGGGGTGTTGAGTCCACTTCGTTGAGCAAGGAGTAGCTCTTGTCTATTACATATTTGGCTTATGGAACGGTATCTGTGCTAATTTCAATCTCTGGTTTCATGCAGCACCCCAACTCACCTTTCCCCTTAAGCAAGCATAAGTTGGTTTTCTACATTTGAGACCCTGTTCTGTTTTGTAATTCAGTTCTTGTGTAGCCAAGTTTACCTTCCGTGTAGTAGTGATATCTTATGGTGTTTCTTTTCCTGTGTGACTTATTTCACTTAGAATCATCATACCTGAATCCACTCATTATGCTGCTACGGGCCTGATGACATAGATTTCATTGCTGAGTGATATTGCATTGTACGTAAGTACCACAACTTCTTTATCCATTTTTCGCTTTCTGTGATATTGAACTTGTACCGTAAACGAGGTTCTTGTAAACAGAGCCGTCCCAAACTTTGGGGTGGCTGTGTCTTTTTGATTTTAATTTCCCTAAGCTATAGGACCATAAGTGGAAGTGCCCTAGGTACTGTTGCTTTGTTTTTTAGATGTTTCAGGAAACACCATACACTTCTCCAGAGTGGCTGTTGGCAATTTACATCCTGCCCACCAGCATAACAAGGCTCCCAGTTCTCCATGGCCTGTCCTGCCTTTCTGGATTTTACACTTTTTTCAAATGGCCCTTTTGACCGGGGGGCAGTGAGACTTCATTGTAGTGCAGATTTCCTTTGCAAGCTTGCTTGGTTGGCCAAAAAGGGCGTATGCGTTTTTTCCTGAATATATTCAGGAAAAAACGCATACGCCCTTTTTGGCCAAGTGCATCATTGTGGACGTTCTGCCTCTTTTCCTATGCTTTACATGCAATTCCAGTGTACCCCCTGAAATCGATTTCCTGCAATTCTGCCCCGCTTTCAAGTCCTCTTGGCAGCCTTCCTTCAATATATTTTTGGACGATAGCTGTCATTTATAACTCTGCAGGTTTGTGAATTACAGTGCCCCTGAGCTCGTTTCTTCAACTCGCTTTCTTGTGAGCTGGCCGCAACACCGCAGGATTGCTTCAGGCCCTAGTGTAGTTCCGGCACGGCACGCTGAGCCTTTGGTTAATTCCTCTTCCTGGTGGGAAATGAGAGTTAAATTTGCCCGTCCAGACACCTCCAGATAGTCTCTCTTTCGTTCTCCCTATTCCTGTTCATTTTTCACAGAAATTACAAACTGGGCCAAACAGGAGGTTAAAGGCACTGACTCTCCAAGTGGGGAGAGTGTTAGTAAAGCATCTGGAATGTTGCACCCGAGTACCAGGGACGAAAACGAGACACATTTGAACACGTTTCCCGATCACACGGTGGATCATACTCTGGGTTCCACATGCATGTTTTAGCTGAAGGAAGAATCCCTTAAACCTGGAGAGTTGAGACCCATGGAATGGGTACCATGCAATATGACTTCAAAGGGTCTGCATTTGCTCACCGAACCTCACCAATCCTATCACTGCTGCGTTTATGCCGCTGTACACACGCTTGATTCTCTTTCGGAGACATATAAATCCGTAGGTTTTAAGATTATTTCTAGTCAGGTATATTCTTAGGCGTTTAATATGGGGTGTTGAGTCCACTTCGTTGAGCAAGGAGTAGCTCTTGTCTATTGCATATTTGGCTTATGGATCGGTATCTGTGCTAATTTCAATCTCTGGTTTCATGCAGCACCCCAACTCACCTTTCCCCTTAAGCAAGCATAAGTTGGTTTTCTACATTTGACACCCTGTTCTGTTTTGTAATTCAGTTCTTGTGTAGCCAAGTTTACCTTCCGTGTAGTAGTGATATCTTATGGTGTTTCTTTTCCTGTGTGACTTATTTCACTTAGAATCATCATACCTGAATCCACTCATTATGCTGCTACGGGCCTGATGACATAGATTTCATTGCTGAGTGATATTGCATTGTACGTAAGTACCACAACTTCTTTATCCATTTTTCGCTTTCTGTGATATTGAACTTGTACCGTAAACGAGGTTCTTGTAATCAGAGCCGTCCCAAACTTTGGGGTGACTGTGTCTTTTTGATTTTAATTTCCCTAAGCTATAGGACCATAAGTGGAAGTGCCCTAGGCTCTGTTGCTTTGTTTTTTAGATGTTTCAGGAAACACCATACACTTCTCCAGAGTGGCTGTTGGCAATTTACATCCCGCCCATCAGCATAACAAGGCTCCCAGTTCTCCATGGCCTGTCCTGCCTTTCTGGATTTTACACTTTTTTCAGATGGCCCTTTTGACCGGGGGGCAGTGAGACTTCATTGTAGTGCAGATTTCCTTTGCAAGCTTGCTTGGTTGGCCAAAAAGGGCGTATGCGTTTTTTCCTGAATAGGAAAAAACGCATACGCCCTTTTTGGCCAAGTGCATCATTGTGGACGTTCTGCCTCTTTTCCTATGCTTTACATGCAATTCCAGTCTACCTCCTGAAATCGGTTTTCTGCAATTCTGCCCCGCTTTCAACTCCTCTTGGCAGCCTTACTTCAATATATTTTTGGACGATAGCTGTCATTTATAACTCTGCAGGATTGTGAATTACAGTGCCCCTGAGCTCCTTTCTTCAACTCGCTTTCTTGTGAGCTGGCCGCAACACCGCAGGATGGCTTCAGGCCCTAGTTTGGTTCCGGCATCGCATGCTGAGCCTTTCGTTAATTCCTCTTCCTGGTGGGAAATGAGAGTTAAATTTGCCCGTCCTCACAGCTCCAGCTAGTCTCTCATTGGTTCTCCCTATTCCTGTTCATCTTACGCAGAAATTGCAAACTCGGCCAAACAGGAGGTTAAAGGCACTGACTCTCCAAGTGGGGAGAGTGTTAGTAAAGCGTCTGGAATGTTGCACCCGAGTACCAGGGAACGAAAACTGAGACACATTTGAAAACGTTTCCCGATCACACGGTGGATCATACTCTGGGTTCCACATGCATGTTTTAGCTGAAGGAAGAATCCCTTAAACCTGGAGAGTTGAGACCCATGGAATGGGTACCATGCAATATGACTTCAAAGAGTCTGCATTTGCTCACCGAACCTCACCAATCCTATCACTGCTGCGTTTATGCCACTGTACACACGCTAGATTCTCTTTCGGAGACATATAAATCCATAGGTTTTAAGATTCTTACTAGTCAGGTATATTGTTAGGCGTTTAATATGGGGTGTTGAGTCCACTTCGTTGAGCAAGGAGTAGCTCTTGTCTATTACATATTTGGCTTATGGAACGGTATCTGTGCTAATTTCAATCACTGGTTTTATGCCGCACCCCAACTCACCTTTCCCCTTAAGCAAGCATAAGTTGGTTTTCTACATTTGAGACCCTGTTCTGTTTTGTAATTCAGTTCCTGTGTAGCCAAGTTTACATTCCGTGTAGTAGTGATACCTTATGATGTTTCTTTTTCTGTGTGACTGATTTCACTTAGAATCATCCTACCTGAATCCACTCATTATGCTGCTACGGGCCTGATGACATAGATTTCATTGCTGAGTGATATTGCATTGTACGTAATTCCCACAACTTCCTTATCCATTTTTCGCTTTCTGTGATATTGAACTTGTACCGTAAACGAGGTTCTTGTAAACAGAGCCGGCCCAAACTTTGGGGTGGCTGTGTCTTTTTGATTTTAATTTCCCTAAGCTATAGGACCATAAGTGGAAGTGCCGTAGGCTCTGTTGCTTTGTTTTTTAGATGTTTCAGGAAACACAATACACTTCTCCAGAGTGGCTGTTGGCAATTTACATCCCGCCCATCAGCATAACAAGGTTCCCAGTTCTCCATGGCCTGTCCTGCCTTTCTGGATTTTACACTTTTTTCAGATAGCCCTTTTGACCGGGGGGGCAGTGAGACTTCATTGTAGTGCAGATTTCCTTTGCAAACTTGCTTGGTTGGCCAAAACGGGCGTATGCGTTTTTTCCTGTATATATTCAGGAAAAAACGCATATGCACTTTTTGGCCAAGTGCATCATTGTGGACGTTCTGCCTCTTTTCCTATGCTTTACATGCAATTCCAATCTACCTCCTGAAATCGGTTTCCTGCAATTCTGCCCCGCTTTCAAGTCCTCTTGGCAGCCTTCCTTCAATATATTTTTGGAAGATAGCTGTCATTTATAACTCTGCAGGATTGTGAATTACAGTGCCCCTGAGCTACTTTCTTCAACTCGCTTTCTTGTGAGCTGGCCGCAACACCGCAGGATTGCTTCAGGCCCTAGTGTAGTTCCGGCATTGCATGCTGAGCCTTTGGTTAATTCCTCTTCCTGGTTGGAAATGAGAGTTAAATTTGCCCGTCCTCACAGCTCCAGCTAGTCTCTCATTGGTTCTCCCTATTCCTGTTAATCCTACGCAGAAATTGCAAACTGGGCCAAACAGGAGGTTAAAGGCACTGACTCTCCAAGTGGGGAGAGTGTTAGTAAAGCGTCTTGAATGTTGCACCCGAGTACCAGGGGACGAAAACTGAGACACATTTGAACACGTTTCCTGATCACACGGTGGATCATACTCTGTGTTCCACATGCATGTTTCAGCTGAAGGAAGAATCCCTTAAACCTGGAGAGTTGAGACCCATGGAATGGGTACCATGCAGTATGACTTCAAAGGGTCTACATTTGCTCACCGAACCTCACCAATCCTATCACTGCTGCGTTTATGCCGCCGTACACACGCTTGATTCTCTTTCGGAGACATATAAATCCATAGGTTTTAAGATTATTTCTAGTCAGGTATATTCTTAGGCGTTTAATATGGGGTGTTGAGTCCACTGCGTTGAGCAAGGAGTAGCTCTTGTCTATTACATATTTGGCTTATGGAACGGTATCTGTGCTAATTTCAATCTCTGGTTTTAGGCAGCACCCCAACTCACCTTTCCCCTTAAGCAAGCATAAGTTGGTTTTCTACATTTGAGACCCTGTTCTGTTTTGTAATTCAGTTCCTGTGTAGCCAAGTTTACATTCCGTGTAGTAGTGATACCTTATGATGTTTCTTTTTCTGTGTGATTTATTTCACTTAGAATCATCGTACCTGCATCCACTCATTATGCTGCTACGGGCCTGATGACATTGATTTCATTGCTGAGTGATATTGCATTGTACGTAAGTACCACAACTTCTTTATCCATTTTTCGCTTTCTGTGATATTGAACTTGTACCGTAAACGAGGTTCTTGTCAACAGAGCCGGCCCAAACTTTGGGGTGGCTGTGTCTTTCTGATTTTAATTTCCCTAAGCTATAGGACCATAAGTGGAAGTGCCCTAGGCTCTGTTGCTTTGTTTTTTAGATGTTTCAGGAAACACCGTACACTTCTCCAGAGTGGCTGTTGGCAATTTACATCCCGCCCACCAGCATAACAAGGCTCCCAGTTCTCCATGGCCTGTCCTGCCTTTCTGGATTTTACACTTTTTTCAGATGGCCCTTTTGACCGTGGGGCAGTGAGACTTCATTGTAGTGCAGATTTCCTTTGCAAGCTTGCTTGGTTGGCCAAAAAGGGCGTATGCGTTTTTTCCTGAATATATTCAGGGAAAAACGCATACGCCCTTTTTGGCCAAGTGCATCATTGTGGACGTTCTGCCTCTTTTCCTATGCTTTACATGCAATTCCCGTCTACCTCCTGAAATCGGTTTCCTGCAATTCTGCCCCGCTTTCAAGTCCTCTTGGCAGCCTTACTTCAATATATTTTTGGACGATAGCTGTCATTTATAACTCTGCAGGTTTGTGAATTACAGTGCCCCTGAGCTCCTTTCTTCAACTCGCTTTCTTGTGAGCTGGCCGCAACACCGCAGGATTGCTTCAGGCCCTAGTGTGGTTCCGGCACGGCACGCTGAGCCTTTGGTTAATTCCTCTTCCTGGTGGGAAATGAGAGTTAAATTTGCCCGTCCACACACCTCCAGCTAGTCTCTCATTGGTTCTCCCTATTCCTGTACATTTTGCGCAGAAATTGCAAACTGGACCAAACAGGAGTTTAAAGGCACTGACTCTCCAAGTGGGGAGAGTGTTAGTAAAGCGTCTTGAATGTTGCACCCGAGTACCAGGGGACGAAAACTGAGACACATTTGAACACGTTTCCTGATCACACTGTGGATCATACTCTGTGTTCCACATGCATGTTTCAGCTGAAGGAAGAATCCCTTAAACCTGGAGAGTTGAGACCCATGGAATGGGTACCATGCAATATGACTTCAAAGGGTCTGCATTTGCTCACCGAACCTCACCAATCCTATCACTGCTGCGTTTATGCCACCGTACACACGCTTGATTCTCTTTCGGAGACATATAAATCCGTAGGTTTTAAGATTATTTCTAGTCAGGTATATTCTTAGGCGTTTAATATGGGGTGTTGAGTCCACTTCGTTCAGCAAGGAGTAGCTCTTGTCTATTGCATATTTGGCTTATGGAACGGTATCTGTGCTATTTTCAATCTCTGGTTTCATGCAGCACCCCAACTCACCTTTCCCCTTAAGCAAGCATAAGTTGGTGTTCTACATTTGAGAACCTGTTCTGTTTTGTAATTCAGTTCCTGTGTAGCCAAGTTTATATTCCGTGTAGTAGTGATATCTTATGATGTTTCTTTTTCTGTGTGACTTATTTCACTTAGAATCATCGTACCTGAATCCACTCATTATGCTGCGACGGGCCTGATGACAAGATTTCATTGCTGAGTGATATTGCATTGTACGTAAGTACCACAACTTGTTTATCCATTTTTCGGTTTTGTGATATTGAACTTGTACCGTAAACGAGGTTCTTGTAAACAGAGCCGGCCCAAACTTTGGGGTGGCTGTGTCTTTCTGATTTTAATTTCCCTAAGCTATAGGACCATAAGTGGAAGTGCCCTAGGCTCTGTTGCTTTGTTTTTTAGATGTTTCAGGAAACACCATACACTTCTCCAGAGTGGCTGTTGGCAATTTACATCCCGCCCACCGGCATAACAAGGCTCCCAGTTCTCCATGGCCTGTCCTGCCTTTCTTGATTTTACACTTTTTTCAGATGGCCTTTTTGACCGTGGGGCAGTGAGACTTCATTGTAGTGCAGATTTCCTTTGCAAGCTTGCTTGGTTGGCCAAAAAGGGCGTATGCGTTTTTTCCTGAATATATTCAGGAAAAAACGCATACGCCCTTTTTGGCCAAGTGCATCATTGTGGACGTTCTGCCTCTTTTCCTATGCTGTACATGCAATTCCCGTCTACCTCCTGAAATCGGTTTCCTGCAATTCTGCCCCGCTTTCAAGTCCTCTTGGCAGCCTTACTTCAATATATTTTTGGACGATAGCTGTCATTTATAACTCTGCAGGTTTGTGAATTACAGTGCCCCTGAGCTCCTTTCTTCAACTCGCTTTCTTGTGAGCTGGCCGCAACACCGCAGGATTGCTTCAGGCCCTAGTGTGCTTCCGGCATGGCATGCTGAGCCTTTGGTTAATTCTTCTTCTTGGTGGGAAATGAGAGTTAAATTTGCCCGTCCAGAAACCTCCAGCTAGTTTCTCATTGGTTCTCCCTATTCCTGTACATTTTCCGCAGAAATTGCAAACTGGGCCATACAGGAGGTTAAAGGCACTGACTCTCCAAGTGGGGAGAGTGTTAGTAAAGCGTCTGGAGTGTTGCACCCGAGTACCAGGGGACGAAAACTGAGACACATTTGAACACGTTTCCTGATCACACGGTGGATCATAATCTGTGTTCCACATGCATGTTTTAGCTGAAGGAAGAATCCCTTAAACCTGGAGAGTTGAGACCCATGGAATGGGTACCATGCAATATGACTTCAAAGGGTCTGCATTTGCTCACCGAACCTCACCAATCCTATCACTGCTGCGTTTATGCCGCTGTACACACGCTTGATTCTCTTTCGGAGACATATAAATCCGTAGTTTTTAAGATTATTTCTAGTCAGGTGTATTCTTAAGCGTTTAATATGGGGTGTTGAGTCCACTTCGTTGAGCAAGGAGTAGCTCTTGTCTATTACATATTTGGCTTATGGAACGGTATCTGTGCTAATTTCAATCTCTGGTTTCATGCAGCACCCCAACTCACCTTTCCCCTTAAGCAAGCATAAGTTGGTTTTCTACATTTGAGACCCTGTTCTGTTTTGTAATTCAGTTCTTGTGTAGCCAAGTTTACCTTCCGTGTAGTAGTGATATCTTATGGTGTTTCTTTTCCTGTGTGACTTATTTCACTTAGAATCATCATACCTGAATCCACTCATTATGCTGCTACGGGCCTGATGACATAGATTTCATTGCTGAGTGATATTGCATTGTACGTAAGTACCACAACTTCTTTATCCATTTTTCGCTTTCTGTGATATTGAACTTGTACCGTAAACGAGGTTCTTGTAAACAGAGCCGTCCCAAACTTTGGGGTGGCTGTGTCTTTTTGATTTTAATTTCCCTAAGCTATAGGACCATAAGTGGAAGTGCCCTAGGCTCTGTTGCTTTGTTTTTTAGATGTTTCAGGAAACACCATACACTTCTCCACAGTGGCTGTTGGCAATTTACATCCCGCCCACCAGCATAACAAGGCTCCCAGTTCTCCATGGCCTGTCCTGCCTTTCTGGATTTTACACTTTTTTCAGATGGCCCTTTTGACCGTGGGGCAGTGAGACTTCATTGTAGTGCAGATTTCCTTTGCAAGCTTTCTTGGTTGGCCAAAAAGGGCGTATGCGTTTTTTCCTGAATATATTCAGGAAAAAACGCATACGCCCTTTTTGGCCAAGTGCATCATTGTGGACGTTCTGCCTCTTTTCCTATGCTTTACATGCAATTCCCGTCTACCTCCTGAAATCGGTTTCCTGCAATTCTGCCCCGCTTTCAAGTCCTCTTGGCAGCCTTACTTCAATATATTTTTGGACGATAGCTGTCATTTATAACTCTGCAGGTTTGTGAATTACAGTGCCCCTGAGCTCCTTTCTTCAACTCGCTTTCTTGTGAGCTGGCCGCAACACCGCAGGATTGCTTCAGGCCCTAGTGTGCTTCCGGCATGGCATGCTGAGCCTTTGGTTAATTCTTCTTCTTGGTGGGAAATGAGAGTTAAATTTGCCCGTCCCGACACCTCCAGCTAGTTTCTCATTGGTTCTCCCTATTCCTGTACATTTTCCGCAGAAATTGCAAACTGGGCCATACAGGAGGTTAAAGGCACTGACTCTCCAAGTGGGGAGAGTGTTAGTAAAGCGTCTGGAGTGTTGCACCCGAGTACCAGGGGACGAAAACTGAGACACATTTGAACACGTTTCCTGATCACACGGTGGATCATAATCTGTGTTCCACATGCATGTTTTAGCTGAAGGAAGAATCCCTTAAACCTGGAGAGTTGAGACCCATGGAATGGGTACCATGCAATATGACTTCAAAGGGTCTGCATTTGCTCACCGAACCTCACCAATCCTATCACTGCTGCGTTTATGCCGCTGTACACACGCTTGATTCTCTTTCGGAGACATATAAATCCGTAGTTTTTAAGATTATTTCTAGTCAGGTGTATTCTTAAGCGTTTAATATGGGGTGTTGAGTCCACTTCGTTGAGCAAGGAGTAGCTCTTGTCTATTACATATTTGGCTTATGGAACGGTATCTGTGCTAATTTCAATCTCTGGTTTCATGCAGCACCCCAACTCACCTTTCCCCTTAAGCAAGCATAAGTTGGTTTTCTACATTTGAGACCCTGTTCTGTTTTGTAATTCAGTTCTTGTGTAGCCAAGTTTACCTTCCGTGTAGTAGTGATATCTTATGGTGTTTCTTTTCCTGTGTGACTTATTTCACTTAGAATCATCATACCTGAATCCACTCATTATGCTGCTACGGGCCTGATGACATAGATTTCATTGCTGAGTGATATTGCATTGTACGTAAGTACCACAACTTCTTTATCCATTTTTCGCTTTCTGTGATATTGAACTTGTACCGTAAACGAGGTTCTTGTAAACAGAGCCGTCCCAAACTTTGGGGTGGCTGTGTCTTTTTGATTTTAATTTCCCTAAGCTATAGGACCATAAGTGGAAGTGCCCTAGGCTCTGTTGCTTTGTTTTTTAGATGTTTCAGGAAACACCATACACTTCTCCAGAGTGGCTGTTGGCAATTTACATCCCGCCCACCAGCATAACAAGGCTCCCAGTTCTCCATGGCCTGTCCTGCCTTTCTGGATTTTACACTTTTTTCAAATGGCCCTTTTGACCGGGGGGCAGTGAGACTTCATTGTAGTGCAGATTTCCTTTGCAAGCTTGCTTGGTTGGCCAAAAAGGGCGTATGCGTTTTTTCCTGAATATATTCAGGAAAAAACGCATACGCCCTTTTTGGCCAAGTGCATCATTGTGGACGTTCTGCCTCTTTTCCTATGCTTTACATGCAATTCCAGTGTACCCCCTGAAATCGATTTCCTGCAATTCTGCCCCGCTTTCAAGTCCTCTTGGTAGCCTTCCTTCAATATATTTTTGGACGATAGCTGTCATTTATAACTCTGCAGGTTTGTGAATTACAGTGCCCCTGAGCTCGTTTCTTCAACTCGCTTTCTTGTGAGCTGGCCGCAACACCGCAGGATTGCTTCAGGCCCTAGTGTAGTTCCGGCACGGCACGCTGAGCCTTTGGTTAATTCCTCTTCCTGGTGGGAAATGAGAGTTAAATTTGCCCGTCCAGACACCTCCAGATAGTCTCTCTTTCGTTCTCCCTATTCCTGTTCATTTTTCACAGAAATTACAAACTGGGCCAAACAGGAGGTTAAAGGCACTGACTCTCCAAGTGGGGAGAGTGTTAGTAAAGCATCTGGAATGTTGCACCCGAGTACCAGGGACGAAAACGAGACACATTTGAACACGTTTCCCGATCACACGGTGGATCATACTCTGGGTTCCACATGCATGTTTTAGCTGAAGGAAGAATCCCTTAAACCTGGAGAGTTGAGACCCATGGAATGGGTACCATGCAATATGACTTCAAAGGGTCTGCATTTGCTCACCGAACCTCACCAATCCTATCACTGCTGCGTTTATGCCGCTGTACACACGCTTGATTCTCTTTCGGAGACATATAAATCCGTAGGTTTTAAGATTATTTCTAGTCAGGTATATTCTTAGGCGTTTAATATGGGGTGTTGAGTCCACTTCGTTGAGCAAGGAGTAGCTCTTGTCTATTGCATATTTGGCTTATGGATCGGTATCTGTGCTAATTTCAATCTCTGGTTTCATGCAGCACCCCAACTCACCTTTCCCCTTAAGCAAGCATAAGTTGGTTTTCTACATTTGACACCCTGTTCTGTTTTGTAATTCAGTTCCTGTGTAGCCAAGTTTACATTCCGTGTAGTAGTGATATCTTATGATGTTTCTTTTTCTGTGTGACTTATTTCACTTAGAATCATCGTACCTGAATCCACTCATTATGCTGCTACGGGCCTGATGACATAGATTTCAGTGCTGAGTGATATTGCATTGTACGTAAGTACCACAACTTCTTTATCCATTTTTTGCTTTCTGTGATATTGAACTTGTACCGTAAACGAGGTTCTTGTAAACAGAGCCGTCCCAACCTTTGGGGTGGCTGTGTCTTTTTGATTTTAATTTCCCTAAGCTATAGGACCATAAGTGGAAGTGCCCTAGGCTCTGTTGCTTTGTTTTTTAGATGTTTCAGGAAACACCATACACTTCTCCAGAGTGGCTGTTGGCAATTTACATCCCGCCCACCAGCATAACAAGGCTCCCAGTTCTCCATGGCCTGTCCTGCCTTTCTGGATTTTACACTTTTTTCAGATGGCCCTTTTGACCAGGGGGCAGTGAGACTTCATTGTAGTGCAGATTTCCTTTGCAAGCTTGCTTGGTTGGCCAAAAAGGGCGTATGCGTTTTTTCCTGAATATATTCAGGAAAAAACGCATACGCCCTTTTTGGCCAAGTGCATCATTGTGGACGTTATGCCTCTTTTCCTATGCTTTACATGCAATTCCAGTGTACCCCCTGAAATCGATTTCCTGCAATTCTGCCCCGCTTTCAAGTCCTCTTGGCAGCCTTACTTCAATATATTTTTGGACGATAGCTGTCATTTATAACTCTGCAGGTTTGTGAATTACAGTGCCCCTGAGCTCGTTTCTTCAACTTGTTTTCTTGTGAGCTGGCCGCAACACCGCAGGATTGCTTCAGGCCCTAGTGTAGTTCCGGCACGGCACGCTGAGCCTTTGGTTAATTCCTCTTCCTGGTGGGAAATGAGAGTTAAATTTGCCCGTCCAGACACCTCCAGATAGTCTCTCTTTTGTTCTCCCTATTCCTGTTCATTTTCCACAGAAATTACAAACTGGGCCAAACAGGAGGTTAAAGGCACTGACTCTCCAAGTGGGGAGAGTGTTAGTAAAGCATCTGGAATGTTGCACCCGAGTACCAGGGACGAAAACGAGACACATTTGAACACGTTTCCCGATCACACGGTGGATCATACTCTGGGTTCCACATGCATGTTTTAGCTGAAGGAAGAATCCCTTAAACCTGGAGAGTTGAGACCCATGGAATGGGTACCATGCAATATGACTTCAAAGGGTCTGCATTTGCTCACCGAACCTCACCAATCCTATCACTGCTGCGTTTATGCCGCTGTACACACGCTTGATTCTCTTTCGGAGACATATAAATCTGTAGGTTTTAAGATTATTTCTAGTCAGGTATATTCTTAGGCGTTTAATATGGGGTGTTGAGTCCACTTCGTTGAGCAAGGAGTAGCTCTTGTCTATTGCATATTTGGCTTATGGAACGGTATCTGTGCTAATTTCAATCTCTGGTTTCATGCAGCACCCCAACTCACCTTTCCCCTTAAGCAAGCATAAGTTGGTTTTCTACATTTGAGACCCTGTTCTGTTTTGTAATTCAGTTCTTGTGTAGCCAAGTTTACCTTCTGTGTAGTAGTGATATCTTATGGTGTTTCTTTTCCTGTGTGACTTATTTCACTTAGAATCATCATACCTGAATCCACTCATTATGCTGCTACGGGCCTGATGACATAAATTTCATTGCTGAGTGATATTGCATTGTACGTAAGTACCACAACTTCTTTATCCATTTTTCGCTTTCTGTGATATTGAACTTGTACCGTAAACGAGGTTCTTGTAAACAGAGCCGTCCCAAACTTTGGGGTGACTGTGTCTTTTTGATTTTAATTTCCCTAAGCTATAGGACCATAAGTGGAAGTGCCCTAGGCTCTGTTGCTTTGTTTTTTAGATGTTTCAGGAAACACCATACACTTCTCCAGAGTGGCTGTTGGCAATTTACATCCCGCCCATCAGCATAACAAGGCTCCCAGTTCTCCATGGCCTGTCCTGCCTTTCTGGATTTTACACTTTTTTCAGATGGCCCTTTTGACCGGGGGGCAGTGAGACTTCATTGTAGTGCAGATATCCTTTGCAAGCTTGCTTGGTTGGCCAAAAAGGGCGTATGCGTTTTTTCCTGAATATATTCAGGAAAAAACGCATACGCCCTTTTTGGCCAAGTGCATCATTGTGGACGTTCTGCCTCTTTTCCTATGCTTTACTTGCAATTCCAGTGTACCTCCTGAAATCGATTTCCTGCAATTCTGCCCCGCTTTCAAGTCCTCTTGGCAGCCTTACTTCAATATATTTTTGGACGATAGCTGTCATTTATAACTCTGCAGGTTTGTGAATTACAGTGCCCCTGAGCTCGTTTCTTCAACTCGCTTTCTTGTGAGCTGTCCGCAACACCGCAGGATTGCTTCAGGCCCTAGTGTAGTTCCGTCACGGCACGCTGAGCCTTTGGTTAATTCCTCTTCCTGGTGGGAAATGAGAGTTAAATTTGCCCGTCCAGACACCTCCAGCTAGTCTCTCTTTCGTTCTCCCTATTCCTGTTCGTTTTCCACAGAAATTACAAACTGGGCGAAACAGGAGGTTAAAGGCACTGACTCTCCAAGTGGGGAGAGTGTTAGTAAAGCATCTGGAATGTTGCACCCGAGTACCAGGGACGAAAACGAGATACATTTGAACACGTTTCCCGATCACACGGTGGATCATACTCTGGGTTCCACATGCATGTTTTAGCTGAAGGAAGAATCCCTTAAACCTGGAGAGTTGAGACCCATGGAATGGGTACCATGCAATATGACTTCAAAGGGTCTGCATTTGCTCACCGAACCTCACCAATCCTATCACTGCTGCGTTTATGCCGCTGTACACACGCTTGATTCTCTTTCGGAGACATATAAATCCGTAGGTTTTAAGATTATTTCTAGTCAGGTATATTCTTAGGCGTTTAATATGGGGTGTTGAGTCCACTTCGTTGAGCAAGGAGTAGCTCTTGTCTATTGCATATTTGGCTTATGGAACGGTATCTGTGCTAATTTCAATCTCTGGTTTCATGCAGCACCCCAACTCACCTTTCCCCTTAAGCAAGCATAAGTTGGTTTTCTACATTTGACACCCTGTTCTGTTTTGTAATTCAGTTCCTGTGTAGCCAAGTTTACATTCCGTGTAGTAGTGATATCTTATGATGTTTCTTTTTCTGTGTGACTTATTTCACTTAGAATCATCGTACCTGAATCCACTCATTATGCTGCTACGGGCCTGATGACATAGATTTCATTGCTGAGTGATATTGCATTGTACGTAAGTACCACAACTTCTTTATCCATTTTTCGCTTTCTGTGATATTGAACTTGTACCGTAAACGAGGTTCTTGTAAACAGAGCCGTCCCAAACTTTGGGGTGGCTGTGTCTTTTTGATTTTAATTTCCCTAAGCTATAGGACCATAAGTGGAAGTGCCCTAGGCTCTGTTGCTTTGTTTTTTAGATGTTTCAGGAAACACCATACACTTCTCCACAGTGGCTGTTGGCAATTTACATCCTGCCCACCAGCATAACAAGGCTCCCAGTTCTCCATGGCCTGTCCTGCCTTTCTGGATTTTACACTTTTTTCAGATGGCCCTTTTGACCGGGGGGCAGTGAGACTTCATTGTAGTGCAGATATCCTTTGCAAGCTTGCTTGGTTGGCCAAAAAGGGCGTATGCGTTTTTTCCTGAATATATTCAGGAAAAAACGCATACGCCCTTTTTGGCCAAGTGCATCATTGTGGACGTTCTGCCTCTTTTCCTATGCTTTACATGCAATTCCAGTCTACCTCCTGAAATCGATTTCCTGCAATTCTGCCCCGCTTTCAAGTCCTCTTGGCAGCCTTACTTCAATATATTTTTGGACGATAGCTGTCATTTATAACTCTGCAGGTTTGTGAATTACAGTGCCCCTGAGCTCCTTTCTTCAACTCGCTTTCTTGTGAGCTGGCCGCAACACCGCAGGATTGCTTCAGGCCCTAGTGTAGTTCCGGCATGGCACGCTGAGCCTTTGGTTAATTCCTCTTCCTGGTGGGAAATGAGAGTTAAATTTGCCCGTCCAGACACCTCCAGCTAGTCTCGCTTTCGTTCTCCCTATTCCTGTTCATTTTCCACAGAAATTACAAACTGGGCCAAACAGGAGGTTAAAGGCACTGACTCTCCAAGTGGGGAGAGTGTTAGTAAAGCGTCTGGAGTGTTGCACCCGAGTACCAGGGGACGAAAACTGAGACACATTTGAACACGTTTCCTGATCACACGGTGGATCATAATCTGTGTTCCACATGCATGTTTTAGCTGAAGGAAGAATCCCTTAAACCTGGAGAGTTGAGACCCATGGAATGGGTACCATGCAATATGACTTCAAAGGGTCTGCATTTGCTCACCGAACCTCACCAATCCTATCACTGCTGCGTTTATGCCGCTGTACACACGCTTGATTCTCTTTCGGAGACATATAAATCCGTAGTTTTTAAGATTATTTCTAGTCAGGTGTATTCTTAAGCGTTTAATATGGGGTGTTGAGTCCACTTCGTTGAGCAAGGAGTAGCTCTTGTCTATTACATATTTGGCTTATGGAATGGTATCTGTGCTAATTTCAATCTCTGGTTTCATGCAGCACCCCAACTCACCTTTCCCCTTAAGCAAGCATAAGTTGGTTTTCTACATTTGACACCCTGTTCTGTTGAGTAATTCAGTTCCTCTGTAGCCAAGTTTACATTACGTGTAGTAGTGATATCTTATGATGTTTCTTTTTCTGTGTGACTTATTTCACTTAGAATCATCGTACCTGAATCCACTCATTATGCTGCTATGGGCCTGATGACATAGATTTCATTGCTGAGTGATATTGCATTGTACGTAAGTACCACAACTTCTTTATCCATTTTTCGCTTTCTGTGATATTGAACTTGTACCGTAAACGAGTTTCTTGTAAACAGAGCCGTCCCAAACTTTGGGGTGGCTGTGTCTTTTTGATTTTAATTTCCCTAAACTATAGGACCATAAGTGGAAGTGCCCTAGGCTCTGTTGCTTTGTTTTTTGGATGTTTCAGGAAACACCATACACTTCTCCAGAGTGGCTGCTGGCAATTTACATCCCACCCATCAGCATAACAAGGCTCCTAGTTCTCCTTGGCCTGTCCTGCCTTTCTGGATTTTACACTTTTTTCAGATAGCCCTTTTGACCGGGGGGCAGTGAGACTATATTGTAGTGCAGATTTCCTTTGCAAGCTTGCTTGGTTGACCAAAAAGTGCGTATGCGTTTTTTCCTGAATATATTCAGGAAAAAACGCATACGCACTTTTTGGCCAAGTGCATCATTGTGGACGTTCTGCCTCTTTTCCTATGCTTTACATGCAATTCCAGTATACCTCCTGAAATCGGTTTCCTGCAATTCTGCCCCGCTTTCAAGTCCTCTTGGCAGCCTTCCTTCAATATATTTTTGGACGATAGCTGTCATTTATAACTCTGCAGGTTTGTGAATTACAGTGCCCCTGAGCTCCTTTCTTCAACTCGCTTTCTTGTGAGCTGGCCGCAACACCGCAGGATTGCTTCTGGCCCTAGTGTGGTTCCGGCATGGCACGCTGAGCCTTTGGTTAATTCCTCTTCCTGGTGGGAAATGAGAGTTAAATTTGCCCGTCCAGACGCCTCCAGCTAGTCTCTCATTGGTTCTCCCTATTCCTGTTCATTTTCCACAGAAATTGCAAACTGGGCCAAACAGGAGGTTAAAGGCACTGGCTCTCCAAGTGGGGAGAGTGTTAGTAAAGCGTCTGGAGTGTTGCACCCGAGTACCAGGGGACGAAAACTGAGACATATTTGAACACGTTTTCCGATCACACGGTGGATCGTACTCTGGGTTCCACATGCATGTTTTAGCTGAAGGAAGAATCCCTTAAACATGGAGAGTTGAGACCCATGGAATGGGTACCATGCAATATGACTTCAAAGGGTCTGCATTTGCTCACCGAACCTCACCAATCCTATCACTGCTGCGTTTATGCCGCTGTACACACGCTTGATTCTCTTTCGGAGATATATAAATCCATAGGTTTTAAGATTCTTACTAGTCAGGTATATTGTTAAGCGTTTAATATGGGGTGTTGAGTCCACTTCGTTGAGCAAGGAGTAGCTCTTGTCTATTACATATTTGGCTTATGGAATGGTATCTGTGCTAATTTCAATCTCTGGTTTTATGCAGCACCCCAACTCACCTTTCCCCTTAAGCAAGCATAAGTTGGTTTTCTACATTTGAGACACTGTTCTGTTTTGTAATTCAGTTCCTGTGTAGCCAAGTTTACATTCCGTGTAGTAGTGATATCTTATGATGTTTCTTTTTCTGTGTGACTTATTTCACTTAGAATCATCGTACCTGAATCCACTCATTATGCTTCTACGGGCCTGATGACATAGATTTCGTTGCTGAGTGATATTGCATTGTACGTAAGTACCACAACTTCTTTATCCATTTTTCGCTTTCTGTGATATTGAACTTGTACCGTAAACGAGGTTCTTGTAAACAGAGCCGTCCCAAACTTTGGGGTGGCTGTGTCTTTTGATTTTAATTTCCCTAAGCTATAGGACCATAAGTGGAAGTGCCCTAGGCTCTGTTGCTTTGTTTTTTGGATGTTTCAGGAAACACCATACACTTCTCCAGAGTGGCTGCTGGCAATTTACATCCAACCCATCAGCATAACAAGGCTCCCATTTCTCCATGGCCTGTCCTGCCTTTCTGGATTTTACACTTTTTTCAGATGGCCCTTTTGACGGGGGGGGGCAGTGAGACTTCATTGTAGTGCAGATTTCATTTGCAAGCTTGCTTGTTTGGCCAAAAAGGGCATATGCATTTTTTCCTGTATATATTCAGGAAAAAACGCATACGCCCTTTTTGGCCAAGTGCATCATTGTGGACGTTCTGCCTCTTTTCCTATGCTTTACATGCAATTCCAGTGTACCTCCTGAAATCGGTTTCCTGCAATTCTGCCCCGCTTTCAAGTCCTCTTGGCAGCCTTACTTCAATATATTTTTGGACGATAGCTGTCATTTATAACTGCAGGTTTGTGAATTACAGTGCCCCTGAGCTCCTTTCTTCAACTCGCTTTCTTGTGAGCTGGCTGCAACACCGCAGGATTGCTTCTAGCCCTAGTGTGTTTCCGGCATGGCACGCTGAGCCTTTGGTTAATTCCTCTTCCTGGTGGGAAATGAGAGTTAAATTTGCCCGTCCAGACGCCTCCAGCTAGTCTCTCATTGGTTCTCCCTATTCCTGTTCATTTTTCACAGAAATTGCAAACTGGGCCAAACAGGAGGTTAAAGGCACTGACTCTCCAAGTGGGGAGAGTGTTAGTAAAGCGTCTGGAGTGTTGCACTCGAGTACCAGGGGACGAAAACTGAGACACATTTGAACACGTTTCCCGATCACACAGTGGATCGTACTCTGGGTTCCACATGCATGTTTTAGCTGAAGGAAGAATCCCTTAAACATGGAGAGTTGAGACCCATGGAATGGGTACCATGCAGTATGACTTCAAAGGGTCTGCATTTGCTCACCGAACCTCACCAATCCTATCACTGCTGCGTTTATGCCGCTGTACACACGCTTGATTCTCTTTCGGAGACATATAAATCCGTAGGTTTTAAGATTATTTCTAGTCAGGTATATTCTTAGGCGTTTAATGTGGGTTGTTGAGTCCACTTCGTTGAGCAAGGAGTAGCTCTTGTCTATTACATATTTGGCTTATGGAAGGGTATCTGTGCTAATTTCAATCTCTGGTTTTATGCAGCACGCCAACTCACCTTTCCCCTTAAGCAAGCATAAGTTGGTTTTCTACATTTGACACCCTGTTCTGTTTTGTAATTCAGTTCCTGTGTAGCCAAGTTTACATTCCGTGTAGTAGTGATATCTTATGATGTTTCTTTTTCTGTGTGACTTATTTCACTTAGAATCATCGTACCTGAATCCACTCATTATGCTGCTACGGGCCTGATGACATAGATTTCATTGCTGAGTGATATTGCATTGTACGTAAGTACCACAACTTCTTTATCCATTTTTCGCTTTCTGTGATATTGAACTTGTACCGTAAAGGAGTTTCTTTTAAACAGAGCCGTCCCAAACTTTGGGGTGGCTGTGTCTTTTTGATTTTAATTTCCCTAAGCTATAGGACCATAAGTGGAAGTGCCCTAGGCTCTGTTGCTTTGTTTTTTGGATGTTTCAGGAAACACCATACACTTCTCCAGAGTGGCTGCTGGCAATTTACATCCCGCCCATCAGCATAACAAGGCTCCCAGTTCTCCTTGGCCTGTCCTGCCTTTCTGGATTTTACACTTTTTTCAGATGGCCCTTTTGACCGGGGGGCAGTGAGACTTCATTGTAGTGCAGATTTCCTTTGCAAGCTTGCTTGGTTGGCCAAAAAGGGCGTATGCGTTTTTTCCTGAATATATTCAGGAAAAAACGCATACGCTCTTTTTGGCCAAGTGCATCATTGTGGACATTGTGCCTCTTTTCCTATGCTTTACATGCAATTCCAGTCTCCCTCCTGAAATCGGTTTCCTGCAATTCTGCCCCGCTTTCAAGTCCTCTTGGCAGCCTTACTTCAATATATTTTTGGAAGATAGCTGTCATTTATCACTCTGCAGGTTTGTGAATTACAGTGCCCCTGAGCTCCTTTCTTCAACTCGCTTTCTTGTGAGCTGGCCGCAACACCGCAGGATTGCTTCAGGCCCTAGTTTGGTTCCGGCACGGCATGTTGAGCCTTTGGTTAATTCCTCTTTCTGGTGGGAAATGAGAGTTAAATTTGCCCGTCCAGACACCTCCAGCTAGTCTCTCATTGGTTCTCCTTATTCCTGTTCATTTTCCACAGAAATTGCAAACTGGGCCAAACAGGAGGTTAAAGGCACTGACTCTCCAATTGGGGAGAGTGTTAGTAAAGCGTCTGGAATGTTGCACCCGAATAGGAGGGGACGAAAACTGAGACACATTTGAACATGTTTTCCGATCACACGGTGGATCATACTCTGGGTTCCACATGCATGTTTTAGCTGAAGGAAGAATCCCTTAAACATGGAGAGTTGAGACCCATGGAATGGGTACCATGCAATATGACTTCAAAGGGTCTGCATTTGCTCACCGAAACTCACCAATCCTATCACTGCTGCGTTTATGACGCTGAACACACGCTTGATTCTCTTTCGGAGACATATAAATCCATAGGTTTTAAGATTCTTACTAGTCAGGTATATTGTTAGGCGTTTAATATGGGGTGTTGAGTCCACTTCGTTGAGCAAGGAGTAGCTCTTGTCTATTACATATTTGGCTTATGGAAGGGTATCTGTGCTAATTTCAATCTCTGGTTTTATGCAGCACGCCAACTCACCTTTCCCCTTAAGCAAGCATAAGTTGGTTTTCTACATTTGACACCCTGTTCTGTTTTGTAATTCAGTTCCTGTGTAGCCAAGTTTACATTCCGTGTAGTAGTGATATCTTATGATGTTTCTTTTTCTGTGTGACTTATTTCACTTAGAATCATCGTACCTGAATCCACTCATTATGCTGCTACGGGCCTGATGACATAGATTTCATTGCTGAGTGATATTGCATTGTACGTAAGTACCACAACTTCTTTATACATTTTTCGCTTTCTGTGATATTGAACTTGTACCGTAAACGAGGTTCTTTTAAACAGAGCCGTCCCAAACTTTGGGGTGGCTGTGTCTTTTGGATTTTAATTTCCCTAAGCTATAGGACCATAAGTGGAAGTGCCCTAGGCTCTGTTGCTTTGTTTTTTGGATGTTTCAGGAAACACCATACACTTCTCCAGAGTGGCTGCTGGCAATTTACATCCCGCCCATCAGCATAACAAGGCTCCCAGTTCTCCTTGGCCTGTCCTGCCTTTCTGGATTTTACACTTTTTTCAGATGGCCCTTTTGACCGGGGGGCAGTGAGACTTCATTGTAGTGCAGATTTCCTTTGCAAGCTTGCTTGGTTGGCCAAGAAGGGCGTATGCGTTTTTTCCTGAATATATTCAGGAAAAAACGCATACGCCCTTTTTGGCCAAGTGCATCATTGTGGACATTGTGCCTCTTTTCCTATGCTTTACATGCAATTCCAGTCTCCCTCCTGAAATCGGTTTCCTGCAATTCTGCCCCGCTTTCAAGTCCTCTTGGGAGCCTTACTTCAATATATTTTTGGAAGATAGCTGTCATTTATAACTCTGCAGGTTTGTGAATTACAGTGCCCCTGAGCTCCTTTCTTCAACTCGCTTTCTTGTGAGCTGGCCGCAACACCGCAGGATTGCTTCAGGCCCTAGTTTGGTTCCGGCACGGCATGCTGAGCCTTTGGTTAATTCCTCTTCCTGGTGGGAAATGAGAGTTAAATTTGCCCGTCCAGACACCTCCACCTAGTCTCTCTATGGTTCTCCCTATTCCTGTTCATTTTCCACAGAAATTGCAAACTGGGCCAAACAGGAGGTTAAAGGCACTGGCTCTCCAAGTGGGGAGAGTGTTAGTAAAGCGTCTGGAATGTTGCACCCGAGTAGCAGGGGACGAAAACTGAGACACATTTGAACACGTTTTCCGATCACACAGTGGATCATACTCTGGGTTCCACATGCATGTTTTTGCTGACGGAAGAATCCCTTAAACATGGAGAGTTGAGACCCATGGAATGGGTACCATGCAATATGACTTCAAAGGGTCTGCATTTGCTCACCGAACCTCACCAATCCTATCACTGCTGCGTTTATGACGCTGTACACACGCTTGATTCTCTTTCAGAGACATATAAATCCATAGGTTTTAAGATTCTTACTAGTCAGGTATAATGTTAGGCGTTTAATATGGGGTGTTGAGTCCACTTCGTTGAGCAAGGAGTAGCTCTTGTCTATTACATATTTGGCTTATGGAATGGTATCTGTGCTAATTTCAATCTCTGGTTTCATGCAGCACCCCAACTCACCTTTCCCCTTAAGCAAGCATAAGTTGGTTTTCTACATTTGACACCCTGTTCTGTTGAGTAATTCAGTTCCTGTGTAGCCAAGTTTACATTACGTGTAGTAGTGATATCTTATGATGCTTCTTTTTCTGTGTGACTTATTTCACTTAGAATCATCGTACCTGAATCCACTCATTATGCTGCTATGGCCCTGATGACATAGATTTCATTGCTGAGTGATATTGCATTGTACGTAAGTACCACAACTTCTTTATCCATTTTTCGCTTTCTGTGATATTGAACTTGTACCGTAAACGAGTTTCTTGTAAACAGAGCCGTCCCAAACTTTGGGGTGGCTGTGTCTTTTTGGTTTTCATTTCCCTAAGCTATAGGACCATAAGTGGAAGTGCCCTAGGCTCTGTTGCTTTGTTTTTTGGATGTTTCAGGAAACACCATACACTTCTCCAGAGTGGCTGCTGGCAATTTACATCCCAACCATCAGCATAACAAGGCTCCCAGTTCTCCATGGCCTGTCCTGCCTTTCTTGATTTTACACTTTTTTCAGATGGCCTTTTTGACCGTGGGGCAGTGAGACTTCATTGTAGTGCAGATTTCCTTTGCAAGCTTGCTTGGTTGGCCAAAAAGGGCGTATGCGTTTTTTCCTGAATATATTCAGGAAAAAACGCATACGCCCTTTTTGGCCAAGTGCATCATTGTGGACGTTCTGCCTCTTTTCCTATGCTGTACATGCAATTCCCGTCTACCTCCTGAAATCGGTTTCCTGCAATTCTGCCCCGCTTTCAAGTCCTCTTGGCAGCCTTACTTCAATATATTTTTGGACGATAGCTGTCCTTTATAACTCTGCAGGTTTGTGAATTACAGTGCCCCTGAGCTCCTTTCTTCAACTTGCTTTCTTGTGAGCTGGCCGCAACACCGCAGGATTGTTTCAGGCCCTAGTGTGGTTCCGGCACGGCACGCTGAGCCTTTGGTTAATTCCTCTTCCTGGTGGGAAATGAGAGTTAAATTTGCCCGTCCAGAAACCTCCAGCTAGTCTCTCATTGGTTCTCCCTATTCCTGTACATTTTCCGCAGAAATTGCAAACTGGGCCATACAGGAGGTTAAAGGCACTGACTCTCCAAGTGGGGAGAGTGTTAGTAAAGCGTCTGGAGTGTTGCACCCGAGTACCAGGGGACGAAAACTGAGACACATTTGAACACGTTTCCTGATCACATGGTGGATCATAATCTGTGTTCCACATGCATGTTTTAGCTGAAGGAAGAATCCCTTAAACCTGGAGAGTTGAGACCCATGGAATGGGTACCATGCAATATGACTTCAAAGGGTCTGCATTTGCTCACCGAACCTCACCAATCCTATCACTGCTGCGTTTATGCCGCTGTACACACGCTTGATTCTCTTTCGGAGACATATAAATCCGTAGTTTTTAAGATTATTTCTAGTCAGGTGTATTCTTAAGCGTTTAATATGGGGTGTTGAGTCCACTTCGTTGAGCAAGGAGTAGCTCTTGTCTATTACATATTTGGCTTATGGAACGGTATCTGTGCTAATTTCAATCTCTGGTTTCATGCAGCACCCCAACTCACCTTTCCCCTTAAGCAAGCATAAGTTGGTTTTCTACATTTGAGACCCTGTTCTGTTTTGTAATTCAGTTCTTGTGTAGCCAAGTTTACCTTCCGTGTAGTAGTGATATCTTATGGTGTTTCTTTTCCTGTGTGACTTATTTAACTTAGAATCATCATACCTGAATCCACTCATTATGCTGCTACGGGCCTGATGACATAGATTTCATTGCTGAGTGATATTGCATTGTACGTAAGTACCACAACTTCTTTATCCATTTTTCGCTTTCTGTGATATTGAACTTGTACCGTAAACGAGGTTCTTGTAAACAGAGTCGTCCCAAACTTTGGGGTGGCTGTGTCTTTTTGATTTTAATTTCCCTAAGCTATAGGACCATAAGTGGAAGTGCCCTAGGCTCTGTTGCTTTGTTTTTTAGATGTTTCAGGAAACACCATACACTTCTCCAGAGTTGCTGTTGGCAATTTACATCCCGCCCACCAGCATAACAAGGCTCCCAGTTCTCCATGGCCTGTCCTGCCTTTCTGGATTTTACACTTTTTTCAGATGGCCCTTTTGACCGGGGGGCAGTGAGACTTCATTGTAGTGCAGATTTCCTTTGCAAGCTTTCTTGGTTGGCCAAAAAGGGCGTATGCGTTTTTTCCTGAATATATTCAGGAAAAAACGCATACGCCCTTTTTGGCCAAGTGCATCATTGTGGACGTTCTGCCTCTTTTCCTATGCTTTACATGCAATTCCCGTCTACCTCCTGAAATTGGTTTCCTGCAATTCTGCCCCGCTTTCAAGTCCTCTTGGCAGCCTTACTTCAATATATTTTTGGACGATAGCTGTCATTTATAACTCTGCAGGTTTGTGAATTACAGTGCCCCTGAGCTCCTTTCTTCAACTCGCTTTCTTGTGAGCTGGCCGCAACACCGCAGGATTGCTTCAGGCCCTAGTGTGCTTCCGGCATGGCATGCTGAGCCTTTGGTTAATTCTTCTTCTTGGTGGGAAATGAGAGTTAAATTTGCCCGTCCAGACACCTCCAGCTAGTTTCTCATTGGTTCTCCCTATTCCTGTACATTTTCCGCAGAAATTGCAAACTGGGCCATACAGGAGGTTAAAGGCACTGACTCTCCAAGTGGGGAGAGTGTTAGTAAAGCGTCTGGAGTGTTGCACCCGAGTACCAGGGGACGAAAACTGAGACACATTTGAACACGTTTCCTGATCACACGGTGGATCATAATCTGTGTTCCACATGCATGTTTTAGCTGAAGGAAGAATCCCTTAAACCTGGAGAGTTGAGACCCATGGAATGGGTACCATGCAATATGACTTCAAAGGGTCTGCATTTGCTCACCGAACCTCACCAATCCTATCACTGCTGCGTTTATGTCGCTGTACACACGCTTGATTCTCTTTCGGAGACATATAAATCCGTAGTTTTTAAGATTATTTCTAGTCAGGTGTATTCTTAAGCGTTTAATATGGGGTGTTGAGTCCACTTCGTTGAGCAAGGAGTAGCTCTTGTCTATTACATATTTGGCTTATGGAACGGTATCTGTGCTAATTTCAATCTCTGGTTTCATGCAGCACCCCAACTCACCTTTCCCCTTAAGCAAGCATAAGTTGGTTTTCTACATTTGAGACCCTGTTCTGTTTTGTAATTCAGTTCTTGTATAGCCAAGTTTACCTTCTGTGTAGTAGTGATATCTTATGGTGTTTCTTTTCCTGTGTGACTTATTTCACTTAGAATCATCGTACCTGAATCCACTCATTATGCTGCTACGGGCCTGATGACATAGATTTCAGTGCTGAGTGATATTGCATTGTACGTAAGTACCACAACTTCTTTATCCATTTTTCGCTTTCTGTGATATTGAACTTGTACCGTAAACGAGGTTCTTGTAAACAGAGCCGTCCCAACCTTTGGGGTGGCTGTGTCTTTTTGATTTTAATTTCCCTAAGCTATAGGACCATAAGTGGAAGTGCCCTAGGCTCTGTTGCTTTGTTTTTTAGATGTTTCAGGAAACACCATACACTTCTCCAGAGTGGCTGTTGGCAATTTACATCCCGCCCACCAGCATAACAAGGCTCCCAGTTCTCCATGGCCTGTCCTGCCTTTCTGGATTTTACACTTTTTTCAGATGGCCCTTTTGACCGGGGGGCAGTGAGACTTCATTGTAGTGCAGATTTCCTTTGCAAGCTTGCTTGGTTGGCCAAAAAGGGCGTATGCGTTTTTTCCTGAATATATTCAGGAAAAAACGCATACGCCCTTTTTGGCCAAGTGCATCATTGTGGACGTTCTGCCTCTTTTCCTATGCTTTACATGCAATTCCAGTGTACCCCCTGAAATCGATTTCCTGCAATTCTGCCCCGCTTTCAAGTCCTCTTGGCAGCCTTACTTCAATATATTTTTGGACGATAGCTGTCATTTATAACTCTGCAGGTTTGTGAATTACAGTGCCCCTGAGCTCCTTTCTTCAACTCGCTTTCTTGTGAGCTGGCCGCAACACCGCAGGATTGCTTCAGGCCCTAGTGTGGTTCTGGCACGGCACGCTGAGCCTTTGGTTAATTCCTCTTCCTGGTGGGAAATGAGAGTTAAATTTGCCCGTCCACACACCTCCAGCTAGTCTCTCATTGGTTCTCCCTATTCCTGTACATTTTCCGCAGAAATTGCAAACTGGGCCAAACAGGAGTTTAAAGGCACTGACTCTCCAAGTGGGGAGAGTGTTAGTAAAGCGTCTTGAATGTTGCACCCGAGTACCAGGGGACGAAAACTGAGACACATTTGAACACGTTTCCCGATCACACGGTGGATCATACTCTGGGTTCCACATGCATGTTTTAGCTGAAGGAAGAATCCCTTAAACCTGGAGAGTTGAGACCCATGGAATGGGTACCATGCAATATGACTTCAAAGGGTCTGCATTTGCTCACCGAACCTCACCAATCCTATCACTGCTGCGTTTATGCCGCCGTACACACGTTTGATTCTCTTTCGGAGACATATAAATCCACAGGTTTTAAGATTCTTACTAGTCAGGTGTATTCTTAGGCGTTTAATATGGGGTGTTGAGTACACTTCGTTTAGCAAGGAGTAGCTCTTGTCTATTACATATTTGGCTTATGGCACGGTATCTGTGCTAATTTCAATCTCTGGTTTCATGCAGCACCCCAACTCACCTTTCCCCTTAAGCAAGCATAAGTTGGTTTTCTACATTTGAGACCCTGTTCTGTTTTGTAATTCAGTTCCTGTGTAGCCAAGTTTACATTCCGTGTAGTAGTGATATCTTATGATCTTTCTTTTTCTGTGTGACTTATTTCACTTAGAATCATCGTACCTAAATCCACTCATTATGCTGCGACGGGCCTGATGACATAGATTTCATTGCTGAGTGATATTGCATTGTACGTAAGTACCACAACTTCTTTATCCATTTTTCGCTTTCTGTGATATTGAACTTGTACCGTAAACGAGGTTCTTGTAAACAGAGCCGGCCCAAACTTTGGGGTGGCTGTGTCTTTCTGATTTTAATTTCCCTAAGCTATAGGACCATAAGTGGAAGTGCCCTAGGCTCTGTTGCTTTGTTTTTTAGATGTTTCAGGAAACACCATACACTTCTCCAGACTGGCTGTTGGCAATTTACATCCCGCCCACCGGCATAACAAGGCTCCCAGTTCTCCATGGCCTGTCCTGCCTTTCTTGATTTTACACTTTTTTCAGATGGCCTTTTTGACCGTGGGGCAGTGAGACTTCATTGTAGTGCAGATTTCCTTTGCAAGCTTGCTTGGTTGGCCAAAAAGGGCGTATGCGTTTTTTCCTGAATATATTCAGGAAAAAACGCATACGCCCTTTTTGGCCAAGTGCATCATTGTGGACGTTCTGCCTCTTTTCCTATGCTGTACATGCAATTCCCGTCTACCTCCTGAAATCGGTTTCCTGCAATTCTGCCCCGCTTTCAAGTCCTCTTGGCAGCCTTACTTCAATATATTTTTGGACGATAGCTGTCCTTTATAACTCTGCAGGTTTGTGAATTACAGTGCCCCTGAGCTCCTTTCTTCAACTCGCTTTCTTGTGAGCTGGCCGCAACACCGCAGGATTGTTTCAGGCCCTAGTGTGGTTCCGGCACGGCACGCTGAGCCTTTGGTTAATTCCTCTTCCTGGTGGGAAATGAGAGTTAAATTTGCCCGTCCAGACACCTCCAGCTAGTCTCTCTTTGGTTCTCCCTATTCCTGTACATTTTCCGCAGAAATTGCAAACTGGGCCAAACAGGAGTTTAAAGACACTGACTCTCCAAGTGGGGAGAGTGTTAGTAAAGCGTCTTGAATGTTGCACCCGAGTACCAGGGGACGAAAACTGAGACACATTTGAACACGTTTCCCGATCACACGGTGGATCATAATCTGTGTTCCACATGCATGTTTCAGCTGAAGGAAGAATCCCTTAAACCTGGAGAGTTGAGACCCATGGAATGGGGACCATGCAGTATGACTTCAAAGGGTCTGCATTTGCTCACCGAACCTCACCAATCCTATCACTGCTGCGTTTATGCAGCCGTACACACGCTTGATTCTCTTTCGGAGACATATAAATCCGTAGGTTTTAAGATTATTTCTAGTCAGGTATATTCTTAGGCGTTTAATATGGGGTGTTGAGTCCACTTCGTTGAGCAAGGAGTAGCTCTTGTCTATTACATATTTGGCTTATGGAACGGTATCTGTGCTAATTTCAATCTCTGGTTTCATGCAGCACCCCAACTCACCTTTCCCCTCAAGCAAGCATAAGTTGGTTTTCTACATTTGAGACCCTGTTCTGTTTTGTAATTCAGTTCTTGTGTAGCCAAGTTTACCTTCCGTGTAGTAGTGATATCTTATGGTGTTTCTTTTTCTGTGTGACTTATTTCACTTAGAATCATCATACCTGAATCCACTCATTATGCTGCTACGGGCCTGATGACATAGATTTCATTGCTGAGTGATATTGCATTGTACGTAAGTACCACAACTTCTTTATCCATTTTTCGCTTTCTGTGATATTGAACTTGTACCGTAAACGAGGTTCTTGTAAACAGAGCCGTCCCAAACTTTGGGGTGGCTGTGTCTTTTTGATTTTAATTTCCCTAAGCTATAGGACCATAAGTGGAAGTGCCCTAGGCTCTGTTGCTTTGTGTTTTAGATGTTTCAGGAAACACCATACACTTCTCCAGAGTGGCTGTTGGCAATTTACATCCCGCCCACCAGCATAACAAGGCTCCCAGTTCTCCATGGCCTGTCCTGCCTTTCTGGATTTTACACTTTTTTCAAATGGCCCTTTTGACCGGGGGGCAGTGAGACTTCATTGTAGTGCAGATTTCCTTTGCAAGCTTGCTTGGTTGGCCAAAAAGGGCGTATGCGTTATTTCCTGAATATATTCAGGAAAAAACGCATACGCCCTTTTTGGCCAAGTGCATCATTGTGGACGTTCTGCCTCTTTTCCTATGCTTTACATGCAATTCCCGTCTACCTCCTGAAATCGGTTTCCTGCAATTCTGCCCCGCTTTCAAGTCCTCTTGGCAGCCTTACTTCAATATATTTTTGGACGATAGCTGTCATTTATAACTCTGCAGGTTTGTGAATTACAGTGCCCCTGAGCTCCTTTCTTCAACTCGCTTTCTTGTGAGCTGGCCGCAACACCGCAGGATTGCTTCAGGCCCTAGTGTGCTTCCGGCATGGCATGCTGAGCCTTTGGTTAATTCTTCTTCTTGGTGGGAAATGAGAGTTAAATTTGCCCGTCCAGACACCTCCAGCTAGTTTCTCATTGGTTCTCCCTATTCCTGTTCATTTTCCACAGAAATTACAAACTGGGCGAAACAGGAGGTTAAAGGCACTGACTCTCCAAGTGGGGAGAGTGTTAGTAAAGCATCTGGAATGTTGCACCCGAGTACCAGGGACGAAAACGAGATACATTTGAACACGTTTCCCGATCACACGGTGGATCATACTCTGGGTTCCACATGCATGTTTTAGCTGAAGGAAGAATCCCTTAAACCTGGAGAGTTGAGACCCATGGAATGGGTACCATGCAATATGACTTCAAAGGGTCTGCATTTGCTCACCGAACCTCACCAATCCTATCACTGCTGCGTTTATGCCGCTGTACACACGCTTGATTCTCTTTCGGAGACATATAAATCCGTAGGTTTTAAGATTATTTCTAGTCAGGTATATTCTTAGGCGTTTAATATGGGGTGTTGAGTCCACTTCGTTGAGCAAGGAGTAGCTCTTGTCTATTGCATATTTGGCTTATGGAACGGTATCTGTGCTAATTTCAATCTCTGGTTTCATGCAGCACCCCAACTCACCTTTCCCCTTAAGCAAGCATAAGTTGGTTTTCTACATTTGACACCCTGTTCTGTTTTGTAATTCAGTTCCTGTGTAGCCAAGTTTACATTCCGTGTAGTAGTGATATCTTATGATGTTTCTTTTTCTGTGTGACTTATTTCACTTAGAATCATCGTACCTGAATCCACTCATTATGCTGCTACGGGCCTGATGACATAGATTTCATTGCTGAGTGATATTGCATTGTACGTAAGTACCACAACTTCTTTATCCATTTTTCGCTTTCTGTGATATTGAACTTGTACCGTAAACGAGGTTCTTGTAAACAGAGCCGTCCCAAACTTTGGGGTGGCTGTGTCTTTTTGATTTTAATTTCCCTAAGCTATAGGACCATAAGTGGAAGTGCCCTAGGCTCTGTTGCTTTGTTTTTTAGATGTTTCAGGAAACACCATACACTTCTCCAGAGTGGCTGTTGGCAATTTACATCCCGCCCACCAGCATAACAAGGCTCCCAGTTCTCCATGGCCTGTCCTGCCTTTCTGGATTTTACACTTTTTTCAGATGGCCCTTTTGACCGGGGGGCAGTGAGACTTCATTGTAGTGCAGATATCCTTTGCAAGCTTGCTTGGTTGGCCAAAAAGGGCGTATGCGTTTTTTCCTGAATATATTCAGGAAAAAACGCATACGCCCTTTTTGGCCAAGTGCATCATTGTGGACGTTCTGCCTCTTTTCCTATGCTTTACATGCAATTCCAGTGTACCCCCTGAAATCGATTTCCTGCAATTCTGCCCCGCTTTCAAGTCCTCTTGGCAGCCTTCCTTCAATATATTTTTGGACGATAGCTGTCATTTATAACTCTGCAGGTTTGTGAATTACAGTGCCCCTGAGCTCGTTTCTTCAACTCGCTTTCTTGTGAGCTGGCCGCAACACCGCAGGATTGCTTCAGGCCCTAGTGTAGTTCCGGCACGGCACGCTGAGCCTTTGGTTAATTCCTCTTCCTGGTGGGAAATGAGAGTTAAATTTGCCCGTCCAGACACCTCCAGATAGTCTCTCTTTCGTTCTCCCTATTCCTGTTCATTTTTCACAGAAATTACAAACTGGGCCAAACAGGAGGTTAAAGGCACTGACTCTCCAAGTGGGGAGAGTGTTAGTAAAGCATCTGGAATGTTGCACCCGAGTACCAGGGACGAAAACGAGACACATTTGAACACGTTTCCCGATCACACGGTGGATCATACTCTGGGTTCCACATGCATGTTTTAGCTGAAGGAAGAATCCCTTAAACCTGGAGAGTTGAGACCCATGGAATGGGTACCATGCAATATGACTTCAAAGGGTCTGCATTTGCTCACCGAACCTCACCAATCCTATCACTGCTGCGTTTATGCCGCTGTACACACGCTTGATTCTCTTTCGGAGACATATAAATCCGTAGGTTTTAAGATTATTTCTAGTCAGGTATATTCTTAGGCGTTTAATATGGGGTGTTGAGTCCACTTCGTTGAGCAAGGAGTAGCTCTTGTCTATTGCATATTTGGCTTATGGATCGGTATCTGTGCTAATTTCAATCTCTGGTTTCATGCAGCACCCCAACTCACCTTTCCCCTTAAGCAAGCATAAGTTGGTTTTCTACATTTGACACCCTGTTCTGTTTTGTAATTCAGTTCCTGTGTAGCCAAGTTTACATTCCGTGTAGTAGTGATATCTTATGATGTTTCTTTTTCTGTGTGACTTATTTCACTTAGAATCATCGTACCTGAATCCACTCATTATGCTGCTACGGGCCTGATGACATAGATTTCAGTGCTGAGTGATATTGCATTGTACGTAAGTACCACAACTTCTTTATCCATTTTTTGCTTTCTGTGATATTGAACTTGTACCGTAAACGAGGTTCTTGTAAACAGAGCCGTCCCAACCTTTGGGGTGGCTGTGTCTTTTTGATTTTAATTTCCCTAAGCTATAGGACCATAAGTGGAAGTGCCCTAGGCTCTGTTGCTTTGTTTTTTAGATGTTTCAGGAAACACCATACACTTCTCCAGAGTGGCTGTTGGCAATTTACATCCCGCCCACCAGCATAACAAGGCTCCCAGTTCTCCATGGCCTGTCCTGCCTTTCTGGATTTTACACTTTTTTCAGATGGCCCTTTTGACCGGGGGGCAGTGAGACTTCATTGTAGTGCAGATATCCTTTGCAAGCTTGCTTGGTTGGCCAAAAAGGGCGTATGCGTTTTTTCCTGAATATATTCAGGAAAAAACGCATACGCCCTTTTTGGCCAAGTGCATCATTGTGGACGTTCTGCCTCTTTTCCTATGCTTTACATGCAATTCCAGTGTACCCCCTGAAATCGATTTCCTGCAATTCTGCCCCGCTTTCAAGTCCTCTTGGCAGCCTTCCTTCAATATATTTTTGGACGATAGCTGTCATTTATAACTCTGCAGGTTTGTGAATTACAGTGCCCCTGAGCTCGTTTCTTCAACTCGCTTTCTTGTGAGCTGGCCGCAACACCGCAGGATTGCTTCAGGCCCTAGTGTAGTTCCGGCACGGCACGCTGAGCCTTTGGTTAATTCCTCTTCCTGGTGGGAAATGAGAGTTAAATTTGCCCGTCCAGACACCTCCAGATAGTCTCTCTTTCGTTCTCCCTATTCCTGTTCATTTTTCACAGAAATTACAAACTGGGCCAAACAGGAGGTTAAAGGCACTGACTCTCCAAGTGGGGAGAGTGTTAGTAAAGCATCTGGAATGTTGCACCCGAGTACCAGGGACGAAAACGAGACACATTTGAACACGTTTCCCGATCACACGGTGGATCATACTCTGGGTTCCACATGCATGTTTTAGCTGAAGGAAGAATCCCTTAAACCTGGAGAGTTGAGACCCATGGAATGGGTACCATGCAATATGACTTCAAAGGGTCTGCATTTGCTCACCGAACCTCACCAATCCTATCACTGCTGCGTTTATGCCGCTGTACACACGCTTGATTCTCTTTCGGAGACATATAAATCCGTAGGTTTTAAGATTATTTCTAGTCAGGTATATTCTTAGGCGTTTAATATGGGGTGTTGAGTCCACTTCGTTGAGCAAGGAGTAGCTCTTGTCTATTGCATATTTGGCTTATGGATCGGTATCTGTGCTAATTTCAATCTCTGGTTTCATGCAGCACCCCAACTCACCTTTCCCCTTAAGCAAGCATAAGTTGGTTTTCTACATTTGACACCCTGTTCTGTTTTGTAATTCAGTTCCTGTGTAGCCAAGTTTACATTCCGTGTAGTAGTGATATCTTATGATGTTTCTTTTTCTGTGTGACTTATTTCACTTAGAATCATCGTACCTGAATCCACTCATTATGCTGCTACGGGCCTGATGACATAGATTTCAGTGCTGAGTGATATTGCATTGTACGTAAGTACCACAACTTCTTTATCCATTTTTTGCTTTCTGTGATATTGAACTTGTACCGTAAACGAGGTTCTTGTAAACAGAGCCGTCCCAACCTTTGGGGTGGCTGTGTCTTTTTGATTTTAATTTCCCTAAGCTATAGGACCATAAGTGGAAGTGCCCTAGGCTCTGTTGCTTTGTTTTTTAGATGTTTCAGGAAACACCATACACTTCTCCAGAGTGGCTGTTGGCAATTTACATCCCGCCCACCAGCATAACAAGGCTCCCAGTTCTCCATGGCCTGTCCTGCCTTTCTGGATTTTACACTTTTTTCAGATGGCCCTTTTGACCGGGGGGCAGTGAGACTTCATTGTAGTGCAGATTTCCTTTGCAAGCTTGCTTGGTTGGCCAAAAAGGGCGTATGCGTTTTTTCCTGAATATATTCAGGAAAAAACGCATACGCCCTTTTTGGCCAAGTGCATCATTGTGGACGTTCTGCCTCTTTTCCTATGCTTTACATGCAATTCCAGTGTACCCCCTGAAATCGATTTCCTGCAATTCTGCCCCGCTTTCAAGTCCTCTTGGCAGCCTTACTTCAATATATTTTTGGACGATAGCTGTCATTTATAACTCTGCAGGTTTGTGAATTACAGTGCCCCTGAGCTCGTTTCTTCAACTCGTTTTCTTGTGAGCTGGCCGCAACACCGCAGGATTGCTTCAGGCCCTAGTGTAGTTCCGGCACGGCACGCTGAGCCTTTGGTTAATTCCTCTTCCTGGTGGGAAATGAGAGTTAAATTTGCCCGTCCAGACACCTCCAGATAGTCTCTCTTTTGTTCTCCCTATTCCTGTTCATTTTCCACAGAAATTACAAACTGGGCCAAACAGGAGGTTAAAGGCACTGACTCTCCAAGTGGGGAGAGTGTTAGTAAAGCATCTGGAATGTTGCACCCGAGTACCAGGGACGAAAACGAGACACATTTGAACACGTTTCCCGATCACACGGTGGATCATACTCTGGGTTCCACATGCATGTTTTAGCTGAAGGAAGAATCCCTTAAACCTGGAGAGTTGAGACCCATGGAATGGGTACCATGCAATATGACTTCAAAGGGTCTGCATTTGCTCACCGAACCTCACCAATCCTATCACTGCTGCGTTTATGCCGCTGTACACACGCTTGATTCTCTTTCGGAGACATATAAATCTGTAGGTTTTAAGATTATTTCTAGTCAGGTATATTCTTAGGCGTTTAATATGGGGTGTTGAGTCCACTTCGTTGAGCAAGGAGTAGCTCTTGTCTATTGCATATTTGGCTTATGGAACGGTATCTGTGCTAATTTCAATCTCTGGTTTCATGCAGCACCCCAACTCACCTTTCCCCTTAAGCAAGCATAAGTTGGTTTTCTACATTTGAGACCCTGTTCTGTTTTGTAATTCAGTTCTTGTGTAGCCAAGTTTACCTTCCATGTAGTAGTGATATCTTATGGTGTTTCTTTTCCTGTGTGACTTTTTTCACTTAGAATCATCATACCTGAATCCACTCATTATGCTGCTACGGGCCTGATGACATAGATTTCATTGCTGAGTGATATTGCATTGTACGTAAGTACCACAACTTCTTTATCCATTTTTCGCTTTCTGTGATATTGAACTTGTACCGTAAACGAGGTTCTTGTAAACAGAGCCGTCCCAAACTTTGGGGTGACTGTGTCTTTTTGATTTTAATTTCCCTAAGCTATAGGACCATAAGTGGAAGTGCCCTAGGCTCTGTTGCTTTGTTTTTTAGATGTTTCAGGAAACACCATACACTTCTCCAGAGTGGCTGTTGGCAATTTACATCCCGCCCATCAGCATAACAAGGCTCCCAGTTCTCCATGGCCTGTCCTGCCTTTCTGGATTTTACACTTTTTTCAGATGGCCCTTTTGACCGGGGGGCAGTGAGACTTCATTGTAGTGCAGATATCCTTTGCAAGCTTGCTTGGTTGGCCAAAAAGGGCGTATGCGTTTTTTCCTGAATATATTCAGGAAAAAACGCATACGCCCTTTTTGGCCAAGTGCATCATTGTGGACGTTCTGCCTCTTTTCCTATGCTTTACTTGCAATTCCAGTGTACCTCCTGAAATCGATTTCCTGCAATTCTGCCCCGCTTTCAAGTCCTCTTGGCAGCCTTACTTCAATATATTTTTGGACGATAGCTGTCATTTATAACTCTGCAGGTTTGTGAATTACAGTGCCCCTGAGCTCGTTTCTTCAACTCGCTTTCTTGTGAGCTGTCCGCAACACCGCAGGATTGCTTCAGGCCCTAGTGTAGTTCCGGCACGGCACGCTGAGCCTTTGGTTAATTCCTCTTCCTGGTGGGAAATGAGAGTTAAATTTGCCCGTCCAGACACCTCCAGCTAGTCTCTCTTTCGTTCTCCCTATTCCTGTTCATTTTCCACAGAAATTACAAACTGGGCGAAACAGGAGGTTAAAGGCACTGACTCTCCAAGTGGGGAGAGTGTTAGTAAAGCATCTGGAATGTTGCACCCGAGTACCAGGGACGAAAACGAGATACATTTGAACACGTTTCCCGATCACACGGTGGATCATACTCTGGGTTCCACATGCATGTTTTAGCTGAAGGAAGAATCCCTTAAACCTGGAGAGTTGAGACCCATGGAATGGGTACCATGCAATATGACTTCAAAGGGTCTGCATTTGCTCACCGAACCTCACCAATCCTATCACTGCTGCGTTTATGCCGCTGTACACACGCTTGATTCTCTTTCGGAGACATATAAATCCGTAGGTTTTAAGATTATTTCTAGTCAGGTATATTCTTAGGCGTTTAATATGGGGTGTTGAGTCCACTTCGTTGAGCAAGGAGTAGCTCTTGTCTATTGCATATTTGGCTTATGGAACGGTATCTGTGCTAATTTCAATCTCTGGTTTCATGCAGCACCCCAACTCACCTTTCCCCTTAAGCAAGCATAAGTTGGTTTTCTACATTTGACACCCTGTTCTGTTTTTAATTCAGTTCCTGTGTAGCCAAGTTTACATTCCGTGTAGTAGTGATATCTTATGATGTTTCTTTTTCTGTGTGACTTATTTCACTTAGAATCATCGTACCTGAATCCACTCATTATGCTGCTACGGGCCTGATGACATAGATTTCATTGCTGAGTGATATTGCATTGTACGTAAGTACCACAACTTCTTTATCCATTTTTCGCTTTCTGTGATATTGAACTTGTACCGTAAACGAGGTTCTTGTAAACAGAGCCGTCCCAAACTTTGGGGTGGCTGTGTCTTTTTGATTTTAATTTCCCTAAGCTATAGGACCATAAGTGGAAGTGCCCTAGGCTCTGTTGCTTTGTTTTTTAGATGTTTCAGGAAACACCATACACTTCTCCAGAGTGGCTGTTGGCAATTTACATCCCGCCCACCAGCATAACAAGGCTCCCAGTTCTCCATGGCCTGTCCTGCCTTTCTGGATTTTACACTTTTTTCAGATGGCCCTTTTGACCGGGGGGCAGTGAGACTTCATTGTAGTGCAGATATCCTTTGCAAGCTTGCTTGGTTGGCCAAAAAGGGCGTATGCGTTTTTTCCTGAATATATTCAGGAAAAAACGCATACGCCCTTTTTGGCCAAGTGCATCATTGTGGACGTTCTGCCTCTTTTCCTATGCTTTACATGCAATTCCAGTGTACCCCCTGAAATCGATTTCCTGCAATTCTGCCCCGCTTTCAAGTCCTCTTGGCAGCCTTCCTTCAATATATTTTTGGACGATAGCTGTCATTTATAACTCTGCAGGTTTGTGAATTACAGTGCCCCTGAGCTCGTTTCTTCAACTCGCTTTCTTGTGAGCTGGCCGCAACACCGCAGGATTGCTTCAGGCCCTAGTGTAGTTCCGGCACGGCACGCTGAGCCTTTGGTTAATTCCTCTTCCTGGTGGGAAATGAGAGTTAAATTTGCCCGTCCAGACACCTCCAGATAGTCTCTCTTTCGTTCTCCCTATTCCTGTTCATTTTTCACAGAAATTACAAACTGGGCCAAACAGGAGGTTAAAGGCACTGACTCTCCAAGTGGGGAGAGTGTTAGTAAAGCATCTGGAATGTTGCACCCGAGTACCAGGGACGAAAACGAGACACATTTGAACACGTTTCCCGATCACACGGTGGATCATACTCTGGGTTCCACATGCATGTTTTAGCTGAAGGAAGAATCCCTTAAACCTGGAGAGTTGAGACCCATGGAATGGGTACCATGCAATATGACTTCAAAGGGTCTGCATTTGCTCACCGAACCTCACCAATCCTATCACTGCTGCGTTTATGCCGCTGTACACACGCTTGATTCTCTTTCGGAGACATATAAATCCGTAGGTTTTAAGATTATTTCTAGTCAGGTATATTCTTAGGCGTTTAATATGGGGTGTTGAGTCCACTTCGTTGAGCAAGGAGTAGCTCTTGTCTATTGCATATTTGGCTTATGGATCGGTATCTGTGCTAATTTCAATCTCTGGTTTCATGCAGCACCCCAACTCACCTTTCCCCTTAAGCAAGCATAAGTTGGTTTTCTACATTTGACACCCTGTTCTGTTTTGTAATTCAGTTCCTGTGTAGCCAAGTTTACATTCCGTGTAGTAGTGATATCTTATGATGTTTCTTTTTCTGTGTGACTTATTTCACTTAGAATCATCGTACCTGAATCCACTCATTATGCTGCTACGGGCCTGATGACATAGATTTCAGTGCTGAGTGATATTGCATTGTACGTAAGTACCACAACTTCTTTATCCATTTTTTGCTTTCTGTGATATTGAACTTGTACCGTAAACGAGGTTCTTGTAAACAGAGCCGTCCCAACCTTTGGGGTGGCTGTGTCTTTTTGATTTTAATTTCCCTAAGCTATAGGACCATAAGTGGAAGTGCCCTAGGCTCTGTTGCTTTGTTTTTTAGATGTTTCAGGAAACACCATACACTTCTCCAGAGTGGCTGTTGGCAATTTACATCCCGCCCACCAGCATAACAAGGCTCCCAGTTCTCCATGGCCTGTCCTGCCTTTCTGGATTTTACACTTTTTTCAGATGGCCCTTTTGACCGGGGGGCAGTGAGACTTCATTGTAGTGCAGATTTCCTTTGCAAGCTTGCTTGGTTGGCCAAAAAGGGCGTATGCGTTTTTTCCTGAATATATTCAGGAAAAAACGCATACGCCCTTTTTGGCCAAGTGCATCATTGTGGACGTTCTGCCTCTTTTCCTATGCTTTACATGCAATTCCAGTGTACCCCCTGAAATCGATTTCCTGCAATTCTGCCCCGCTTTCAAGTCCTCTTGGCAGCCTTACTTCAATATATTTTTGGACGATAGCTGTCATTTATAACTCTGCAGGTTTGTGAATTACAGTGCCCCTGAGCTCGTTTCTTCAACTCGTTTTCTTGTGAGCTGGCCGCAACACCGCAGGATTGCTTCAGGCCCTAGTGTAGTTCCGGCACGGCACGCTGAGCCTTTGGTTAATTCCTCTTCCTGGTGGGAAATGAGAGTTAAATTTGCCCGTCCAGACACCTCCAGATAGTCTCTCTTTTGTTCTCCCTATTCCTGTTCATTTTCCACAGAAATTACAAACTGGGCCAAACAGGAGGTTAAAGGCACTGACTCTCCAAGTGGGGAGAGTGTTAGTAAAGCATCTGGAATGTTGCACCCGAGTACCAGGGACGAAAACGAGACACATTTGAACACGTTTCCCGATCACACGGTGGATCATACTCTGGGTTCCACATGCATGTTTTAGCTGAAGGAAGAATCCCTTAAACCTGGAGAGTTGAGACCCATGGAATGGGTACCATGCAATATGACTTCAAAGAGTCTGCATTTGCTCACCGAACCTCACCAATCCTATCACTGCTGCGTTTATGCCGCTGTACACACGCTTGATTCTCTTTCGGAGACATATAAATCCGTAGGTTTTAAGATTATTTCTAGTCAGGTATATTCTTAGGCGTTTAATATGGGGTGTTGAGTCCACTTCGTTGAGCAAGGAGTAGCTCTTGTCTATTGCATATTTGGCTTATGGAACGGTATCTGTGCTAATTTCAATCTCTGGTTTCATGCAGCACCCCAACTCACCTTTCCCCTTAAGCAAGCATAAGTTGGTTTTCTACATTTGAGACCCTGTTCTGTTTTGTAATTCAGTTCTTGTGTAGCCAACTTTACCTTCTGTGTAGTAGTGATATCTTATGGTGTTTCTTTTCCTGTGTGACTTATTTCACTTAGAATCATCATACCTGAATCCACTCATTATGCTGCTACGGGCCTGATGACATAGATTTCATTGCTGAGTGATATTGCATTGTACGTAAGTACCACAACTTCTTTATCCAGTTTTCGCTTTCTGTGATATTGAACTTGTACCGTAAACGAGGTTCTTGTAAACAGAGCCGTCCCAAACTTTGGGGTGACTGTGTCTTTTTGATTTTAATTTCCCTAAGCTATAGGACCATAAGTGGAAGTGCCCTAGGCTCTGTTGCTTTGTTTTTTAGATGTTTCAGGAAACACCATACACTTCTCCAGAGTGGCTGTTGGCAATTTACATCCCGCCCATCAGCATAACAAGGCTCCCAGTTCTCCATGGCCTGTCCTGCCTTTCTGGATTTTACACTTTTTTCAGATGGCCCTTTTGACCGGGGGGCAGTGAGACTTCATTGTAGTGCAGATATCCTTTGCAAGCTTGCTTGGTTGGCCAAAAAGGGCGTATGCGTTTTTTCCTGAATATATTCAGGAAAAAACGCATACGCCCTTTTTGGCCAAGTGCATCATTGTGGACGTTCTGCCTCTTTTCCTATGCTTTACTTGCAATTCCAGTGTACCTCCTGAAATCGATTTCCTGCAATTCTGCCCGCTTTCAAGTCCTCTTGGCAGCCTTACTTCAATATATTTTTGGACGATAGCTGTCATTTATAACTCTGCAGGTTTGTGAATTACAGTGCCCCTGAGCTCGTTTCTTCAACTCGCTTTCTTGTGAGCTGTCCGCAACACCGCAGGATTGCTTCAGGCCCTAGTGTAGTTCCGGCACGGCACGCTGAGCCTTTGGTTAATTCCTCTTCCTGGTGGGAAATGAGAGTTAAATTTGCCCGTCCAGACACCTCCAGCTAGTCTCTCTTTCGTTCTCCCTATTCCTGTTCATTTTCCACAGAAATTACAAACTGGGCGAAACAGGAGGTTAAAGGCACTGACTCTCCAAGTGGGGAGAGTGTTAGTAAAGCATCTGGAATGTTGCACCCGAGTACCAGGGACGAAAACGAGATACATTTGAACACGTTTCCCGATCACACGGTGGATCATACTCTGGGTTCCACATGCATGTTTTAGCTGAAGGAAGAATCCCTTAAACCTGGAGAGTTGAGACCCATGGAATGGGTACCATGCAATATGACTTCAAAGGGTCTGCATTTGCTCACCGAACCTCACCAATCCTATCACTGCTGCGTTTATGCCGCTGTACACACGCTTGATTCTCTTTCGGAGACATATAAATCCGTAGGTTTTAAGATTATTTCTAGTCAGGTATATTCTTAGGCGTTTAATATGGGGTGTTGAGTCCACTTCGTTGAGCAAGGAGTAGCTCTTGTCTATTGCATATTTGGCTTATGGAACGGTATCTGTGCTAATTTCAATCTCTGGTTTCATGCAGCACCCCAACTCACCTTTCCCCTTAAGCAAGCATAAGTTGGTTTTCTACATTTGACACTCTGTTCTGTTTTGTAATTCAGTTCCTGTGTAGCCAAGTTTACATTCCGTGTAGTAGTGATATCTTATGATGTTTCTTTTTCTGTGTGACTTATTTCACTTAGAATCATCGTACCTGAATCCACTCATTATGCTGCTACGGGCCTGATGACATAGATTTCATTGCTGAGTGATATTGCATTGTACGTAAGTACCACAACTTCTTTATCCATTTTTTGTTTTCTGTGATATTGAACTTGTACCGTAAACGAGGTTCTTGTAAACAGAGCCGTCCCAACCTTTGGGGTGGCTGTGTCTTTTTGATTTTAATTTCCCTAAGCTATAGGACCATAAGTGGAAGTGCCCTAGGCTCTGTTGCTTTGTTTTTTAGATGTTTCAGGAAACACCATACACTTCTCCAGAGTGGCTGTTGGCAATTTACATCCCACCCACCAGCATAACAAGGCTCCCAGTTCTCCATGGCCTGTCCTGCCTTTCTGGATTTTACACTTTTTTCAGATGGCCCTTTTGACCGGGGGGCAGTGAGACTTCATTGTAGTGCAGATTTCCTTTGCAAGCTTGCTTGGTTGGGCAAAAAGGGCGTATGCGTTTTTTCCTGAATATATTCAGGAAAAAACGCATACGCCCTTTTTGGCCAAGTGCATCATTGTGGACGTTCTGCCTCTTTTCCTATGCTTTACATGCAATTTCAGTGTACCCCCTGAAATCGATTTCCTGCAATTCTGCCCCGCTTTCAAGTCCTCTTGGCAGCCTTACTTCAATATATTTTTGGACGATAGCTGTCATTTATAACTCTGCAGGTTTGTGAATTACAGTGCCCCTGAGCTCCTTTCTTCAACTCGTTTTCTTGTGAGCTGGCCGCAACACCGCAGGATTGCTTCAGGCCCTAGTGTAGTTCCGGCACGGCACGCTGAGCCTTTGGTTAATTCCTCTTCCTGGTGGGAAATGAGAGTTAAATTTGCCCGTCCAGACACCTCCAGCTAGTCTCTCTTTGGTTCTCCCTATTCCTGTTCATTTTCTACAGAAATTACAAACTGGGCCAAACAGGAGTTTAAAGGCACTGACTCTCCAAGTGGGGAGAGTGTTAGTAAAGCGTCTGGAGTGTTGCACCCGAGTACCAGGGGACGAAATCTGAGACACATTTGAACACGTTTCCTGATCACACGGTGGATCATAATCTGTGTTCCACATGCATGTTTTAGCTGAAGGAAGAATCCCTTAAGCCTGGAGAGTTGAGACCCATGGAATGGGTACCATGCAATATGACTTCAAAGGGTCTGCATTTGCTCACCGAACCTCACCAATCCTATCACTGCTGCGTTTATGCCGCTGTACACACGCTTGATTCTCTTTCGGAGACATATAAATCCGTAGTTTTTAAGATTATTTCTAGTCAGGTGTATTCTTAAGCGTTTAATATGGGGTGTTGAGTCCACTTCGTTGAGCAAGGAGTAGCTCTTGTCTATTACATATTTGGCTTATGGAACGGTATCTGTGCTAATTTCAATCTCTGGTTTCATGCAGCACCCCAACTCACCTTTCCCCTTAAGCAAGCATAAGTTGGTTTTCTACATTTGAGACCCTGTTCTGTTTTGTAATTCAGTTCTTGTGTAGCCAAGTTTACCTTCCGTGTAGTAGTGATATCTTATGGTGTTTCTTTTCCTGTGTGACTTATTTCACTTAGAATCATCATACCTGAATCCACTCATTATGCTGCTACGGGCCTGATGACATAGATTTCATTGCTGAGTGATATTGCATTGTACGTAAGTACCACAACTTCTTTATCCATTTTTCGCTTTCTGTGATATTGAACTTGTACCGTAAACGAGGTTCTTGTAAACAGAGCCGTCCCAAACTTTGGGGTGGCTGTGTCTTTTTGATTTTAATTTCCCTAAGCTATAGGACCATAAGTGGAAGTGCCCTAGGCTCTGTTGCTTTGTTTTTTAGATGTTTCAGGAAACACCATACACTTCTCCACAGTGGCTGTTGGCAATTTACATCCCGCCCACCAGCATAACAAGGCTCCCAGTTCTCCATGGCCTGTCCTGCCTTTCTGGATTTTACACTTTTTTCAGATGGCCCTTTTGACCGGGGGGCAGTGAGACTTCATTGTAGTGCAGATATCCTTTGCAAGCTTGCTTGGTTGGCCAAAAAGGGCGTATGCGTTTTTTCCTGAATATATTCAGGAAAAAACGCATACGCCCTTTTTGGCCAAGTGCATCATTGTGGACGTTCTGCCTCTTTTCCTATGCTTTACATGCAATTCCAGTCTACCTCCTGAAATCGATTTCCTGCAATTCTGCCCCGCTTTCAAGTCCTCTTGGCAGCCTTACTTCAATATATTTTTGGACGATAGCTGTCATTTATAACTCTGCAGGTTTGTGAATTACAGTGCCCCTGAGCTCGTTTCTTCAACTCGCTTTCTTGTGAGCTGGCCGCAACACCGCAGGATTGCTTCAGGCCCTAGTGTAGTTCCGGCACGGCACGCTGAGCCTTTGGTTAATTCCTCTTCCTGGTGGGAAATGAGAGTTAAATTTGCCCGTCCAGACACCTCCAGATAGTCTCTCTTTCGTTCTCCCTATTCCTGTTCATTTTTCACAGAAATTACAAACTGGGCCAAACAGGAGGTTAAAGGCACTGACTCTCCAAGTGGGGAGAGTGTTAGTAAAGCATCTGGAATGTTGCACCCGAGTACCAGGGACGAAAACGAGACACATTTGAACACGTTTCCCGATCACACGGTGGATCATACTCTGGGTTCCACATGCATGTTTTAGCTGAAGGAAGAATCCCTTAAACCTGGAGAGTTGAGACCCATGGAATGGGTACCATGCAATATGACTTCAAAGGGTCTGCATTTGCTCACCGAACCTCACCAATCCTATCACTGCTGCGTTTATGCTGCTGTACACACGCTTGATTCTCTTTCGGAGACATATAAATCCGTAGGTTTTAAGATTATTTCTAGTCAGGTATATTCTTAGGCGTTTAATATGGGGTGTTGAGTCCACTTCGTTGAGCAAGGAGTAGCTCTTGTCTATTGCATATTTGGCTTATGGATCGGTATCTGTGCTAATTTCAATCTCTGGTTTCATGCAGCACCCCAACTCACCTTTCCCCTTAAGCAAGCATAAGTTGGTTTTCTACATTTGACACCCTGTTCTGTTTTGTAATTCAGTTCCTGTGTAGCCAAGTTTACATTCCGTGTAGTAGTGATATCTTATGATGTTTCTTTTTCTGTGTGACTTATTTCACTTAGAATCATCGTACCTGAATCCACTCATTATGCTGCTACGGGCCTGATGACATAGATTTCAGTGCTGAGTGATATTGCATTGTACGTAAGTACCACAACTTCTTTATCCATTTTTCGCTTTCTGTGATATTGAACTTGTACCGTAAACGAGGTTCTTGTAAACAGAGCCGTCCCAACCTTTGGGGTGGCTGTGTCTTTTTGATTTTAATTTCCCTAAGCTATAGGACCATAAGTGGAAGTGCCCTAGGCTCTGTTGCTTTGTTTATTAGATGTTTCAGGAAACACCATACACTTCTCCAGAGTGGCTGTTGGCAATTTACATCCCGCCCACCAGCATAACAAGGCTCCCAGTTCTCCATGGCCTGTCCTGCCTTTCTGGATTTTACACTTTTTTCAAATGGCCCTTTTGACCGGGGGGCAGTGAGACTTCATTGTAGTGCAGATTTCCTTTGCAAGCTTGCTTGGTTGGCCAAAAAGGGCGTATGCGTTTTTTCCTGAATACATTCAGGAAAAAACGCATACGCCCTTTTTGGCCAAGTGCATCATTGTGGACGTTCTGCCTCTTTTCCTATGCTTTACATGCAATTCCAGTGTACCCCCTGAAATCGATTTCCTGCAATTCTGCCCCGCTTTCAAGTCCTCTTGGCAGCCTTACTTCAATATATTTTTGGACGATAGCTGTCATTTATAACTCTGCAGGTTTGTGAATTACAGTGCCCCTGAGCTCGTTTCTTCAACTCGTTTTCTTGTGAGCTGGCCGCAACACCGCAGGATTGCTTCAGGCCCTAGTGTAGTTCCGGCACGGCACGCTGAGCCTTTGGTTAATTCCTCTTCCTGGTGGGAAATGAGAGTTAAATTTGCCCGTCCAGACACCTCCAGATAGTCTCTCTTTTGTTCTCCCTATTCCTGTTCATTTTCCACAGAAATTACAAACTGGGCCAAACAGGAGGTTAAAGGCACTGACTCTCCAAGTGGGGAGAGTGTTAGTAAAGCATCTGGAATGTTGCACCTGAGTACCAGGGACGAAAACGAGACACATTTGAACACGTTTCCCGATCACACGGTGGATCATACTCTGGGTTCCACATGCATGTTTTAGCTGAAGGAAGAATCCCTTAAACCTGGAGAGTTGAGACCCATGGAATGGGTACCATGCAATATGACTTCAAAGGGTCTGCATTTGCTCACCGAACCTCACCAATCCTATCACTGCTGCGTTTATGCCGCTGTACACACGCTTGATTCTCTTTCGGAGACATATAAATCTGTAGGTTTTAAGATTATTTCTAGTCAGGTATATTCTTAGGCGTTTAATATGGGGTGTTGAGTCCACTTCGTTGAGCAAGGAGTAGCTCTTGTCTATTGCATATTTGGCTTATGGAACGGTATCTGTGCTAATTTCAATCTCTGGTTTCATGCAGCACCCCAACTCACCTTTCCCCTTAAGCAAGCATAAGTTGGTTTTCTACATTTGAGACCCTGTTCTGTTTTGTAATTCAGTTCTTGTGTAGCCAAGTTTACCTTCCGTGTAGTAGTGATATCTTATGGTGTTTCTTTTCCTGTGTGACTTATTTCACTTAGAATCATCATACCTGAATCCACTCATTATGCTGCTACGGGCCTGATGACATAGATTTCATTGCTGAGTGATATTGCATTGTACGTAAGTACCACAACTTCTTTATCCATTTTTCGCTTTCTGTGATATTGAACTTGTACCGTAAACGAGGTTCTTGTAAACAGAGCCGTCCCAAACTTTGGGGTGACTGTGTCTTTTTGATTTTAATTTCCCTAAGCTATAGGACCATAAGTGGAAGTGCCCTAGGCTCTGTTGCTTTGTTTTTTAGATGTTTCAGGAAACACCATACACTTCTCCAGAGTGGCTGTTGGCAATTTACATCCCGCCCATCAGCATAACAAGGCTCCCAGTTCTCCATGGCCTGTCCTGCCTTTCTGGATTTTACACTTTTTTCAGATGGCCCTTTTGACCGGGGGGCAGTGAGACTTCATTGTAGTGCAGATATCCTTTGCAAGCTTGCTTGGTTGGCCAAAAAGTGCGTATGCGTTTTTTCCTGAATATATTCAGGAAAAAACGCATACGCCCTTTTTGGCCAAGTGCATCATTGTGGACGTTCTGCCTCTTTTCCTATGCTTTACTTGCAATTCCAGTGTACCTCCTGAAATCGATTTCCTGCAATTCTGCCCCGCTTTCAAGTCCTCTTGGCAGCCTTCCTTCAATATATTTTTGGACGATAGCTGTCATTTATAACTCTGCAGGTTTGTGAATTACAGTGTCCCTGAGCTCGTTTCTTCAACTCGCTTTCTTGTGAGCTGTCCGCAACACCGCAGGATTGCTTCAGGCCCTAGTGTAGTTCCGGCACGGCACGCTGAGCCTTTGGTTAATTCCTCTTCCTGGTGGGAAATGAGAGTTAAATTTGCCCGTCCAGACACCTCCAGCTAGTCTCTCTTTCGTTCTCCCTATTCCTGTTCATTTTCCACAGAAATTACAAACTGGGCGAAACAGGAGGTTAAAGGCACTGACTCTCCAAGTGGGGAGAGTGTTAGTAAAGCATCTGGAATGTTGCACCCGAGTACCAGGGACGAAAACGAGATACATTTGAACACGTTTCCCGATCACACGGTGGATCATACTCTGGGTTCCACATGCATGTTTTAGCTGAAGGAAGAATCCCTTAAACCTGGAGAGTTGAGACCCATGGAATGGGTACCATGCAATATGACTTCAAAGGGTCTGCATTTGCTCACCGAACCTCACCAATCCTATCACTGCTGCGTTTATGCCGCTGTACACACGCTTGATTCTCTTTCGGAGACATATAAATCCGTAGGTTTTAAGATTATTTCTAGTCAGGTATATTCTTAGGCGTTTAATATGGGGTGTTGAGTCCACTTCGTTGAGCAAGGAGTAGCTCTTGTCTATTGCATATTTGGCTTATGGAACGGTATCTGTGCTAATTTCAATCTCTGGTTTCATGCAGCACCCCAACTCACCTTTCCCCTTAAGCAAGCATAAGTTGGTTTTCTACATTTGACACCCTGTTCTGTTTTGTAATTCAGTTCCTGTGTAGCCAAGTTTACATTCCGTGTAGTAGTGATATCTTATGATGTTTCTTTTTCTGTGTGACTTATTTCACTTAGAATCATCGTACCTGAATCCACTCATTATGCTGCTACGGGCCTGATGACATAGATTTCATTGCTGAGTGATATTGCATTGTACGTAAGTACCACAACTTCTTTATCCATTTTTTGCTTTCTGTGATATTGAACTTGTACCGTAAACGAGGTTCTTGTAAACAGAGCCGTCCCAACCTTTGGGGTGGCTGTGTCTTTTTGATTTTAATTTCCCTAAGCTATAGGACCATAAGTGGAAGTGCCCTAGGCTCTGTTGCTTTGTTTTTTAGATGTTTCAGGAAACACCATACACTTCTCCAGAGTGGCTGTTGGCAATTTACATCCCGCCCACCAGCATAACAAGGCTCCCAGTTCTCCATGGCCTGTCCTGCCTTTCTGGATTTTACACTTTTTTCAGATGGCCCTTTTGACCGGGGGGCAGTGAGACTTCATTGTAGTGCAGATTTCCTTTGCAAGCTTGCTTGGTTGGCCAAAAAGGGCGTATGCGTTTTTTCCTGAATATATTCAGGAAAAAACGCATACGCCCTTTTTGGCCAAGTGCATCATTGTGGACGTTCTGCCTCTTTTCCTATGCTTTCCATGCAATTTCAGTGTACCCCCTGAAATCGATTTCCTGCAATTCTGCCCCGCTTTCAAGTCCTCTTGGCAGCCTTCCTTCAATATATTTTTGGACGATAGCTGTCATTTATAACTCTGCAGGTTTGTGAATTACAGTGCCCCTGAGCTCGTTTCTTCAACTCGCTTTCTTGTGAGCTGGCCGCAACACCGCAGGATTGCTTCAGGCCCTAGTGTAGTTCCGGCACGGCACGCTGAGCCTTTGGTTAATTCCTCTTCCTGGTGGGAAATGAGAGTTAAATTTGCCCGTCCAGACACCTCCAGATAGTCTCTCTTTCGTTCTCCCTATTCCTGTTCATTTTTCACAGAAATTACAAACTGGGCCAAACAGGAGGTTAAAGGCACTGACTCTCCAAGTGGGGAGAGTGTTAGTAAAGCATCTGGAATGTTGCACCCGAGTACCAGGGACGAAAACGAGACACATTTGAACACGTTTCCCGATCACACGGTGGATCATACTCTGGGTTCCACATGCATGTTTTAGCTGAAGGAAGAATCCCTTAAACCTGGAGAGTTGAGACCCATGGAATGGGTACCATGCAATATGACTTCAAAGGGTCTGCATTTGCTCACCGAACCTCACCAATCCTATCACTGCTGCGTTTATGCCGCTGTACACACGCTTGATTCTCTTTCGGAGACATATAAATCCGTAGGTTTTAAGATTATTTCTAGTCAGGTATATTCTTAGGCGTTTAATATGGGGTGTTGAGTCCACTTCGTTGAGCAAGGAGTAGCTCTTGTCTATTGCATATTTGGCTTATGGATCGGTATCTGTGCTAATTTCAATCTCTGGTTTCATGCAGCACCCCAACTCACCTTTCCCCTTAAGCAAGCATAAGTTGGTTTTCTACATTTGACACCCTGTTCTGTTTTGTAATTCAGTTCCTGTGTAGCCAAGTTTACATTCCGTGTAGTAGTGATATCTTATGATGTTTCTTTTTCTGTGTGACTTATTTCACTTAGAATCATCGTACCTGAATCCACTCATTATGCTGCTACGGGCCTGATGACATAGATTTCAGTGCTGAGTGATATTGCATTGTACGTAAGTACCACAACTTCTTTATCCATTTTTTGCTTTCTGTGATATTGAACTTGTACCGTAAACGAGGTTCTTGTAAACAGAGCCGTCCCAACCTTTGGGGTGGCTGTGTCTTTTTGATTTTAATTTCCCTAAGCTATAGGACCATAAGTGGAAGTGCCCTAGGCTCTGTTGCTTTGTTTATTAGATGTTTCAGGAAACACCATACACTTCTCCAGAGTGGCTGTTGGCAATTTACATCCCGCCCACCAGCATAACAAGGCTCCCAGTTCTCCATGGCCTGTCCTGCCTTTCTGGATTTTACACTTTTTTCAAATGGCCCTTTTGACCGGGGGGCAGTGAGACTTCATTGTAGTGCAGATTTCCTTTGCAAGCTTGCTTGGTTGGCCAAAAAGGGCGTATGCGTTTTTTCCTGAATACATTCAGGAAAAAACGCATACGCCCTTTTTGGCCAAGTGCATCATTGTGGACGTTCTGCCTCTTTTCCTATGCTTTACATGCAATTCCAGTGTACCCCCTGAAATCGATTTCCTGCAATTCTGCCCCGCTTTCAAGTCCTCTTGGCAGCCTTACTTCAATATATTTTTGGACGATAGCTGTCATTTATAACTCTGCAGGTTTGTGAATTACAGTGCCCCTGAGCTCGTTTCTTCAACTCGTTTTCTTGTGAGCTGGCCGCAACACCGCAGGATTGCTTCAGGCCCTAGTGTAGTTCCGGCACGGCACGCTGAGCCTTTGGTTAATTCCTCTTCCTGGTGGGAAATGAGAGTTAAATTTGCCCGTCCAGACACCTCCAGATAGTCTCTCTTTTGTTCTCCCTATTCCTGTTCATTTTCCACAGAAATTACAAACTGGGCCAAACAGGAGGTTAAAGGCACTGACTCTCCAAGTGGGGAGAGTGTTAGTAAAGCATCTGGAATGTTGCACCCGAGTACCAGGGACGAAAACGAGACACATTTGAACACGTTTCCCGATCACACGGTGGATCATACTCTGGGTTCCACATGCATGTTTTAGCTGAAGGAAGAATCCCTTAAACCTGGAGAGTTGAGACCCATGGAATGGGTACCATGCAATATGACTTCAAAGGGTCTGCATTTGCTCACCGAACCTCACCAATCCTATCACTGCTGCGTTTATGCCGCTGTACGCACGCTTGATTCTCTTTCGGAGACATATAAATCGGTAGGTTTTAAGATTATTTCTAGTCAGGTATATTCTTAGGCGTTTAATATGGGGTGTTGAGTCCACTTCGTTGAGCAAGGAGTAGCTCTTGTCTATTGCATATTTGGCTTATGGAACGGTATCTGTGCTAATTTCAATCTCTGGTTTCATGCAGCACCCCAACTCACCTTTCCCCTTAAGCAAGCATAAGTTGGTTTTCTACATTTGACACCCTGTTCTGTTTTGTAATTCAGTTCCTGTGTAGCCAAGTTTACATTCCGTGTAGTAGTGATATCTTATGATGTTTCTTTTTCTGTGTGACTTATTTCACTTAGAATCATCGTACCTGAATCCACTCATTATGCTGCTACGGGCCTGATGACATAGATTTCATTGCTGAGTGATATTGCATTGTACGTAAGTACCACAACTTCTTTATCCATTTTTTGCTTTCTGTGATATTGAACTTGTACCGTAAACGAGGTTCTTGTAAACAGAGCTGTCCCAACCTTTGGGGTGGCTGTGTCTTTTTGATTTTAATTTCCCTAAGCTATAGGACCATAAGTGGAAGTGCCCTAGGCTCTGTTGCTTTGTTTTTTAGATGTTTCAGGAAACACCATACACTTCTCCAGAGTGGCTGTTGGCAATTTACATCCCGCCCACCAGCATAACAAGGCTCCCAGTTCTCCATGGCCTGTCCTGCCTTTCTGGATTTTACACTTTTTTCAGATGGCCCTTTTGACCGGGGGGCAGTGAGACTTCATTGTAGTGCAGATTTCCTTTGCAAGCTTGCTTGGTTGGCCAAAAAGGGCGTATGCGTTTTTTCCTGAATATATTCAGGAAAAAACGCATACGCCCTTTTTGGCCAAGTGCATCATTGTGGACGTTCTGCCTCTTTTCCTATGCTTTACATGCAATTTCAGTGTACCCCCTGAAATCGATTTCCTGCAATTCTGCCCCGCTTTCAAGTCCTCTTGGCAGCCTTACTTCAATATATTTTTGGACGATAGCTGTCATTTATAACTCTGCAGGTTTGTGAATTACAGTGCCCCTGAGCTCGTTTCTTCAACTCGTTTTCTTGTGAGCTGGCCGCAACACCGCAGGATTGCTTCAGGCCCTAGTGTAGTTCCGGCACGGCACGCTGAGCCTTTGGTTAATTCCTCTTCCTGGTGGGAAATGAGAGTTAAATTTGCCCGTCCAGACACCTCCAGCTAGTCTCTCTTTCGTTCTCCCTATTCCTGTTCATTTTCCACAGAAATTACAAACTGGGCCAAACAGGAGGTTAAAGGCACTGACTCTCCAAGTGGGGAGAGTGTTAGTAAAGCGTCTGGAGTGTTGCACCCGAGTACCAGGGGACGAAAACTGAGACACATTTGAACACGTTTCCTGATCACACGGTGGATCATAATCTGTGTTCCACATGCATGTTTTAGCTGAAGGAAGAATCCCTTAAACCTGGAGAGTTGAGACCCATGGAATGGGTACCATGCAATATGACTTCAAAGGGTCTGCATTTGCTCACCGAACCTCACCAATCCTATCACTGCTGCGTTTATGCCGCTGTACACACGCTTGATTCTCTTTCGGAGACAAATAAATCCGTAGGTTTTAAGATTATTTCTAGTCAGGTATATTCTTAGGCGTTTAATATGGGGTGTTGAGTCCACTTCGTTGAGCAAGGAGTAGCTCTTGTCTATTACATATTTGGCTTATGGAACGGTATCTGTGCTAATTTCAATCTCTGGTTTCATGCAGCACCCCAACTCACCTTTCCCCTTAAGCAAGCATAAGTTGGTTTTCTACATTTGAGACCCTGTTCTGTTTTGTAATTCAGTTCCTTTGTAGCCAAGTTTACATTCCGTGTATTGGTGATATCTTATGAAGTTTCTTTTTCTGTGTGACTTATTTCACTTAGAATCATCGTACCTGAATCCACTCATTATGCTGCGACGGGCCTGATGACATAGATTTCATTGCTGAGTGATATTGCATTGTACGTAAGTACCACAACTTCTTTATCCATTTTTCGCTTTCTGTGATATTGAACTTGTACCATAAACGAGGTTCTTGTAAACAGAGCCGTCCCAAACTTTGGGGTGGCTGTGTCTTTTTGATTTTAATTTCCCTAAGCTATAGGACCATAAGTGCAAGTGCCCTAGGCTCTGTTGCTTTGTTTTTTAGATGTTTCAGGAAACACCATACACTTCTCCAGAGTGGCTGCTGGCAATTTACATCCCGCCCATCAGCATAACAAGGCTCCCAGTTCTCCATGGCCTGTCCTGCCTTTCTGGATTTTACACTTTTTTCAGATGGCCCTTTGACCGGGGTGAAGTGAGACTTCATTGTAGTGCAGATTTCCTTTGAGAGCTTGCTTGGTTGGCCAGAAAGGGCGTATGCGTTTCTTCCTGAATATATTCAGGAAAAAACGCATACGCCCTTTTTGGCCAAGTGCATCATTGTCGACGTTCTGAGTGTTTTCATATGTTTTCAGTGCAATTCCTGTCTACCTCCTGAAATCGGTTTCCTGCAGTTCTGCCTTGCTCTCAGTGCCTCTTCATAGCCTTACCTCAATATACTTTTGGAGAATAGTTGGCCTTTATAACTCTGCAGGTTTTTGAATTGCAGTGGCCCTTAGCTCCATTTTTCAGCTCTTATTTTTGTGATCTTGCCTCATATCCACAGGATTTCTTCAGGCCCTATTCTTCTTCTGGGGTGCCTTGCTCTGCCTTTGGTTAATTCTTCTTCCTGATGTGAAATTAGAGTGACATGTGCCCATTGATACCGCTACAGCTATTTTCTCACTGGTTCCCCCTATTCCCATTCATCCTCCGCACTAACTGCAGACTGTGCGATACCGGAACTTAAAGGCATTGACTCTCCATGTGGAGATGTTGTTAGTAAAGTGGCTGGAATGTTGATCCGGAGCCCCAGGAGAGGAAAATGAGGTGCATTTTAGAAACCTTTCCCGATCATATGGTATACCATCCGCTGGATTTCCCATGCATGGTTTAGCTGTAGGAAGATTCCCTTCAACTTGGAGTGTTGGGACCCTTGGAATAAGTAGCATGAAGTATTGCATTAAACTTTCGGCAGTTGCTCACCAAAGCTCTCCAATCCTTTCAGCCCCAAGTGTCCAGCCTTATGTCTTATCCAGCTGTGGGTTTATATGTGGTCATTCCAGGTTGCATCACAGCCCCTGAGCGAATTTTGTAAGAATTTTTCTCTCTTTCATTGTTTCTGCGTTTTGGTTTTAAAATTTATTTCTATAATGGGGTTTAGCTCATTTTCACTGCTGTGTTTGTGCCGCTCTGCGCACACTTGATTCCCTTATGGAGATATATCAATACATGGGTTTTAAGATTCTTATTACTCAGATATATTTCTCTGCGGTGTATAGGGTGTGTTGAGGCCAGTTCATTGAGCGAGGTGTAGATCTTGTCTGATACCTATTTGGTTTATTGAACGGTATCTGTGCTAATTTCAAACTCTGGTTTTATGCATCACCCCACCTCTCCTTTCCCCTTAAGCTGACATAAGTGTGTTTTCTAAATGTGAGACACTGTTCTGTTTTGTAATTCATTTTTTGTGCAGCCATATTTATCCTCCCTCTATAAGTGATATCTTATGATATGTTTCTTTTTCTGTTTGACTTATTTCAAGTAGTATTATCGGACCTCAATCCACTCTTTATCCTTCTACTAGCCTTATTACATTGATTTCATGGTGAAGAGATATTCCATTGTACATAAGTACCACATTTTCTTTATCCATTGTTCTCTTTCCTGGGATATTTAAGGTGTACTGAAGTTGAGGTTCTTGTAAACAGAGTAGCCCTAAACTGTGGTGTGCTTGTGTCTTGTTGATTTTTAGACTTCCCTAGATATACTCCCGTGATTGGAAGTGCCCTATGCTCTGTCGCTCTGTTTTTTAGATGATTTAGGAACCACCATACACTTCTCCAGAGTGGCTCTCGGCAGTTCACACACTGTCCATCAGCGTATAAAGGCTCCCTGTTCTCCATGGCCTGTCCTGCATTTCTGGTGTTTACAATTTTTTCGGATGGCCCTTTTGACCGGTGGGAAATGAGACTTCTTTGTTGTGCACATTTGCATTGCTTGCTTGCTTGGTTGCCCATAAAGTGCGTATGCGTTTTTTCCTGGATATATTCAGGAACTAACGCATACTCCCTTTTGGGCCAACTGCATCATTGTCGAAATTCTGCCGCTTTTCATGTGCTTTAAAGGCGAGTCCAATCTATCTCTTGAAATCTGTTTCTTGCAATTCTGTCTTGCATTCAGATCCTCTTCTTTGCCTTACCTCAACATATTTTTGGACGTTAGTTTTCATTTATAACTCTGCAGGTTTGTGAATTGCAGTGACCCTGAGCTCCATTTTTTAAGTTGCTCTTTTGTGAGCTGGCCTCAAAACCGCAGGATTGCTTCAGGCCCTATTTTGGCTCCGGCGAGGCGGGCTGAGCCTTTTTTTAATTCTTATTCTTAATGGGAAATTAGAGTGACATGTGCCCGTCCAAACCCCTACAACTATTCTCTCATTGTTTCCCCCTCTTCCCGTTCATCCTCCTCACAATTTGCAAAATGTGTGAAACAGAAGTTTAAATGTGCTGATTCTCTAAGTGGGGAGATTCTAAGTAACGTGGCTGGAATGATGAACAGGAGCACCAGGAGAGGATAAATGAGGTGCATTTTAGACACATCTCCCGATCACATGGTGTACAGTCCTCTGGGTTTTCCATGCATGTTTTAGCTGTAGGAAGATTCCTTGAACCTGCAGATTTGGGACCCATTGAATGGGTACCAGGTAGTATTACTTTAAAGGGTGTGCATTTCCTCACCCAACCTCACATTTCTCTTAGCGCGAACAGTTTCCAGCCTTATGTCTCATCCTGCTGTGGGTCTAGATGTGTTCAATCCATGTTGCATCACCGTCCCTGAGGAAAAGTTGTAAGAGGTTTTCTCTGTCTCTCTGTCGTTTATTTTTTTCAATTTATTACTATATTGGTTACAGCTGATTTTCAAAGCTCTGTTTCTTGCTGCTGTACATCCACTTGATTCACGTACAGAGAGACATCAATAAATTCTTTTTCAGATTCTTACCAGTCATAGATATTCTTTTCCGGTGACTTGAGTGTGCTGAGTGCAGTTCTTTTAGCTACCGTGTAGGCCTTGTTGATTATCAGTTTGGTATTTGGAATGGTATCTTTGCTAATTTCAACCTCCTGGATGATGCCTCACCCCTCCCCACTTTTCCCGTTTAGCAGCCTTACGCGTGTTTTCTACATATTTGACTATGTTTTTGTTTTGTAATTTATTTCATGTGTAGCCATTTTGGATTCCACCTTTAAGTGATATCTTATGATATGTGTCTTTTTCTTTTTGAATTATGTCACTTAGAATGATTATACGTAACTCCTCCGGAGTTGTTACAACTGGCCATATTTCATTGATTTCCAGGCTGAGTAATATTCCACTCTACATAAGTACCACATCTCTATCCATTTTTTCCCTCCAGAGACATTTAAGTTATATCCTAGTCGAGGATCTTTTAAACAGAGAGGCAGTAAACATTGGGGTGCCTGTGTCCTCTCGATTTTTGTTTTTCCCAAGATATACGCCCATGAGTGCAAGTGCCCTATGCTCTGTAGCTCATTTTTTAGATGCTTTAGTAAACACAATACACTTCTCCAGAATGGCCGTTGGCAATATACATTTCCACTATAAGCCTCACAGGGCTCCCTCTTCTCCTTGCCCTGTCCTGCATTTCTGGCGTTTACACTTTATGAGGATGGCTCTTCTGACTGATGCGAAGTGATATCTTTTGTAGTATTGATTTCCAGTGCCCACCTGTTTGGTTGGCTAAAAAAGTGTATGCCCTTTTCTTGAATATATACAGAAAAAAACGCATACAGCCTTTTTGGCCAACTGCAATGTCGGAAATGTTCAGCCCCTTTTCTTGTGCTTAATGGCGAATCCTTTCTACCTCCTCAAATCCCTTTCCTGCCATTCTCCCTTGCTTGCCAATCCTTTTCTTTGACTTTCCTCAAGACATTTTTCAGTGATAGATATTTTCAACTCTGCAGTTTCGTGAATTTTACTGCCCCTGAGTTCCATTGTTCAACTTGTGTTTATGGGAACTGGCCACAAAGCAGTGGGATTTCCTCAAGCCCTATACTGTTTCCATGGGCAACCCTAGCCTTTGGTCAATTCATCTTCCTGATTGGAAATTAGAGTGACATGTGCCTGTCTGAACACCTAGGACTTGTCTCTCATTGTTCCTCATCCTTCCGCTTCATCCTCTGGACAAATTCCAAACTGTACGCAACAGGATGTTGACAGTGTTGACATCTCCAAGTGGGGAGACTGTTAGTAAAGACGCTGGAGGGGTGAACCCGAGCACCAGGAGATGAGGAGATGAGATGCCTTTTCCAAACTCTTCCCGATCAGACGGTATACCATCCTCTGGGTGTGACAGACATGTTTTAGCAGTAGGAAGAGTCCCATTCATGTAAGGAGAACACCAGGGCTTTTTCAAAATCAGTGTCTCCCCGAAACCCAAACTGGGGAGTTTTTTAAGCTACGGCTACACATATGTTCATTAAGGGCCTTGGGAAGTAGGCAGAGTCCAAACTTTAGATGACTGAAGTCTTCAGGGTCAGAAGCACTCACCACCGGCTTCCCTTAGGTTACACTTTAACTGTCATTGATAGATGATGTCAATAAAAATATCTATTCTTTTTCCGATTATTTCCCCTTATAGGTTATTGCACAATATTGAGTGTAGTTCCCTGTGCTATACAGTAGTTCCTTGTTGATGATCTATTTTATACATAGCAGTGTGTATGTGTTAATTCCAAACTGTTAATTTATCCCTCCTCCCACCTTTCCCCTTTGGTAATAATAAATTATAAGATTTTATACTTCTCAGAAATGGGGGAGCTGAAAGAGAGGTATCATTTTCAATGGAAAAGCATTTAAAACAAGATTGAAGCTTTAACCAAGATTATTAGATGTACATCCTTGGAAAGAAATCACTTCATTTCTCTAATATTGACCTGACAAATAAGACAAACCTTTTCACTGAACTTGCTTATAATAAAGTGATGGAAATATCAAATGGAAGTGTTAGAAACATCTTATTTTACCCGAGCCTTATAAACTGTTCTATGTTAACTACAGTTTGGCTCACACATCTGTTCATTGAAGTTACAATAGTCTCAATTTCTGTTACTGATCCTCCAGAGTGGACCCCAACAAGGGTCCCCCTGCCCAGTGTCATTGGGGCCAACAGATCGAGACTGAGTTTGGTTCCCAAGCAAAGGAAACTTTATATTTTCATCAGAGAATGGAGAGGTGAGAGCATGCACTACCCCGTGGGCTGTGGGCTGGGCTGCTGTGTAGAGATCCTGTCAGAGTCAGTGAGAGGGAGGGGGCGGAGCTCTCAAGGGCCGGGTTGGCTGCAGCTCAGGCTCTATATCTCGGAGTCTGCACTGGGCCCCAGGAGCTGAGGTGTCGACCCAGCCATTCTGCACCAGGAAATCTGGTCTGAAGTGCCGGGTGTGGAACCTCTGCATGCGGGACCCTAGGAGCACGTGAAATTAGACAAAGCACAAAGGATAAAAAAGGTCAGACTTGACTTTATTGCCCAGATTCTATTTTTATCTCCCAGGGATTTTTAATGGGCTTTGCTGGGGACAAACCCCTCCTCTGCCTTTTGTCCCGTTCCTCATTCTTGGAGTGCTGAGGGTGCAGACCCTTCTTCTGTAACTGCTGAGTGCTGAGTTGGGAGCCCTCATACCAGGGGACGAGGGTCAGAACTTCTCCCCAGCAGCCTCCAGGTGACGTTGATTGGCCCCAGGACCCCTGCCTCCCTGCTCGTCCGCCTGAGCACCAGCATTGGAAGTGTTATAGATTCTAATGACCTTTAAGGGTCCAGGAAAGAGATGTGCAGAGACGCTGTGGGGGCCGGTTTCACCCCACCCCACATTTGTTCGGCCACCTTAGGCTGACCGTTTCTGCCAGCCTAGATGCTCTGACCAGTAGTCTGCTCTTTCTTCAATTAGGCCCCTGAATTAACGTAAAAACAGCACCAGGTGTCAGAGCCCTGCCCGCTCAACTCCCAGACAGTCCAGGGTCAGTGGTGATCAAGGACCATGATGGCCACTGAGTCAACAGCCTTTTGAAGTAAACAGGAGTCCAGCCGGTCTTATTGGCCACCATCATCACGGTGTCTGTAGGCTTTTCTATGGTGACAGTGTGATATACGGTTCCCCCGCCAAGATTATTAGCTCCCCTCCGGGTGCAGGAAGTCCTGCAAGCAGTAGTCTACTCCTTCGGGACACACTATTGTTGTTTTATGAGAGAAACTCCAGGTCAAGTGATGTTCACACGAGTCGTCATGGTGCCCTGTTGCCCCCGGTTATCTCTCTGGATGTTGGAGTTGGAGGGCCTCCTCACTCGAGGTCGGTGTGCCCACGGAGCGAACCCTGCAACTTCAGGGCATGGTTGGTGATTAGGATCACCACGTGGGGTCCTTTTCCCTTAGGAGGGAGGTGGCCTTTTGGGCTGCTGATTTCCAGGTTTTTAGATACCGCCAGTATCTTGGCCAGATGTGGCAGTGGGCCAAGCCCCTTGGTGACTGTAGTTTATCCTACCTGGATGGCATTCTTGCGTTGTTCCATTTCAAGTGGTCCCAGTTTTTGCACTAATTCTCCAATGGCGATTCACCTTTCACCGGGAATGGAAAGGTCAAAGGGTTTAGCTCAATTAGGGAGTTCCAGGGCAAGGGTCTGAATTGACTGCTCTTTCCATTCTTGAAAGGCCACTTCTGGATTCTGTTCAAAAGGATCATCATCTTTTCCTTTCAGTGTTTCATATAGAGGCCCAGCTAGTAGACTGTAGTTAGGGATCCAGAAGCAGCAAACCCTGGCCTCCCCAGGAACCCCTAAGCTGTCTTCTAGTTTTAGAAAGGGGTAAGGCTGCAAATGGTTTCTTCCCTTTCCTGGGATGGGCTTCTCTGACCTTGTGTGAGAATGAAGCCCAGGCAGGTCACTGCAGTCTGTGATATTTGAGCTTTTTCTTGGACAACTTCTATCCTTTATTGGCTTGGTAGTTCAGAGGCCTCCTTAGTAGGGCTGGCGATCAGAATGTCGTCTGCATATTGAAGGAGGGTTTCCTTTTCCAGAGGTAGAACTTTTCGGTCTTTAGCTAAGCTTTCCCCAAAGATGGTGTGGGAATTTTTGAACCCTTGGGGCAAGACGGCCCGGAAGTATTGTTTTAGTTGTATGTTGAGTCCTGCCACTCACAAGCCAAAATTTCTTGTGACTCTGGGACTAATGGAATACAAAAGAAGGCATCATTGAAGACTAATACAGAATACCATGTCCTGGTGGTTGGTAGAATGACCAGCAGGGTGTAGGAATCAGGAGCAACTGGAGGTATATCCTCGGTGGCTTCACTGACTGTCCTGACATCCTTTACCAGGTCCCCAGCAGCCCATGGGGCTCTCGTGGTCAGGCCAATCCCAGGATATGGAGCTCTCCTGGGCAGGTACCCCACCCCCAACCCAGCCCACGGGGCTCTCATGGTCAGGCCCCTCCCAGGATACAGAGCTACCCTTGCAGGTACCGTGGCAGGGCTGGGCACACAGGAACCGTGCACATAGCCCTCATTGAAGAGCACCCCCAGCTCACCTGTCACTCAGAGCTGACACAGAGCACCTCAGAGCAGGACTTGAACTAACAAACAGCAGCTCCGACAGGTCTGTGACCCTGGGCATCACTCTGTGTGGCCTCCCTCCACCTGGTCTTCCAGAGACTTCCACTGCACCCAGGGCACCAGGCCTCTGTCTCCAACCACCACCCACCCCTCCTCTCCCTGACTCCTGGGTTCCTCTCATTAGGAGAGGGTTTTCTTGAAGTTGTCTCCCACTCATGGGCCAGATAAAATGATTAGAAAACAAGCCAAAGCTGCAGCCCCTTGTCTATCCTGACTCTCAGGAGCCCACACCTGTTCCTTGGACCTGGCTGGTTCAGCAAGTTCCATTTTCTGCAACTGTGAGCCCCTGAGGGGTGATGATTGGCTACCTGGGCAGCCTTACCATGCCGGCCAGCCCTCCCCAGGTGTGCCTGGGTTGAGATCAATATAAATACCACTCCAGGCAGCAAAAGCCCCTGCAGCTGTGCCTGATGCCATTTTCTCTGCCCTGTCAGCAGTCTCGGGGCTGGGCTGGTGGGAGGGAGTGAGAGGCCACGGCTTTGTGGGTGGCCCAGTGTGAGTGGGGCTCTGCTGGACTTTCTGCAGCAGTTGCCAGGCTGCCACCTGCTAAAGAAGAGGATGTGTCACCCATACCTGCTGCTGGAATTTCTCCCTGGGCAGAGGTGAGGAAGGAAAAAAGCAGTGGGGGCAGGGACAGGACGGGTATCTCAGGCAGGGAAATGGAAATCTTCCAGAAGAGCACCCAGGGCCAGGACCATCCTGGCTGGCCTGCAGGCACCAAGTCAGCTGGCATGCTGTCACTCGTGTGGCTCCATGGCCCTTCCTCTAGGCTTTCAAGTCCTTGTATATATTCAGGTGTTTTACCTGGGAAGGGCGGGAACAGTTCAGCAGCAACTGGCCTGGGGCTCAGCTCACGTTTACTCACAGATGCCTCGGCACGGTGCCCCAGCTTTGCAATGAGGACGCTTGTTGTGTGGGGGCTGCTGGCTGAATGGGAGACGATTCCCCACCACTGACCAACTTCAGAATTGTTTACAACTGGAGCAAGTGCCCTGATACGGTTTTCCTCTGAGTAACTGGTGGGTTCTGTTTTTTTTTTCTCTTTTTTGTTTTTGGTTCAAGGTAGATTTTATTCCTCTTTTTTGTATTTACAGATATAAGCATGGAAATAATTTATTCATATAAATGTATGTGAAGGGAATAATTGTTTTTTCTGTTTTATTTTTTAAATTTTATTTCTTTTTAATTTTGAATTTTATTTTATATTTTTATACAGCAGGTTCTCATTGGTTATCTATTTTATACATATAAATGTTTACATGCCAATCCCAATCTCTCAACTCCTCCCACCACCACCCCTCCAAGAGCTTTCCCCCCTTGTTGTCCATACGATTGTTGTCTACATCTGTTGCTCTATTTATGCCTTGCAAAACGGTTAATCTGTACAGTTTTTCTAGGTTCCACATATATGCATGAATATACAAGATTTGTTTTTCTCTTTCTGACTTACTTCACTCTGTATGACAGTCTCTAGATCCATCGACGTCTCTACAAATGACCCAATTTCATTCCTTTCATGGCTTAGTAATATTCCATTTTATATATGTACCACATCTTTATGCATTCGTCTGTCTGTGGGCATTTAGGTTGCTTCCATTACCTCGATATTGTAAATAGTGATGCAATGAACATTGCGGTGAATGTCTCTTTTTGATTTATGGTTTTGTCTGGGTATATGTCCAGTCCTGGGATCGCTGTATCATATGGTAATTCTATTATTAGTTTCTTAAGAAACTCCATATTGTTCTCCATAGTGACTGTATCAACTTATATTCCCAACAATAGTGGAAGAGGGTTCCTTTTCTCCACACCCTTTCCAGCATTTGTTGTTTGTAGATTTTCAGATGATGCCCATTCTAACAGGTGTGAGGTGATACCTCATTGTTGAGTCCATTTCGTTGAGCAGGGGGTAGGTCTTGTCTATTACATATTTGGCTTATGGAACGGTATCTGTGCTAATTTCAATCTCTGGTTTTATGCAGCACCCCCTTAACTCACCTTTCCCTTTAAGCAAGCATAAGTTGGTTTTCTAATCTTGAGACCCTGTTCTGTTTTGTAATTCAGTTCATGTGTAGCCAAGTTTACATTCCGTGCATTAGTGATACCTTATGATGTTTCTTTTTCTGTGTGACTTATTTCACTTAGAATCATCATGCCTCAATCCACTCATTATGCTGGTACAGGCCTGGTGACACAGATTTCATTGCTGAGTGGTATTCTGTTGTACGTAAGTACCGCAACTTCTTTATCAATTATTTGTTCTCTGGGATATTTAACTCGTACTGTAGAAGAGGTTCCTGTAAACAGAGCCGTCCCAAATTTTGGGGTGGCTGTGTCTTTTTGATTTTAATTTCCCTAAGCTATAGGACCATAAGTGGAAATGCCCTAGACTCTGTTGCTTTGTTTTTCAGATGTATCAGGAAACACCATACACTTCTCCAGAGTGGCTGTTGGCAATTTACATCCCGCCCATCAGCATAACAAGGCTCCTTTTTCCCCATGGCCTGTCTTGCCTTTCTGGATTTTACACTTTTCTCAGATGGCCCTTTAGACCGGGGGGAAGTGACACTTCATAGTAGTTCGGATTTCCATTGCAAGCTTGCTTGGTTTGCCAAAAAGGGCGTATGTGTTTTTTCCTGAATATATTCAGGAACAAACTCATACGCCCTTTGTTGCCAAGTGCATCATTGTTGATGTTCTGCCTCTTTTCCTATGCTTTAAATGCAATTCCAGTCTACCTCCTGAAATCGGTTTCCTGAAATTCTGCCCCGCTTTCAAGTCCTCTTCGCAGCCTTACTTCAATATATTTTTGGACGTTATCTGTTATTTATAACTCTCCAGGTTTGTGAATTACAGGGCCCCTGAGCTCCTTTCTTCAACTCGCTTTCTTGTGAGCTGGCCGCAAACCCGCAAGACTGCTTCAGGCCCTAATCTGCTTCTGGCAGGGCACGCTGAGCCTTTGGTTAATTTCTCTTCCTGGTGGGAAATGAGTGTTAAATATACCCGTCCAGACACCTACCTCACTCTCAACCCCTTGGTGATGTGGGTCCTCTGGTTTGTGGCCACCTTTGCTGGGTTCCTCACCTTTCGATGATGTGGCCCCACTAGTGTGAGGACACTCCTGCTTGGTTCTCATCCACGTGGTTATGTGGACCCCCTGGTGAGAGTCTGTTCCTGGCTTTGTTCCTCACCCACCTGTGAGGGAGACCCTCTGCTGATAGGTCACTCCTGCATGGCTGGCACACATTGCCTTGGTGAAGTCAGCCGTGTGGTGGCAGTTGGAGCGTGCTGGGAATCTCCTCCCCCCGGTGATGAGGACCCTCTTGCGTCAGGCCCTAACTGCTGGACTCACCAACTTTTCTTAGGGAGCCCGGTGATGCTTTGGCACTCCTCTTAGGATCCCATCTCCATGGGGTTGTGGGCCTTCTGCTCTGAGGTCCCAACGGCTGGGTTGTTCACATTTTCATGATGTGGGCTCTCTGGTGTTCACAGAAGCCTGGATCCCATAGCCTCTGTGCTCTTGGCCGCCTGCTGGGAGGTTCCAACTGCTGGATTCCTCACTTTTTTAATTTTTTGGGCCCTCTGTTGTGAGGATCCTCCTGCCTTCCTCACTCCCATCCCCTTCGTGATGTGTGTCGTCTGGTTTGAGGCCACATGTGCTGGGTTCCTCACCTTTCGATGATGTGGGACCAATGGTCTTAGGAGACTCCTGCCTGGTTCCCATCCCCTTGCTGATGTGGGCCCTCAGGTGAGAGTCTGATCCTGGCTGGGTTCCTCACCCTTCTGTGAGGTGGGCCCTCTGCTGTGAGGTCAATCATGCCTGTCTGGCACACGTCACCTTGGCGACGTGGGCCCTCTGGTGGCAGTTGGAGTGTGCTGGGATCCTCCTCCCCTCGGTGATGAGGGCCCTCTTGCCTTAGGCCATAACTGCTGGGCTCCCCACATTTTCTGATGTGCGCCAAGTGAGTGAGGAGACTCTTGCCAGGTTCCCATCCCCATGGCGATATGGGCCTTCTGCTCTGAGGTCAAGACGGCTGGCTTGCTCACAGTACCATGATGTGGGCCCTCTGCTGTGAGTTCACTCCGGCAAGGATCCCTTATCATCGGTGCTCTGAGCCGCCTGCTGGGAGGTTCCAACTGCTGGATTCCTCAACTTTTGTATTCTATGGGTCCTGTGTTGTGATGCTCCTCCTGCCTGCCTCACTCGCAACCCCTTCGTGATGTGGGTCTTCTGGTTTGAGGCCACATGTGCTGGGTTAGGCAACTTTCAATGATGTGGCCCCACTGGTGTGAGGACACTCCTGCCTGGTTCCCATCCCCTTGGTGATGTGGGCCTTCTGGTGACAGTCTTATCCTGGCTGGGTTCCTCACTCTTCTGTGAGGTAGGCCCTCTGCTGTGAGGTCAATCCTGCCTGACTTGCACACATCACCTTGGCGACGTGGGCCCTCTGTTGGCACATGGAACCTGCTGGGAGCCTCCTGCCCTCGGTGATGATGGCCCTCTAGCATCAGGCTCTAACTGCTGGGCTCCCCACGTTTTCTGATGTGAGCCCAGTGATGCCAGGACACTCCTGTCAGGTTCCCATCCCCATGGGGATGTGGGCTTTCTGCTCTGAGGTCCCAATGCCTGGGTTGCTCACAGTTTCATGATGTGGGCTCTCTGGTGTTAGTTAACTCCTGCCTGCATCCCATAGCTTCTGTGCTCTCGGCCGCCTGCTGGGAGGTTCCAAATGCTGGATTCCTCACTTTTTTTATTCTTTGGGCCCTCTGTTTTTAGGCTACTCCTACCTGCCTCACTCCCATCCCCTTTGTGATGTATGTCCTCTGATATGAGGCCACATGTGCTGGGTTCCTCACCTTTCGATGATGTGGCCCCACTGGTGGGAGGACAGTCCTGACTGGTTCCCATCCCCTTGGTGTTGTGGGCCCTCTGGTGAGAGTCTCATCCTGCCTCGGTTCCTCACCCTTCTGTGAGATAGGCCCTCTGCTGTGAGGTCACTACTGCCTGGCTGGCGCATGCCACCTTGTAGATGTGGGCCCTCTGTTGGCAGTTGGAACCTGCTGGGAGTCTCCTCCCCTCAGTTATGAGGGCCCCCTGGCATCAGGCCCTAACTGCTGGGCTCCTAACTTTTTCTGATATGTGCTAAGTGGTGCAAAGCCACTCCTGCCAGGTTCCCATCCCAATGGGGATGTGGGCCTTCTGTTCTGAGGTCCCAACAGCTGGGCTGCTCACAGGTTCATGATGTGGGCCCTCTGCTGTGAGTTCACTGCGGCCTGGATCCCATAGCCTCGGTGCTCTGGGCCACTTGCTGGGAGGTTCCAACTGCTGGATTCCTCAACTTTTATATTCTATGGACCCTGTGTTGTGAGGCCAGTCCTGCCAGCCTCATTCCGAACCCCTTGGTGATGTGGTTCCTCTGGTTTGAGGACACATGTGCTGGGATCCTCACCTTTCGATGATGTTGTCCCACTGGTGTGGGGACACTCCTGCCTGGTTCCCATCCCCTTGGTGATGTGGGCCCTCTGGTGAGAGTCTGATCCTGGCTGTGTTCCTCACCCTTCTGTGAGGTGGGCCCTCTGCTGTGAGGTCACTCCTGCCAGACTGGCACACATCGCCTTGGCGACGTTGGCCCTCTGGTGGCAGCTGGAGCCTGCTGGGAGCCTCCTCCTCTCGGTGATGAGTGCCCTCTAGCGTCAGGCCCTAACTTCTGAGCACCCCACGTTTTCTGATGTGAGCCCAGTGATGCCAGGACACTCCTGTCATGTTCCCATCACCATGGGGATGTGGGCCTTCTGCTCTGAGGTCCCAATGTCTGGGTTGCTCACAGTTTCATGATGTGGGCTGTCTGGTGTTAGTTCACTCTGGCCTGGTTCCTCTAGCCTCTGTGCTCTGGGCCGCCTGCTGGGAGGTTCCAACTGCTGGATTCCTCACCTTTCTTATTTTTGGGCCCTCTGTTATGAGGCTCCTCCTGCCTGCCTCACTCCCAGCCCCTTGGTGATGGGTGTCCTATGGTTTGAAGCCACATGTTCTGGGTTCCTCACCTTTAGATGATGTGGCCCTACTCATGTGAGGACACTCCTGCCTGGTTCCAATCCATTTGGTGATGTGGGCCCTCTGGTGCGAGTCTGATCCTGACTGGGTTCGTCACACTTCTCTGAGGTGGGCCCTCTGCTGTGAGGTCATTCGTGCCTGGTTGGCACACATCGCCTTGGCGACGTCAGCCCTCTGGTGGCAGTTGGAGCCTGCTGGGAGCCTCCTTCCCTTGGTGATGAGGGTCCTCTGGCGTCAGGCCCTAACTGCTGGTCGCCCAAAATTTTCTGATACGTTCTCAGTGGTGCGAGGACACTCCTACCAGAATTCCATCCCCATGGGGATGTGGGCCTCCTGCTCTGAGGTCCCAATGGTTGGGTTGCTCAGTTTCATGACATGGGGCCTCTTCTGTGAGTTCACTGTGGCCTGGATCCCATAGCCTCGGTGCTCTGGGCCGCCTGCTGGGAGGTTCCAACTGCTGGATTCCTCACTTTTTTATTCTATGGGCCCAGTGTTGTGAGGCTACTCCTGCCTGCCTCACTCCGAGGTCCTTGGTGATGTGGGTCCTCTGGTTTGAGGACACATGTGCTGAGTACCTCAGCTTTTGATGATGTGGCCCCACTGATGTGAAGACACTCCTGCCTGGTTCCCATCCCCTTGGTGATGTGGGCCCTCTGGTGAGAGTCTGATGTTGGCTGGGTTTCTCATCCTTCTGTGAGGTGGGACCTCTGCTGTGAGGTAACTCCTGCCTGGCATGCTCACGTTGCCTTGGCAATGTGAGCCCTCAGGTGGCAGTTGGAGCCTGCTGGGAATCTCCTCCCCTCAGTTATGAGAGCTCTGGATAAAACACATATGCCCTTTTTTGCCAAGTGCATAATTTTCCAAGTTCTGTCTCTTTTCCTATGCTTTAAGAGCTACTCCCGTGTATGTTCTGAAATCAGTTTCCAGCAATTCTGCCCGGCATTCAAGTCCTCTTGGCTGCCTTACTTCAGTATAATTTTGGATGATAGCTGTCATTTATAACTCCGCAGGTTTCTGAATTACAGTGCCCCTGAGCTGCTTTCTTCAACTCGCTTTCTTGTGAGCTGGCCGCAACACCGCAGGATCTCCTCAGGCCCTAATCTAGTTCCAGCATGGCACGCAGAGCCTTTGGTTCATTTATCTTCCTGGTGGGAAATGAGAGTTAAATTTGCCCGTCCAGACACCTACAGATAGTCTCCCATTGCTTCTCCTTATTCCTGTTCATCTTCCGAAGAAATTGCAAACTGGGCCAAACAGGAGGTTAAAGGCACTGACTCTCCAAGTGGGGAGAGTGTTAGTAAAGCGTCTGGAATGTTGCACCCGAGTACCAGGGGACGAAAACTGAGACACATTTGAACACGTTTCCCGATCACACGGTGGATCATACTCTTGGTTCCACATGCATGTTTTAGCTGAAGGAAGAATCCCTTAAACATGGAGAGTTGAGACCCATGGAATGGGTACCATGCAATATGACTTCAAAGGGTCTGCATTTGCTCACCAAAACTCACCAATCCTATCACTGCTGCGTTTATGCCACTGTACACACGCTTCATTCTCTTCCGGAGACATATAAATCCATAGGTTTTAAGATTCTTACTAGTCAGGTATATTGTTAGGCGTTTAATATGGGGTGTTGAGTCCACTTCGTTGAGCAAGGAGTAGCTCTTGTCTATTACATATTTGGCTTATGGAACGGTATCTGTGCTAATTTCAATCTCTGGTTTTATGCAGCACCCCAACTCACCTTTCCCCTTAAGCAAGTATAAGTTGGTTTTCTACATTTGACACCCTGTTCTGTTTTGTAATTCAGTTCCTGTGTAGCCAAGTTTACATTCCATGTAGTAGTGATATCTTATGATGTTTCTTTTTCTGTGTGACTTATTTCACTTAGAATCATCGTACCTGAATCCACTCATTATGCTGCTACGGACCTGATGACATAGATTTCATTGCTGAGTGATATTGCATTGTACGTAAGTACCACAACTTCTTTATCCATTTTTCGCTTTCTGTGATATTGAACTTGTACCGTAAACGAGGTTCTTGTAGACAGAGCCGGCCCAAACTTTGGGGTGGCTGTGTCTTTTGGATTTTAATTTCCCTAAGCTATAGGACCATAAGTGGAAGTGCCCTAGGCTCTGTTGCTTTGTTTTTTGGATGTTTCAGGAAACACCATACACTTCTCCAGAGTGGCTGCTGGCAATTTACATGCCGCCCATGATCATAACAAGGTTCCCAGTTCTCCATGGCCTGTCCTGCCTTTCTGGATTTTACACTTTTTTCAGATAGCCCTTTTGACCGGGGGGCAGTGAGACTTCATTGTAGTGCAGATTTCCTTTGCAAGCTTGCTTGGTTGGCCAAAACGGGCGTATGCGTTTTTTCCTGTATATATTCAGGAAAAAACGCATATGCCCTTTTTGGCCAAGTGCATCATTGTGGACGTTCTGCCTCTTTTCCTATGATTTACATGCAATTCCAGTCTACCTCCTGAAATCGGTTTCCTGCAATTCTGCCCCGCTTTCAAGTCCTCTTGGCAGCCTTCCTTCAATATATTTTTGGACGATAGCTGTCATTTATAACTCTGCAGGATTGTGAATTACAGAGCCCCTGAGCTCCTTTCTTCAACTCGCTTTCTTGTGAGCTGGCCGCAACACTGCAGGATTGCTTCAGGCCGTAGTTTGGTTCCGGCATCGCATGCTGAGCCTTTGGTTAATTCCTCTTCCTGGTGGGAAATGAGAGTTAAATTTGCCCGTCCTCACAGCTCCAGCTAGTCTCTCATTGGTTCTCCCTCTTCCTGTTCATCTTACGCAGAAATTGCAAACTGGGCCAAACAGGAGGTTAAAGGCACTGACTCTCCAAGTGGGGAGAGTGTTAGTAAAGCGTCTGGAATGTTGCACCCGAGTACCACGGAACGAAAACTGAGACACATTTGAACACGTTTCCCGATCACATGGTGGATCATTCTCTGGGTTCCACATGCATGTTTTAGCTGAAGGAAGAATCCCTTAAACCTGGAGAGTTGAGACCCATGGAATGGGTACCATGCAATATGACTTCAAAGGGTCTGCATTTGCTCACCGAACCTCACCAATCCTATCACTGCTGCGTTTATGCCACCGTACACACGCTTGATTCTCTTTCGGAGACATATAAATCCGTAGGTTTTAAGATTATTTCTAGTCAGGTATATTCTTAGGCGTTTAATATGGGGTGTTGAGTCCACTTCGTTCAGCAAGGAGTAGCTCTTGTCTATTGCATATTTGGCTTATGGAACGGTATCTGTGCTAATTTCAATCTCTGGTTTCATGCAGCACCCCAACTCACCTTTCCCCTTAAGCAAGCATAAGTTGGTGTTCTACATTTGAGAACCTGTTCTGTTTTGTAATTCAGTTCCTGTGTAGCCAAGTTTATATGCCGTGTAGTAGTGATATCTTATGATGTTTCTTTTTCTGTGTGACTTATTTCACTTAGAATCATCGTACCTGAATCCACTCATTATGCTGCGACGGGCCTGATGACAAGATTTCATTGCTGAGTGATATTGCATTGTACGTAAGTACCACAACTTCTTTATCCATTTTTCGGTTTTGTGATATTGAACTTGTACCGTAAACAAGATTCTTGTAAACAGAGCCGTCCCAAACTTTGGGGTGGCTGTGTCTTTTTGATTTTAATTTCCCTAAGCTATAGGACCATAAGTGGAAGTGCCCTAGGCTCTGTTGCTTGTTTTTTAGATGTTTCAGGAAACACCATACACTTCTCCAGAGTGGCTGTTGGCAATTTACATCCCGCCCACCAGCATAACAAGGCTCCCAGTTCTCCATGGCCTGTCCTGCCTTTCTGGATTTTACACTTTTTTCAGATGGCCCTTTTGACCGGGGGGCAGTGAGACTTCATTGTAGTGCAGATTTCCTTTACAAGCTTGCTTGGTTGGCCAAAAAGGGCGTATGCGTTTTTTCCTGAATATATTCAGGAAAAAACGCATACGCCCTTTTTGGCCAAGTGCATCATTGTGGACGTTCTGCCTCTTTTCCTATGCTTTACATGCAATTCCCGTCTACCTCCTGAAATCGGTTTCCTGCAATTCTGCCCCGCTTTCAAGTCCTCTTGGCAGCCTTACTTCAATATATTTTTGGACGATAGCTGTCATTTCTAACTCTGCAGGATTGTGAATTACAGAGCCCCTGAGCTCCTTTCTTCAACTCGCTTTCTTGTGAGCTGGCCGCAACACTGCAGGATTGCTTCAGGCCGTAGTTTGGTTCCGGCATCGCATGCTGAGCCTTTGGTTAATTCCTCTTCCTGGTGGGAAATGAGAGTTAAATTTGCCCGTCCTCACAGCTCCAGCTAGTGTCTCATTGGTTCTCCCTCTTCCTGTTCATCTTACGCAGAAATTGCAAACTGGGCCAAACAGGAGGTTAAAGGCACTGACTCTCCAAGTGGGGAGAGTGTTAGTAAAGCGTCTGGAATGTTGCACCCGAGTACCACGGAACGAAAACTGAGACACATTTGAACACGTTTCCCGATCACATGGTGGATCATTCTCTGGGTTCCACATGCATGTTTTAGCTGAAGGAAGAATCCCTTAAACCTGGAGAGTTGAGACCCATGGAATGGGTACCATGCAATATGACTTCAAAGAGTCTGCATTTGCTCACCGAACTTCACCAATCCTATCACTGCTGCGTTTATGCCACTGTACGCACGCTTGATTCTCTTTCGGAGACATATAAATCCATAGGTTTTAACATTCTTACTAGTCAGGTATATTGTTAGGCGTTTAATATGGGGTGTTGAGTCCACTTCGTTGAGCAAGGAGTAGCTCTTGTCTATTACATATTTGGCTTATGGAACAGTATCTGTGCTAATTTCAATCTCTGGTTTTATGCCGCACCCCAAGTCACCTTTCCCCTTAAGCAAGCATAAGTTGGTTTTCTACATTTGAGACCCTGTTCTATTTTGTAATTCAGTTCCTGTGTAGCCAAGTTTACATTCCGTGTAGTAGTGATACCTTATGATGTTTCTTTTTCTGTGTGACTGATTTCACTTAGAATCATCCTACCTGAATCCACTCATTATGCTGCTACGGGCCTGATGACATAGATTTCATTGCTGAGTGATATTGCATTGTACGTAATTCCCACAACTTCCTTATCCATTTTTCGCTTTCTGTGATATTGAACTTGTACCGTAAACGAGGTTCTTGTAAACAAAGCCGGCCCAAACTTTGGGGTGGCTGTGTCTTTTTGATTTTAATTTCCCTAAGCTATAGGACCATAAGTGGAAGTGCCCTAGGCTCTGTTGCTTTGTTTTTTAGATGTTTCAGGAAACACAATACACTTCTCCAGAGTGGCTGTTGGCAATTTACATCCCGCCCATCAGCATAACAAGGTTCCCAGTTCTCCATGGCCTGTCCTGCCTTTCTGGATTTTACACTTTTTTCAGATAGCCCTTTTGACCGGGGGGCAGTGAGACTTCATTGTAGTGCAGATTTCCTTTGCAAACTTGCTTGGTTGGCCAAAACGGGCGTATGCGTTTTTTCCTGTATATATTCAGGAAAAAACGCATATGCCCTTTTTGGCCAAGTGCATCATTGTGGACGTTCTGCCTCTTTTCCTATGCTTTACATGCAATTCCAGTCTACCTCCTGAAATCGGTTTCCTGCAATTCTGCCCCGCTTTCAGGTCCTCTTGGCAGCCTTCCTTCAATATATTTTTGGAAGATAGCTGTCATTTATAACTCTGCAGGATTGTGAATTACAGTGCCCCTGAGCTCCTTTCTTCAACTCGCTTTCTTGTGAGCTGGCCGCAACACCGCAGGATTGCTTCAGGCCCTAGTGTGGTTCCGGCACGGCACGCTGAGCCTTTGGTTAATTCCTCTTCCTGGTGGGAAATGAGAGTTAAATTTGCCCGTCCACACACCTCCAGCTAGTCTCTCATTGGTTCTCCCTATTCCTGTACATTTTCCGCAGAAATTGCAAACTGGGCCAAACAGGAGTTTAAAGGCACTGACTCTCCAAGTGGGGAGAGTGTTAGTAAAGCGTCTTGAATGTTGCACCCGAGTACCAGGGGACGAAAACTGAGACACATTTGAACACGTTTCCTGATCACACGGTGGATCATACTCTGTGTTCCACATGCATGTTTCAGCTGAAGGAAGAATCCCTTAAACCTGGAGAGTTGAGACCCATGGAATGGGGACCATGCTGTATGACTTCAAAGGGTCTGCATTTGCTCACCGAACCTCACCAATCCTATCACTGCTGCGTTTATGCAGCCGTACACACGCTTGATTCTCTTTCGGAGACATATAAATCCGTAGGTTTTAAGATTATTTCTAGTCAGGTATATTCTTAGGCGTTTAATATGGGGTGTTGAGTCCACTTCGTTGAGCAAGGAGTAGCTCTTGTCTATTACATATTTGGCTTATGGAACGGTATCTGTGCTAATTTCAATCTCTGGTTTCATGCAGCACCCCAACTCACCTTTCCCCTCAAGCAAGCATAAGTTGGTTTTCTACATTTGAGACCCTGTTCTGTTTTGTAATTCAGTTCTTGTGTAGCCAAGTTTACCTTCCGTGTAGTAGTGATATCTTATGGTGTTTCTTTTTCTGTGTGACTTATTTCACTTAGAATCATCATACCTGAATCCACTCATTATGCTGCTACGGGCCTGATGACATAGATTTCATTGCTGAGTGATATTGCATTGTACGTAAGTACCACAACTTCTTTATCCATTTTTCGCTTTCTGTGATATTGAACTTGTACCGTAAACGAGGTTCTTGTAAACAGAGCCGTCCCAAACTTTGGGGTGGCTGTGTCTTTTTGATTTTAATTTCCCTAAGCTATAGGACCATAAGTGGAAGTGCCCTAGGCTCTGTTGCTTTGTTTTTTAGATGTTTCAGGAAACACCATACACTTCTCCAGAGTGGCTGTTGGCAATTTACATCCCGCCCACCGGCATAACAAGGCTCCCAGTTCTCCATGGCCTGTCCTGCCTTTCTGGATTTTACACTTTTTTCAAATGGCCCTTTTGACCGGGGGGCAGTGAGACTTCATTGTAGTGCAGATTTCCTTTGCAAGCTTGCTTGGTTGGCCAAAAAGGGCGTATGCGTTTTTTCCTGAATATATTCAGGAAAAAACGCATACGCCCTTTTTGGCCAAGTGCATCATTGTGGACGTTCTGCCTCTTTTCCTATGCTTTACATGCAATTCCAGTGTACCCCCTGAAATCGATTTCCTGCAATTCTGCCCCGCTTTCAAGTCCTCTTGGCAGCCTTCCTTCAATATATTTTTGGACGATAGCTGTCATTTATAACTCTGCAGGTTTGTGAATTACAGTGCCCCTGAGCTCGTTTCTTCAACTCGCTTTCTTGTGAGCTGGCCGCAACACCGCAGGATTGCTTCAGGCCCTAGTGTAGTTCCGGCACGGCACGCTGAGCCTTTGGTTAATTCCTCTTCCTGGTGGGAAATGAGAGTTAAATTTGCCCGTCCAGACACCTCCAGATAGTCTCTCTTTCGTTCTCCCTATTCCTGTTCATTTTTCACAGAAATTACAAACTGGGCCAAACAGGAGGTTAAAGGCACTGACTCTCCAAGTGGGGAGAGTGTTAGTAAAGCATCTGGAATGTTGCACCCGAGTACCAGGGACGAAAACGAGACACATTTGAACACGTTTCCCGATCACACGGTGGATCATACTCTGGGTTCCACATGCATGTTTTAGCTGAAGGAAGAATCCCTTAAACCTGGAGAGTTGAGACCCATGGAATGGGTACCATGCAATATGACTTCAAAGGGTCTGCATTTGCTCACCGAACCTCACCAATCCTATCACTGCTGCGTTTATGCCGCTGTACACACGCTTGATTCTCTTTCGGAGACATATAAATCCGTAGGTTTTAAGATTATTTCTAGTCAGGTATATTCTTAGGCGTTTAATATGGGGTGTTGAGTCCACTTCGTTGAGCAAGGAGTAGCTCTTGTCTATTGCATATTTGGCTTATGGATCGGTATCTGTGCTAATTTCAATCTCTGGTTTCATGCAGCACCCCAACTCACCTTTCCCCTTAAGCAAGCATAAGTTGGTTTTCTACATTTGACACCCTGTTCTGTTTTGTAATTCAGTTCCTGTGTAGCCAAGTTTACATTCCGTGTAGTAGTGATATCTTATGATGTTTCTTTTTCTGTGTGACTTATTTCACTTAGAATCATCGTACCTGAATCCACTCATTATGCTGCTACGGGCCTGATGACATAGATTTCAGTGCTGAGTGATATTGCATTGTATGTAAGTACCACAACTTCTTTATCCATTTTTTGCTTTCTGTGATATTGAACTTGTACCGTAAACGAGATTCTTGTAAACAGAGCCGTCCCAACCTTTGGGGTGGCTGTGTCTTTTTGATTTTAATTTCCCTAAGCTATAGGACCATAAGTGGAAGTGCCCTAGGCTCTGTTGCTTTGTTTTTTAGATGTTTCAGGAAACACCATACACTTCTCCAGAGTGGCTGTTGGCAATTTACATCCCGCCCACCAGCATAACAAGGCTCCCAGTTCTCCATGGCCTGTCCTGCCTTTCTGGATTTTACACTTTTTTCAGATGGCCCTTTTGACCGGGGGGCAGTGAGACTTCATTGTAGTGCAGATTTCCTTTGCAAGCTTGCTTGGTTGGCCAAAAAGGGCGTATGCGTTTTTTCCTGAATATATTCAGGAAAAAACGCATACGCCCTTTTTGGCCAAGTGCATCATTGTGGACGTTCTGCCTCTTTTCCTATGCTTTACATGCAATTCCAGTCTACCTCCTGAAATCGATTTCCTGCAATTCTGCCCCGCTTTCAAGTCCTCTTGGCAGCCTTCCTTCAATATATTTTTGGACGATAGCTGTCATTTATAACTCTGCAGGTTTGTGAATTACAGTGCCCCTGAGCTCGTTTCTTCAACTCGCTTTCTTGTGAGCTGGCCGCAACACCGCAGGATTGCTTCAGGCCCTAGTGTAGTTCCGGCACGGCACGCTGAGCCTTTGGTTAATTCCTCTTCCTGGTGGGAAATGAGAGTTAAATTTGCCCTTCCAGACACCTCCAGATAGTCTCTCTTTTGTTCTCCCTATTCCTGTTCATTTTCCACAGAAATTACAAACTGGGCCAAACAGGAGGTTAAAGGCACTGACTCTCCAAGTGGGGAGAGTGTTAGTAAAGCATCTGGAATGTTGCACCCGAGTACCAGGGACGAAAACGAGACACATTTGAACACGTTTCCCGATCACACAGTGGATCATACTCTGGGTTCCACATGCATGTTTTAGCTGAAGGAAGAATCCCTTAAACCTGGAGAGTTGAGACCCATGGAATGGGTACCATGCAATATGACTTCAAAGGGTCTGCATTTGCTCACCGAACCTCACCAATCCTATCACTGCTGCGTTTATGCCGCTGTACACACGCTTGATTCTCTTTCGGAGACATATAAATCCGTAGGTTTTAAGATTATTTCTAGTCAGGTATATTCTTAGGCGTTTAATATGGGGTGTTGAGTCCACTTCGTTGAGCAAGGAGTAGCTCTTGTCTATTGCATATTTGGCTTATGGAACGGTATCTGTGCTAATTTCAATCTCTGGTTTCATGCAGCACCCCAACTCACCTTTCCCCTTAAGCAAGCATAAGTTGGTTTTCTACATTTGAGACCCTGTTCTGTTTTGTAATTCAGTTCTTGTGTAGCCAAGTTTACCTTCCATGTAGTAGTGATATCTTATGGTGTTTCTTTTCCTGTGTGACTTATTTCACTTAGAATCATCATACCTGAATCCACTCATTATGCTGCTACGGGCCTGATGACATAGATTTCATTGCTGAGTGATATTGCATTGTACGTAAGTACCACAACTTCTTTATCCATTTTTCGCTTTCTGTGATATTGAACTTGTACCGTAAACGAGGTTCTTGTAAACAGAGCCGTCCCAAACTTTGGGGTGACTGTGTCTTTTTGATTTTAATTTCCCTAAGCTATAGGACCATAAGTGGAAGTGCCCTAGGCTCTGTTGCTTTGTTTTTTAGATGTTTCAGGAAACACCATACACTTCTCCAGAGTGGCTGTTGGCAATTTACATCCCGCCCATCAGCATAACAAGGCTCCCAGTTCTCCATGGCCTGTCCTGCCTTTCTGGATTTTACACTTTTTTCAGATGGCCCTTTTGACCGGGGGGCAGTGAGACTTCATTGTAGTGCAGATATCCTTTGCAAGCTTGCTTGGTTGGCCAAAAAGGGCGTATGCGTTTTTTCCTGAATATATTCAGGAAAAAACGCATACGCCCTTTTTGGCCAAGTGCATCATTGTGGACGTTCTGCCTCTTTTCCTATGCTTTACTTGCAATTCCAGTGTACCTCCTGAAATCGATTTCCTGCAATTCTGCCCCGCTTTCAAGTCCTCTTGGCAGCCTTACTTCAATATATTTTTGGACGATAGCTGTCATTTATAACTCTGCAGGTTTGTGAATTACAGTGCCCCTGAGCTCGTTTCTTCAACTCGCTTTCTTGTGAGCTGTCCGCAACACCGCAGGATTGCTTCAGGCCCTAGTGTAGTTCCGGCACGGCACGCTGAGCCTTTGGTTAATTCCTCTTCCTGGTGGGAAATGAGAGTTAAATTTGCCCGTCCAGACACCTCCAGCTAGTCTCTCTTTCGTTCTCCCTATTCCTGTTCATTTTCCACAGAAATTACAAACTGGGCGAAACAGGAGGTTAAAGGCACTGACTCTCCAAGTGGGGAGAGTGTTAGTAAAGCATCTGGAATGTTGCACCCGAGTACCAGGGACGAAAACGAGATACATTTGAACACGTTTCCCGATCACACGGTGGATCATACTCTGGGTTCCACATGCATGTTTTAGCTGAAGGAAGAATCCCTTAAACCTGGAGAGTTGAGACCCATGGAATGGGTACCATGCAATATGACTTCAAAGGGTCTGCATTTGCTCACCGAACCTCACCAATCCTATCACTGCTGCGTTTATGCCGCTGTACACACGCTTGATTGTCTTTCGGAGACATATAAATCCGTAGGTTTTAAGATTATTTCTAGTCAGGTATATTCTTAGGCGTTTAATATGGGGTGTTGAGTCCACTTCGTTGAGCAAGGAGTAGCTCTTGTCTATTGCATATTTGGCTTATGGAACGGTATCTGTGCTAATTTCAATCTCTGGTTTCATGCAGCACCCCAACTCACCTTTCCCCTTAAGCAAGCATAAGTTGGTTTTCTACATTTGACACTCTGTTCTGTTTTGTAATTCAGTTCCTGTGTAGCCAAGTTTACATTCCGTGTAGTAGTGATATCTTACGATGTTTCTTTTTCTGTGTGACTTATTTCACTTAGAATCATCGTACCTGAATCCACTCATTATGCTGCTACGGGCCTGATGACATAGATTTCATTGCTGAGTGATATTGCATTGTACGTAAGTACCACAACTTCTTTATCCATTTTTTGCTTTCTGTGATATTGAACTTGTACCGTAAACGAGGTTCTTGTAAACAGAGCCGTCCCAAACTTTGGGGTGGCTGTGTCTTTTTGATTTTAATTTCCCTAAGCTATAGGACCATAAGTGGAAGTGCCCTAGGCTGTGTTGCTTTGTTTTTTAGATGTTTCAGGAAACACCATACACTTCTCCAGAGTGGCTGTTGGCAATTTACATCCCGCCCACCAGCATAACAAGGCTCCCAGTTCTCCATGGCCTGTCCTGCCTTTCTGGATTTTACACTTTTTTCAGATGGCCCTTTTGACCGGGGGGCAGTGAGACTTCATTGTAGTGCAGATTTCCTTTGCAAGCTTGCTTGGTTGGGCAAAAAGGGCGTATGCGTTTTTTCCTGAATATATTCAGGAAAAAACGCATACGCACTTTTTGGCCAAGTGCATCATTGTGGACGTTCTGCCTCTTTTCCTATGCTTTACATGCAATTTCAGTGTACCCCCTGAAATCGATTTCCTGCAATTCTGCCCCGCTTTCAAGTCCTCTTGGCAGCCTTACTTCAATATATTTTTGGACGATAGCTGTCATTTATAACTCTGCAGGTTTGTGAATTACAGTGCCCCTGAGCTCGTTTCTTCAACTCGTTTTCTTGTGAGCTGGCCGCAACACCGCAGGATTGCTTCAGGCCCTAGTGTAGTTCCGGCACGGCACGCTGAGCCTTTGGTTAATTCCTCTTCCTGGTGGGAAATGAGAGTTAAATTTGCCCGTCCAGACACCTCCAGCTAGTCTCTCTTTCGTTCTCCCTATTCCTGTTCATTTTCCACAGAAATTACAAACTGGGCCAAACAGGAGGTTAAAGGCACTGACTCTCCAAGTGGGGAGAGTGTTAGTAAAGCGTCTGGAGTGTTGCACCCGAGTACCAGGGGACGAAAACTGAGACACATTTGAACACGTTTCCTGATCACACGGTGGATCATAATCTGTGTTCCACATGCATGTTTTAGCTGAAGGAAGAATCCCTTAAACCTGGAGAGTTGAGACCCATGGAATGGGTACCATGCAATATGACTTCAAAGGGTCTGCATTTGCTCACCGAACCTCACCAATCCTATCACTGCTGCGTTTATGCCGCTGTACACACGCTTGATTCTCTTTCGGAGACATATAAATCCGTAGTTTTTAAGATTATTTCTAGTCAGGTGTATTCTTAAGCGTTTAATATGGGGTGTTGAGTCCACTTCGTTGAGCAAGGAGTAGCTCTTGTCTATTACATATTTGGCTTATGGAACGGTATCTGTGCTAATTTCAATCTCTGGTTTCATGCAGCACCCCAACTCACCTTTCCCCTTAAGCAAGCATAAGTTGGTTTTCTACATTTGAGACCCTGTTCTGTTTTGTAATTCAGTTCTTGTGTAGCCAAGTTTACCTTCCGTGTAGTAGTGATATCTTATGGTGTTTCTTTTCCTGTGTGACTTATTTTACTTAGAATCATCATACCTGAATCCACTCATTATGCTGCTACGGGCCTGATGACATAGATTTCATTGCTGAGTGATATTGCATTGTACGTAAGTACCACAACTTCTTTATCCATTTTTCGCTTTCTGTGATATTGAACTTGTACCGTAAACGAGGTTCTTGTAAACAGAGCCGTCCCAAACTTTGGGGTGGCTGTGTCTTTTTGATTTTAATTTCCCTAAGCTATAGGACCATAAGTGGAAGTGCCCTAGGCTCTGTTGCTTTGTTTTTTAGATGTTTCAGGAAACACCATACACTTCTCCAGAGTGGCTGTTGGCAATTTACATCCCGCCCACCAGCATAACAAGGCTCCCAGTTCTCCATGGCCTGTCCTGCCTTTCTGGATTTTACACTTTTTTCAGATGGCCCTTTTGACCGGGGGGCAGTGAGACTTCATTGTAGTGCAGATATCCTTTGCAAGCTTGCTTGGTTGGCCAAAAAGGGCGTATGCGTTTTTTCCTGAATATATTCAGGAAAAAACGCATACGCCCTTTTTGGCCAAGTGCATCATTGTGGACGTTCTGCCTCTTTTCCTATGCTTTACATGCAATTCCAGTCTACCTCCTGAAATCGATTTCCTGCAATTCTGCCCCGCTTTCAAGTCCTCTTGGCAGCCTTACTTCAATATATTTTTGGACGATAGCTGTCATTTATAACTCTGCAGGTTTGTGAATTACAGTGCCCCTGAGCTCGTTTCTTCAACTCGCTTTCTTGTGAGCTGGCCGCAACACTGCAGGATTGCTTCAGGCCCTAGTGTAGTTCCGGCACGGCACGCTGAGCCTTTGGTTAATTCCTCTTCCTGGTGGGAAATGAGAGTTAAATTTGCCCGTCCAGACACCTCCAGCTAGTCTCTCTTTCGTTCTCCCTATTCCTGTTCATTTTCCACAGAAATTACAAACTGGGCCAAACAGGAGGTTAAAGGCACTGACTCTCCAAGTGGGGAGAGTGTTAGTAAAGCGTCTGGAGTGTTGCACCCGAGTACCAGGGGACGAAAACTGAGACACATTTGAACACGTTTCCTGATCACATGGTGGATCATAATCTGTGTTCCACATGCATGTTTTAGCTGAAGGAAGAATCCCTTAAACCTGGAGAGTTGAGACCCATGGAATGGGTACCATGCAATATGACTTCAAAGGGTCTGCATTTGCTCACCGAACCTCACCAATCCTATCACTGCTGCGTTTATGCCGCTGTACACACGCTTGATTCTCTTTCGGAGACATATAAATCCGTAGTTTTTAAGATTATTTCTAGTCAGGTGTATTCTTAACGTTTAATATGGGGTGTTGAGTCCACTTCGTTGAGCAAGGAGTAGCTCTTGTCTATTACATATTTGGCTTATGGAACGGTATCTGTGCTAATTTCAATCTCTGGTTTCATGCAGCACCCCAACTCACCTTTCCCCTTAAGCAAGCATAAGTTGGTTTTCTACATTTGAGACCCTGTTCTGTTTTGTAATTCAGTTCTTGTGTAGCCAAGTTTACCTTCCGTGTAGTAGTGATATCTTATGGTGTTTCTTTTCCTGTGTGACTTATTTCACTTAGAATCATCATACCTGAATCCACTCATTATGCTGCTACAGGCCTGATGACATAGATTTCATTGCTGAGTGATATTGCATTGTACGTAAGTACCACAACTTCTTTATCCATTTTTCGCTTTCTGTGATATTGAACTTGTACCGTAAACGAGGTTCTTGTAAACAGAGCCGTCCCAAACTTTGGGGTGGCTGTGTCTTTTTGATTTTAATTTCCCTAAGCTATAGGACCATAAGTGGAAGTGCCCTAGGCTCTGTTGCTTTGTTTTTTAGATGTTTCAGGAAACACCATACACTTCTCCAGAGTGGCTGTTGGCAATTTACATCCCGCCCACCAGCATAACAAGGCTCCCAGTTCTCCATGGCCTGTCCTGCCTTTCTGGATTTTACACTTTGTTCAAATGGCCCTTTTGACCTGGGGGCAGTGAGACTTCATTGTAGTGCAGATTTCCTTTGCAAGCTTGCTTGGTTGGCCAGAAAGGGCGTATGCGTTTTTTCCTGAATATATTCAGGAAAAAACGCATACGCCCTTTTTGGCCAAGTGCATCATTGTGGACGTTCTGCCTCTTTTCCTATGCTTTACATGCAATTCCAGTGTACCCCCTGAAATCGATTTCCTGCAATTCTGCCCCGCTTTCAAGTCCTCTTGGCAGCCTTCCTTCAATATATTTTTGGACGATAGCTGTCATTTATAACTCTGCAGGTTTGTGAATTACAGTGCCCCTGAGCTCCTTTCTTCAACTCGCTTTCTTGTGAGCTGGCCGCAACACCGCAGGATTGCTTCAGGCCCTAGTGTAGTTCCGGCACGGCACGCTGAGCCTTTGGTTAATTCCTCTTCCTGGTGGGAAATGAGAGTTAAATTTGCCCGTCCAGACACCTCCAGATAGTCTCTCTTTCGTTCTCCCTATTCCTGTTCATTTTTCACAGAAATTACAAACTGGGCCAAACAGGAGGTTAAAGGCACTGACTCTCCAAGTGGGGAGAGTGTTAGTAAAGCATCTGGAATGTTGCACCCGAGTACCAGGGACGAAAACGAGACACATTTGAACACGTTTCCCGATCACACAGTGGATCATACTCTGGGTTCCACATGCATGTTTTAGCTGAAGGAAGAATCCCTTAAACCTGGAGAGTTGAGACCCATGGAATGGGTACCATGCAATATGACTTCAAAGGGTCTGCATTTGCTCACCGAACCTCACCAATCCTATCACTGCTGCGTTTATGCCGCTGTACACACGCTTGATTCTCTTTCGGAGACATATAAATCCGTAGGTTTTAAGATTATTTCTAGTCAGGTATATTCTTAGGCGTTTAATATGGGGTGTTGAGTCCACTTCGTTGAGCAAGGAGTAGCTCTTGTCTATTGCATATTTGGCTTATGGAACGGTATCTGTGCTAATTTCAATCTCTGGTTTCATGCAGCACCCCAACTCACCTTTCCCCTTAAGCAAGCATAAGTTGGTTTTCTACATTTGACACCCTGTTCTGTTTTGTAATTCAGTTCCTGTGTAGCCAAGTTTACATTCCGTGTAGTAGTGATATCTTATGATGTTTCTTTTTCTGTGTGACTTATTTCACTTAGAATCATCGTACCTGAATCCACTCATTATGCTGCTACGGGCCTGATGACATAGATTTCAGTGCTGAGTGATATTGCATTGTACGTAAGTACCACAACTTCTTTATCCATTTTTTGCTTTCTGTGATATTGAACTTGTACCGTAAACGAGGTTCTTGTAAACAGAGCCGTCCCAACCTTTGGGGTGGCTGTGTCTTTTTGATTTTAATTTCCCTAAGCTATAGGACCATAAGTGGAAGTGCCCTAGGCTCTGTTGCTTTGTTTTTTAGATGTTTCAGGAAACACCATACACTTCTCCAGAGTGGCTGTTGGCAATTTACATCCCGCCCATCAGCATAACAAGGCTCCCAGTTCTCCATGGCCTGTCCTGCCTTTCTGGATTTTACACTTTTTTCAGATGGCCCTTTTGACCGGGGGGCAGTGAGACTTCATTGTAGTGCAGATATCCTTTGCAAGCTTGCTTGGTTGGCCAAAAAGGGCGTATGCGTTTTTTCCTGAATATATTCAGGAAAAAACGCATACGCCCTTTTTGGCCAAGTGCATCATTGTGGACGTTCTGCCTCTTTTCCTATGCTTTACTTGCAATTCCAGTGTACCTCCTGAAATCGATTTCCTGCAATTCTGCCCCGCTTTCAAGTCCTCTTGGCAGCCTTACTTCAATATATTTTTGGACGATAGCTGTCATTTATAACTCTGCAGGTTTGTGAATTACAGTGCCCCTGAGCTCGTTTCTTCAACTCGCTTTCTTGTGAGCTGTCCGCAACACCGCAGGATTGCTTCAGGCCCTAGTGTAGTTCCGGCACGGCACGCTGAGCCTTTGGTTAATTCCTCTTCCTGGTGGGAAATGAGAGTTAAATTTGCCCGTCCAGACACCTCCAGCTAGTCTCTCTTTCGTTCTCCCTATTCCTGTTCATTTTCCACAGAAATTACAAACTGGGCGAAACAGGAGGTTAAAGGCACTGACTCTCCAAGTGGGGAGAGTGTTAGTAAAGCATCTGGAATGTTGCACCCGAGTACCAGGGACGAAAACGAGATACATTTGAACACGTTTCCCGATCACACGGTGGATCATACTCTGGGTTCCACATGCATGTTTTAGCTGAAGGAAGAATCCCTTAAACCTGGAGAGTTGAGACCCATGGAATGGGTACCATGCAATATGACTTCAAAGGGTCTGCATTTGCTCAGCAAACCTCACCAATCCTATCACTGCTGCGTTTATGCCGCTGTACACATGCTTGATTCTCTTTCGGAGACGTATAAATCCGTAGGTTTTAAGATTATTTCTAGTCAGGTATATTCTTAGGCGTTTAATATGGGGTGTTGAGTCCACTTCGTTGAGCAAGGAGTAGCTCTTGTCTATTGCATATTTGGCTTATGGATCGGTATCTGTGCTAATTTCAATCTCTGGTTTCATGCAGCACCCCAACTCACCTTTCCCCTTAAGCAAGCATAAGTTGGTTTTCTACATTTGACACCCTGTTCTGTTTTGTAATTCAGTTCCTGTGTAGCCAAGTTTACATTCCGTGTAGTAGTGATATCTTATGATGTTTCTTTTTCTGTGTGACTTATTTCACTTAGAATCATCGTACCTGAATCCACTCATTATGCTGCTACGGGCCTGATGACATAGATTTCAGTGCTGAGTGATATTGCATTGTACGTAAGTACCACAACTTCTTTATCCATTTTTTGCTTTCTGTGATATTGAACTTGTACCGTAAACGAGGTTCTTGTAAACAGAGCCGTCCCAACCTTTGGGGTGGCTGTGTCTTTTTGATTTTAATTTCCCTAAGCTATAGGACCATAAGTGGAAGTGCCCTAGGCTCTGTTGCTTTGTTTTTTAGATGTTTCAGGAAACACCATACACTTCTCCAGAGTGGCTGTTGGCAATTTACATCCCGCCCATCAGCATAACAAGGCTCCCAGTTCTCCATGGCCTGTCCTGCCTTTCTGGATTTTACACTTTTTTCAGATGGCCCTTTTGACCGGGGGGCAGTGAGACTTCATTGTAGTGCAGATATCCTTTGCAAGCTTGCTTGGTTGGCCAAAAAGGGCGTATGCGTTTTTTCCTGAATATATTCAGGAAAAAACGCATACGCCCTTTTTGGCCAAGTGCATCATTGTGGACGTTCTGCCTCTTTTCCTATGCTTTACTTGCAATTCCAGTGTACCTCCTGAAATCGATTTCCTGCAATTCTGCCCCGCTTTCAAGTGCTCTTGGCAGCCTTACTTCAATATATTTTTGGACGATAGCTGTCATTTATAACTCTGCAGGTTTGTGAATTACAGTGCCCCTGAGCTCGTTTCTTCAACTCGCTTTCTTGTGAGCTGTCCGCAACACCGCAGGATTGCTTCAGGCCCTAGTGTAGTTCCGGCACGGCACGCTGAGCCTTTGGTTAATTCCTCTTCCTGGTGGGAAATGAGAGTTAAATTTGCCCGTCCAGACACCTCCAGCTAGTCTCTCTTTCGTTCTCCCTATTCCTGTTCATTTTCCACAGAAATTACAAACTGGGCGAAACAGGAGGTTAAAGGCACTGACTCTCCAAGTGGGGAGAGTGTTAGTAAAGCATCTGGAATGTTGCACCCGAGTACCAGGGACGAAAACGAGATACATTTGAACACGTTTCCCGATCACACGGTGGATCATACTCTGGGTTCCACATGCATGTTTTAGCTGAAGGAAGAATCCCTTAAACCTGGAGAGTTGAGACCCATGGAATGGGTACCATGCAATATGACTTCAAAGGGTCTGCATTTGCTCACCGAACCTCACCAATCCTATCACTGCTGCGTTTATGCCGCTGTACACACGCTTGATTCTCTTTCGGAGACATATAAATCCGTAGGTTTTAAGATTATTTCTAGTCAGGTATATTCTTAGGCGTTTAATATGGGGTGTTGAGTCCACTTCGTTGAGCAAGGAGTAGCTCTTGTCTATTGCATATTTGGCTTATGGAACGGTATCTGTGCTAATTTCAATCTCTGGTTTCATGCAGCACCCCAACTCACCTTTCCCCTTAAGCAAGCATAAGTTGGTTTTCTACATTTGACACCCTGTTCTGTTTTGTAATTCAGTTCTTGTGTAGCCAAGTTTACCTTCCGTGTAGTAGTGATATCTTATGGTGTTTCTTTTCCTGTGTGACTTATTTCACTTAGAATCATCATACCTGAATCCACTCATTATGCTGCTACGGGCCTGATGACATAGATTTCATTGCTGAGTGATATTGCATTGTACGTAAGTACCACAACTTCTTTATCCATTTTTCGCTTTCTGTGATATTGAACTTGTACCGTAAACGAGGTTCTTGTAAACAGAGCCGTCCCAAACTTTGGGGTGGCTGTGTCTTTTTGATTTTAATTTCCCTAAGCTATAGGACCATAAGTGGAAGTCCCCTAGGCTCTGTTGCTTTGTTTTTTAGATGTTTCAGGAAACACCATACACTTCTCCAGAGTGGCTGTTGGCAATTTACATCCCGCCCACCAGCATAACAAGGCTCCCAGTTCTCCATGGCCTGTCCTGCCTTTCTGGATTTTACACTTTTTTCAGATGGCCCTTTTGACCGGGGGGCAGTGAGACTTCATTGTAGTGCAGATATCCTTTGCAAGCTTGCTTGGTTGGCCAAAAAGGGCGTATGCGTTTTTTCCTGAATATATTCAGGAAAAAACGCATACGCCCTTTTTGGCCAAGTGCATCATTGTGGACGTTCTGCCTCTTTTCCTATGCTTTACATGCAATTCCAGTCTACCTCCTGAAATCGATTTCCTGCAATTCTGCCCCGCTTTCAAGTCCTCTTGGCAGCCTTACTTCAATATATTTTTGGACGATAGCTGTCATTTATAACTCTGCAGGTTTGTGAATTACAGTGCCCCTGAGCTCCTTTCTTCAACTCGCTTTCTTGTGAGCTGGCCGCAACACCGCAGGATTGCTTCAGGCCCTAGTGTAGTTCCGGCACGGCACGATGAGCCTTTGGTTAATTCCTCTTCCTGGTGGGAAATGAGAGTTAAATTTGCCCGTCCAGACACCTCCAGCTAGTCTCTCTTTCGTTCTCCCTATTCCTGTTCATTTTCCACAGAAATTACAAACTGGGCCAAACAGGAGGTTAAAGGCACTGACTCTCCAAGTGGGGAGAGTGTTAGTAAAGCGTCTGGAGTGTTGCACCCGAGTACCAGGGGACGAAAACTGAGACACATTTGAACACGTTTCCTGATCACACGGTGGATCATAATCTGTGTTCCACATGCATGTTTTAGCTGAAGGAAGAATCCCTTAAACCTGGAGAGTTGAGACCCATGGAATGGGTACCATGCAATATGACTTCAAAGGGTCTGCATTTGCTCACCGAACCTCACCAATCCTATCACTGCTGCGTTTATGCCGCTGTACACACGCTTGATTCTCTTTCGGAGACATATAAATCCGTAGTTTTTAAGATTATTTCTAGTCAGGTGTATTCTTAAGCGTTTAATATGGGGTGTTGAGTCCACTTCGTTGAGCAAGGAGTAGCTCTTGTCTATTACATATTTGGCTTATGGAATGGTATCTGTGCTAATTTCAATCTCTGGTTTCATGCAGCACCCCAACTCACCTTTCCCCTTAAGCAAGCATAAGTTGGTTTTCTACATTTGAGACCCTGTTCTGTTTTGTAATTCAGTTCTTGTGTAGCCAAGTTTACCTTCCGTGTAGTAGTGATATCTTATGGTGTTTCTTTTCCTGTGTGACTTATTTCACTTAGAATCATCATACCTGAATCCACTCATTATGCTGCTACGGGCCTGATGACATAGATTTCATTGCTGAGTGATATTGCATTGTACGTAAGTACCACAACTTCTTTATCCATTTTTCGCTTTCTGTGATATTGAACTTGTACCGTAAACGAGGTTCTTGTAAACAGAGCCGTCCCAAACTTTGGGGTGGCTGTGTCTTTTTGATTTTAATTTCCCTAAGCTATAGGACCATAAGTGGAAGTGCCCTAGGCTCTGTTGCTTTGTTTTTTAGATGTTTCAGGAAACACCATACACTTCTCCAGAGTGGCTGTTGGCAATTTACATCCCGCCCACCAGCATAACAAGGCTCCCAGTTCTCCATGGCCTGTCCTGCCTTTCTGGATTTTACACTTTTTTCAAATGGCCCTTTTGACCGGGGGGCAGTGAGACTTCATTGTAGTGCAGATTTCCTTTGCAAGCTTGCTTGGTTGGCCAAAAAGGGCGTATGCGTTTTTTCCTGAATATATTCAGGAAAAAACGCATACGCCCTTTTTGGCCAAGTGCATCATTGTGGACGTTCTGCCTCTTTTCCTATGCTTTACATGCAATTCCAGTCTACCTCCTGAAATCAGTTTCCTGCAATTCTGCCCCGCATTCAACTCCTCTTGGCAGCCTTCCTTCAATATATTTTTGGACGATAGCTGTCATTTATAACTCTGCAGGTTTGTGAATTACAGTGCCCCTGAGCTCGTTTCTTCAACTCGCTTTCTTGTGAGCTGGCCGCAACACCGCAGGATTGCTTCAGGCCCTAGTGTAGTTCCGGCACGGCACGCTGAGCCTTTGGTTAATTCCTCTTCCTGGTGGGAAATGAGAGTTAAATTTGCCCGTCCAGACACCTCCAGATAGTCTCTCTTTCGTTCTCCCTATTCCTGTTCATTTTTCACAGAAATTACAAACTGGGCCAAACAGGAGGTTAAAGGCACTGACTCTCCAAGTGGGGAGAGTGTTAGTAAAGCATCTGGAATGTTGCACCCGAGTACCAGGGACGAAAACGAGACACATTTGAACACGTTTCCCGATCACACGGTGGATCATACTCTGGGTTCCACATGCATGTTTTAGCTGAAGGAAGAATCCCTTAAACCTGGAGAGTTGAGACCCATGGAATGGGTACCATGCAATATGACTTCAAAGGGTCTGCATTTGCTCACCGAACCTCACCAATCCTATCACTGCTGCGTTTATGCCGCTGTACACACGCTTGATTCTCTTTCGGAGACATATAAATCCGTAGGTTTTAAGATTATTTCTAGTCAGGTATATTCTTAGGCGTTTAATATGGGGTGTTGAGTCCACTTCGTTGAGCAAGGAGTAGCTCTTGTCTATTGCATATTTGGCTTATGGAACGGTATCTGTGCTAATTTCAATCTCTGGTTTCATGCAGCACCCCAACTCACCTTTCCCCTTAAGCAAGCATAAGTTGGTTTTCTACATTTGACACCCTGTTCTGTTTTGTAATTCAGTTCCTGTGTAGCCAAGTTTACATTCCGTGTAGTAGTGATATCTTATGATGTTTCTTTTTCTGTGTGACTTATTTCACTTAGAATCATCGTACCTGAATCCACTCATTATGCTGCTACGGGCCTGATGACATAGATTTCAGTGCTGAGTGATATTGCATTGTACGTAAGTACCACAACTTCTTTATCCATTTTTTGCTTTCTGTGATATTGAACTTGTACCGTAAACGAGGTTCTTGTAAACAGAGCCGTCCCAACCTTTGGGGTGGCTGTGTCTTTTTGATTTTAATTTCCCTAAGCTATAGGACCATAAGTGGAAGTGCCCTAGGCTCTGTTGCTTTGTTTTTTAGATGTTTCAGGAAACACCATACACTTCTCCAGAGTGGCTGTTGGCAATTTACATCCCGCCCACCAGCATAACAAGGCTCCCAGTTCTCCATGGCCTGTCCTGCCTTTCTGGATTTTACACTTTTTTCAGATGGCCCTTTTGACCGGGGGGCAGTGAGACTTCATTGTAGTGCAGATTTCCTTTGCAAGCTTGCTTGGTTGGCCAAAAAGGGCATATGCGTTTTTTCCTGAATATATTCAGGAAAAAACGCATACGCCCTTTTTGGCCAAGTGCATCATTGTGGACGTTCTGCCTCTTTTCCTATGCTTTACATGCAATTCCAGTGTACCCCCTGAAATCGATTTCCTGCAATTCTGCCCCGCTTTCAAGTCCTCTTGGCAGCCTTACTTCAATATATTTTTGGACGATAGCTGTCATTTATAACTCTGCAGGTTTGTGAATTACAGTGCCCCTGAGCTCGTTTCTTCAACTCGTTTTCTTGTGAGCTGGCCGCAACACCGCAGGATTGCTTCAGGCCCTAGTGTAGTTCCGGCACGGCACGCTGAGCCTTTGGTTAATTCCTCTTCCTGGTGGGAAATGAGAGTTAAATTTGCCCGTCCAGACACCTCCAGCTAGTCTCTCTTTCGTTCTCCCTATTCCTGTTCATTTTCCACAGAAATTACAAACTGGGCGAAACAGGAGGTTAAAGGCACTGACTCTCCAAGTGGGGAGAGTGTTAGTAAAGCATCTGGAATGTTGCACCCGAGTACCAGGGACGAAAACGAGATACATTTGAACACGTTTCCCGATCACACGGTGGATCATACTCTGGGTTCCACATGCATGTTTTAGCTGAAGGAAGAATCCCTTAAACCTGGAGAGTTGAGACCCATGGAATGGGTACCATGCAATATGACTTCAAAGGGTCTGCATTTGCTCACCGAACCTCACCAATCCTATCACTGCTGCGTTTATGCCGCTGTACACACGCTTGATTCTCTTTCGGAGACATATAAATCCGTAGGTTTTAAGATTATTTCTAGTCAGGTATATTCTTAGGCGTTTAATATGGGGTGTTGAGTCCACTTCGTTGAGCAAGGAGTAGCTCTTGTCTATTGCATATTTGGCTTATGGATCGGTATCTGTGCTAATTTCAATCTCTGGTTTCATGCAGCACCCCAACTCACCTTTCCCCTTAAGCAAGCATAAGTTGGTTTTCTACATTTGACACCCTGTTCTGTTTTGTAATTCAGTTCCTGTGTAGCCATGTTTACATTCCGTGTAGTAGTGATATCTTATGATGTTTCTTTTTCTGTGTGACTTATTTCACTTAGAATCATCGTACCTGAATCCACTCATTATGCTGCTACGGGCCTGATGACATAGATTTCAGTGCTGAGTGATATTGCATTGTACGTAAGTACCACAACTTCTTTATCCATTTTTTGCTTTCTGTGATATTGAACTTGTACCGTAAACGAGGTTCTTGTAAACAGAGCCGTCCCAACCTTTGGGGTGGCTGTGTCTTTTTGATTTTAATTTCCCTAAGCTATAGGACCATAAGTGGAAGTGCCCTAGGCTCTGTTGCTTTGTTTTTTAGATGTTTCAGGAAACACCATACACTTCTCCAGAGTGGCTGTTGGCAATTTACATCCCGCCCATCAGCATAACAAGGCTCCCAGTTCTCCATGGCCTGTCCTGCCTTTCTGGATTTTACACTTTTTTCAGATGGCCCTTTTGACCGGGGGGCAGTGAGACTTCATTGTAGTGCAGATATCCTTTGCAAGCTTGCTTGGTTGGCCAAAAAGGGCGTATGCGTTTTTTCCTGAATATATTCAGGAAAAAACGCATACGCCCTTTTTGGCCAAGTGCATCATTGTCGACCTTCTGAGTGTTTTCATATGTTTTCAGTGCAATTCCTGTCTACCTCCTGAAATCGGTTTCCTGCAGTTCTGCCTTGCTCTCAGTGCCTCTTCATAGCCTTACCTCAATATACTTTTGGAGAATAGTTGGCCTTTATAACTCTGCAGGTTTTTGAATTGCAGTGGCCCTTAGCTCCATTTTTCAGCTCTTATTTTTGTGATCTTGCCTCATATCCACAGGATTTCTTCAGGCCCTATTCTTCTTCTGGGGTGCCTTGCTCTGCCTTTGGTTAATTCTTCTTCCTGATGTGAAATTAGAGTGACATGTGCCCATTGATACCGCTACAGCTATTTTCTCACTGGTTCCCCCTATTCCCATTCATCCTCCGCACTAACTGCAGACTGTGCGATACCGGAACTTAAAGGCATTGACTCTCCATGTGGAGATGTTGTTAGTAAAGTGGCTGGAATGTTGATCCGGAGCCCCAGGAGAGGAAAATGAGGTGCATTTTAGAAACCTTTCCCGATCATATGGTATACCATCCGCTGGATTTCCCATGCATGGTTTAGCTGTAGGAAGATTCCCTTCAACTTGGAGTGTTGGGACCCTTGGAATAAGTAGCATGAAGTATTGCATTAAACTTTCGGCAGTTGCTCACCAAAGCTCTCCAATCCTTTCAGCCCCAAGTGTCCAGCCTTATGTCTTATCCAGCTGTGGGTTTATATGTGGTCATTCCAGGTTGCATCACAGCCCCTGAGCGAATTTTGTAAGAATTTTTCTCTCTTTCATTGTTTCTGCGTTTTGGTTTTAAAATTTATTTCTATAATGGGGTTTAGCTCATTTTCACTGCTGTGTTTGTGCCGCTCTGCGCACACTTGATTCCCTTATGGAGATATATCAATACATGGGTTTTAAGATTCTTATTACTCAGATATATTTCTCTGCGGTGTATAGGGTGTGTTGAGGCCAGTTCATTGAGCGAGGTGTAGATCTTGTCTGATACCTATTTGGTTTATTGAACGGTATCTGTGCTAATTTCAAACTCTGGTTTTATGCATCACCCCACCTCTCCTTTCCCCTTAAGCTGACATAAGTGTGTTTTCTAAATGTGAGACACTGTTCTGTTTTGTAATTCATTTTTTGTGCAGCCATATTTATCCTCCCTCTATAAGTGATATCTTATGATATGTTTCTTTTTCTGTTTGACTTATTTCAAGTAGTATTATCGGACCTCAATCCACTCTTTATCCTTCTACTAGCCTTATTACATTGATTTCATGGTGAAGAGATATTCCATTGTACATAAGTACCACATTTTCTTTATCCATTGTTCTCTTTCCTGGGATATTTAAGGTGTACTGAAGTTGAGGTTCTTGTAAACAGAGTAGCCCTAAACTGTGGTGTGCTTGTGTCTTGTTGATTTTTAGACTTCCCTAGATATACTCCCGTGATTGGAAGTGCCCTATGCTCTGTCGCTCTGTTTTTTAGATGATTTAGGAACCACCATACACTTCTCCAGAGTGGCTCTCGGCAGTTCACACACTGTCCATCAGCGTATAAAGGCTCCCTGTTCTCCATGGCCTGTCCTGCATTTCTGGTGTTTACAATTTTTTCGGATGGCCCTTTTGACCGGTGGGAAATGAGACTTCTTTGTTGTGCACATTTGCATTGCTTGCTTGCTTGGTTGCCCATAAAGTGCGTATGCGTTTTTTCCTGGATATATTCAGGAACTAACGCATACTCCCTTTTGGGCCAACTGCATCATTGTCGAAATTCTGCCGCTTTTCATGTGCTTTAAAGGCGAGTCCAATCTATCTCTTGAAATCTGTTTCTTGCAATTCTGTCTTGCATTCAGATCCTCTTCTTTGCCTTACCTCAACATATTTTTGGACGTTAGTTTTCATTTATAACTCTGCAGGTTTGTGAATTGCAGTGACCCTGAGCTCCATTTTTTAAGTTGCTCTTTTGTGAGCTGGCCTCAAAACCGCAGGATTGCTTCAGGCCCTATTTTGGCTCCGGCGAGGCGGGCTGAGCCTTTTTTTAATTCTTATTCTTAATGGGAAATTAGAGTGACATGTGCCCGTCCAAACCCCTACAACTATTCTCTCATTGTTTCCCCCTCTTCCCGTTCATCCTCCTCACAATTTGCAAAATGTGTGAAACAGAAGTTTAAATGTGCTGATTCTCTAAGTGGGGAGATTCTAAGTAACGTGGCTGGAATGATGAACAGGAGCACCAGGAGAGGATAAATGAGGTGCATTTTAGACACATCTCCCGATCACATGGTGTACAGTCCTCTGGGTTTTCCATGCATGTTTTAGCTGTAGGAAGATTCCTTGAACCTGCAGATTTGGGACCCATTGAATGGGTACCAGGTAGTATTACTTTAAAGGGTGTGCATTTCCTCACCCAACCTCACATTTCTCTTAGCGCGAACAGTTTCCAGCCTTATGTCTCATCCTGCTGTGGGTCTAGATGTGTTCAATCCATGTTGCATCACCGTCCCTGAGGAAAAGTTGTAAGAGGTTTTCTCTGTCTCTCTGTCGTTTATTTTTTTCAATTTATTACTATATTGGTTACAGCTGATTTTCAAAGCTCTGTTTCTTGCTGCTGTACATCCACTTGATTCACGTACAGAGAGACATCAATAAATTCTTTTTCAGATTCTTACCAGTCATAGATATTCTTTTCCGGTGACTTGAGTGTGCTGAGTGCAGTTCTTTTAGCTACCGTGTAGGCCTTGTTGATTATCAGTTTGGTATTTGGAATGGTATCTTTGCTAATTTCAACCTCCTGGATGATGCCTCACCCCTCCCCACCTTTCCCGTTTAGCAGCCTTACGCGTGTTTTCTACATATTTGACTATGTTTTTGTTTTGTAATTTATTTCATGTGTAGCCATTTTGGATTCCACCTTTAAGTGATATCTTATGATATGTGTCTTTTTCTTTTTGAATTATGTCACTTAGAATGATCATACGTAACTCCTCCGGAGTTGTTACAACTGGCCATATTTCATTGATTTCCAGGCTGAGTAATATTCCACTCTACATAAGTACCACATCTCTATCCATTTTTTCCCTCCAGAGACATTTAAGTTATATCCTAGTCGAGGATCTTTTAAACAGAGAGGCAGTAAACATTGGGGTGCCTGTGTCCTCTCGATTTTTGTTTTTCCCAAGATATACGCCCATGAGTGCAAGTGCCCTATGCTCTGTAGCTCATTTTTTAGATGCTTTAGTAAACACAATACACTTCTCCAGAATGGCCGTTGGCAATATACATTTCCACTATAAGCCTCACAGGGCTCCCTCTTCTCCTTGCCCTGTCCTGCATTTCTGGCGTTTACACTTTATGAGGATGGCTCTTCTGACTGATGCGAAGTGATATCTTTTGTAGTATTGATTTCCAGTGCCCACCTGTTTGGTTGGCTAAAAAAGTGTATGCCCTTTTCTTGAATATATACAGAAAAAAACGCATACAGCCTTTTTGGCCAACTGCAATGTCGGAAATGTTCAGCCCCTTTTCTTGTGCTTAATGGCGAATCCTTTCTACCTCCTCAAATCCCTTTCCTGCCATTCTCCCTTGCTTGCCAATCCTTTTCTTTGACTTTCCTCAAGACATTTTTCAGTGATAGATATTTTCAACTCTGCAGTTTCGTGAATTTTACTGCCCCTGAGTTCCATTGTTCAACTTGTGTTTATGGGAACTGGCCACAAAGCAGTGGGATTTCCTCAAGCCCTATACTGTTTCCATGGGCAACCCTAGCCTTTGGTCAATTCATCTTCCTGATTGGAAATTAGAGTGACATGTGCCTGTCTGAACACCTAGGACTTGTCTCTCATTGTTCCTCATCCTTCCGCTTCATCCTCTGGACAAATTCCAAACTGTACGCAACAGGATGTTGACAGTGTTGACATCTCCAAGTGGGGAGACTGTTAGTAAAGACGCTGGAGGGGTGAACCCGAGCACCAGGAGATGAGGAGATGAGATGCCTTTTCCAAACTCTTCCCGATCAGACGGTATACCATCCTCTGGGTGTGACAGACATGTTTTAGCAGTAGGAAGAGTCCCATTCATGTAAGGAGAACACCAGGGCTTTTTCAAAATCAGTGTCTCCCCGAAACCCAAACTGGGGAGTTTTCTAAGCTACGGCTACACATATGTTCATTAAGGGCCTTGGGAAGTAGGCAGAGTCCAAACTTTAGATGACTGAAGTCTTCAGGGTCAGAAGCACTCACCACCGGCTTCCCTTAGGTTACACTTTAACTGTCATTGATAGATGATGTCAATAAAAATATCTATTCTTTTTCCGATTATTTCCCCTTATAGGTTATTGCACAATATTGAGTGTAGTTCCCTGTGCTATACAGTAGTTCCTTGTTGATGATCTATTTTATACATAGCAGTGTGTATGTGTTAATTCCAAACTGTTAATTTATCCCTCCTCCCACCTTTCCCCTTTGGTAATAATAAATTATAAGATTTTATACTTCTCAGAAATGGGGGAGCTGAAAGAGAGGTATCATTTTCAATGGAAAAGCATTTAAAACAAGATTGAAGCTTTAACCAAGATTATTAGATGTACATCCTTGGAAAGAAATCACTTCATTTCTCTAATATTGACCTGACAAATAAGACAAACCTTTTCACTGAACTTGCTTATAATAAAGTGATGGAAATATCAAATGGAAGTGTTAGAAACATCTTATTTTACCCGAGCCTTATAAACTGTTCTATGTTAACTACAGTTTGGCTCACACATCTGTTCATTGAAGTTACAATAGTCTCAATTTCTGTTACTGATCCTCCAGAGTGGACCCCAACAAGGGTCCCCCTGCCCAGTGTCATTGGGGCCAACAGATCGAGACTGAGTTTGGTTCCCAAGCAAAGGAAACTTTGTATTTTCATCAGAGAATGGAGAGGTGAGAGCATGCACTACCCCGTGGGCTGTGGGCTGGGCTGCTGTGTAGAGATCCTGTCAGAGTCAGTGAGAGGGAGGGGGCGGAGCTCTCAAGGGCCGGGTTGGCTGCAGCTCAGGCTCTATATCTCGGAGTCTGCACTGGGCCCCAGGAGCTGAGGTGTCGACCCAGCCATTCTGCACCAGGAAATCTGGTCTGAAGTGCCGGGTGTGGAACCTCTGCATGCGGGACCCTAGGAGCACGTGAAATTAGACAAAGCACAAAGGATAAAAAAGGTCAGACTTGACTTTATTGCCCAGATTCTATTTTTATCTCCCAGGGATTTTTAATGGGCTTTGCTGGGGACAAACCCCTCCTCTGCCTTTTGTCCCGTTCCTCATTCTTGGAGTGCTGAGGGTGCAGACCCTTCTTCTGTAACTGCTGAGTGCTGAGTTGGGAGCCCTCATACCAGGGGACGAGGGTCAGAACTTCTCCCCAGCAGCCTCCAGGTGACGTTGATTGGCCCCAGGACCCCTGCCTCCCTGCTCGTCCGCCTGAGCACCAGCATTGGAAGTGTTATAGATTCTAATGACCTTTAAGGGTCCAGGAAAGAGATGTGCAGAGACGCTGTGGGGGCCGGTTTCACCCCACCCCACATTTGTTCGGCCACCTTAGGCTGACCGTTTCTGCCAGCCTAGATGCTCTGACCAGTAGTCTGCTCTTTCTTCAATTAGGCCCCTGAATTAACGTAAAAACAGCACCAGGTGTCAGAGCCCTGCCCGCTCAACTCCCAGACAGTCCAGGGTCAGTGGTGATCAAGGACCATGATGGCCACTGAGTCAACAGCCTTTTGAAGTAAACAGGAGTCCAGCCGGTCTTATTGGCCACCATCATCACGGTGTCTGTAGGCTTTTCTATGGTGACAGTGTGATATACGGTTCCCCCGCCAAGATTATTAGCTCCCCTCCGGGTGCAGGAAGTCCTGCAAGCAGTAGTCTACTCCTTCGGGACACACTATTGTTGTTTTATGAGAGAAACTCCAGGTCAAGTAATGTTCACACGAGTCGTCATGGTGCCCTGTTGCCCCCGGTTATCTCTCTGGATGTTGGAGTTGGAGGGCCTCCTCACTCGAGGTCGGTGTGCCCACGGAGCGAACCCTGCAACTTCAGGGCATGGTTGGTGATTAGGATCACCACGTGGGGTCCTTTTCCCTTAGGAGGGAGGTGGCCTTTTGGGCTGCTGATTTCCAGGTTTTTAGATACCGCCAGTATCTTGGCCAGATGTGGCAGTGGGCCAAGCCCCTTGGTGACTGTAGTTTATCCTACCTGGATGGCATTCTTGCGTTGTTCCATTTCAAGTGGTCCCAGTTTTTGCACTAATTCTCCAATGGCGATTCACCTTTCACCGGGAATGGAAAGGTCAAAGGGTTTAGCTCAATTAGGGAGTTCCAGGGCAAGGGTCTGAATTGACTGCTCTTTCCATTCTTGAAAGGCCACTTCTGGATTCTGTTCAAAAGGATCATCATCTTTTCCTTTCAGTGTTTCATATAGAGGCCCAGCTAGTAGACTGTAGTTAGGGATCCAGAAGCAGCAAACCCTGGCCTCCCCAGGAACCCCTAAGCTGTCTTCTAGTTTTAGAAAGGGGTAAGGCTGCAAATGGTTTCTTCCCTTTCCTGGGATGGGCTTCTCTGACCTTGTGTGAGAATGAAGCCCAGGCAGGTCACTGCAGTCTGTGATATTTGAGCTTTTTCTTGGACAACTTCTATCCTTTATTGGCTTGGTAGTTCAGAGGCCTCCTTAGTAGGGCTGGCGATCAGAATGTCGTCTGCATATTGAAGGAGGGTTTCCTTTTCCAGAGGTAGAACTTTTCGGTCTTTAGCTAAGCTTTCCCCAAAGATGGTGTGGGAATTTTTGAACCCTTGGGGCAAGACGGCCCGGAAGTATTGTTTTAGTTGTATGTTGAGTCCTGCCACTCACAAGCCAAAATTTCTTGTGACTCTGGGACTAATGGAATACAAAAGAAGGCATCATTGAAGACTAATACAGAATACCATGTCCTGGTGGTTGGTAGAATGACCAGCAGGGTGTAGGAATCAGGAGCAACTGGAGGTATATCCTCGGTGGCTTCACTGACTGTCCTGACATCCTTTACCAGGTCCCCAGCAGCCCATGGGGCTCTCGTGGTCAGGCCAATCCCAGGATATGGAGCTCTCCTGGGCAGGTACCCCACCCCCAACCCAGCCCACGGGGCTCTCATGGTCAGGCCCCTCCCAGGATACAGAGCTACCCTTGCAGGTACCGTGGCAGGGCTGGGCACACAGGAACCGTGCACATAGCCCTCATTGAAGAGCACCCCCAGCTCACCTGTCACTCAGAGCTGACACAGAGCACCTCAGAGCAGGACTTGAACTAACAAACAGCAGCTCCGACAGGTCTGTGACCCTGGGCATCACTCTGTGTGGCCTCCCTCCACCTGGTCTTCCAGAGACTTCCACTGCACCCAGGGCACCAGGCCTCTGTCTCCAACCACCACCCACCCCTCCTCTCCCTGACTCCTGGGTTCCTCTCATTAGGAGAGGGTTTTCTTGAAGTTGTCTCCCACTCATGGGCCAGATAAAATGATTAGAAAACAAGCCAAAGCTGCAGCCCCTTGTCTATCCTGACTCTCAGGAGCCCACACCTGTTCCTTGGACCTGGCTGGTTCAGCAAGTTCCATTTTCTGCAACTGTGAGCCCCTGAGGGGTGATGATTGGCTACCTGGGCAGCCTTACCATGCCGGCCAGCCCTCCCCAGGTGTGCCTGGGTTGAGATCAATATAAATACCACTCCAGGCAGCAAAAGCCCCTGCAGCTGTGCCTGACGCCATTTTCTCTGCCCTGTCAGCAGTCTCGGGGCTGGGCTGGTGGGAGGGAGTGAGAGGCCACGGCTTTGTGGGTGGCCCAGTGTGAGTGGGGCTCTGCTGGACTTTCTGCAGCAGTTGCCAGGCTGCCACCTGCTAAAGAAGAGGATGTGTCACCCATACCTGCTGCTGGAATTTCTCCCTGGGCAGAGGTGAGGAAGGAAAAAAGCAGTGGGGGCAGGGACAGGACGGGTATCTCAGGCAGGGAAATGGAAATCTTCCAGAAGAGCACCCAGGGCCAGGACCATCCTGGCTGGCCTGCAGGCACCAAGTCAGCTGGCATGCTGTCACTCGTGTGGCTCCATGGCCCTTCCTCTAGGCTTTCAAGTCCTTGTATATATTCAGGTGTTTTACCTGGGAAGGGCGGGAACAGTTCAGCAGCAACTGGCCTGGGGCTCAGCTCACGTTTACTCACAGATGCCTCGGCACGGTGCCCCAGCTTTGCAATGAGGACGCTTGTTGTGTGGGGGCTGCTGGCTGAATGGGAGACGATTCCCCACCACTGACCAACTTCAGAATTGTTTACAACTGGAGCAAGTGCCCTGATACGGTTTTCCTCTGAGTAACTGGTGGGTTCTGTTTTTTTTTTCTCTTTTTTGTTTTTGGTTCAAGGTAGATTTTATTCCTCTTTTTTGTATTTACAGATATAAGCATGGAAATAATTTATTCATATAAATGTATGTGAAGGGAATAATTGTTTTTTCTGTTTTATTTTTTAAATTTTATTTCTTTTTAATTTTGAATTTTATTTTATATTTTTATACAGCAGGTTCTCATTGGTTATCTATTTTATACATATAAATGTTTACATGCCAATCCCAATCTCTCAACTCCTCCCACCACCACCCCTCCAAGAGCTTTCCCCCCTTGTTGTCCATACGATTGTTGTCTACATCTGTTGCTCTATTTATGCCTTGCAAAACGGTTAATCTGTACAGTTTTTCTAGGTTCCACATATATGCATGAATATACAAGATTTGTTTTTCTCTTTCTGACTTACTTCACTCTGTATGACAGTCTCTAGATCCATCGACGTCTCTACAAATGACCCAATTTCATTCCTTTCATGGCTTAGTAATATTCCATTTTATATATGTACCACATCTTTATGCATTCGTCTGTCTGTGGGCATTTAGGTTGCTTCCATTACCTCGATATTGTAAATAGTGATGCAATGAACATTGCGGTGAATGTCTCTTTTTGATTTATGGTTTTGTCTGGGTATATGTCCAGTCCTGGGATCGCTGTATCATATGGTAATTCTATTATTAGTTTCTTAAGAAACTCCATATTGTTCTCCATAGTGACTGTATCAACTTATATTCCCAACAATAGTGGAAGAGGGTTCCTTTTCTCCACACCCTTTCCAGCATTTGTTGTTTGTAGATTTTCAGATGATGCCCATTCTAACAGGTGTGAGGTGATACCTCATTGTTGAGACCATTTCGTTGAGCAGGGGGTAGGTCTTGTCTATTACATATTTGGCTTATGGAACGGTATCTGTGCTAATTTCAATCTCTGGTTTTATGCAGCACCCCCTTAACTCACCTTTCCCTTTAAGCAAGCATAAGTTGGTTTTCTAATCTTGAGACCCTGTTCTGTTTTGTAATTCAGTTCATGTGTAGCCAAGTTTACATTCCGTGCATTAGTGATACCTTATGATGTTTCTTTTTCTGTGTGACTTATTTCACTTAGAATCATCATGCCTCAATCCACTCATTATGCTGGTACAGGCCTGGTGACACAGATTTCATTGCTGAGTGGTATTCTGTTGTACGTAAGTACCGCAACTTCTTTATCAATTATTTGTTCTCTGGGATATTTAACTCGTACTGTAGAAGAGGTTCCTGTAAACAGAGCCGTCCCAAATTTTGGGGTGGCTGTGTCTTTTTGATTTTAATTTCCCTAAGCTATAGGACCATAAGTGGAAATGCCCTAGACTCTGTTGCTTTGTTTTTCAGATGTATCAGGAAACACCATACACTTCTCCAGAGTGGCTGTTGGCAATTTACATCCCGCCCATCAGCATAACAAGGCTCCTTTTTCCCCATGGCCTGTCTTGCCTTTCTGGATTTTACACTTTTCTCAGATGGCCCTTTAGACCGGGGGGAAGTGACACTTCATAGTAGTTCGGATTTCCATTGCAAGCTTGCTTGGTTTGCCAAAAAGGGCGTATGTGTTTTTTCCTGAATATATTCAGGAACAAACTCATACGCCCTTTGTTGCCAAGTGCATCATTGTCGATGTTCTGCCTCTTTTCCTATGCTTTAAATGCAATTCCAGTCTACCTCCTGAAATCGGTTTCCTGAAATTCTGTCCCGCTTTCAAGTCCTCTTCGCAGCCTTACTTCAATATATTTTTGGACGTTATCTGTTATTTATAACTCTCCAGGTTTGTGAATTACAGGGCCCCTGAGCTCCTTTCTTCAACTCGCTTTCTTGTGAGCTGGCCGCAAACCCGCAAGACTGCTTCAGGCCCTAGTCTGCTTCTGGCAGGGCACGCTGAGCCTTTGGTTAATTTCTCTTCCTGGTGGGAAATGAGTGTTAAATATACCCGTCCAGACACCTACCTCACTCTCAACCCCTTGGTGATGTGGGTCCTCTGGTTTGTGGCCACCTTTGCTGGGTTCCTCACCTTTCGATGATGTGGCCCCACTAGTGTGAGGACACTCCTGCTTGGTTCTCATCCACGTGGTTATGTGGACCCCCTGGTGAGAGTCTGTTCCTGGCTTTGTTCCTCACCCACCTGTGAGGGAGACCCTCTGCTGATAGGTCACTCCTGCATGGCTGGCACACATTGCCTTGGTGAAGTCAGCCGTGTGGTGGCAGTTGGAGCGTGCTGGGAATCTCCTCCCCCCGGTGATGAGGACCCTCTTGCGTCAGGCCCTAACTGCTGGACTCACCAACTTTTCTTAGGGAGCCCGGTGATGCTTTGGCACTCCTCTTAGGATCCCATCTCCATGGGGTTGTGGGCCTTCTGCTCTGAGGTCCCAACGGCTGGGTTGTTCACATTTTCATGATGTGGGCTCTCTGGTGTTCACAGAAGCCTGGATCCCATAGCCTCTGTGCTCTTGGCCGCCTGCTGGGAGGTTCCAACTGCTGGATTCCTCACTTTTTTAATTTTTTGGGCCCTCTGTTGTGAGGATCCTCCTGCCTTCCTCACTCCCATCCCCTTCGTGATGTGTGTCGTCTGGTTTGAGGCCACATGTGCTGGGTTCCTCACCTTTCGATGATGTGGGACCAATGGTCTTAGGAGACTCCTGCCTGGTTCCCATCCCCTTGCTGATGTGGGCCCTCAGGTGAGAGTCTGATCCTGGCTGGGTTCCTCACCCTTCTGTGAGGTGGGCCCTCTGCTGTGAGGTCAATCATGCCTGTCTGGCACACGTCACCTTGGCGACGTGGGCCCTCTGGTGGCAGTTGGAGTGTGCTGGGATCCTCCTCCCCTCGGTGATGAGGGCCCTCTTGCCTTAGGCCATAACTGCTGGGCTCCCCACATTTTCTGATGTGCGCCAAGTGAGTGAGGAGACTCTTGCCAGGTTCCCATCCCCATGGCGATATGGGCCTTCTGCTCTGAGGTCAAGACGGCTGGCTTGCTCACAGTACCATGATGTGGGCCCTCTGCTGTGAGTTCACTCCGGCAAGGATCCCTTATCATCGGTGCTCTGAGCCGCCTGCTGGGAGGTTCCAACTGCTGGATTCCTCAACTTTTGTATTCTATGGGTCCTGTGTTGTGATGCTCCTCCTGCCTGCCTCACTCGCAACCCCTTCGTGATGTGGGTCTTCTGGTTTGAGGCCACATGTGCTGGGTTAGGCAACTTTCAATGATGTGGCCCCACTGGTGTGAGGACACTCCTGCCTGGTTCCCATCCCCTTGGTGATGTGGGCCTTCTGGTGACAGTCTTATCCTGGCTGGGTTCCTCACTCTTCTGTGAGGTAGGCCCTCTGCTGTGAGGTCAATCCTGCCTGACTTGCACACATCACCTTGGCGACGTGGGCCCTCTGTTGGCACATGGAACCTGCTGGGAGCCTCCTGCCCTCGGTGATGATGGCCCTCTAGCATCAGGCTCTAACTGCTGGGCTCCCCACGTTTTCTGATGTGAGCCCAGTGATGCCAGGACACTCCTGTCAGGTTCCCATCCCCATGGGGATGTGGGCTTTCTGCTCTGAGGTCCCAATGCCTGGGTTGCTCACAGTTTCATGATGTGGGCTCTCTGGTGTTAGTTAACTCCTGCCTGCATCCCATAGCTTCTGTGCTCTCGGCCGCCTGCTGGGAGGTTCCAAATGCTGGATTCCTCACTTTTTTTATTCTTTGGGCCCTCTGTTTTTAGGCTACTCCTACCTGCCTCACTCCCATCCCCTTTGTGATGTATGTCCTCTGATATGAGGCCACATGTGCTGGGTTCCTCACCTTTCGATGATGTGGCCCCACTGGTGGGAGGACAGTCCTGACTGGTTCCCATCCCCTTGGTGTTGTGGGCCCTCTGGTGAGAGTCTCATCCTGCCTCGGTTCCTCACCCTTCTGTGAGATAGGCCCTCTGCTGTGAGGTCACTACTGCCTGGCTGGCGCATGCCACCTTGTAGACGTGGGCCCTCTGTTGGCAGTTGGAACCTGCTGGGAGTCTCCTCCCCTCAGTTATGAGGGCCCCCTGGCATCAGGCCCTAACTGCTGGGCTCCTAACTTTTTCTGATATGTGCTAAGTGGTGCAAAGCCACTCCTGCCAGGTTCCCATCCCAATGGGGATGTGGGCCTTCTGTTCTGAGGTCCCAACAGCTGGGCTGCTCACAGGTTCATGATGTGGGCCCTCTGCTGTGAGTTCACTGCGGCCTGGATCCCATAGCCTCGGTGCTCTGGGCCACTTGCTGGGAGGTTCCAACTGCTGGATTCCTCAACTTTTATATTCTATGGACCCTGTGTTGTGAGGCCAGTCCTGCCAGCCTCATTCCGAACCCCTTGGTGATGTGGTTCCTCTGGTTTGAGGACACATGTGCTGGGATCCTCACCTTTCGATGATGTTGTCCCACTGGTGTGGGGACACTCCTGCCTGGTTCCCATCCCCTTGGTGATGTGGGCCCTCTGGTGAGAGTCTGATCCTGGCTGTGTTCCTCACCCTTCTGTGAGGTGGGCCCTCTGCTGTGAGGTCACTCCTGCCAGACTGGCACACATCGCCTTGGCGACGTTGGCCCTCTGGTGGCAGCTGGAGCCTGCTGGGAGCCTCCTCCTCTCGGTGATGAGTGCCCTCTAGCGTCAGGCCCTAACTTCTGAGCACCCCACGTTTTCTGATGTGAGCCCAGTGATGCCAGGACACTCCTGTCATGTTCCCATCACCATGGGGATGTGGGCCTTCTGCTCTGAGGTCCCAATGTCTGGGTTGCTCACAGTTTCATGATGTGGGCTGTCTGGTGTTAGTTCACTCTGGCCTGGTTCCTCTAGCCTCTGTGCTCTGGGCCGCCTGCTGGGAGGTTCCAACTGCTGGATTCCTCACCTTTCTTATTTTTGGGCCCTCTGTTATGAGGCTCCTCCTGCCTGCCTCACTCCCAGCCCCTTGGTGATGGGTGTCCTATGGTTTGAAGCCACATGTTCTGGGTTCCTCACCTTTAGATGATGTGGCCCTACTCATGTGAGGACACTCCTGCCTGGTTCCAATCCATTTGGTGATGTGGGCCCTCTGGTGCGAGTCTGATCCTGACTGGGTTCGTCACACTTCTCTGAGGTGGGCCCTCTGCTGTGAGGTCATTCGTGCCTGGTTGGCACACATCGCCTTGGCGACGTCAGCCCTCTGGTGGCAGTTGGAGCCTGCTGGGAGCCTCCTTCCCTTGGTGATGAGGGTCCTCTGGCGTCAGGCCCTAACTGCTGGTCGCCCAAAATTTTCTGATACGTTCTCAGTGGTGCGAGGACACTCCTACCAGAATTCCATCCCCATGGGGATGTGGGCCTCCTGCTCTGAGGTCCCAATGGTTGGGTTGCTCAGTTTCATGACATGGGGCCTCTTCTGTGAGTTCACTGTGGCCTGGATCCCATAGCCTCGGTGCTCTGGGCCGCCTGCTGGGAGGTTCCAACTGCTGGATTCCTCACTTTTTTATTCTATGGGCCCAGTGTTGTGAGGCTACTCCTGCCTGCCTCACTCCGAGGTCCTTGGTGATGTGGGTCCTCTGGTTTGAGGACACATGTGCTGAGTACCTCAGCTTTTGATGATGTGGCCCCACTGATGTGAAGACACTCCTGCCTGGTTCCCATCCCCTTGGTGATGTGGGCCCTCTGGTGAGAGTCTGATGTTGGCTGGGTTTCTCACCCTTCTGTGAGGTGGGACCTCTGCTGTGAGGTAACTCCTGCCTGGCATGCTCACGTTGCCTTGGCAATGTGAGCCCTCAGGTGGCAGTTGGAGCCTGCTGGGAATCTCCTCCCCTCAGTTATGAGAGCTCTGGATAAAACACATATGCCCTTTTTTGCCAAGTGCATAATTTTCCAAGTTCTGTCTCTTTTCCTATGCTTTAAGAGCTACTCCCGTGTATGTTCTGAAATCAGTTTCCAGCAATTCTGCCCGGCATTCAAGTCCTCATCGCAGCCTTACTTCAGTATAATTTTGGATGATAGCTGTCATTTATAACTCCGCAGGTTTCTGAATTACAGTGCCCCTGAGCTGCTTTCTTCAACTCGCTTTCTTGTGAGCTGGCCGCAACACCGCAGGATCTCCTCAGGCCCTAATCTAGTTCCAGCATGGCACGCAGAGCCTTTGGTTCATTTATCTTCCTGGTGGGAAATGAGAGTTAAATTTGCCCGTCCAGACACCTACAGATAGTCTCCCATTGCTTCTCCTTATTCCTGTTCATCTTCCGAAGAAATTGCAAACTGGGCCAAACAGGAGGTTAAAGGCACTGACTCTCCAAGTGGGGAGAGTGTTAGTAAAGCGTCTGGAATGTTGCACCCGAGTACCAGGGGACGAAAACTGAGACACATTTGAACACGTTTCCCGATCACACGGTGGATCATACTCTTGGTTCCACATGCATGTTTTAGCTGAAGGAAGAATCCCTTAAACATGGAGAGTTGAGACCCATGGAATGGGTACCATGCAATATGACTTCAAAGGGTCTGCATTTGCTCACCAAAACTCACCAATCCTATCACTGCTGCGTTTATGCCACTGTACACACGCTTCATTCTCTTCCGGAGACATATAAATCCATAGGTTTTAAGATTCTTACTAGTCAGGTATATTGTTAGGCGTTTAATATGGGGTGTTGAGTCCACTTCGTTGAGCAAGGAGTAGCTCTTGTCTATTACATATTTGGCTTATGGAACGGTATCTGTGCTAATTTCAATCTCTGGTTTTATGCAGCACCCCAACTCACCTTTCCCCTTAAGCAAGTATAAGTTGGTTTTCTACATTTGACACCCTGTTCTGTTTTGTAATTCAGTTCCTGTGTAGCCAAGTTTACATTCCATGTAGTAGTGATATCTTATGATGTTTCTTTTTCTGTGTGACTTATTTCACTTAGAATCATCGTACCTGAATCCACTCATTATGCTGCTACGGACCTGATGACATAGATTTCATTGCTGAGTGATATTGCATTGTACGTAAGTACCACAACTTCTTTATCCATTTTTCGCTTTCTGTGATATTGAACTTGTACCGTAAACGAGGTTCTTGTAGACAGAGCCGGCCCAAACTTTGGGGTGGCTGTGTCTTTTGGATTTTAATTTCCCTAAGCTATAGGACCATAAGTGGAAGTGCCCTAGGCTCTGTTGCTTTGTTTTTTGGATGTTTCAGGAAACACCATACACTTCTCCAGAGTGGCTGCTGGCAATTTACATGCCGCCCATGATCATAACAAGGTTCCCAGTTCTCCATGGCCTGTCCTGCCTTTCTGGATTTTACACTTTTTTCAGATAGCCCTTTTGACCGGGGGGCAGTGAGACTTCATTGTAGTGCAGATTTCCTTTGCAAGCTTGCTTGGTTGGCCAAAACGGGCGTATGCGTTTTTTCCTGTATATATTCAGGAAAAAACGCATATGCCCTTTTTGGCCAAGTGCATCATTGTGGACGTTCTGCCTCTTTTCCTATGATTTACATGCAATTCCAGTCTACCTCCTGAAATCGGTTTCCTGCAATTCTGCCCCGCTTTCAAGTCCTCTTGGCAGCCTTACTTCAATATATTTTTGGACAATAGCTGTCATTTATAACTCTGCAGGATTGTGAATTACAGAGCCCCTGAGCTCCTTTCTTCAACTCGCTTTCTTGTGAGCTGGCCGCAACACTGCAGGATTGCTTCAGGCCGTAGTTTGGTTCCGGCATCGCATGCTGAGCCTTTGGTTAATTCCTCTTCCTGGTGGGAAATGAGAGTTAAATTTGCCCGTCCTCACAGCTCCAGCTAGTCTCTCATTGGTTCTCCCTCTTCCTGTTCATCTTACGCAGAAATTGCAAACTGGGCCAAACAGGAGGTTAAAGGCACTGACTCTCCAAGTGGGGAGAGTGTTAGTAAAGCGTCTGGAATGTTGCACCCGAGTACCACGGAACGAAAACTGAGACACATTTGAACACGTTTCCCGATCACATGGTGGATCATTCTCTGGGTTCCACATGCATGTTTTAGCTGAAGGAAGAATCCCTTAAACCTGGAGAGTTGAGACCCATGGAATGGGTACCATGCAATATGACTTCAAAGGGTCTGCATTTGCTCACCGAACCTCACCAATCCTATCACTGCTGCGTTTATGCCACCGTACACACGCTTGATTCTCTTTCGGAGACATATAAATCCGTAGGTTTTAAGATAATTTCTAGTCAGGTATATTCTTAGGCGTTTAATATGGGGTGTTGAGTCCACTTCGTTCAGCAAGGAGTAGCTCTTGTCTATTGCATATTTGGCTTATGGAACGGTATCTGTGCTAATTTCAATCTCTGGTTTCATGCAGCACCCCAACTCACCTTTCCCCTTAAGCAAGCATAAGTTGGTGTTCTACATTTGAGAACCTGTTCTGTTTTGTAATTCAGTTCCTGTGTAGCCAAGTTTATATTCCGTGTAGTAGTGATATCTTATGATGTTTCTTTTTCTGTGTGACTTATTTCACTTAGAATCATCGTACCTGAATCCACTCATTATGCTGCGACGGGCCTGATGACAAGATTTCATTGCTGAGTGATATTGCATTGTACGTAAGTACCACAACTTCTTTATCCATTTTTCGGTTTTGTGATATTGAACTTGTACCGTAAACAAGATTCTTGTAAACAGAGCCGTCCCAAACTTTGGGGTGGCTGTGTCTTTTTGATTTTAATTTCCCTAAGCTATAGGACCATAAGTGGAAGTGCCCTAGGCTCTGTTGCTTGTTTTTTAGATGTTTCAGGAAACACCATACACTTCTCCAGAGTGGCTGTTGGCAATTTACATCCCGCCCACCAGCATAACAAGGCTCCCAGTTCTCCATGGCCTGTCCTGCCTTTCTGGATTTTACACTTTTTTCAGATGGCCCTTTTGACCGGGGGGCAGTGAGACTTCATTGTAGTGCAGATTTCCTTTACAAGCTTGCTTGGTTGGCCAAAAAGGGCGTATGCGTTTTTTCCTGAATATATTCAGGAAAAAACGCATACGCCCTTTTTGGCCAAGTGCATCATTGTGGACGTTCTGCCTCTTTTCCTATGCTTTACATGCAATTCCCGTCTACCTCCTGAAATCGGTTTCCTGCAATTCTGCCCCGCTTTCAAGTCCTCTTGGCAGCCTTACTTCAATATATTTTTGGACGATAGCTGTCATTTATAACTCTGCAGGATTGTGAATTACAGAGCCCCTGAGCTCCTTTCTTCAACTCGCTTTCTTGTGAGCTGGCCGCAACACTGCAGGATTGCTTCAGGCCGTAGTTTGGTTCCGGCATCGCATGCTGAGCCTTTGGTTAATTCCTCTTCCTGGTGGGAAATGACAGTTAAATTTGCCCGTCCTCACAGCTCCAGCTAGTCTCTCATTGGTTCTCCCTCTTCCTGTTCATCTTACGCAGAAATTGCAAACTGGGCCAAACAGGAGGTTAAAGGCACTGACTCTCCAAGTGGGGAGAGTGTTAGTAAAGCGTCTGGAATGTTGCACCCGAGTACCACGGAACGAAAACTGAGACACATTTGAACACGTTTCCCGATCACATGGTGGATCATTCTCTGGGTTCCACATGCATGTTTTAGCTGAAGGAAGAATCCCTTAAACCTGGAGAGTTGAGACCCATGGAATGGGTACCATGCAATATGACTTCAAAGAGTCTGCATTTGCTCACCGAACTTCACCAATCCTATCACTGCTGCGTTTATGCCACTGTACGCACGCTTGATTCTCTTTCGGAGACATATAAATCCATAGGTTTTAACATTCTTACTAGTCAGGTATATTGTTAGGCGTTTAATATGGGGTGTTGAGTCCACTTCGTTGAGCAAGGAGTAGCTCTTGTCTATTACATATTTGGCTTATGGAACGGTATCTGTGCTAATTTCAATCTCTGGTTTTATGCCGCACCCCAACTCACCTTTCCCCTTAAGCAAGCATAAGTTGGTTTTCTACATTTGAGACCCTGTTCTGTTTTGTAATTCAGTTCCTGTGTAGCCAAGTTTACATTCCGTGTAGTAGTGATACCTTATGATGTTTCTTTTTCTGTGTGACTGATTTCACTTAGAATCATCCTACCTGAATCCACTCATTATGCTGCGACGGGCCTGATGACATAGATTTCATTGCTGAGTGATATTGCATTGTACGTAATTCCCACAACTTCCTTATCCATTTTTCGCTTTCTGTGATATTGAACTTGTACCGTAAACGAGGTTCTTGTAAACAAAGCCGGCCCAAACTTTGGGGTGGCTGTGTCTTTTTGATTTTAATTTCCCTAAGCTATAGGACCATAAGTGGAAGTGCCCTAGGCTCTGTTGCTTTGTTTTTTAGATGTTTCAGGAAACACAATACACTTCTCCAGAGTGGCTGTTGGCAATTTACATCCCGCCCATCAGCATAACAAGGTTCCCAGTTCTCCATGGCCTGTCCTGCCTTTCTGGATTTTACACTTTTTTCAGATAGCCCTTTTGACCGGGGGGCAGTGAGACTTCATTGTAGTGCAGATTTCCTTTGCAAACTTGCTTGGTTGGCCAAAACGGGCGTATGCGTTTTTTCCTGTATATATTCAGGAAAAAACGCATATGCCCTTTTTGGCCAAGTGCATCATTGTGGACGTTCTGCCTCTTTTCCTATGCTTTACATGCAATTCCAGTCTACCTCCTGAAATCGGTTTCCTGCAATTCTGCCCCGCTTTCAGGTCCTCTTGGCAGCCTTCCTTCAATATATTTTTGGAAGATAGCTGTCATTTATAACTCTGCAGGATTGTGAATTACAGTGCCCCTGAGCTCCTTTCTTCAACTCGCTTTCTTGTGAGCTGGCCGCAACACCGCAGGATTGCTTCAGGCCCTAGTGTGGTTCCGGCACGGCACGCTGAGCCTTTGGTTAATTCCTCTTCCTGGTGGGAAATGAGAGTTAAATTTGCCCGTCCACACACCTCCAGCTAGTCTCTCATTGGTTCTCCCTATTCCTGTACATTTTCCGCAGAAATTGCAAACTGGGCCAAACAGGAGTTTAAAGGCACTGACTCTCCAAGTGGGGAGAGTGTTAGTAAAGCGTCTTGAATGTTGCACCCGAGTACCAGGGGACGAAAACTGAGACACATTTGAACACGTTTCCTGATCACACGGTGGATCATACTCTGTGTTCCACATGCATGTTTCAGCTGAAGGAAGAATCCCTTAAACCTGGAGAGTTGAGACCCATGGAATGGGTACCATGCAATATGACTTCAAAGGGTCTGCATTTGCTCACCGAACCTCACCAATCCTATCACTGCTGCGTTTATGCCACCGTACACACGCTTGATTCTCTTTCGGAGACATATAAATCCGTAGGTTTTAAGATTATTTCTAGTCAGGTATATTCTTAGGCGTTTAATATGGGGTGTTGAGTCCACTGCGTTGAGCAAGGAGTAGCTCTTGTCTATTACATATTTGGCTTATGGAACTGTATCTGTGCTAATTTCAATCTCTGGTTTCATGCAGCACCCCAATTCACCTTTCCCCTCAATCAAGCATAAGTTGGTTTTCTACATTTGAGACCCTGTTCTGTTTTGTATTTCAGTTCTTGTGTAGCCAAGTTTACATTCCGTGTAGTAGTGATATCTTAGGGTGTTTCTTTTTCTGTGTGACTTATTTCAGTTAGAATCATCATACCTGAATCCACTCATTATGCTGCTACGGGCCTGATGACATAGATTTCATTGCTGAGTGATATTGCATTGTACGTAAGTACCACAACTTCTTTATCCATTTTTCGCTTTCTGTGATATTGAACTTGTACCGTAAACGAGGTTCTTGTAAACAGAGCCGTCCCAAACTTTGGGGTGGCTGTGTCTTTTTGATTTTAATTTCCCTAAGCTATAGGACCATAAGTGCAAGTGCCCTAGGCTCTGTTGCTTTGTTTTTTAGATGTTTCAGGAAACACCATACACTTCTCCAGAGTGGCTGCTGGCAATTTACATCCCGCCCATCAGCATAACAAGGCTCCCAGTTCTCCATGGCCTGTCCTGCCTTTCTGGATTTTACACTTTTTTCAGATGGCCCTTTTGACTGGGGGGCAGTGAGACTTCATTGTAGTGCAGATATCCTTTGCAAGCTTGCTTGGTTGGCCAAAAAGGGCGTATGCGTTTTTTCCTGAATATATTCAGGAAAATATATATTTCCTGAATATATTCAGGAAAAAACGCATACGCCCTTTTTGGCCAAGTGCATCATTGTGGACGTTCTGCCTCTTTTCCTATGCTTTACATGCAATTCCAGTGTACCTCCTGAAATCGATTTCCTGCAATTCTGCCCCGCTTTCAAGTCCTCTTGGCAGCCTTACTTCAATATATTTTTGGACGATAGCTGTCATTTATAACTCTGCAGGTTTGTGAATTACAGTGCCCCTGAGCTCCTTTCTTCAACTCGCTTTTTTGTGAGCTGGCCGCAACACCACAGGATTGCTTCAGGCCCTAGTGTGGATCCGGCGCGGCACGCTGTGCCTTTGGTTAATTCCTCTTCCTGGTGGGAAATGAGAGTTAAATTTGCCCGTCCAGACACCTCCAGCTAGTTTATCATTGGTTCTCCCTATTCCTGTACATTTTCCGCACAAATTGCAAACTGGGCCATACAGGAGGTTAAAGGCACTGACTCTCCAAGTGGAGAGAGTGTTAGTAAAGCGTCTGGAGTGTTGCACCCGAGTACCAGGGGACGAAAACTGAGACACATTTGAACACGTTTCCTGATCACACGGTGGATCATACTCTGTGTTCCACATGCATGTTTTAGCTGAAGGAAGAATCCCTTAAACTTGGAGAGTTGATACCCATGGAATGGGTACCATGCAATATGACTTCAAAGGGTCTGCATTTGCTCACCGAACCTCACCAATCCTATCACTGCTGCGTTTATGCCGCTGTACACACGCTTGATTCTCTTTCGGAGACATATAAATCCGTAGGTTTTAAGATTATTTCTAGTCAGGTATATTCTTAGGCGTTTAATATGGGGTGTTGAGTCCACTTCGTTGAGCAAGGAGTAGCTCTTTTCTATTGCATATTTGGCTTATGGAACGGTATCTGTGCTAATTTCAATCTCTGGTTTCATGCAGCACCCCAACTCACCTTTCCCCTTAAGCAAGCATAAGTTGGTGTTCTACATTTGAGAACCTGTTCTGTTTTGTAATTCAGTTCCTGTGTAGCCAAGTTTATATTCCGTGTAGTAGTGATATCTTATGATGTTTCTTTTTCTGTGTGACTTATTTCACTTAGAATCATCGTACCTGAATCCACTCATTATGCTGCGACGGGCCTGATGACAAGATTTCATTGCTGAGTGATATTGCATTGTACGTAAGTACCACAACTTCTTTATCCATTTTTCGGTTTTGTGATATTGAACTTGTACCGTAAACAAGATTCTTGTAAACAGAGCCGTCCCAAACTTTGGGGTGGCTGTGTCTTTTTGATTTTAATTTCCCTAAGCTATAGGACCATAAGTGGAAGTGCCCTAGGCTCTGTTGCTTGTTTTTTAGATGTTTCAGGAAACACCATACACTTCTCCAGAGTGGCTGTTGGCAATTTACATCCCGCCCACCAGCATAACAAGGCTCCCAGTTCTCCATGGCCTGTCCTGCCTTTCTGGATTTTACACTTTTTTCAGATGGCCCTTTTGACCGGGGGGCAGTGAGACTTCATTGTAGTGCAGATTTCCTTTACAAGCTTGCTTGGTTGGCCAAAAAGGGCGTATGCGTTTTTTCCTGAATATATTCAGGAAAAAACGCATACGACCTTTTTGGCCAAGTGCATCATTGTGGACGTTCTGCCTCTTTTCCTATGCTTTACATGCAATTCCCGTCTACCTCCTGAAATCGGTTTCCTGCAATTCTGCCCCGCTTTCAACTCCTCTTGGCAGCCTTACTTCAATATATTTTTGGACGATAGCTGTCATTTATAACTCTGCAGGATTGTGAATTACAGAGCCCCTGAGCTCCTTTCTTCAACTCGCTTTCTTGTGAGCTGGCCGCAACACTGCAGGATTGCTTCAGGCCGTAGTTTGGTTCCGGCATCGCATGCTGAGCCTTTGGTTAATTCCTCTTCCTGGTGGGAAATGACAGTTAAATTTGCCCGTCCTCACAGCTCCAGCTAGTCTCTCATTGGTTCTCCCTCTTCCTGTTCATCTTACGCAGAAATTGCAAACTGGGCCAAACAGGAGGTTAAAGGCACTGACTCTCCAAGTGGGGAGAGTGTTAGTAAAGCGTCTGGAATGTTGCACCCGAGTACCACGGAACGAAAACTGAGACACATTTGAACACGTTTCCCGATCACATGGTGGATCATTCTCTGGGTTCCACATGCATGTTTTAGCTGAAGGAAGAATCCCTTAAACCTGGAGAGTTGAGACCCATGGAATGGGTACCATGCAATATGACTTCAAAGAGTCTGCATTTGCTCACCGAACTTCACCAATCCTATCACTGCTGCGTTTATGCCACTGTACGCACGCTTGATTCTCTTTCGGAGACATATAAATCCATAGGTTTTAACATTCTTACTAGTCAGGTATATTGTTAGGCGTTTAATATGGGGTGTTGAGTCCACTTCGTTGAGCAAGGAGTAGCTCTTGTCTATTACATATTTGGCTTATGGAACGGTATCTGTGCTAATTTCAATCTCTGGTTTTATGCCGCACCCCAACTCACCTTTCCCCTTAAGCAAGCATAAGTTGGTTTTCTACATTTGAGACCCTGTTCTGTTTTGTAATTCAGTTCCTGTGTAGCCAAGTTTACATTCCGTGTAGTAGTGATACCTTATGATGTTTCTTTTTCTGTGTGACTGATTTCACTTAGAATCATCCTACCTGAATCCACTCATTATGCTGCGACGGGCCTGATGACATAGATTTCATTGCTGAGTGATATTGCATTGTACGTAATTCCCACAACTTCCTTATCCATTTTTCGCTTTCTGTGATATTGAACTTGTACCGTAAACGAGGTTCTTGTAAACAAAGCCGGCCCAAACTTTGGGGTGGCTGTGTCTTTTTGATTTTAATTTCCCTAAGCTATAGGACCATAAGTGGAAGTGCCCTAGGCTCTGTTGCTTTGTTTTTTAGATGTTTCAGGAAACACAATACACTTCTCCAGAGTGGCTGTTGGCAATTTACATCCCGCCCATCAGCATAACAAGGTTCCCAGTTCTCCATGGCCTGTCCTGCCTTTCTGGATTTTACACTTTTTTCAGATAGCCCTTTTGACCGGGGGGCAGTGAGACTTCATTGTAGTGCAGATTTCCTTTGCAAACTTGCTTGGTTGGCCAAAACGGGCGTATGCGTTTTTTCCTGTATATATTCAGGAAAAAACGCATATGCCCTTTTTGGCCAAGTGCATCATTGTGGACGTTCTGCCTCTTTTCCTATGCTTTACATGCAATTCCAGTCTACCTCCTGAAATCGGTTTCCTGCAATTCTGCCCCGCTTTCAGGTCCTCTTGGCAGCCTTCCTTCAATATATTTTTGGAAGATAGCTGTCATTTATAACTCTGCAGGATTGTGAATTACAGTGCCCCTGAGCTCCTTTCTTCAACTCGCTTTCTTGTGAGCTGGCCGCAACACCGCAGGATTGCTTCAGGCCCTAGTGTGGTTCCGGCACGGCACGCTGAGCCTTTGGTTAATTCCTCTTCCTGGTGGGAAATGAGAGTTAAATTTGCCCGTCCACACACCTCCAGCTAGTCTCTCATTGGTTCTCCCTATTCCTGTACATTTTCCGCAGAAATTGCAAACTGGGCCAAACAGGAGTTTAAAGGCACTGACTCTCCAAGTGGGGAGAGTGTTAGTAAAGCGTCTTGAATGTTGCACCCGAGTACCAGGGGACGAAAACTGAGACACATTTGAACACGTTTCCTGATCACACGGTGGATCATACTCTGTGTTCCACATGCATGTTTCAGCTGAAGGAAGAATCCCTTAAACCTGGAGAGTTGAGACCCATGGAATGGGTACCATGCAATATGACTTCAAAGGGTCTGCATTTGCTCACCGAACCTCACCAATCCTATCACTGCTGCGTTTATGCCGCTGTACACACGCTTGATTCTCTTTCGGAGACATATAAATCCGTAGGTTTTAAGATTATTTCTAGTCAGGTATATTCTTAGGCGTTTAATATGGGGTGTTGAGTCCACTTCGTTGAGCAAGGAGTAGCTCTTTTCTATTGCATATTTGGCTTATGGAACGGTATCTGTGCTAATTTCAATCTCTGGTTTCATGCAGCACCCCAACTCACCTTTCCCCTTAAGCAAGCATAAGTTGGTTTTCTACATTTGAGACCCTGTTCTGTTTTGTAATTCAGTTCTTGTGTAGCCAAGTTTACCTTCTGTGTAGTAGTGATATCTTATGGTGTTTCTTTTCCTGTGTGACTTATTTCACTTAGAATCATCATACCTGAATCCACTCATTATGCTGCTACGGGCCTGATGACATAGATTTCATTGCTGAGTGATATTGCATTGTACGTAAGTACCACAACTTCTGTATCCATTTTTCGCTTTCTGTGATATTGAACTTGTACAGTAAACGAGGTTCTTGTAAACAGAGCCATCCCAAAGTTTGGGGAGGCTGTGTCTTTTTGATTTTAATTTCCCTAAGCTATAGGACCATAAGTGGAAGTGCCCTAGGCTCTGTTGCTTTGTTTTTTAGATGTTTCAGGAAACACCATACACTTCTCCAGAGTGGCTGTTGGCAATTTACATCCCGCCCATCAGCATAACAAGGCTCCCAGTTCTCCATGCCAAGTCCTGCCTTTCTGGATATTACACTTTCTTCAGATGGCCCTTTTGACCGGGGGGCAGTGAGACTTCATTGTAGTGTAGATTTCCTTTGCAAGCCTGCTTGGTTGGCGAAAAAGGGCGTATGCGTTTTTTCCTGAATATATTCAGGAAAGAACACATACGCCCTTTTTGGCCAAGTGCATCATTGTGGACGTTCTGCCTCTTTTCCTATGCTTTACATGCAATTCCCGTCTACCTCCTGAAATCGGTTTCCTGCAATTCTGCCCCGCTTTCAAGTCCTCTTGGCAGCCTTACTTCAATATATTTTTGGACGATAGCTGTCATTTATAACTCTGCAGGTTTGTGAATTACAGTGCCCCTGAGCTCCTTTCTTCAACTCGCTTTCTTGTGAGCTGGCCGCAACACCGCAGGATTGCTTCAGGCCCTAGTGTGGTTCCGGCACGGCATGCTGAGCCTTTGGTTAATTCCTCTTTCTGGTGGGAAATGAGAGTTAAATTTGCCCGTCCAGACACCTCCAGCTAGTTTCTCATTGGTTCTCCCTATTCCTGTACATTTTCCGCAGAAATTGCAAACTTGGCCAAACAGGAGTTTAAAGACACTGACTCTCCAAGTGGGGAGAGTGTTAGTAAAGCGTCTTGAATGTTGCACCCGAGTACGAGGGGATGAAAACTGAGACACATTTGAACACGTTTCCTGATCACACGGTGGATCATACTCTGTGTTCCACATGCATGTTTCAGCTGAAGGAAGAATCCCTTAAACCTGGAGAGTTGAGACCCATGGAATGGGTACCATGCAGTATGACTTCAAAGGGTCTGCATTTGTTCACCGAACCTCACCAATCCTATCACTGCTGCGTTTATGCCGCTGTACACACGCTTGATTCTCTTTCGGAGACATATAAATCCGTAGGTTTTAAGATTATTTCTAGTCAGGTATATTCTTAGGCGTTTAATATGGGGTGTTGAGTCCACTGCGTTGAGCAAGGAGTAGCTCTTGTCTATTACATATTTGGCTTATGGAACGGTATCTGTGCTAATTTCAATCTCTGGTTTTATGCAGCACCCCAACTCACCTTTCCCCTTAAGCAAGCATAAGTTGGTTTTCTACATTTGAGACCCTGTTCTGTTTTGTAATTCAGTTCTTGTGTAGCCAAGTTTACATTCCGTGTAGTAGTGATATCTTATGGTGTTTCTTTTTCTGTGTGACTTATTTCACTTAGAATCATCCTACCTGAATCCACTCATTATGCTGCTACGGGCCTGATGACATAGATTTCATTACTGAGTGATATTGCATTGTACGTAAGTACCACAACTTCTTTATCCATTTTTCGCTTTCTGTGATATTGAACTTGTACCGTAAACGAGGTTCTTGTAAACAGAGCCGTCCCAAATTTGGGGTGACTGTGTCTTTTTGAATTTAATTTCCCTAAGCTATAGGACCATAAGTGGAAGTGCCCTAGGCTCTGTTGCTTTGTTTTTTAGATGTTTCAGGAAACACCATACACTTCTCCAGAGTGGCTGTTGGCAATTTACATCCCGCCCATCAGCATAACAAGGCTCCCAGTTCTCCATGGCCTGTCCTGCCTTTCTGGATTTTACACTTTTTTCAGATGGCCCTTTTGACCGGGGGGCAGTGAGACTTCATTGTAGTGCAGATATCCTTTGCAAGCTTGCTTGGTTGGCCAAAAAGGGCGTATGCGTTTTTTCCTGAATATATTCAGGAAAAAACGCATACGCCCTTTTTGGCCAAGTGCATCATTGTGGACGTTCTGCCTCTTTTCCTATGCATTACATGCAATTCCAGTCTACCTCCTGAAATCGATTTCCTGCAATTCTGCCCCGCTTTCAAGTCCTCTTGGCAGCCTTACTTCAATATATTTTTGGACGATAGCTGTCATTTATAACTCTGCAGGTTTGTGAATTACAGTGCCCCTGAGCTCCTTTCTTCAACTCGCTTTCTTGTGAGCTGGCCGCAACACCGCAGGATTGCTTCAGGCCCTAGTGTGGATCGGGCACGGCACGATGAGCCTTTGGTTAATTCCTCTTCCTGGTGGGAAATGAGAGTTAAATTTGCCCGTCCAGACACCTCCAGCTAGTCTCTCTTTCGTTCTCCCTATTCCTGTTCATTTTCCACAGAAATTACAAACTGGGCCAAACAGGAGGTTAAAGGCACTGACTCTCCAAGTGGGGAGAGTGTTAGTAAAGCATCTGGAATGTTGCACCCGAGTACCAGGGGACGAAAACGAGACACATTTGAACACGTTTCCCGATCACACGGTGGATCATACTCTGGGTTCCACATGCATGTTTTAGCTGAAGGAAGAATCCCTTAAACCTGGAGAGTTGAGACCCATGGAATGGGTACCATGCAATATGACTTCAAAGGGTCTGCATTTGCTCACCGAACCTCACCAATCCTATCACTGCTGCGTTTATGCCGCTGTACACACGCTTGATTCTCTTTCGGAGACAAATAAATCCGTAGGTTTTAAGATTATTTCTAGTCAGGTATATTCTTAGGCGTTTAATATGGGGTGTTGAGTCCACTTCGTTGAGCAAGGAGTAGCTCTTGTCTATTACATATTTGGCTTATGGAACGGTATCTGTGCTAATTTCAATCTCTGGTTTCATGCAGCACCCCAACTCACCTTTCCCCTTAAGCAAGCATAAGTTGGTTTTCTACATTTGAGACCCTGTTCTGTTTTGTAATTCAGTTCCTTTGTAGCCAAGTTTACATTCCGTGTATTGGTGATATCTTATGAAGTTTCTTTTTCTGTGTGACTTATTTCACTTAGAATCATCGTACCTGAATCCACTCATTATGCTGCTACGGGCCTGATGACATAGATTTCATTGCTGAGTGATATTGCATTGTACGTAAGTACCACAACTTCTTTATCCATTTTTCGCTTTCTGTGATATTGAACTTGTACCATAAACGAGGTTCTTGTAAACAGAGCCGTCCCAAACTTTGGGGTGGCTGTGTCTTTTTGATTTTAATTTCCCTAAGCTATAGGACCATAAGTGCAAGTGCCCTAGGCTCTGTTGCTTTGTTTTTTAGATGTTTCAGGAAACACCATACACTTCTCCAGAGTGGCTGCTGGCAATTTACATCCCGCCCATCAGCATAACAAGGCTCCCAGTTCTCCATGGCCTGTCCTGCCTTTCTGGATTTTACACTTTTTTCATATGGCCCTTTGACCGGGGTGAAGTGAGACTTCATTGTAGTGCAGATTTCCTTTGAGAGCTTGCTTGGTTGGCCAGAAAGGGCGTATGCGTTTCTTCCTGAATATATTCAGGAAAGAACACATACGCCCTTTTTGGCCAAGTGCATCATTGTGGACGTTCTGCCTCTTTTCCTATGCTTTACATGCAATTCCAGTCTACCTCCTGAAATCGATTTCCTGCAATTCTGCCCCTCTTTCAAGTCCTCTTGGCAGCCTTACTTCAATATATTTTTGGACGATAGCTGTCATATATAACTCTGCAGGTTTGTGAATAACAGTGCCCCTGAGCTCCTTTCTTCAACTCGCTTTCTTGTGAGCTGGCCGCAACACCGCAGGATTGCTTCAGGCCCTAGTGTGGACCCGGCACGGCACGATGAGCCTTTGGTTAATTCCTCTTCCTGGTGGGAAATGAGAGTTAAATTTGCCCGTCCAGACACCTCCAGCTAGTCTCTCTTTCGTTCTCCCTATTCCTGTTCATTTTCCACAGAAATTACAAACTGGGCGAAACAGGAGGTTAAAGGCACTGACTCTCCAAGTGGTGAGAGTGTTAGTAAAGCATCTGGAATGTTGCACCCGAGTACCAGGGGACGAAAACGAGACACATTTGAACACGTTTCCCGATCACACGGTGGATCATACTCTGGGTTCCACATGCATGTTTTAGCTGAAGGAAGAATCCCTTAAACCTGGAGAGTTGAGACCCATGGAATGGGTACCATGCAATATGACTTCAAAGGGTCTGCATTTGCTCACCGAACCTCACCAATCCTATCACTGCTGCGTTTATGCCGCTGTACACACGCTTGATTCTCTTTCGGAGACAAATAAATCCGTAGGTTTTAAGATTATTTCTAGTCAGGTATATTCTTAGGCGTTTAATATGGGGTGTTGAGTCCACTTCGTTGAGCAAGGAGTAGCTCTTGTCTATTACATATTTGGCTTATGGAACGGTATCTGTGCTAATTTCAATCTCTGGTTTCATGCAGCACCCCAACTCACCTTTCCCCTTAAGCAAGCATAAGTTGGTTTTCTACATTTGAGACCCTGTTCTGTTTTGTAATTCAGTTCCTTTGTAGCCAAGTTTACATTCCGTGTATTGGTGATATCTTATGAAGTTTCTTTTTCTGTGTGACTTATTTCACTTAGAATCATCGTACCTGAATCCACTCATTATGCTGCTACGGGCCTGATGACATAGATTTCATTGCTGAGTGATATTGCATTGTACGTAAGTACCACAACTTCTTTATCCATTTTTCGCTTTCTGTGATATTGAACTTGTACCATAAACGAGGTTCTTGTAAACAGAGCCGTCCCAAACTTTGGGGTGGCTGTGTCTTTTTGATTTTAATTTCCCTAAGCTATAGGACCATAAGTGCAAGTGCCCTAGGCTCTGTTGCTTTGTTTTTTAGATGTTTCAGGAAACACCATACACTTCTCCAGAGTGGCTGCTGGCAATTTACATCCCGCCCATCAGCATAACAAGGCTCCCAGTTCTCCATGGCCTGTCCTGCCTTTCTGGATTTTACACTTTTTTCATATGGCCCTTTGACCGGGGTGAAGTGAGACTTCATTGTAGTGCAGATTTCCTTTGAGAGCTTGCTTGGTTGGCCAGAAAGGGCGTATGCGTTTCTTCCTGAATATATTCAGGAAAAAACGCATACGCCCTTTTTGGCCAAGTGCATCATTGTCGACGTTCTGAGTGTTTTCATATGTTTTCAGTGCAATTCCTGTCTACCTCCTGAAATCGGTTTCCTGCAGTTCTGCCTTGCTCTCAGTGCCTCTTCATAGCCTTACCTCAATATACTTTTGGAGAATAGTTGGCCTTTATAACTCTGCAGGTTTTTGAATTGCAGTGGCCCTTAGCTCCATTTTTCAGCTCTTATTTTTGTGATCTTGCCTCATATCCACAGGATTTCTTCAGGCCCTATTCTTCTTCTGGGGTGCCTTGCTCTGCCTTTGGTTAATTCTTCTTCCTGATGTGAAATTAGAGTGACATGTGCCCATTGATACCGCTACAGCTATTTTCTCACTGGTTCCCCCTATTCCCATTCATCCTCCGCACTAACTGCAGACTGTGCGATACCGGAACTTAAAGGCATTGACTCTCCATGTGGAGATGTTGTTAGTAAAGTGGCTGGAATGTTGATCCGGAGCCCCAGGAGAGGAAAATGAGGTGCATTTTAGAAACCTTTCCCGATCATATGGTATACCATCCGCTGGATTTCCCATGCATGGTTTAGCTGTAGGAAGATTCCCTTCAACTTGGAGTGTTGGGACCCTTGGAATAAGTAGCACGAAGTATTGCATTAAACTTTCGGCAGTTGCTCACCAAAGCTCTCCAATCCTTTCAGCCCCAAGTGTCCAGCCTTATGTCTTATCCAGCTGTGGGTTTATATGTGGTCATTCCAGGTTGCATCACAGCCCCTGAGCGAATTTTGTAAGAATTTTTCTCTCTTTCATTGTTTCTGCGTTTTGGTTTTAAAATTTATTTCTATAATGGGGTTTAGCTCATTTTCACTGCTGTGTTTGTGCCGCTCTGCGCACACTTGATTCCCTTATGGAGATATATCAATACATGGGTTTTAAGATTCTTATTACTCAGATATATTTCTCTGCGGTGTATAGGGTGTGTTGAGGCCAGTTCATTGAGCGAGGTGTAGATCTTGTCTGATACCTATTTGGTTTATTGAACGGTATCTGTGCTAATTTCAAACTCTGGTTTTATGCATCACCCCACCTCTCCTTTCCCCTTAAGCTGACATAAGTGTGTTTTCTAAATGTGAGACACTGTTCTGTTTTGTAATTCATTTTTTGTGCAGCCATATTTATCCTCCCTCTATAAGTGATATCTTATGATATGTTTCTTTTTCTGTTTGACTTATTTCAAGTAGTATTATCGGACCTCAATCCACTCTTTATCCTTCTACTAGCCTTATTACATTGATTTCATGGTGAAGAGATATTCCATTGTACATAAGTACCACATTTTCTTTATCCATTGTTCTCTTTCCTGGGATATTTAAGGTGTACTGAAGTTGAGGTTCTTGTAAACAGAGTAGCCCTAAACTGTGGTGTGCTTGTGTCTTGTTGATTTTTAGACTTCCCTAGATATACTCCCGTGATTGGAAGTGCCCTATGCTCTGTTGCTCTGTTTTTTAGATGATTTAGGAACCACCATACACTTCTCCAGAGTGGCTCTCGGCAGTTCACACACTGTCCATCAGCGTATAAAGGCTCCCTGTTCTCCATGGCCTGTCCTGCATTTCTGGTGTTTACAATTTTTTCGGATGGCCCTTTTGACCGGTGGGAAATGAGACTTCTTTGTTGTGCACATTTGCATTGCTTGCTTGCTTGGTTGCCCATAAAGTGCGTATGCGTTTTTTCCTGGATATATTCAGGAACTAACGCATACTCCCTTTTGGGCCAACTGCATCATTGTCGAAATTCTGCCGCTTTTCATGTGCTTTAAAGGCGAGTCCAATCTATCTCTTGAAATCTGTTTCTTGCAATTCTGTCTTGCATTCAGATCCTCTTCTTTGCCTTACCTCAACATATTTTTGGACGTTAGTTTTCATTTATAACTCTGCAGGTTTGTGAATTGCAGTGACCCTGAGCTCCATTTTTTAAGTTGCTCTTTTGTGAGCTGGCCTCAAAACCGCAGGATTGCTTCAGGCCCTATTTTGGCTCCGGCGAGGCGGGCTGAGCCTTTTTTTAATTCTTATTCTTAATGGGAAATTAGAGTGACATGTGCCCGTCCAAACCCCTACAACTATTCTCTCATTGTTTCCCCCTCTTCCCGTTCATCCTCCTCACAATTTGCAAAATGTGTGAAACAGAAGTTTAAATGTGCTGATTCTCTAAGTGGGGAGATTCTAAGTAACGTGGCTGGAATGATGAACAGGAGCACCAGGAGAGGATAAATGAGGTGCATTTTAGACACATCTCCCGATCACATGGTGTACAGTCCTCTGGGTTTTCCATGCATGTTTTAGCTGTAGGAAGATTCCTTGAACCTGCAGATTTGGGACCCATTGAATGGGTACCAGGTAGTATTACTTTAAAGGGTGTGCATTTCCTCACCCAACCTCACATTTCTCTTAGCGTGAACAGTTTCCAGCCTTATGTCTCATCCTGCTGTGGGTCTAGATGTGTTCAATCCATGTTGCATCACCGTCCCTGAGGAAAAGTTGTAAGAGGTTTTCTCTGTCTCTCTGTCGTTTATTTTTTTCAATTTATTACTATATTGGTTACAGCTGATTTTCAAAGCTCTGTTTCTTGCTGCTGTACATCCACTTGATTCACGTACAGAGAGACATCAATAAATTCTTTTTCAGATTCTTACCAGTCATAGATATTCTTTTCCGGTGACTTGAGTGTGCTGAGTGCAGTTCTTTTAGCTACCGTGTAGGCCTTGTTGATTATCAGTTTGGTATTTGGAATGGTATCTTTGCTAATTTCAACCTCCTGGATGATGCCTCACCCCTCCCCACCTTTCCCGTTTAGCAGCCTTACGCGTGTTTTCTACATATTTGACTATGTTTTTGTTTTGTAATTTATTTCATGTGTAGCCATTTTGGATTCCACCTTTAAGTGATATCTTATGATATGTGTCTTTTTCTTTTTGAATTATGTCACTTAGAATGATCATACGTAACTCCTCCGGAGTTGTTACAACTGGCCATATTTCATTGATTTCCAGGCTGAGTAATATTCCACTCTACATAAGTACCACATCTCTATCCATTTTTTCCCTCCAGAGACATTTAAGTTATATCCTAGTCGAGGATCTTTTAAACAGAGAGGCAGTAAACATTGGGGTGCCTGTGTCCTCTCGATTTTTGTTTTTCCCAAGATATACGCCCATGAGTGCAAGTGCCCTATGCTCTGTAGCTCATTTTTTAGATGCTTTAGTAAACACAATACACTTCTCCAGAATGGCCGTTGGCAATATACATTTCCACTATAAGCCTCACAGGGCTCCCTCTTCTCCTTGCCCTGTCCTGCATTTCTGGCGTTTACACTTTATGAGGATGGCTCTTCTGACTGATGCGAAGTGATATCTTTTGTAGTATTGATTTCCAGTGCCCACCTGTTTGGTTGGCTAAAAAAGTGTATGCCCTTTTCTTGAATATATACAGAAAAAAACGCATACAGCCTTTTTGGCCAACTGCAATGTCGGCAATGTTCAGCCCCTTTTCTTGTGCTTAATGGCGAGTCCTTTCTACCTCCTCAAATCCCTTTCCTGCCATTCTCCCTTGCTTGCCAATCCTTTTCTCTGACTTTCCTCAAGACATTTTTCAGTGATAGATATTTTCAACTCTGCAGTTTCGTGAATTTTACTGCCCCTGAGTTCCATTGTTCAACTTGTGTTTATGGGAACTGGCCACAAAGCAGTGGGATTTCCTCAAGCCCTATACTGTTTCCATGGGCAACCCTAGCCTTTGGTCAATTCATCTTCCTGATTGGAAATTAGAGTGACATGTGCCTGTCTGAACACCTAGGACTTGTCTCTCATTGTTCCTCATCCTTCCGCTTCATCCTCTGGACAAATTCCAAACTGTACGCAACAGGATGTTGACAGTGTTGACATCTCCAAGTGGGGAGACTGTTAGTAAAGACGCTGGAGGGGTGAACCCGAGCACCAGGAGATGAGGAGATGAGATGCCTTTTCCAAACTCTTCCCGATCAGACGGTATACCATCCTCTGGATGTGACAGACATGTTTTAGCAGTAGGAAGAGTCCCATTCATGTAAGGAGAACACCAGGGCTTTTTCAAAATCAGTGTCTCCCCGAAACCCAAACTGGGGAGTTTTTTAAGCTACGGCTACACATATGTTCATTAAGGGCCTTGGGAAGTAGGCAGAGTCCAAACTTTAGATGACTGAAGTCTTCAGGGTCAGAAGCACTCACCACCGGCTTCCCTTAGGTTACACTTTAACTGTCATTGATAGATGATGTCAATAAAAATATCTATTCTTTTTCCGATTATTTCCCCTTATAGGTTATTGCACAATATTGAGTGTAGTTCCCTGTGCTATACAGTAGTTCCTTGTTGATGATCTATTTTATACATAGCAGTGTGTATGTGTTAATTCCAAACTGTTAATTTATCCCTCCTCCCACCTTTCCCCTTTGGTAATAATAAATTATAAGATTTTATACTTCTCAGAAATGGGGGAGCTGAAAGAGAGGTATCATTTTCAATGGAAAAGCATTTAAAACAAGATTGAAGCTTTAACCAAGATTATTAGATGTACATCCTTGGAAAGAAATCACTTCATTTCTCTAATATTGACCTGACAAATAAGACAAACCTTTTCACTGAACTTGCTTATAATAAAGTGATGGAAATATCAAATGGAAGTGTTAGAAACATCTTATTTTACCCGAGCCTTATAAACTGTTCTATGTTAACTACAGTTTGGCTCACACATCTGTTCATTGAAGTTACAATAGTCTCAATTTCTGTTACTGATCCTCCAGAGTGGACCCCAACAAGGGTCCCCCTGCCCAGTGTCATTGGGGCCAACAGATCGAGACTGAGTTTGGTTCCCAAGCAAAGGAAACTTTATATTTTCATCAGAGAATGGAGAGGTGAGAGCATGCACTACCCCGTGGGCTGTGGGCTGGGCTGCTGTGTAGAGATCCTGTCAGAGTCAGTGGGAGGGAGGGGGCGGAGCTCTCAAGGGCCGGGTTGGCTGCAGCTCAGGCTCTATATCTCGGAGTCTGCACTGGGCCCCAGGAGCTGAGGTGTCGACCCAGCCATTCTGCACCAGGAAATCTGGTCTGAAGTGCCGGGTGTGGAACCTCTGCATGCGGGACCCTAGGAGCACGTGAAATTAGACAAAGCACAAAGGATAAAAAAGGTCAGACTTGACTTTATTGCCCACATTCTATTTTTATCTCCCAGGGATTTTTAATGGGCTTTGCTGGGGACAAACCCCTCCTCTGCCTTTTGTCCCGTTCCTCATTCTTGGAGTGCTGAGGGTGCAGACCCTTCTTCTGTAACTGCTGAGTGCTGAGTTGGGAGCCCTCATACCAGGGGACGAGGGTCAGAACTTCTCCCCAGCAGCCTCCAGGTGACGTTGATTGGCCCCAGGACCCCTGCCTCCCTGCTCGTCCGCCTGAGCACCAGCATTGGAAGTGTTATAGATTCTAATGACCTTTAAGGGTCCAGGAAAGAGATGTGCAGAGACGCTGTGGGGGCCGGTTTCACCCCGCCCCACATTTGTTCGGCCACCTTAGGCTGACCGTTTCTGCCAGCCTAGATGCTCTGACCAGTAGTCTGCTCTTTCTTCAATTAGGCCCCTGAATTAACGTAAAAACAGCACCAGGTGTCAGAGCCCTGCCCGCTCAACTCCCAGACAGTCCAGGGTCAGTGGTGATCAAGGACCATGATGGCCACTGAGTCAACAGCCTTTTGAAGTAAACAGGAGTCCAGCCGGTCTTATTGGCCACCATCATCACGGTGTCTGTAGGCTTTTCTATGGTGACAGTGTGATATACGGTTCCCCCACCAAGATTATTAGCTCCCCTCCGGGTGCAGGAAGTCCTGCAAGCAGTAGTCTACTCCTTCGGGACACACTCTTGTTGTTTTATGAGAGAAACTCCAGGTCAAGTGATGTTCACACGAGTCGTCATGGTGCCCTGTTGCCCCCGGTTATCTCTCTGGATGTTGGAGTTGGAGGGCCTCCTCACTCGAGGTCGGTGTGCCCACGGAGCGAACCCTGCAACTTCAGGGCATGGTTGGTGATTAGGATCACCACGTGGGGTCCTTTTCCCTTAGGAGGGAGGTGGCCTTTTGGGCTGCTGATTTCCAGGTTTTTAGATACCGCCAGTATCTTGGCCAGATGTGGCAGTGGGCCAAGCCCCTTGGTGACTGTAGTTTATCCTACCTGGATGGCATTCTTGCGTTGTTCCATTTCAAGTGGTCCCAGTTTTTGCACTAATTCTCCAATGGCGATTCACCTTTCACCGGGAATGGAAAGGTCAAAGGGTTTAGCTCAATTAGGGAGTTCCAGGGCAAGGGTCTGAATTGACTGCTCTTTCCATTCTTGAAAGGCCACTTCTGGATTCTGTTCAAAAGGATCATCATCTTTTCCTTTCAGTGTTTCATATAGAGGCCCAGCTAGTAGACTGTAGTTAGGGATCCAGAAGCAGCAAACCCTGGCCTCCCCAGGAACCCCTAAGCTGTCTTCTAGTTTTAGAAAGGGGTAAGGCTGCAAATGGTTTCTTCCCTTTCCTGGGATGGGCTTCTCTGACCTTGTGTGAGAATGAAGCCCAGGCAGGTCACTGCAGTCTGTGATATTTGAGCTTTTTCTTGGACAACTTCTATCCTTTATTGGCTTGGTAGTTCAGAGGCCTCCTTAGTAGGGCTGGCGATCAGAATGTCGTCTGCATATTGAAGGAGGGTTTCCTTTTCCAGAGGTAGAACTTTTCGGTCGTTAGCTAAGCTTTCCCCAAAGATGGTGTGGGAATTTTTGAACCCTTGGGGCAAGACGGCCCGGAAGTATTGTTTTAGTTGTATGTTGAGTCCTGCCACTCACAAGCCAAAATTTCTTGTGACTCTGGGACTAATGGAATACAAAAGAAGGCATCATTGAAGACTAATACAGAATACCATGTCCTGGTGGTTGGTAGAATGACCAGCAGGGTGTAGGGATCAGGAGCAACTGGAGGTATATCCTCGGTGGCTTCACTGACTGTCCTGACATCCTTTACCAGGTCCCCAGCAACCCATGGGGCTCTCGTGGTCAGGCCAATCCCAGGATATGGAGCTCTCCTGGGCAGGTACCCCACCCCCAACCCAGCCCACGGGGCTCTCATGGTCAGGCCCCTCCCAGGATACAGAGCTACCCTTGCAAGGTACCGTGGCAGGGCTGGGCACACAGGAACCGTGCACATAGCCCTCATTGAAGAGCACCCCCAGCTCACCTGTCGCTCAGAGCTGACACAGAGCACCTCAGAGCAGGACTTGAACTAACAAACAGCAGCTCCGACAGGTCTGTGACCCTGGGCATCACTCTGTGTGGCCTCCCTCCACCTGGTCTTCCAGAGACTTCCACTGCACCCAGGGCACCAGGCCTCTGTCTCCAACCACCACCCACCCCTCCTCTCCCTGACTCCTGGGTTCCTCTCATTAGGAGAGGGTTTTCTTGAAGTTGTCTCCCACTCATGGGCCAGATAAAATGATTAGAAAACAAGCCAAAGCTGCAGCCCCTTGTCTATCCTGACTCTCAGGAGCCCACACCTGTTCCTTGGACCTGGCCGGTTCAGCAAGTTCCATTTTCTGCAACTGTGAGCCCCTGAGGGGTGATGATTGGCTGACCTGGGCAGCCTTACCATGCCGGCCAGCCCTCCCCAGGTGTGCCTGGGTTGAGATCAATATAAATACCACTCCAGGCAGCAAAAGCCCCTGCAGCTGTGCCTGACGCCATTTTCTCTGCCCTGTCAGCAGTCTCGGGGCTGGGCTGGTGGGAGGGAGTGAGAGGCCACGGCTTTGTGGGTGGCCCAGTGTGAGTGGGGCTCTGCTGGACTTTCTGCAGCAGTTGCCAGGCTGCCACCTGCTAAAGAAGAGGATGTGTCACCCATACCTGCTGCTGGAATTTCTCCCTGGGCAGAGGTGAGGAAGGAAAAAAGCAGTGGGGGCAGGGACAGGACGGGTATCTCAGGCAGGGAAATGGAAATCTTCCAGAAGAGCACCCAGGGCCAGGACCATCCTGGCTGGCCTGCAGGCACCAAGTCAGCTGGCATGCTGTCACTCGTGTGGCTCCATGGCCCTTCCTCTAGGCTTTCAAGTCCTTGTATATATTCAGGTGTTTTACCTGGGAAGGGCGGGAACAGTTCAGCAGCAACTGGCCTGGGGTTCAGCTCACGTTTACTCACAGATGCCTCGGCACGGTGCCCCAGCTTTGCAATGAGGACGCTTGTTGTGTGGGGGCTGCTGGCTGAATGGGAGACGATTCCCCACCACTGACCAACTTCAGAATTGTTTACAACTGGAGCAAGTGCCCTGATACGGTTTTCCTCTGAGTAACTGGTGGGTTCTGTTTTTTTTTTCTCTTTTTCGTTTTTGGTTCAAGGTAGATTTTATTCCTCTTTTTTGTATTTACAGATATAAGCATGGAAATAATTTATTCATATAAATACATGTATGTGAAGGGAATAATTGTTTTTTCTGTTTTATTTTTTAAATTTTATTTCTTTTTAATTTTGAATTTTATTTTATATTTTTATACAGCAGGTTCTCATTGGTTATCTATTTTATACATATAAATGTTTACATGCCAATCCCAATCTCTCAACTCCTCCCACCACCACCCCTCCAAGAGCTTTCCCCCCTTGTTGTCCATACGATTGTTGTCTACATCTGTTGCTCTATTTATGCCTTGCAAAACGGTTAATCTGTACAGTTTTTCTAGGTTCCACATATATGCATGAATATACAAGATTTGTTTTTCTCTTTCTGACTTACTTCACTCTGTATGACAGTCTCTAGATCCATCGACGTCTCTACAAATGACCCAATTTCATTCCTTTCATGGCTTAGTAATATTCCATTTTATATATGTACCACATCTTTATGCATTCGTCTGTCTGTGGGCATTTAGGTTGCTTCCATTACCTCGATATTGTAAATAGTGATGCAATGAACATTGCGGTGAATGTCTCTTTTTGATTTATGGTTTTGTCTGGGTATATGTCCAGTCCTGGGATTGCTGTATCATATGGTAATTCTATTATTAGTTTCTTAAGAAACTCCATATTGTTCTCCATAGTGACTGTATCAATTTATATTCCCAACAATAGTGGAAGAGGCTTCCTTTTCTCCACACCCTTTCCAGCATTTGTTGTTTGTAGATTTTCAGATGATGCCCATTCTAACAGGTGTGAGGTGATACCTCATTGTTGAGTCCATTTCGTTGAGCGAGGGGTAGGTCTTGTCTATTACGTATTTGGCTTATGGAACGGTATCTGTGCTAATTTCAAACTCTGGTTTTATGCAGCACCCCAACTCACCTTTCCCCTTAAGCAAGCATAAGTTGGTTTTCTAAACTTGAGACCCTGTTCTGTTTTGTAATTCAGTTCATGTGTAGCCAAGTTTACATTCCGTGCATTAGTGATACCTTATGATGTTTCTTTTTCTGTGTGACTTATTTCACTTAGAATCATCATGCCTCAATCCACTCATTATGCTGGTACAGGCCTGGTGACACAGATTTCATTGCTGAGTGGTATTCTGTTGTACATAAGTACCGCAACTTCTTTATCAATTATTTGTTCTCTGGGATATTTAACTTGTACTGTAGAAGAGGCTCCTGTAAACAGAGCCGTTGTAAATTTTGGGGTGGCTGTGTCTTTTTGATTTTAATTTCCCTAAGCTATAGGACCATAAGTGGAAATGCCCTAGACTCTGTTGCTTTGTTTTTCAGATGTATCAGGAAACACCATACACTTCTCCAGAGTGGCTGTTGGCAATGTACATCCCGCCCATCAGCATAACAAGGCTCCTTTTTCCCCATGGCCTGTCTTGCCTTTCTGGATTTTACACTTTTCTCAGATGGCCCTTTAGACCGGGGGGAAGTGACACTTCATAGTAGTTCGGATTTCCATTGCAAGCTTGCTTGGTTTGCCAAAAAGGGCGTATGTGTTTTTTCCTGAATATATTCAGGAACAAACTCATACGCCCTTTGTTGCCAAGTGCATCATTGTCGATGTTCTGCCTCTTTTCCTATGCTTTAAATGCAAATCCAGTCTACCTCCTGAAATCGGTTTCCTGCAATTCTGCCCCGCTTTCAAGTCCTCTTCACAGCCTTACTTCAATATATTTTTGGACGTTATCTGTCATTTATAACTCTGCAGGTTTGTGAATTACAGGGCCCCTGAGCTCCTTTCTTCAACTCGCTTTCTTGTGAGCTGGCCGCAAACCCGCAAGACTGCTTCAGGCCCTAATCTGCTTCTGGCAGGGCACGCTGAGCCTTTGGTTAATTCCTCTTCCTGGTGGGAAATGAGTGTTAAATATGCCCGTCCAGACACCTACCTCACTCTCAACCCCTTGGTGATGTGGGTCCTCTGGTTTGTGGCCACTTTTGCTGGGTTCCTCACCTTTCGATGATGTGGCCCCACTAGTGTGAGGACACTCCTGCTTGGTTCTCATCCACGTGGTTATGTGGACCCCCTGGTGAGAGTCTGTTCCTGGCTTTGTTCCTCACCCACCTGTGAGGGAGACCCTCTGCTGATAGGTCACTCCTGCATGGCTGGCACACATTGCCTTGGTGAAGTCAGCCGTGTGGTGGCAGTTGGAGCGTGCTGGGAATCTCTTCCCCCCGGTGATGAGGGCCCTCTTGCATCAGGCCCTGACTGCTGGGCTCACCAACTTTTCTTAGTGAGCCCAGTGATGCTTTGGCACTCCTCTTAGGATCCCATCTCCATGGGGATGTGGGCCTTCTGCTCTGAGGTCCCAACGGCTGGGTTGTTCACATTTTCATGATGTGGGCTCTCTGGTGTTAGTTCACAGAAGCCTGGATCCCATAGCCTCTGTGCTCTTGGCCGCCTGCTGGGAGGTTCCAACTGCTGGATTCCTCACTTTTTTAAATTTTTGGGCCCTCTGTTGTGAGGATCCTCCTGCCTGCCTCACTCCCAGCCCCTTCGTGATGTGTGTCGTCTGGTTTGAGGCCACATGTGCTGGGTTCCTCACCTTTCGATGATGTGGGACCAATGGTCTTAGGAGACTCCTGCCTGGTTCACAACCCCTTGGTGATGTGGGCCCTCTGTTGAGAGTCTGATCCTGGCTGGGTTCCTCACCCATCTGTGAGGTGGGCCGTCTGCTGTGAGGTCAGTCCTGCCTGGCTTGCTCACCTCGCCTTGTGGACATGAGCCCTCTGGTGGCACTTGGAGCGTGCAGGGCGCCTCCTCCTCTCGGTGATGACGGCCCTCTGGCGTCAGGCCCTAAATGGTGGGCTCCCCACATTTTCTGATGTGCGCCCAGTGGTGCGAGGACACTCCAGCCAGGTTCCCATTCCCATGGGGATGTGGGCCTTCTGCGCTGAGGTCTCAACTCCTGGGTTGCTCACAGTTTTGTGATGTGGGCCCTCTGCTGTGAGTTCACTGTGGCCTGGATCCCATAGCCTCGGTGTTCTGGGCCGCCTGCTGGAAGGTCTAAATGCTGGAATCCTCACGTTTTTTATATTATGTGCCCTGTGTTGTGAGGCTACTCCTGCCTGCCTCACTCCAAGGCCCTTGGTGATGTGGGTCCTCTGGTTTGAGGACACATGTGCTGGGTTCCTCACCTTAAGATGATGAGGCCCCACTGGTGTGAGGATAATCCTGACTGGGTCCCATCCCCTTTGTGATGTGGGCCCTCTGGTGAGAGTCTGATCCTGGCTGGGTTCCTCACCCATCTGTGAGGTGGGCCCTCTACTATCAGGTAACTCTTGCCTGGGTTGCTCACCTCGCCTTGTTGACATGAGCCCTCTGGTGGCAATTGGACCCTGCTGGGAGCCTCCTCAGCTCTGTGATGAGGGCCCTCTGACGTCAAGCCCTAACTGCTGGGCTCCCCAACTTTTCTTAGTGAGCCCAGTGTTGCTCAAGCACTCCTTTTAGGTTCCCATCCCCATGGGGATGTGGGCCTTCTGCTCTGAGGTTCCAACGGCTGGGTTGATCACAATTTCATGATGTGGGCTCTCTGGTGTTAGTTCACTGTGGCCTGGATCCCATAGCCTCTGTGGTCTTGGCTGCCTGCTGGGAGGTTCCAACTGCTGGATTCCTCAACTTTTGTATTCTATGGGTCCTGTGTTGTGATGCTCCTCCTGCCTGCCTCACTCGCAACCCCTTCGTGATGTGGGTCTTCTGGTTTGAGGCCACATGTGCTGGGTTAGGCAACTTTCAATGATGTGGCCCCACTGGTGTGAGGACACTCCTGCCTGGTTCCCATCCCCTTGGTGATGTGGGCCTTCTGGTGACAGTCTTATCCTGGCTGGGTTCCTCACTCTTCTGTGAGGTAGGCCCTCTGCTGTGAGGTCAATCCTGCCTGACTTGCACACATCACCTTGGCGACGTGGGCCCTCTGTTGGCACATGGAACCTGCTGGGAGCCTCCTGCCCTCGGTGATGACGGCCCTCTAGCATCAGGCTCTAACTGCTGGGCTCCCCACGTTTTCTGATGTGAGCCCAGTGATGCCAGGACACTCCTGTCAGGTTCCCATCCCCATGGGGATGTGGGCTTTCTGCTCTGAGGTCCCAATGCCTGGGTTGCTCACAGTTTCATGATGTGGGCTCTCTGCTCTTAGTTCACTCCTGCCTGCATCCCATAGCTTCTGTGCTCTCGGCCGCCTGCTGGGAGGTTCCAAATGCTGGATTCCTCACTTTTTTTATTCTTTGGGCCCTCTGTTTTTAGGCTACTCCTACCTGCCTCACTCCCATCCCCTTTGTGATGTATGTCCTCTGATATGAGGCCACATGTGCTGGGTTCCTCACCTTTCGATGATGTGGCCCCACTGGTGGGAGGACAGTCCTGACTGGTTCCCATCCCCTTGGTGTTGTGGGCCCTCTGGTGAGAGTCTCATCCTGCCTCGGTTCCTCACCCTTCTGTGAGATAGGCCCTCTGCTGTGAGGTCACTACTGCCTGGCTGGCGCATGCCACCTTGTAGACGTGGGCCCTCTGTTGGCAGTTGGAACCTGCTGGGAGTCTCCTCCCCTCAGTTATGAGGGCCCCCTGGCGTCAGGCCCTAACTGCTGGGCTCCTAACATTTTCTGATATGTGCTAAGTGGTGCAAAGCCACTCCTGCCAGGTTCCCATCCCAATGGGGATGTGGGCCTTCTGTTCTGAGGTCCCAACAGCTGGGCTGCTCACAGGTTCATGATGTGGGCCCTCTGCTGTGAGTTCACTGCGGCCTGGATCCCATAACCTCGGTGCTCTGGGCCACTTGCTGGGAGGTTCCAACTGCTGGATTCCTCAACTTTTATATTCTATGGACCCTGTGTTGTGAGGCCAGTCCTGCCAGCCTCATTCCGAACCCCTTGGTGATGTGGTTCCTCTGGTTTGAGGACACATGTGCTGGGATCCTCACCTTTCGATGATGTTGTCCCACTGGTGTGGGGACACTCCTGCCTGGTTCCCATCCCCTTGGTGATGTGGGCCCTCTGGTGAGAGTCTGATCCTGGCTGTGTTCCTCACCCTTCTGTGAGGTGGGCCCTCTGCTGTGAGGTCACTCCTGCCAGACTGGCACACATCACCTTGGCGACGTTGGCCCTCTGGTGGCAGCTGGAGCCTGCTGGGAGCCTCCTCCTCTCGGTGATGAGTGCCCTCTAGCGTCAGGCCCTAACTTCTGAGCACCCCACGTTTTCTGATGTGAGCCCAGTGATGCCAGGACACTCCTGTCATGTTCCCATCACCATGGGGATGTGGGCCTTCTGCTCTGAGGTCCCAATGTCTGGGTTGCTCACAGTTTCATGATGTGGGCTGTCTGGTGTTAGTTCACTCTGGCCTGGTTCCTCTAGCCTCTGTGCTCTGGGCCGCCTGCTGGGAGGTTCCAACTGCTGGATTCCTCACCTTTCTTATTTTTGGGCCCTCTGTTATGAGGCTCCTCCTGCCTGCCTCACTCCCAGCCCCTTGGTGATGGGTGTCCTATGGTTTGAAGCCACATGTTCTGGGTTCCTCACCTTTAGATGATGTGGCCCTACTCATGTGAGGACACTCCTGCCTGGTTCCAATCCATTTGGTGATGTGGGCCCTCTGGTGCGAGTCTGATCCTGACTGGGTTCGTCACACTTCTCTGAGGTGGGCCCTCTGCTGTGAGGTCATTCGTGCCTGGTTGGCACACATCGCCTTGGCGACGTCAGCCCTCTGGTGGCAGTTGGAGCCTGCTGGGAGCCTCCTTCCCTTGGTGATGAGGGTCCTCTGGCGTCAGGCCCTAACTGCTGGTCGCCCAAAATTTTCTGATACGTTCTCAGTGGTGCGAGGACACTCCTACCAGAATTCCATCCCCATGGGGATGTGGGCCTCCTGCTCTGAGGTCCCAATGGCTGGGTTGCTCAGTTTCATGACATGGGCCCTCTTCTGTGAGTTCACTGTGGCCTGGATCCCATGGCCTCGGTGCTCTGGGCCGCCTGCTGGGAGGTTCCAACTGCTGGATTCCTCACTTTTTTATTCTATGGGCCCAGTGTTGTGAGGCTACTCCTGCCTGCCTCACTCCGAGGTCCTTGGTGATGTGGGTCCTCTGGTTTGAGGACACATGTGCTGAGTACCTCAGCTTTTGATGATGTGGCCCCACTGATGTGAAGACACTCCTGCCTGGTTCCCATCCCCTTGGTGATGTGGGCCCTCTGGTGAGAGTCTGATGTTGGCTGGGTTTCTCACCCTTCTGTGAGGTGGGACCTCTGCTGTGAGGTAACTCCTGCCTGGCATGCTCACGTTGCCTTGGCAATGTGAGCCCTCAGGTGGCAGTTGGAGCCTGCTGGGAATCTCCTCCCCTCAGGTATGAGAGCTCTGGATAAAACACATATGCCCTTTTTGGCCAAGTGCATTATTTTCCAAGTTCTGTCTCTTTTCCTATGCTTTAAGAGCTACTCCCGTGTACGTTCTGAAATCAGTTTCCAGCAATTCTGCCCCGCATTCAAGTCCTCTTCGCAGCCTTACTTCAGTATAATTTTGGATGATAGCTGTCATTTATAACTCCGCAGGTTTCTGAATTACAGTGCCCCTGAGCTCCTTTCTTCAACTCGCTTTCTTGTGAGCTGGCCGCAACACCGCAGGATCTCCTCAGGCCCTAATCTAGTTCCAGCATGGCACGCGGAGCCTTTGGTTCATTTATCTTCCTGGTGGGAAATGAGAGTTAAATTTGCCCGTCCAGACACCTACAGATAGTCTCCCATTGCTTCTCCTTATTCCTGTTCATCTTCCGAAGAAATTGCAAACTGGGCCAAACAGGAGGTTAAAGGCACTGACTCTCCAAGTGGGGAGAGTGTTAGTAAAGCGTCTGGAATGTTGCACCCGAGTACCAGGGGACGAAAACTGAGACACATTTGAACACGTTTCCCGATCACACGGTGGATCATACACTCCGTTCCACATGCATGTTTTAGCTGAAGGAAGAATCCCTTAAACCTGGAGAGTTGAGACCCATGGAATGGGTACCATGCAATATGACTTCAAAGGATCTGCATTTGCTCACCGAACCTCACCAATCCTATCACTGCTGCGTTTATGCTGCTGTACAGACGCTTGATTCTCTTTCGGAGACATATAAATCCAAAGGTTTTAAGATTATTACTAGTCAGGTATATTCTTAGGCGTTTAATATGGGGTGTTGAGTCCACTTCGTTGAGCAAGGAGCAGCTCTTGTCTATTACATATTTGGCTTATGGAACGGTATCTGTGCTAATTTCAATCTCTGGTTTCATGCAGCACCCCAACTCACCGTTCCCCTTAAGCAAGCATAAGTTGGTTTTCTACATTTGAGACCCTGTTCTGTTTTGTAATTCAGTTCCTGTGTAGCCAAGTTTACATTCCGTGTATTAGGGATATCTTATGATGTTTCTTTTTCTGTGTGACTTATTTCACTTAGAATACTCGTACCTGAATCCACTCACTATGCTGCTACGGGCCTGATGACATAGATTTCATTGCTGAGTGATATTGCATTGTACGTAAGTACCACAACTTCTTTATCCATTTTTCGCTTTCTGTGATATTGAACTTGTACCGTAAACGAGGTTCTTGTAAACAGAGCCGTCCCAAACTTTGGGGTGGCTGTGTCTTTTGATTTTAATTTCCCTAAGCTATAGGACCATAAGTGGAAGTGCCCTAGGCTCTGTTGCTTTGTTTTTTGGATGTTTCAGGAAACACCATACACTTCTCCAGAGTGGCTGCTGGCAATTCACATCCCGATCATCAGCATAACAAGGCTCCCAGTTCTCCATGGCCTGTCCTGCCTTTCTGGATTTTACACTTTTTTCAGATGGCCCTTTTGACCGGGGGGCAGTGAGACTTCATTGTAGTGCAGATTTCCTTTGCAAGCTTGCTTGTTTGGCCAAAAAGGGCGTATGCGTTTTTTCCTGAATATATTCAGGAAAAAACGCATACGCCCTTTTTGGCCAAGAGCATCATTGTGGACATTCTGCCTCTTTTCCTATGCGTTACATGCAATTCCTGTCTACCTCCTGAAATCGGTTTCCTGCAATTCTGCCCCGCTTTCAAGTCCTCTTGGCAGCCTTACTTCAATATATTTTTGGACGATAGCTATCAATTATAACTCTGCAGGTTTGTGAATTACAGTGCCCCTGAGCTCCTTTCTTCAACTCGCTTTCTTGTGAGCTGGCCGCAACACCGCAGGATTGCTTCAGGCCCTTGTTTGGTTCCGGCATGGCACGCTGAGCCTTTGGTTAATTCCTCTTCCTGATGGGAAATTAGAGTTAAATTTGCGCGTCCGGACACCTCCACCTAGTCTCTCATTGGTTCTCCCTATTCCTGTTCATCTTCCACAGAAATTGCAAACTGGGCCAAACAGGAGGTTAAAGGCACTGACTCTCCAATTGGGGAGAGTGTTAGTAAAGTGTCTGGAATGTTGCACCCGAGTACCAGGGGACGAAAACTGAGACACATTTGAACACGTTTCCCGATCACACGGTGGATCATACTCTGGGTTCCACATGCATGTTTTAGCTGAAGGAAGAATCTCTTAAACCTGGAGAGTTGAGACTCATGGAATGGGTACCATGCAATATGACTACAAAGGGTCTGCATTTGCTCACCGAACCTCACCAATCCTATCAGTGCTGCGTTTATGCCGCTGTACACACGCTTGATTCTCTTTCGGAGACATATAAATCCATAGGTTTTAAGATTCTTACTAGTCAGGTATATTCTTAGGCGTTTAATATGGGGTGTTGAGTCCACTTCGTTGAGCAAGGAGTAGCTCTTGTCTATTACATATTTGGCTTATGGAACGGTATCTGTGCTAATTTCAATGTGTGGTTTTATGCTGCACCCCAACTCACCTTTCCCCTTAAGCAAGCATAAGTTGGTTTTCTACATCTGAGACACTGTTCTGTTTTGTAATTCTGTTCCTGTGTAGCCAAGTTTACATTCCGTGTAGTAGTGATATCTTATGATGTTTCCTTTTCTGTGTGACTTATTTCACTTAGAATCATCGTACCTGAATCCACTCATTATGCTTCTACGGGCCTGATGACATTGATTTCATTGCTGAGTGATATTGCATTGTACGTAAGTACCACAACTTCTTTATCCATTTTTCGCTTTCTGTGATATTGAACTTGTACCGTAAACGAGGTTCTTGTAAACAGAGCCGGCCCAAACTTTGGGGTGGCTGTGTCTTTTTGATTTTAATTTCCCTAAGCTATAGGACCATAAGTGGAAGTGCCCTAGGCTCTGTTGCTTGTTTTTTAGATGTTTCAGGAAACACCATACACTACTCCAGAGTGGCTGTTGGCAATTTACATCCCGCCCATCAGCATAACAAGGCTCCCAGTTCTCCATGGCCTGTCCTGCCTTTCTGGATTTTACACTTTTTTCAGATAGCCCTTTTGACCGGGGGGCAGTGAGACTTCATTTTAGTGCAGATTTCCTTTGCAAGCTTGCTTGGTTGGCCAAAAAGGGCGTATGCGTTTTTTCCTGTATATATTCAGGAAAAAACGCATACGCCCTTTTTGGCCAAGTGCATCATTGTGGACGTTCTGCCTCTTTTCCTATGCTTTACATGCAATTCCAGTGTACCTCCTGAAATCGGTTTCCTGCAATTCTGCCCCGCTTTCAAGTCCTCTTGGCAGCCTTCCTTCAATATATTTTTGGACGATAGCTGTCATTTATAACTGCAGGTTTGTGAATTACAGTGCCCCTGAGCTCGTTTCTTCAACTCGTTTTCTTGTGAGCTGGCCGCAACACCGCAGGATTGCTTCTTTCCCTAGTGTGGTTCCGGCATGGCACGCTGAGCCTTTGGTTAATTCCTCTTTCTGGTGGGAAATGAGAGTTAAATTTGCCCGTCCAGACACCTCCACCTAGTCTCTCATTGGTTCTCCCTATTCCTGTTCATTTTCCACAGAAATTGCAAACTGGGCCAAACAGGAGGTTAAAGGCACTGACTCTCCAAGTGGGGAGAGTGTTAGTAAAGCGTCTGGAGTGTTGCACCCGAGTACCAGGGGACGAAAACTGAGACATATTTGAACACGTTTTCCGATCACACGGTGGATCGTACTCTGGGTTCCACATGCATGTTTTAGCTGAAGGAAGAATCCCTTAAACATGGAGAGTTGAGACCCATGGAATGGGTACCATGCAATATGACTTCAAAGGGTCTGCATTTGCTCACCGAACCTCACCAATCCTATCACTGCTGCGTTTATGCCGCTGTACACACGCTTGATTCTCTTTCGGAGACATATAAATCCATAGGTTTTAAGATTCTTACTAGTCAGGTATATTGTTAAGCGTTTAATATGGGGTGTTGAGTCCACTTCGTTGAGCAAGGAGTAGCTCTTGTCTATTACATATTTGGCTTATGGAATGGTATCTGTGCTAATTTCAATCTCTGGTTTTATGCAGCACCCCATCTCACCTTTCCCCTTAAGCAAGCATAAGTTGGTTTTCTACATTTGACACCCTGTTCTGTTTTGTAATTCAGTTCCTGTGTAGCCAAGTTTACATTCCTTGTATTAATGATATATTATGATGTTTGTTTTTCTGTGTGACTTATTTCACTTAGAATCATCGTACCTGAATCCCCTCATTATGCTGCTACGGGCCTGATGACATAGATTTCATTGCTGAGTGATATTGCATTGTACGTAAGTACCACAACTTCTTTATCCATTTTTCGCTTTCTGTGATATTGAACTTGTACCGTAAACGAGGTTCTTTTAAACAGAGCCGTCCCAAACTTTGGGGTGGCTGTGTCTTTTTGATTTTAATTTCCCTAAGCTATAGGACCATAAGTGGAAGTGCCCTAGGCTCTGTTGCTTTGTTTTTTGGATGTTTCAGGAAACACCATACACTTCTCCAGAGTGGCTGCTGGCAATTTACATCCCGCCCATCAGCATAACAAGGCTCCCAGTTCTCCTTGGCCTGTCCTGCCTTTCTGGATTTTACACTTTTTTCAGATGGCCCTTTTGACCGGGGGGCAGTGAGACTTCATTGTAGTGCAGATTTCCTTTGCAAGCTTGCTTGGTTGGCCAAAAAGGGCGTATGCGTTTTTTCCACATGCATGTTTTAGCTGAAGGAAGAATCCCTTAAACATGGAGAGTTGAGACCCATGGAATGGGTACCATGCAATATGACTTCAAAGGGTCTGCATTTGCTCACCGAACCTCACCAATCCTATCACTGCTGCGTTTATGACGCTGTACACACGCTTGATTCTCTTTCGGAGACATATAAATCCATAGGTTTTAAGATTCTTACTAGTCAGGTATATTGTTAGGCGTTTAATATGGGGTGTTGAGTCCACTTCGTTCAGCAAGGAGTAGCTCTTGTCTATTACATATTTGGCTTATGGAATGGTATCTGTGCTAATTTCAATCTCTTGTTGTATGCAGCACCCCAACTCACCTTTCCCCTTAAGCAAGCATAAGTTGGTTTTCTACATTTGACACCCTGTTCTGTTGAGTAATTCAGTTCCTCTGTAGCCAAGTTTACATTACGTGTAGTAGTGATATCTTATGATGTTTCTTTTTCTGTGTGACTTATTTCACTTAGAATCATCGTACCTGAATCCACTCATTATGCTGCTATGGGCCTGATGACATAGATTTCATTGCTGAGTGATATTGCATTGTACGTAAGTACCACAACTTCTTTATCCATTTTTCGCTTTCTGTGATATTGAACTTGTACCGTAAACGAGTTTCTTGTAAACAGAGCCGTCCCAAACTTTGGGGTGGCTGTGTCTTTTTGATTTTAATTTCCCTAAGCTATAGGACCATAAGTGGAAGTGCCCTAGGCTCTGTTGCTTTGTTTTTTGGATGTTTCAGGAAACACCATACACTTCTCCAGAGTGGCTGCTGGCAATTTACATCCCACCCATCAGCATAACAAGGCTCCTAGTTCTCCTTGGCCTGTCCTGCCTTTCTGGATTTTACACTTTTTTCAGATAGCCCTTTTGACCGGGGGACAGTGAGACTATATTGTAGTGCAGATTTCCTTTGCAAGCTTGCTTGGTTGACCAAAAAGTGCGTATGCGTTTTTTCCTGAATATATTCAGGAAAAAACGCATACGCACTTTTTGGCCAAGTGCATCATTGTGGACGTTCTGCCTCTTTTCCTATGCTTTACATGCAATTCCAGTATACCTCCTGAAATCGGTTTCCTGCAATTCTGCCCCGCTTTCAAGTCCTCTTGGCAGCCTTCCTTCAATATATTTTTGGACGATAGCTGTCATTTATAACTCTGCAGGTTTGTGAATTACAGTGCCCCTGAGCTCCTTTCTTCAACTCGCTTTCTTGTGAGCTGGCCGCAACACCGCAGGATTGCTTCTGGCCCTAGTGTGGTTCCGGCATGGCACGCTGAGCCTTTGGTTAATTCCTCTTCCTGGTGGGAAATGAGAGTTAAATTTGCCCGTCCAGACGCCTCCAGCTAGTCTCTCATTGGTTCTCCCTATTCCTGTTCATTTTCCACAGAAATTGCAAACTGGGCCAAACAGGAGGTTAAAGGCACTGGCTCTCCAAGTGGGGAGAGTGTTAGTAAAGCGTCTGGAGTGTTGCACCCGAGTACCAGGGGACGAAAACTGAGACATATTTGAACACGTTTTCCGATCACACGGTGGATCGTACTCTGGGTTCCACATGCATGTTTTAGCTGAAGGAAGAATCCCTTAAACATGGAGAGTTGAGACCCATGGAATGGGTACCATGCAATATGACTTCAAAGGGTCTGCATTTGCTCACCGAACCTCACCAATCCTATCACTGCTGCGTTTATGCCGCTGTACACACGCTTGATTCTCTTTCGGAGATATATAAATCCATAGGTTTTAAGATTCTTCCTAGGCAGGTATATTGTTAAGCGTTTAATATGGGGTGTTGAGTCCACTTCGTTGAGCAAGGAGTAGCTCTTGTCTATTACATATTTGGCTTATGGAATGGTATCTGTGCTAATTTCAATCTCTGGTTTTATGCAGCACCCCAACTCACCTTTCCCCTTAAGCAAGCATAAGTTGGTTTTCTACATTTGAGACACTGTTCTGTTTTGTAATTCAGTTCCTGTGTAGCCAAGTTTACATTCCGTGTAGTAGTGATATCTTATGATGTTTCTTTTTCTGTGTGACTTATTTCACTTAGAATCATCGTACCTGAATCCACTCATTATGCTTCTACGGGCCTGATGACATAGATTTCGTTGCTGAGTGATATTGCATTGTACGTAAGTACCACAACTTCTTTATCCATTTTTCGCTTTCTGTGATATTGAACTTGTACCGTAAACGAGGTTCTTGTAAACAGAGCCGTCCCAAACTTTGGGGTGGCTGTGTCTTTTGATTTTAATTTCCCTAAGCTATAGGACCATAAGTGGAAGTGCCGTAGGCTCTGTTGCTTTGTTTTTTGGATGTTTCAGGAAACACCATACACTTCTCCAGAGTGGCTGCTGGCAATTTACATCCAACCCATCAGCATAACAAGGCTCCCATTTCTCCATGGCATGTCCTGCCTTTCTGGATTTTACACTTTTTTCAGATGGCCCTTTTGACCGGGGGGGCAGTGAGACTTCATTGTAGTGCAGATTTCATTTGCAAGCTTGCTTGTTTGGCCAAAAAGGGCGTATGCGTTTTTTCCTATATATATTCAGGAAAAAACGCATACGCCCTTTTTGGCCAAGTGCATCATTGTGGACGTTCTGCCTCTTTTCCTATGCTTTACATGCAATTCCAGTGTACCTCCTGAAATCGGTTTCCTGCAATTCTGCCCCGCTTTCAAGTCCTCTTGGCAGCCTTACTTCAATATATTTTTGGACGATAGCTGTCATTTATAACTGCAGGTTTGTGAATTACAGTGCCCCTGAGCTCCTTTCTTCAACTCGCTTTCTTGTGAGCTGGCTGCAACACCGCAGGATTGCTTCTGGCCCTAGTGTGGTTCCGGCATGGCACGCTGAGCCTTTGGTTAATTCCTCTTCCTGGTGGGAAATGAGAGTTAAATTTGCCCGTCCAGACGCCTCCAGCTAGTCTCTCATTGGTTCTCCCTATTCCTGTTCATTTTTCACAGAAATTGCAAACTGGGCCAAACAGGAGGTTAAAGGCACTGACTCTCCAAGTGGGGAGAGTGTTAGTAAAGCGTCTGGAGTGTTGCACTCGAGTACCAGGGGACGAAAACTGAGACACATTTGAACACGTTTCCCGATCACACAGTGGATCGTACTCTGGGTTCCACATGCATGTTTTAGCTGAAGGAAGAATCCCTTAAACATGGAGAGTTGAGACCCATGGAATGGGTACCATGCAGTATGACTTCAAAGGGTCTGCATTTGCTCACCGAACCTCACCAATCCTATCACTGCTGCGTTTATGCCGCTGTACACACGCTTGATTCTCTTTCGGAGACATATAAATCCGTAGGTTTTAAGATTATTTCTAGTCAGGTATATTCTTAGGCGTTTAATGTGGGTTGTTGAGTCCACTTCGTTGAGCAAGGAGTAGCTCTTGTCTATTACATATTTGGCTTATGGAACGGTATCTGTGCTAATTTCAATCTCTGGTTTTATGCAGCACGCCAACTCACCTTTCCCCTTAAGCAAGCATAAGTTGGTTTTCTACATTTGACACCCTGTTCTGTTTTGTAATTCAGTTCCTGTGTAGCCAAGTTTACATTCCGTGTAGTAGTGATATCTTATGATGTTTCTTTTTCTGTGTGACTTATTTCACTTAGAATCATCGTACCTGAATCCACTCATTATGCTGCTACGGGCCTGATGACATAGATTTCATTGCTGAGTGATATTGCATTGTACGTAAGTACCACAACTTCTTTATCCATTTTTCGCTTTCTGTGATATTGAACTTGTACCGTAAACGAGGTTCTTGTAAACAGAGCCGTCCCAAACTTTGGGGTGGCTGTGTCTTTTTGATTTTAATTTCCCTAAGCTATAGGACCATAAGTGGAAGTGCCCTAGGCTCTGTTGCTTTGTTTTTTGGATGTTTCAGGAAACACCATACACTTCTCCAGAGTGGCTGCTGGCAATTTACATCCCGCCCATCAGCATAACAAGGCTCCCAGTTCTCCTTGGCCTGTCCTGCCTTTCTGGATTTTACACTTTTTTCAGATGGCCCTTTTGACCGGGGGGCAGTGAGACTTCATTGTAGTGCAGATTTCCTTTGCAAGCTTGCTTGGTTGGCCAAAAAGGGCGTATGCGTTTTTTCCTGAATATATTCAGGAAAAAACGCATACGCCCTTTTTGGCCAAGTGCATCATTGTGGACATTGTGCCTCTTTTCCTATGCTTTACATGCAATTCCAGTCTCCCTCCTGAAATCGGTTTCCTGCAATTCTGCCCCGCTTTCAAGTCCTCTTGGCAGCCTTACTTCAATATATTTTTGGAAAATAGCTGTCATTTATAACTGCAGGTTTGTGAATTACAGTGCCCCTGAGCTCCTTTCTTCAACTCGCTTTCTTGTGAGCTGGCCGCAACACCGCAGGATTGCTTCTGGCCCTAGTGTGGATCCGGCATGGCACGCTGACCCTTTGGTTAATTCCTCTTCCTGGTGGGAAATGAGAGTTAAATTTGCCCGTTCAGACACCTCCACCTAGTCTCTCATTGATTCTCCCTATTCCTGTTCATTTTCCACAGAAATTGCAAACTGGGCCAAACAGGAGGTTAAAGGCACTGACTCTCCAAGTGGGGAGAGTGTTAGTAAAGCGTCTGGAATGTTGCACCCGAGTACCAGGGGACGAAAACTCAGACACATTTGAACACGTTTCCCGATCACACGGTTGATCATACTCTGGGTTCCACATGCATGTTTTAGCTGAAGGAAGAATCCCTTAAAACTGGAGAGTTGAGACCCATGGAATGGATACCATGCAATATGACTTCAAAGTGTCTGCATTTGTTCACCGAACCTCACCAATCCTATCGCTTCTGCGTTTATGCCGCTGTACACACGCTTGATTCTCTTTCGGAGACATATAAATCTATAGGTTTTAAGATTCTTACTAGTCAGGTATATTGTTAGGCGTTTAATATGGGGTGTTGAGTCCACTTCGTTGAGCAAGGAGTAGCACTTGTCTATTATATATTTGGCTTATGGAACGGTATCTGTGCTAATTTCAATCTCTTGTTGTATGCAGCACCCCAACTCACCTTTCCCCTTAAGCAAGCATAAATTGGTTTTCTACATTTGACACTCTGTTCTGTTTAGTAATTTAGTTCCTGTGTAGCCAAGTTTACATTCCGTGTAGTAGTGATATCTTATGATGTTTCTTTTTCTGTGTGACTTATTTCACTTAGAATCATCGTACCTGAATCCACTCATTATGCTGCTATGTGCCTGATGACATAGATTTCATTGCTGAGTGATATTGCATTGTACGTAAGTACCACAACTTCTTTATCCATTTTTCGCTTTCTGTGATATTGAACTTGTACGGTGAACAAGGTTCTTGTAAACAGAGCCGTCCCAAACTTTGGGGTGGCTGTGTCTTTTTGATTTTAATTTCCCTAAGCTATAGGACCATAAGTGGAAGTGCCCTAGGCTCTGTTGCTTTGTTTTTTGGATGTTTCAGGAAACACCATACACTTCTCCAGAGTGGCTGCTGGTAATTTACATCCCGCCCACCAGCATAACAAGGCTCCCATTTCTCCATGGCCTGTCCTGCCTTTCTGGATTTTACACTTTTTTCAGATGGCCCTTTTGACTGGGTGGCAGTGAGACTTCATTGTAGTGCAGATTTCCTTTGCAAGCTTGCTTGGTTGGCCAAAAAGGGCGTATGCGTTTTTTCCTGAATATATTCAAGAAAAAACGCATACGCCCTTTTTGGCCAAGTGCATCATTGTGGACGTTCTGCCTCTTTTCCTATGCTTTACATGCAATTCCAGTCTACCTCCTGAAATCGGTTTCCTGCAATTCTGCCCTGCTTTCAACTCCTCTTGGCTGCCTTACTTCAATATATTTTTTGAAGATAGCTGTCATTTATAACTCTGCAGGTTTGTGAATTACAGTGCCCCTGAGCTCCTTTCTTCAACTCGCTTTCTTGTGAGCTGGCCGCAACACCGCAGGATTGCTTCAGGCCCTAGTTTGTTTCCGGCATGGCATGCTGAGCCTTTGGTTAATTCCTCTTCCTGGTGGGAAATGAGAGTTAAATTTGCCCGTCCAGACAGCTCCAGCTACTCTCTCATTGGTTCTCCCTATTCCTGTTCATTTTCCACAGAAATTGCAAACTGGGCCAAACAGGAGGTTAAAGGCACTGACTCTCCAAGTGGGGAGAGTGTTAGTAAAGCGTCTGGAATGTTGCACCCGAGTACCAGGGGACGTAAACTGAGACACATTTGAACACGTTTTCCGATCACACAGTGGATCATACTCTGGGTTCCACATGCATGTTTTAGCTGAAGGAAGAATCCCTTAAACATGGAGAGTTGAGACCCATGGAATGGGTACCATGCAATATGACTTCAAAGGGTCTGCATTTGCTCACCGAACCTCACCAATCCTATCACTGCTGCGTTTATGCCGCTGTACACACGCTTGATTCTCTTTCGGAGACATATAAATCCATAGTTTTTAAGATTCTTACTAGTCAGGTATATTGTTAGGCGTTTAATATGGGGTGTTGAGTCCACTTCGTTGAGTAAGGAGTAGCACTTGTCTATTATATATTTGGCTTATGGAACGGTATCTGTGCTAATTTCAATCTCTTGTTGTATGCAGCACCCCAACTCACCTTTCCCCTTAAGCAAGCATAAATTGGTTTTCTACATTTGACACTCTGTTCTGTTTAGTAATTTAGTTCCTGTGTAACCAAGTTTTCATTCCGTGTAGTAGTGATATCTTATGATGTTTCTTTTTCTGTGTGACTTATTTTTTTATTTATTTTTTTTATTTATTTTTTTTTTGCGGTACGTGGGCCTCTCACTGTTGTGGTGTTTCCCATTGCGGAGCACAGGCTCCGGACGCGCAGGCTCAGCGGCCATGGCTCACAGGCCCAGCCGCTCCGCGGCATGTGGGATCTTCCCGGAGCGGGGCACGAACCCATGTCCTATGCATCGGCATGCGGACTCTCAACCACTGCGCCACCAGGTAAGCCCTGTGTGACTTATTTCACTTAGAATCATCGTACCTGAATCCACTCATTATGCTGCTACAGGCCTGATGACATAGATTTCATTGCTGAGTGATATTGCATTGTACGTAAGTACCACAACTTCTTTATCCATTTTTCGCTTTCTGTGATATTGAACTTGTACCGTAAACGAGGTTCTTGTAAACAGAGCCGTCCCAAACTTGGGGTGGCTGTGTCTTTTTGATTTTAATTTCCCTAAGCTATAGGACCATAAGTGGAAGTGCCCTAGGCTCTGTTGCTTTGTTTTTTGGATGTTTCAGGAAACACCATACACTTCTCCAGAGTGGCTGCTGGCAATTTACATCCCGCCCATCAGCATAACAAGGCTCCCAGTTCTCCATGGCCTGTCCTGCCTTTCTGGATTTTACACTTTTTTCAGATGGCCCTTTTGACCGGGGGGCAGTGAGACTTCATTGTAGTGCAGATTTCCTTTGCAAGCTTGCTTGGTTGGCCAAAAAGGGCGTATGCGGTTTTTCCTGAATATATTCAGGAAAAAACGCATACGCACTTTTTGGCCAAGTGCATCATTGTGGACGTTCTGCCTCTTTTCCTATGCTTTACATGCAATTCCTGTCTACCTCCTGAAATCGGTTTCCTGCAATTCTGCCCCGCTTTCAAGTCCTCTTGGCAGCCTTACTTCAATATATTTTTGGACGATAGCTGTCATTTATAACTCTGCAGGTTTGTGAATTACAGTGCCCCTGAGCTCCTTTCTTCAACTCGCTTTCTTGTGAGCTGGACGCAACACCGCAGGATTGCTTCAGGCCCTAGTGTGGTTCCGGCACGGCATGCTGAGCCTTTGGTTAATTCCTCTTTCTGGTGGGAAATGAGAGTTAAATTTGCCCGTCCAGACACCTCCAGCTAGTTTCTCATTGGTTCTCCCTATTCCTGTTCATTTTCCACAGAAATTGCAAACTGGGCCAAACAGGAGGTTAAAGGCACTGACTCTCCAAGTGGGGAGAGTGTTAGTAAAGCATCTGGAATGTTGCACCCGAGTACCAGGGACGAAAACGGGACACATTTGAACACGTTTCCCGATCACACGGTGGATCATACTCTGGGTTCCACATGCATGTTTTAGCTGAAGGAAGAATCCCTTAAACCTGGAGAGTTGAGACCCATGGAATGGGTACCATGCAATATGACTTCAAAGGGTCTGCATTTGCTCACCGAACCTCACCAATCCTATCACTGCTGCGTTTATGCCGCTGTACACACGCTTGATTCTCTTTTGGAGACATATAAATCCGTAGGTTTTAAGATTATTTCTAGTCAGGTATATTCTTAGGCGTTTAATATGGGGTGTTGAGTCCACTTCGTTCAGCAAGGGGTAGCTCTTGTCTATTGTATATTTGGCTTATGGAACGGTATCTGTGCTAATTTCAATCTCTGGTTTCATGCAGCACCCCAACTCACCTTTCCCCTTAAGCAAGCATAAGTTGGTTTTCTACATTTGAGACCCTGTTCTGTTTTGTAATTCAGTTCCTGTGTAGCCAAGTTTACATTCCGTGTATTGGTGATATCTTATGATGTTTCTTTTTCTGTGTGACTTATTTCACTTAGAATCATCGTACCTGAATCCACTCATTATGCTGCTACGGGCCTGATGACATAGATTTCATTGCTGAGTGATATTGCATTGTACGTAAGTACCACAACTTCTTTATCCATTTTTCGCTTTCTGTGATATTGAACTTGTACCGTAAACGAGGTTCTTGTAAACAGAGCCGTCCCAAACTTTGGGGTGGCTGTGTCTTTTTGATTTTAATTTCCCTAAGCTATAGGACCATAAGTGGAAGTGCCCTAGGCTCTGTTGCTTTGTTTTTTGGATGTTTCAGGAAACACCATACACTTCTCCAGAGTGGCTGCTGGCAATTTACATCCCACCCATCAGCATAACAAGGCTCCTAGTTCTCCTTGGCCTGTCCTGCCTTTCTGGATTTTACACTTTTTTCAGATAGCCCTTTTGACCGGGGGGCAGTGAGACTATATTGTAGTGCAGATTTCCTTTGCAAGCTTGCTTGGTTGACCAAAAAGTGCGTATGCGTTTTTTCCTGAATATATTCAGGAAAAAACGCATACGCACTTTTTGGCCAAGTGCATCATTGTGGACGTTCTGCCTCTTTTCCTATGCTTTACATGCAATTCCAGTCTCCCTCCTGAAATCGGTTTCCTGCAATTCTGCCCCGCTTTCAAGTCCTCTTGGCAGCCTTCCTTCAATATATTTTTGGACGATAGCTGTCATTTATAACTCTGCAGGTTTGTGAATTACAGTGCCCCTGAGCTCCTTTCTTCAACTCGCTTTCTTGTGAGCTGGCCGCAACACCGCAGGATTGCTTCTGGCCCTAGTGTGGTTCCGGCATGGCACGCTGAGCCTTTGGTTAATTCCTCTTCCTGGTGGGAAATGAGAGTTAAATTTGCCCGTCCAGACGCCTCCAGCTAGTCTCTCATTGGTTCTCCCTATTCCTGTTCATTTTTCACAGAAATTGCAAACTGGGCCAAACAGGAGGTTAAAGGCACTGACTCTCCAAGTGGGGAGAGTGTTAGTAAAGCATCTGGAATGTTGCACCCGAGTACCAGGGGACGAAAACTGAGACACATTTGAACACGTTTCCCGATCACACAGTGGATCGTACTCTGGGTTCCACATGCATGTTTTAGCTGAAGGAAGAATCCCTTAAACATGGAGAGTTGAGACCCATGGAATGGGTACCATGCAATATGACTTCAAAGGGTCTGCATTTGCTCACCGAACCTCACCAATCCTATCACTGATGCGTTTATGCCGCTGTACACACGCTTGATTCTCTTTCGGAGACATATAAATCCTTAGGTTTTAAGATTCTTACTAGTCAGGTATATTCTTAGGCGTTTAATGTGGGTTGTTGAGTCCACTTCGTTGAGCAAGGAGTAGCTCTTGTCTATTACATATTTGGCTTATGGAAGGGTATCTGTGCTAATTTCAATCTCTGGTTTTATGCAGCACGCCAACTCACCTTTCCCCTTAAGCAAGCATAAGTTGGTTTTCTACATTTGACACCCTGTTCTGTTTTGTAATTCAGTTCCTGTGTAGCCAAGTTTACATTCCGTGTAGTAGTGATATCTTATGATGTTTCTTTTTCTGTGTGACTTATTTCACTTAGAATCATCGTACCTGAATCCACTCATTATGCTGCTACGGGCCTGATGACATAGATTTCATTGCTGAGTGATATTGCATTGTACGTAAGTACCACAACTTCTTTATCCATTTTTCGCTTTCTGTGATATTGAACTTGTACCGTAAACGAGGTTCTTTTAAACAGAGCCGTCCCAAACTTTGGGGTGGCTGTGTCTTTTTGATTTTAATTTCCCTAAGCTATAGGACCATAAGTGGAAGTGCCCTAGGCTCTGTTGCTTTGTTTTTTGGATGTTTCAGGAAACACCATACACTTCTCCAGAGTGGCTGCTGGCAATTTACATCCCGCCCATCAGCATAACAAGGCTCCCAGTTCTCCTTGGCCTGTCCTGCCTTTCTGGATTTTACACTTTTTTCAGATGGCCCTTTTGACCGGGGGGCAGTGAGACTTCATTGTAGTGCAGATTTCCTTTGCAAGCTTGCTTGGTTGGCCAAAAAGGGCGTATGCGTTTTTTCCTGAATATATTCAGGAAAAAACGCATACGCCCTTTTTGGCCAAGTGCATCATTGTGGACATTGTGCCTCTTTTCCTATGCTTTACATGCAATTCCAGTCTCCCTCCTGAAATCGGTTTCCTGCAATTCTGCCCCGCTTTCAAGTCCTCTTGGCTGCCTTACTTCAATATATTTTTGGAAGATAGCTGTCATTTATAACTCTGCAGTTTTGTGAATTACAGTGCCCCTGAGCTCCTTTCTTCAACTCACTTTCTTGTGAGCTGGCCGCAGCACCGCAGGATTGCTTCAGGCCCTAGTTTGGTTCCGGCAGGGCATGTTGAGCCTTTGGTTAATTCCTCTTCCTGGTGGGAAATGAGAGTTAAATTTGCCCGTTCAGACACCTCCACCTAGTCTCTCATTGATTCTCCCTATTCCTGTTCATTTTCCACAGAAATTGCAAACTGGGCCAAACAGGAGGTTAAAGGCACTGACTCTCCAAGTGGGGAGAGTGTTAGTAAAGCGTCTGGAATGTTGCACCCGAGTACCAGGGGACGAAAACTCAGACACATTTGAACACGTTTCCCGATCACACGGTTGATCATACTCTGGGTTCCACATGCATGTTTTAGCTGAAGGAAGAATCCCTTAAAACTGGAGAGTTGAGACCCATGGAATGGATACCATGCAATATGACTTCAAAGTGTCTGCATTTGTTCACCGAACCTCACCAATCCTATCGCTTCTGCGTTTATGCCGCTGTACACACGCTTGATTCTCTTTCGGAGACATATAAATCTATAGGTTTTAAGATTCTTACTAGTCAGGTATATTGTTAGGCGTTTAATATGGGGTGTTGAGTCCACTTCGTTGAGCAAGGAGTAGCACTTGTCTATTATATATTTGGCTTATGGAACGGTATCTGTGCTAATTTCAATCTCTTGTTGTATGCAGCACCCCAACTCACCTTTCCCCTTAAGCAAGCATAAATTGGTTTTCTACATTTGACACTCTGTTCTGTTTAGTAATTTAGTTCCTGTGTAGCCAAGTTTACATTCCGTGTAGTAGTGATATCTTATGATGTTTCTTTTTCTGTGTGACTTATTTCACTTAGAATCATCGTACCTGAATCCACTCATTATGCTGCTATGTGCCTGATGACATAGATTTCATTGCTGAGTGATATTGCATTGTACGTAAGTACCACAACTTCTTTATCCATTTTTCGCTTTCTGTGATATTGAACTTGTACGGTGAACAAGGTTCTTGTAAACAGAGCCGTCCCAAACTTTGGGGTGGCTGTGTCTTTTTGATTTTAATTTCCCTAAGCTATAGGACCATAAGTGGAAGTGCCCTAGGCTCTGTTGCTTTGTTTTTTGGATGTTTCAGGAAACACCATACACTTCTCCAGAGTGGCTGCTGGTAATTTACATCCCGCCCACCAGCATAACAAGGCTCCCATTTCTCCATGGCCTGTCCTGCCTTTCTGGATTTTACACTTTTTTCAGATGGCCCTTTTGACTGGGTGGCAGTGAGACTTCATTGTAGTGCAGATTTCCTTTGCAAGCTTGCTTGGTTGGCCAAAAAGGGCGTATGCGTTTTTTCCTGAATATATTCAAGAAAAAACGCATACGCCCTTTTTGGCCAAGTGCATCATTGTGGACGTTCTGCCTCTTTTCCTATGCTTTACATGCAATTCCAGTCTACCTCCTGAAATCGGTTTCCTGCAATTCTGCCCTGCTTTCAACTCCTCTTGGCTGCCTTACTTCAATATATTTTTTGAAGATAGCTGTCATTTATAACTCTGCAGGTTTGTGAATTACAGTGCCCCTGAGCTCCTTTCTTCAACTCGCTTTCTTGTGAGCTGGCCGCAACACCGCAGGATTGCTTCAGGCCCTAGTTTGTTTCCGGCATGGCATGCTGAGCCTTTGGTTAATTCCTCTTCCTGGTGGGAAATGAGAGTTAAATTTGCCCGTCCAGACAGCTCCAGCTACTCTCTCATTGGTTCTCCCTATTCCTGTTCATTTTCCACAGAAATTGCAAACTGGGCCAAACAGGAGGTTAAAGGCACTGACTCTCCAAGTGGGGAGAGTGTTAGTAAAGCGTCTGGAATGTTGCACCCGAGTACCAGGGGACGTAAACTGAGACACATTTGAACACGTTTTCTGATCACACAGTGGATCATACTCTGGGTTCCACATGCATGTTTTAGCTGAAGGAAGAATCCCTTAAACATGGAGAGTTGAGACCCATGGAATGGGTACCATGCAATATGACTTCAAAGGGTCTGCATTTGCTCACCGAACCTCACCAATCCTATCACTGCTGCGTTTATGCCGCTGTACACACGCTTGATTCTCTTTCGGAGACATATAAATCCATAGTTTTTAAGATTCTTACTAGTCAGGTATATTGTTAGGCGTTTAATATGGGGTGTTGAGTCCACTTCGTTGAGTAAGGAGTAGCACTTGTCTATTATATATTTGGCTTATGGAACGGTATCTGTGCTAATTTCAATCTCTTGTTGTATGCAGCACCCCAACTCACCTTTCCCCTTAAGCAAGCATAAATTGGTTTTCTACATTTGACACTCTGTTCTGTTTAGTAATTTAGTTCCTGTGTAACCAAGTTTTCATTCCGTGTAGTAGTGATATCTTATGATGTTTCTTTTTCTGTGTGACTTATTTTTTTATTTATTTTTTTTATTTATTTTTTTTTTGCGGTACGTGGGCCTCTCACTGTTGTGGTGTTTCCCATTGCGGAGCACAGGCTCCGGACGCGCAGGCTCAGCGGCCATGGCTCACAGGCCCAGCCGCTCCGCGGCATGTGGGATCTTCCCGGAGCGGGGCACGAACCCATGTCCTATGCATCGGCATGCGGACTCTCAACCACTGCGCCACCAGGTAAGCCCTGTGTGACTTATTTCACTTAGAATCATCGTACCTGAATCCACTCATTATGCTGCTACAGGCCTGATGACATAGATTTCATTGCTGAGTGATATTGCATTGTACGTAAGTACCACAACTTCTTTATCCATTTTTCGCTTTCTGTGATATTGAACTTGTACCGTAAACGAGGTTCTTGTAAACAGAGCCGTCCCAAACTTGGGGTGGCTGTGTCTTTTTGATTTTAATTTCCCTAAGCTATAGGACCATAAGTGGAAGTGCCCTAGGCTCTGTTGCTTTGTTTTTTGGATGTTTCAGGAAACACCATACACTTCTCCAGAGTGGCTGCTGGCAATTTACATCCCGCCCATCAGCATAACAAGGCTCCCAGTTCTCCATGGCCTGTCCTGCCTTTCTGGATTTTACACTTTTTTCAGATGGCCCTTTTGACCGGGGGGCAGTGAGACTTCATTGTAGTGCAGATTTCCTTTGCAAGCTTGCTTGGTTGGCCAAAAAGGGCGTATGCGGTTTTTCCTGAATATATTCAGGAAAAAACGCATACGCACTTTTTGGCCAAGTGCATCATTGTGGACGTTCTGCCTCTTTTCCTATGCTTTACATGCAATTCCTGTCTACCTCCTGAAATCGGTTTCCTGCAATTCTGCCCCGCTTTCAAGTCCTCTTGGCAGCCTTACTTCAATATATTTTTGGACGATAGCTGTCATTTATAACTCTGCAGGTTTGTGAATTACAGTGCCCCTGAGCTCCTTTCTTCAACTCGCTTTCTTGTGAGCTGGACGCAACACCGCAGGATTGCTTCAGGCCCTAGTGTGGTTCCGGCACGGCATGCTGAGCCTTTGGTTAATTCCTCTTTCTGGTGGGAAATGAGAGTTAAATTTGCCCGTCCAGACACCTCCAGCTAGTTTCGCATTGGTTCTCCCTATTCCTGTTCATTTTCCACAGAAATTGCAAACTGGGCCAAACAGGAGGTTAAAGGCACTGACTCTCCAAGTGGGGAGAGTGTTAGTAAAGCATCTGGAATGTTGCACCCGAGTACCAGGGACGAAAACGGGACACATTTGAACACGTTTCCCGATCACACGGTGGATCATACTCTGGGTTCCACATGCATGTTTTAGCTGAAGGAAGAATCCCTTAAACCTGGAGAGTTGAGACCCATGGAATGGGTACCATGCAATATGACTTCAAAGGGTCTGCATTTGCTCACCGAACCTCACCAATCCTATCACTGCTGCGTTTATGCCGCTGTACACACGCTTGATTCTCTTTTGGAGACATATAAATCCGTAGGTTTTAAGATTATTTCTAGTCAGGTATATTCTTAGGCGTTTAATATGGGGTGTTGAGTCCACTTCGTTCAGCAAGGGGTAGCTCTTGTCTATTGTATATTTGGCTTATGGAACGGTATCTGTGCTAATTTCAATCTCTGGTTTCATGCAGCACCCCAACTCACCTTTCCCCTTAAGCAAGCATAAGTTGGTTTTCTACATTTGAGACCCTGTTCTGTTTTGTAATTCAGTTCCTGTGTAGCCAAGTTTACATTCCGTGTATTGGTGATATCTTATGATGTTTCTTTTTCTGTGTGACTTATTTCACTTAGAATCATCGTACCTGAATCCACTCATTATGCTGCTACGGGCCTGATGACATAGATTTCATTGCTGAGTGATATTGCATTGTACGTAAGTACCACAACTTCTTTATCCATTTTTCGCTTTCTGTGATATTGAACTTGTACCGTAAACGAGGTTCTTGTAAACAGAGCCGTCCCAAACTTTGGGGTGGCTGTGTCTTTTTGATTTTAATTTCCCTAAGCTATAGGACCATAAGTGGAAGTGCCCTAGGCTCTGTTGCTTTGTTTTTTGGATGTTTCAGGAAACACCATACACTTCTCCAGAGTGGCTGCTGGCAATTTACATCCCACCCATCAGCATAACAAGGCTCCTAGTTCTCCTTGGCCTGTCCTGCCTTTCTGGATTTTACACTTTTTTCAGATAGCCCTTTTGACCGGGGGGCAGTGAGACTATATTGTAGTGCAGATTTCCTTTGCAAGCTTGCTTGGTTGACCAAAAAGTGCGTATGCGTTTTTTCCTGAATATATTCAGGAAAAAACGCATACGCACTTTTTGGCCAAGTGCATCATTGTGGACGTTCTGCCTCTTTTCCTATGCTTTACATGCAATTCCAGTCTCCCTCCTGAAATCGGTTTCCTGCAATTCTGCCCCGCTTTCAAGTCCTCTTGGCAGCCTTCCTTCAATATATTTTTGGACGATAGCTGTCATTTATAACTCTGCAGGTTTGTGAATTACAGTGCCCCTGAGCTCCTTTCTTCAACTCGCTTTCTTGTGAGCTGGCCGCAACACCGCAGGATTGCTTCTGGCCCTAGTGTGGTTCCGGCATGGCACGCTGAGCCTTTGGTTAATTCCTCTTCCTGGTGGGAAATGAGAGTTAAATTTGCCCGTCCAGACGCCTCCAGCTAGTCTCTCATTGGTTCTCCCTATTCCTGTTCATTTTTCACAGAAATTGCAAACTGGGCCAAACAGGAGGTTAAAGGCACTGACTCTCCAAGTGGGGAGAGTGTTAGTAAAGCATCTGGAATGTTGCACCCGAGTACCAGGGGACGAAAACTGAGACACATTTGAACACGTTTCCCGATCACACAGTGGATCGTACTCTGGGTTCCACATGCATGTTTTAGCTGAAGGAAGAATCCCTTAAACATGGAGAGTTGAGACCCATGGAATGGGTACCATGCAATATGACTTCAAAGGGTCTGCATTTGCTCACCGAACCTCACCAATCCTATCACTGATGCGTTTATGCCGCTGTACACACGCTTGATTCTCTTTCGGAGACATATAAATCCTTAGGTTTTAAGATTCTTACTAGTCAGGTATATTCTTAGGCGTTTAATGTGGGTTGTTGAGTCCACTTCGTTGAGCAAGGAGTAGCTCTTGTCTATTACATATTTGGCTTATGGAAGGGTATCTGTGCTAATTTCAATCTCTGGTTTTATGCAGCACGCCAACTCACCTTTCCCCTTAAGCAAGCATAAGTTGGTTTTCTACATTTGACACCCTGTTCTGTTTTGTAATTCAGTTCCTGTGTAGCCAAGTTTACATTCCGTGTAGTAGTGATATCTTATGATGTTTCTTTTTCTGTGTGACTTATTTCACTTAGAATCATCGTACCTGAATCCACTCATTATGCTGCTACGGGCCTGATGACATAGATTTCATTGCTGAGTGATATTGCATTGTACGTAAGTACCACAACTTCTTTATCCATTTTTCGCTTTCTGTGATATTGAACTTGTACCGTAAACGAGGTTCTTTTAAACAGAGCCGTCCCAAACTTTGGGGTGGCTGTGTCTTTTTGATTTTAATTTCCCTAAGCTATAGGACCATAAGTGGAAGTGCCCTAGGCTCTGTTGCTTTGTTTTTTGGATGTTTCAGGAAACACCATACACTTCTCCAGAGTGGCTGCTGGCAATTTACATCCCGCCCATCAGCATAACAAGGCTCCCATTTCTCCATGGCCTGTCCTGCCTTTCTGGATTTCACACTTTTTTCAGATGGCCCTTTTGACCGGGGGGCAGTGAGACTTCATTGTAGTGCAGATTTCCTTTGCAAGCTTGCTTGGTTGGCCAAAAAGGGCGTATGCGTTTTTTCCTGAATATATTCAGGAAAAAACGCATACGCCCTTTTTGGCCAAGTGCATCATTGTGGACATTGTGCCTCTTTTCCTATGCTTTACATGCAATTCCAGTCTACCTCCTGAAATCGGTTTCCTGCAATTCTGCCCCGCTTTCAACTCCTCTTGGCAGCCTTACTTCAATATATTTTTGGAAGATAGCTGTCATTTATAACTGCAGGTTTGTGAATTACAGTGCCCCTGAGCTCCTTTCTTCAACTCGCTTTCTTGTGAGCTGGCCGCAACACCGCAGGATTGCTTCTGGCCCTAGTGTGGATCCGGCATGGCACGCTGAGCCTTTGGTTAATTCCTCTTCCTGGTGGGAAATGAGAGTTAAATTTGCCCGTCCAGACGCCTCCAGCTAGTCTCTCATTGGTTCTCCCTATTCCTGTTCATTTTCCACAGAAATTGCAAACTGGGCCAAACAGGAGGTTAAAGGCACTGACTCTCCAAGTGGGGAGAGTGTTAGTAAAGCATCTGGAATGTTGCACCCGAGTACCAGGGGACGAAAACTGAGACACATTTGAACACGTTTCCCGATCACACAGTGGATCGTACTCTGGGTTCCACATGCATGTTTTAGCTGAAGGAAGAATCCCTTAAACATGGAGAGTTGAGACCCATGGAATGGGTACCATGCAATATGACTTCAAAGGGTCTGCATTTGCTCACCGAACCTCACCAATCCTATCACTGCTGCGTTTATGCCGCTGTACACACGCTTGATTCTCTTTCGGAGACATATAAATCCTTAGGTTTTAAGATTCTTACTAGTCAGGTATATTCTTAGGCGTTTAATGTGGGGTGTTGAGTCCACTTCGTTGAGCAAGGAGTAGCTCTTGTCTATTACATATTTGGCTTATGGAAGGGTATCTGTGCTAATTTCAATCTCTGGTTTTATGCAGCACGCCAACTCACCTTTCCCCTTAAGCAAGCATAAGTTGGTTTTCTACATTTGACACCCTGTTCTGTTTTGTAATTCAGTTCCTGTGTAGCCAAGTTTACATTCCGTGTAGTAGTGATATCTTATGATGTTTCTTTTTCTGTGTGACTTATTTCACTTAGAATCATCGTACCTGAATCCACTCATTATGCTGCTACGGGCCTGATGACATAGATTTCATTGCTGAGTGATATTGCATTGTACGTAAGTACCACAACTTCTTTATCCATTTTTCGCTTTCTGTGATATTGAACTTGTACCGTAAACGAGGTTCTTTTAAACAGAGCCGTCCCAACCTTTGGGGTGGCTGTGTCTTTTGGATTTTAATTTCCCTAAGCTATAGGACCATAAGTGGAAGTGCCCTAGGCTCTGTTGCTTTGTTTTTTGGATGTTTCAGGAAACACCATACACTTCTCCAGAGTGGCTGCTGGCAATTTACATCCCGCCCATCAGCATAACAAGGCTCCCAGTTCTCCTTGGCCTGTCCTGCCTTTCTGGATTTTACACTTTTTTCAGATGGCCCTTTTGACCGGGGGGCAGTGAGACTTCATTGTAGTGCAGATTTCCTTTGCAAGCTTGCTTGGTTGGCCAAAAAGGGCGTATGCGTTTTTTCCTGAATATATTCAGGAAAAAACGCATACGCCCTTTTAGGCCAAGTGCATCATTGTGGACATTGTGCCTCTTTTCCTATGCTTTACATGCAATTCCAGTCTCCCTCCTGAAATCGGTTTCCTGCAATTCTGCCCCGCTTTCAAGTCCTCTTGGCAGCCTTACTTCAATATATTTTTGGAAGATAGCTGTCATTTATAACTCTGCAGGTTTGTGAATTACAGTGCCCCTGAGCTCCTTTCTTCAACTCGCTTTCTTGTGAGCTGGCCGCAACACCGCAGGATTGCTTCTGGCCCTAGTGTGGTTCCGGCATGGCACGCTGAGCCTTTGGTTAATTCCTCTTCCTGGTGGGAAATGAGAGTTAAATTTGCCCGTCCAGACGCCTCCAGCTAGTCTCTCATTGGTTCTCCCTATTCCTGTTCATTTTTCACAGAAATTGCAAACTGGGCCAAACAGGAGGTTAAAGGCACTGGCTCTCCAAGTGGGGAGAGTGTTAGTAAAGCGTCTGGAATGTTGCACCCGAGTAGCAGGGGACGAAAACTGAGACACATTTGAACACGTTTTCCGATCACACAGTGAATCATACTCTGGGTTCCACATGCATGTTTTTGCTGACGGAAGAATCCCTTAAACATGGAGAGTTGAGACCCATGGAATGGGTACCATGCAATATGACTTCAAAGGGTCTGCATTTGCTCACCGAACCTCACCAATCCTATCACTGCTGCGTTTATGATGCTGTACACACGCTTGATTCTCTTTCAGAGACATATAAATCCATAGGTTTTAAGATTCTTACTAGTCAGGTATAATGTTAGGCGTTTAATATGGGGTGTTGAGTCCACTTCGTTGAGCAAGGAGTAGCTCTTGTCTATTACATATTTGGCTTATGGAATGGTATCTGTGCTAATTTCAATCTCTGGTTTCATGCAGCACCCCAACTCACCTTTCCCCTTAAGCAAGCATAAGTTGGTTTTCTACATTTGACACCCTGTTCTGTTGAGTAATTCAGTTCCTGTGTAGCCAAGTTTACATTACGTGTAGTAGTGATATCTTATGATGCTTCTTTTTCTGTGTGACTTATTTCACTTAGAATCATCGTACCTGAATCCACTCATTATGCTGCTATGGCCCTGATGACATAGATTTCATTGCTGAGTGATATTGCATTGTACGTAAGTACCACAACTTCTTTATCCATTTTTCGCTTTCTGTGATATTGAACTTGTACCGTAAACGAGTTTCTTGTAAACAGAGCCGTCCCAAACTTTGGGGTGGCTGTGTCTTTTTGGTTTTCATTTCCCTAAGCTATAGGACCATAAGTGGAAGTGCCCTAGGCTCTGTTGCTTTGTTTTTTAGATGTTTCAGGAAACACCATACACTTCTCCAGAGTGGCTGCTGGCAATTTACATCCCACCCATCAGCATAACAAGGCTCCTAGTTCTCCTTGGCCTGTCCTGCCTTTCTGGATTTTACACTTTTTTCAGATAGCCCTTTTGACCGGGGAGCAGTGAGACTTCATTGTAGTGCAGATTTCCTTTGCAAGCTTGCTTGGTTGGCCAAAAAGGGCGTATGCGTTTTTTCCTGAATATATTCAGGAAAAAACGCATACGCCCTTTTTGGCCAAGTGCATCATTGTGGACGTTCTGCCTCTTTTCCTATGCTTTACATGCAATTCCAGTCTACCTCCTGAAATCGGTTTCCTGCAATTCTGCCCCGCTTTCAACTCCTCTTGGCTGCCTTACTTCAATATATTTTTGGAAGATAGCTGTCATTTATAACTCTGCAGTTTTGTGAATTACAGTGCCCCTGAGCTCCTTTCTTCAACTCGCTTTCTTGTGAGCTGGCCGCAGCACCGCAGGATTGCTTCAGGCCCTAGTTTGGTTCCGGCAGGGCATGTTGAGCCTTTGGTTAATTCCTCTTCCTGGTGGGAAATGAGAGTTAAATTTGCCCGTTCAGACACCTCCACCTAGTCTCTCATTGATTCTCCCTATTCCTGTTCATTTTCCACAGAAATTGCAAACTGGGCCAAACAGGAGGTTAAAGGCACTGACTCTCCAAGTGGGGAGAGTGTTAGTAAAGCGTCTGGAATGTTGCACCCGAGTACCAGGGGACGAAAACTCAGACACATTTGAACACGTTTCCCGATCACACGGTTGATCATACTCTGGGTTCCACATGCATGTTTTAGCTGAAGGAAGAATCCCTTAAAACTGGAGAGTTGAGACCCATGGAATGGATACCATGCAATATGACTTCAAAGTATCTGCATTTGTTCACCGAACCTCACCAATCCTATCGCTTCTGCGTTTATGCCGCTGTACACACGCTTGATTCTCTTTCGGAGACATATAAATCTATAGGTTTTAAGATTCTTACTAGTCAGGTATATTGTTAGGCGTTTAATATGGGGTGTTGAGTCCACTTCGTTGAGCAAGGAGTAGCACTTGTCTATTATATATTTGGCTTATGGAACGGTATCTGTGCTAATTTCAATCTCTTGTTGTATGCAGCACCCCAACTCACCTTTCCCCTTAAGCAAGCATAAATTGGTTTTCTACATTTGACACTCTGTTCTGTTTAGTAATTTAGTTCCTGTGTAGCCAAGTTTACATTCCGTGTAGTAGTGATATCTTATGATGTTTCTTTTTCTGTGTGACTTATTTCACTTAGAATCATCGTACCTGAATCCACTCATTATGCTGCTATGTGCCTGATGACATAGATTTCATTGCTGAGTGATATTGCATTGTACGTAAGTACCACAACTTCTTTATCCATTTTTCGCTTTCTGTGATATTGAACTTGTACGGTGAACAAGGTTCTTGTAAACAGAGCCGTCCCAAACTTTGGGGTGGCTGTGTCTTTTTGATTTTAATTTCCCTAAGCTATAGGACCATAAGTGGAAGTGCCCTAGGCTCTGTTGCTTTGTTTTTTGGATGTTTCAGGAAACACCATACACTTCTCCAGAGTGGCTGCTGGTAATTTACATCCCGCCCACCAGCATAACAAGGCTCCCAGTTCTCCATGGCCTGTCCTGCCTTTCTGGATTTTACACTTTTTTCAGATGGCCCTTTTGACTGGGGGGCAGTGAGACTTCATTGTAGTGCAGATTTCCTTTGCAAGCTTGCTTGGTTGGCCAAAAAGGGCGTATGCGTTTTTTCCTGAATATATTCAAGAAAAAACGCATACGCCCTTTTTGGCCAAGTGCATCATTGTGGACGTTCTGCCTCTTTTCCTATGCTTTACATGCAATTCCAGTCTACCTCCTGAAATCGGTTTCCTGCAATTCTGCCCTGCTTTCAACTCCTCTTGGCTGCCTTACTTCAATATATTTTTGGAAGATAGCTGTCATTTATAACTCTGCAGGTTTGTGAATTACAGTGCCCCTGAGCTCCTTTCTTCAACTCGCTTTCTTGTGAGCTGGCCGCAACACCGCAGGATTGCTTCAGGCCCTAGTTTGTTTCCGGCATGGCATGCTGAGCCTTTGGTTAATTCCTCTTCCTGGTGGGAAATGAGAGTTAAATTTGCCCGTCCAGACAGCTCCAGCTACTCTCTCATTGGTTCTCCCTATTCCTGTTCATTTTCCACAGAAATTGCAAACTGGGCCAAACAGGAGGTTAAAGGCACTGACTCTCCAAGTGGGGAGAGTGTTAGTAAAGCGTCTGGAATGTTGCACCCGAGTACCAGGGGACGTAAACTGAGACACATTTGAACACGTTTTCCGATCACACAGTGGATCATACTCTGGGTTCCACATGCATGTTTTAGCTGAAGGAAGAATCCCTTAAACATGGAGAGTTGAGACCCATGGAATGGGTACCATGCAATATGACTTCAAAGGGTCTGCATTTGCTCACCGAACCTCACCAATCCTATCACTGCTGCGTTTATGCCGCTGTACACACGCTTGATTCTCTTTCGGAGACATATAAATCCATAGTTTTTAAGATTCTTACTAGTCAGGTATATTGTTAGGCGTTTAATATGGGGTGTTGAGTCCACTTCGTTGAGTAAGGAGTAGCACTTGTCTATTATATATTTGGCTTATGGAACGGTATCTGTGCTAATTTCAATCTCTTGTTGTATGCAGCACCCCAACTCACCTTTCCCCTTAATCAAGCATAAATTGGTTTTCTACATTTGACACTCTGTTCTGTTTAGTAATTTAGTTCCTGTGTAACCAAGTTTTCATTCCGTGTAGTAGTGATATCTTATGATGTTTCTTTTTCTGTGTGACTTATTTTTTTATTTATTTTTTTTTATTTATTTTTTTTTTGCGGTACGTGGGCCTCTCACTGTTGTGGTGTTTCCCATTGCGGAGCACAGGCTCCGGACGCGCAGGCTCAGCGGCCATGGCTCACAGGCCCAGCCGCTCCGCGGCATGTGGGATCTTCCCGGAGCGGGGCACGAACCCATGTCCTATGCATCGGCATGCGGACTCTCAACCACTGCGCCACCAGGTAAGCCCTGTGTGACTTATTTCACTTAGAATCATCGTACCTGAATCCACTCATTATGCTGCTACAGGCCTGATGACATAGATTTCATTGCTGAGTGATATTGCATTGTACGTAAGTACCACAACTTCTTTATCCATTTTTCGCTTTCTGTGATATTGAACTTGTACCGGAAACGAGGTTCTTGTAAACAGAGCCGTCCCAAACTTGGGGTGGCTGTGTCTTTTTGATTTTAATTTCCCTAAGCTATAGGACCATAAGTGGAAGTGCCCTAGGCTCTGTTGCTTTGTTTTTTGGATGTTTCAGGAAACACCATACACTTCTCCAGAGTGGCTGCTGGCAATTTACATCCCGCCCATCAGCATAACAAGGCTCCCAGTTCTCCATGGCCTGTCCTGCCTTTCTGGATTTTACACTTTTTTCAGATGGCCCTTTTGACCGGGGGGCAGTGAGACTTCATTGTAGTGCAGATTTCCTTTGCAAGCTTGCTTGGTTGGCCAAAAAGGGCGTATGCGTTTTTTCCTGAATATATTCAGGAAAAAACGCATACGCACTTTTTGGCCAAGTGCATCATTGTGGACGTTCTGCCTCTTTTCCTATGCTTTACATGCAATTCCTGTCTACCTCCTGAAATCGGTTTCCTGCAATTCTGCCCCGCTTTCAAGTCCTCTTGGCAGCCTTACTTCAATATATTTTTGGACGATAGCTGTCATTTATAACTCTGCAGGTTTGTGAATTACAGTGCCCCTGAGCTCCTTTCTTCAACTCGCTTTCTTGTGAGCTGGACGCAACACCGCAGGATTGCTTCAGGCCCTAGTGTGGTTCCGGCACGGCATGCTGAGCCTTTGGTTAATTCCTCTTTCTGGTGGGAAATGAGAGTTAAATTTGCCCGTCCAGACACCTCCAGCTAGTTTCTCATTGGTTCTCCCTATTCCTGTTCATTTTCCACAGAAATTGCAAACTGGGCCAAACAGGAGGTTAAAGGCACTGACTCTCCAAGTGGGGAGAGTGTTAGTAAAGCATCTGGAATGTTGCACCCGAGTACCAGGGACGAAAACGAGACACATTTGAACACGTTTCCCGATCACACGGTGGATCATACTCTGGGTTCCACATGCATGTTTTAGCTGAAGGAAGAATCCCTTAAACCTGGAGAGTTGAGACCCATGGAATGGGTACCATGCAATATGACTTCAAAGGGTCTGCATTTGCTCACCGAACCTCACCAATCCTATCACTGCTGCGTTTATGCCACTGTACACACGCTTGATTCTCTTTTGGAGACATATAAATCCGTAGGTTTTAAGATTATTTCTAGTCAGGTATATTCTTAGGCGTTTAATATGGGGTGTTGAGTCCACTTCGTTCAGCAAGGGGTAGCTCTTGTCTATTGTATATTTGGCTTATGGAACGGTATCTGTGCTAATTTCAATCTCTGGTTTCATGCAGCACCCCAACTCACCTTTCCCCTTAAGCAAGCATAAGTTGGTTTTCTACATTTGACACCCTGTTCTGTTTTGTAATTCAGTTCCTGTGTAGCCAAGTTTACATTCCGTGTATTGGTGATATCTTATGATGTTTCTTTTTCTGTGTGACTTATTTCACTTAGAATCATCGTACCTGAATCCACTCATTATGCTGCTACGGGCCTGATGACATAGATTTCATTGCTGAGTGATATTGCATTGTACGTAAGTACCACAACTTCTTTATCCATTTTTCGCTTTCTGTGATATTGAACTTGTACCGTAAACGAGTTTCTTTTAAACAGAGCCGTCCCAAACTTTGGGGTGGCTGTGTCTTTTTGATTTTAATTTCCCTAAGCTATAGGACCATAAGTGGAAGTGCCCTAGGCTCTGTTGCTTTGTTTTTTGGATGTTTCAGGAAACACCATACACTTCTCCAGAGTGGCTGCTGGCAATTTACATCCCGCCCATCAGCATAACAAGGCTCCCAGTTCTCCTTGGCCTGTCCTGCCTTTCTGGATTTTACACTTTTTTCAGATGGCCCTTTTGACCGGGGGGCAGTGAGACTTCATTGTAGTGCAGATTTCCTTTGCAAGCTTGCTTGGTTGGCCAAAAAGGGCGTATGCGTTTTTTCCTGAATATATTCAGGAAAAAACGCATACGCCCTTTTTGGCCAAGTGCATCATTGTGGACATTGTGCCTCTTTTCCTATGCTTTACATGCAATTCCAGTCTCCCTCCTGAAATCGGTTTCCTGCAATTCTGCCCCGCTTTCAAGTCCTCTTGGCAGCCTTACTTCAATATATTTTTGGAAGATAGCTGTCATTTATAACTCTGCAGGTTTGTGAATTACAGTGCCCCTGAGCTCCTTTCTTCAACTCGCTTTCTTGTGAGCTGGCCGCAACACCGCAGGATTGCTTCAGGCCCTAGTTTGGTTCCGGCACGGCATGCTGAGCCTTTGGTTAATTCCTCTTCCTGGTGGGAAATGAGAGTTAAATTTGCCCGTCCAGACACCTCCACCTAGTCTCTCATTGGTTCTCCCTATTCCTGTTCATTTTCCACAGAAATTGCAAACTGGGCCAAACAGGAGGTTAAAGGCACTGGCTCTCCAAGTGGGGAGAGTGTTAGTAAAGCGTCTGGAATGTTTCACCCGAGTAGCAGGGGACGAAAACTGAGACACATTTGAACACGTTTTCCGATCACACAGTGGATCATACTCTGGGTTCCACATGCATGTTTTTGCTGACGGAAGAATCCCTTAAACATGGAGAGTTGAGACCCATGGAATGGGTACCATGCAATATGACTTCAAAGGGTCTGCATTTGCTCACCGAACCTCACCAATCCTATCACTGCTGCGTTTATGATGCTGTACACACGCTTGATTCTCTTTCAGAGACATATAAATCCATAGGTTTTAAGATTCTTACTAGTCAGGTATAATGTTAGGCGTTTAATATGGGGTGTTGAGTCCACTTCGTTGAGCAAGGAGTAGCTCTTGTCTATTACATATTTGGCTTATGGAATGGTATCTGTGCTAATTTCAATCTCTGGTTTCATGCAGCACCCCAACTCACCTTTCCCCTTAAGCAAGCATAAGTTGGTTTTCTACATTTGACACCCTGTTCTGTTGAGTAATTCAGTTCCTGTGTAGCCAAGTTTACATTACGTGTAGTAGTGATATCTTATGATGCTTCTTTTTCTGTGTGACTTATTTCACTTAGAATCATCGTACCTGAATCCACTCATTATGCTGCTATGGCCCTGATGACATAGATTTCATTGCTGAGTGATATTGCATTGTACGTAAGTACCACAACTTCTTTATCCATTTTTCGCTTTCTGTGATATTGAACTTGTACCGTAAACGAGTTTCTTGTAAACAGAGCCGTCCCAAACTTTGGGGTGGCTGTGTCTTTTTGGTTTTCATTTCCCTAAGCTATAGGACCATAAGTGGAAGTGCCCTAGGCTCTGTTGCTTTGTTTTTTAGATGTTTCAGGAAACACCATACACTTCTCCAGAGTGGCTGCTGGCAATTTACATCCCACCCATCAGCATAACAAGGCTCCTAGTTCTCCTTGGCCTGTCCTGCCTTTCTGGATTTTACACTTTTTTCAGATAGCCCTTTTGACCGGGGAGCAGTGAGACTTCATTGTAGTGCAGATTTCCTTTGCAAGCTTGCTTGGTTGGCCAAAAAGGGCGTATGCGTTTTTTCCTGAATATATTCAGGAAAAAACGCATACGCACTTTTTGGCCAAGTGCATCATTGTGGACGTTCTGCCTCTTTTCCTATGCTTTACATGCAATTCCAGTCTACCTCCTGAAATCGGTTTCCTGCAATTCTGCCCCGCTTTCAACTTCTCTTGGCTGCCTTACTTCAATATATTTTTGGAAGATAGCTGTCATTTATAACTCTGCAGTTTTCTGAATTACAGTGCCCCTGAGCTCCTTTCTTCAACTCGCTTTCTTGTGAGCTGGCCGCAGCACCGCAGGATTGCTTCAGGCCCTAGTTTGGTTCCGGCAGGGCATGTTGAGCCTTTGGTTAATTCCTCTTCCTGGTGGGAAATGAGAGTTAAATTTGCCCGTTCAGACACCTCCACCTAGTCTCTCATTGATTCTCCCTATTCCTGTTCATTTTCCACAGAAATTGCAAACTGGGCCAAACAGGAGGTTAAAGGCACTGACTCTCCAAGTGGGGAGAGTGTTAGTAAAGCGTCTGGAATGTTGCACCCGAGTACCAGGGGACGAAAACTCAGACACATTTGAACACGTTTCCCGATCACACGGTTGATCATACTCTGGGTTCCACATGCATGTTTTAGCTGAAGGAAGAATCCCTTAAAACTGGAGAGTTGAGACCCATGGAATGGATACCATGCAATATGACTTCAAAGTGTCTGCATTTGTTCACCGAACCTCACCAATCCTATCGCTTCTGCGTTTATGCCGCTGTACACACGCTTGATTCTCTTTCGGAGACATATAAATCTATAGGTTTTAAGATTCTTACTAGTCAGGTATATTGTTAGGCGTTTAATATGGGGTGTTGAGTCCACTTCGTTGAGCAAGGAGTAGCACTTGTCTATTATATATTTGGCTTATGGAACGGTATCTGTGCTAATTTCAATCTCTTGTTGTATGCAGCACCCCAACTCACCTTTCCCCTTAAGCAAGCATAAATTGGTTTTCTACATTTGACACTCTGTTCTGTTTAGTAATTTAGTTCCTGTGTAGCCAAGTTTACATTCCGTGTAGTAGTGATATCTTATGATGTTTCTTTTTCTGTGTGACTTATTTCACTTAGAATCATCGTACCTGAATCCACTCATTATGCTGCTATGTGCCTGATGACATAGATTTCATTGCTGAGTGATATTGCATTGTACGTAAGTACCACAACTTCTTTATCCATTTTTCGCTTTCTGTGATATTGAACTTGTACGGTGAACAAGGTTCTTGTAAACAGAGCCGTCCCAAACTTTGGGGTGGCTGTGTCTTTTTGATTTTAATTTCCCTAAGCTATAGGACCATAAGTGGAAGTGCCCTAGGCTCTGTTGCTTTGTTTTTTGGATGTTTCAGGAAACACCATACACTTCTCCAGAGTGGCTGCTGGTAATTTACATCCCGCCCACCAGCATAACAAGGCTCCCAGTTCTCCATGGCCTGTCCTGCCTTTCTGGATTTTACACTTTTTTCAGATGGCCCTTTTGACTGGGGGGCAGTGAGACTTCATTGTAGTGCAGATTTCCTTTGCAAGCTTGCTTGGTTGGCCAAAAAGGGCGTATGCGTTTTTTCCTGAATATATTCAAGAAAAAACGCATACGCCCTTTTTGGCCAAGTGCATCATTGTGGACGTTCTGCCTCTTTTCCTATGCTTTACATGCAATTCCAGTCTACCTCCTGAAATCGGTTTCCTGCAATTCTGCCCTGCTTTCAACTCCTCTTGGCTGCCTTACTTCAATATATTTTTGGAAGATAGCTGTCATTTATAACTCTGCAGGTTTGTGAATTACAGTGCCCCTGAGCTCCTTTCTTCAACTCGCTTTCTTGTGAGCTGGCCGCAACACCGCAGGATTGCTTCAGGCCCTAGTTTGTTTCCGGCATGGCATGCTGAGCCTTTGGTTAATTCCTCTTCCTGGTGGGAAATGAGAGTTAAATTTGCCCGTCCAGACAGCTCCAGCTAGTCTCTCATTGGTTCTCCCTATTCCTGTTCATTTTCCACAGAAATTGCAAACTGGGCCAAACAGGAGGTTAAAGGCACTGACTCTCCAAGTGGGGAGAGTGTTAGTAAAGCGTCTGGAATGTTGCACCCGAGTACCAGGGGACGTAAACTGAGACACATTTGAACACGTTTTCCGATCACACAGTGGATCATACTCTGGGTTCCACATGCATGTTTTAGCTGAAGGAAGAATCCCTTAAACATGGAGAGTTGAGACCCATGGAATGGGTACCATGCAATATGACTTCAAAGGGTCTGCATTTGCTCACCGAACCTCACCAATCCTATCACTGCTGCGTTTATGCCGCTGTACACACGCTTGATTCTCTTTCGGAGACATATAAATCCATAGTTTTTAAGATTCTTACTAGTCAGGTATATTGTTAGGCGTTTAATATGGGGTGTTGAGTCCACTTCGTTGAGTAAGGAGTAGCACTTGTCTATTATATATTTGGCTTATGGAACGGTATCTGTGCTAATTTCAATCTCTTGTTGTATGCAGCACCCCAACTCACCTTTCCCCTTAATCAAGCATAAATTGGTTTTCTACATTTGACACTCTGTTCTGTTTAGTAATTTAGTTCCTGTGTAACCAAGTTTTCATTCCGTGTAGTAGTGATATCTTATGATGTTTCTTTTTCTGTGTGACTTATTTTTTTATTTATTTTTTTTTATTTATTTTTTTTTTGCGGTACGTGGGCCTCTCACTGTTGTGGTGTTTCCCATTGCGGAGCACAGGCTCCGGACGCGCAGGCTCAGCGGCCATGGCTCACAGGCCCAGCCGCTCCGCGGCATGTGGGATCTTCCCGGAGCGGGGCACGAACCCATGTCCTATGCATCGGCATGCGGACTCTCAACCACTGCGCCACCAGGTAAGCCCTGTGTGACTTATTTCACTTAGAATCATCGTACCTGAATCCACTCATTATGCTGCTACAGGCCTGATGACATAGATTTCATTGCTGAGTGATATTGCATTGTACGTAAGTACCACAACTTCTTTATCCATTTTTCGCTTTCTGTGATATTGAACTTGTACCGTAAACGAGGTTCTTGTAAACAGAGCCGTCCCAAACTTGGGGTGGCTGTGTCTTTTTGATTTTAATTTCCCTAAGCTATAGGACCATAAGTGGAAGTGCCCTAGGCTCTGTTGCTTTGTTTTTTGGATGTTTCAGGAAACACCATACACTTCTCCAGAGTGGCTGCTGGCAATTTACATCCCGCCCATCAGCATAACAAGGCTCCCAGTTCTCCATGGCCTGTCCTGCCTTTCTGGATTTTACACTTTTTTCAGATGGCCCTTTTGACCGGGGGGCAGTGAGACTTCATTGTAGTGCAGATTTCCTTTGCAAGCTTGCTTGGTTGGCCAAAAAGGGCGTATGCGTTTTTTCCTGAATATATTCAGGAAAAAACACATACGCACTTTTTGGCCAAGTGCATCATTGTGGACGTTCTGCCTCTTTTCCTATGCTTTACATGCAATTCCTGTCTACCTCCTGAAATCGGTTTCCTGCAATTCTGCCCCGCTTTCAAGTCCTCTTGGCAGCCTTACTTCAATATATTTTTGGACGATAGCTGTCATTTATAACTCTGCAGGTTTGTGAATTACAGTGCCCCTGAGCTCCTTTCTTCAACTCGCTTTCTTGTGAGCTGGACGCAACACCGCAGGATTGCTTCAGGCCCTAGTGTGGTTCCGGCACGGCATGCTGAGCCTTTGGTTAATTCCTCTTTCTGGTGGGAAATGAGAGTTAAATTTGCCCGTCCAGACACCTCCAGCTAGTTTCTCATTGGTTCTCCCTATTCCTGTTCATTTTCCACAGAAATTGCAAACTGGGCCAAACAGGAGGTTAAAGGCACTGACTCTCCAAGTGGGGAGAGTGTTAGTAAAGCATCTGGAATGTTGCACCCGAGTACCAGGGACGAAAACGAGACACATTTGAACACGTTTCCCGATCACACGGTGGATCATACTCTGGGTTCCACATGCATGTTTTAGCTGAAGGAAGAATCCCTTAAACCTGGAGAGTTGAGACCCATGGAATGGGTACCATGCAATATGACTTCAAAGGGTCTGCATTTGCTCACCGAACCTCACCAATCCTATCACTGCTGCGTTTATGCCACTGTACACACGCTTGATTCTCTTTTGGAGACATATAAATCCGTAGGTTTTAAGATTATTTCTAGTCAGGTATATTCTTAGGCGTTTAATATGGGGTGTTGAGTCCACTTCGTTCAGCAAGGGGTAGCTCTTGTCTATTGTATATTTGGCTTATGGAACGGTATCTGTGCTAATTTCAATCTCTGGTTTCATGCAGCACCCCAACTCACCTTTCCCCTTAAGCAAGCATAAGTTGGTTTTCTACATTTGACACCCTGTTCTGTTTTGTAATTCAGTTCCTGTGTAGCCAAGTTTACATTCCGTGTATTGGTGATATCTTATGATGTTTCTTTTTCTGTGTGACTTATTTCACTTAGAATCATCGTACCTGAATCCACTCATTATGCTGCTACGGGCCTGATGACATAGATTTCATTGCTGAGTGATATTGCATTGTACGTAAGTACCACAACTTCTTTATCCATTTTTCGCTTTCTGTGATATTGAACTTGTACCGTAAACGAGTTTCTTGTAAACAGAGCCGTCCCAAACTTTGGGGTGGCTGTGTCTTTTTGATTTTAATTTCCCTAAGCTATAGGACCATAAGTGGAAGTGCCCTAGGCTCTGTTGCTTTGTTTTTTGGATGTTTCAGGAAACACCATACACTTCTCCAGAGTGGCTGCTGGCAATTTACATCCAACCCATCAGCATAACAAGGCTCCTAGTTCTCGTTGGCCTGTCCTGCCTTTCTGGATTTTACACTTTTTTCAGATAGCCCTTTTGACCGGGGGGCAGTGAGACTATATTGTAGTGCAGATTTCCTTTGCAAGCTTGCTTGGTTGACCAAAAAGTGCGTATGCGTTTTTTCCTGAATATATTCAGGAAAAAACGCATACGCACTTTTTGGCCAAGTGCATCATTGTGGACGTTCTGCCTCTTTTCCTATGCTTTACATGCAATTCCAGTATACCTCCTGAAATCGGTTTCCTGCAATTCTGCCCCGCTTTCAAGTCCTCTTGGCAGCCTTCCTTCAATATATTTTTGGACGATAGCTGTCATTTATAACTCTGCAGGTTTGTGAATTACAGTGCCCCTGAGCTCCTTTCTTCAACTCGCTTTCTTGTGAGCTGGCCGCAACACCGCAGGATTGCTTCTGGCCCTAGTGTGGTTCCGGCATGGCACGCTGAGCCTTTGGTTAATTCCTCTTCCTGGTGGGAAATGAGAGTTAAATTTGCCCGTCCAGACGCCTCCAGCTAGTCTCTCATTGGTTCTCCCTATTCCTGTTCATTTTCCACAGAAATTGCAAACTGGGCCAAACAGGAGGTTAAAGGCACTGGCTCTCCAAGTGGGGAGAGTGTTAGTAAAGCGTCTGGAGTGTTGCACCCGAGTACCAGGGGACGAAAACTGAGACATATTTGAACACGTTTTCCGATCACACGGTGGATCGTACTCTGGGTTCCACATGCATGTTTTAGCTGAAGGAAGAATCCCTTAAACATGGAGAGTTGAGACCCATGGAATGGGTACCATGCAATATGACTTCAAAGGGTCTGCATTTGCTCACTGAACCTCACCAATCCTATCACTGCTGCGTTTATGCCGCTGTACACACGCTTGATTCTCTTTCGGAGATATATAAATCCATAGGTTTTAAGATTCTTACTAGTCAGGTATATTGTTAAGCGTTTAATATGGGGTGTTGAGTCCACTTCGTTGAGCAAGGAGTAGCTCTTGTCTATTACATATTTGGCTTATGGAATGGTATCTGTGCTAATTTCAATCTCTGGTTTTATGCAGCACCCCAACTCACCTTTCCCCTTAAGCAAGCATAAGTTGGTTTTCTACATTTGAGACACTGTTCTGTTTTGTAATTCAGTTCCTGTGTAGCCAAGTTTACATTCCGTGTAGTAGTGATATCTTATGATGTTTCTTTTTCTGTGTGACTTATTTCACTTAGAATCATCGTACCTGAATCCACTCATTATGCTTCTACGGGCCTGATGACATAGATTTCGTTGCTGAGTGATATTGCATTGTACATAAGTACCACAACTTCTTTATCCATTTTTCGCTTTCTGTGATATTGAACTTGTACCGTAAACGAGGTTCTTGTAAACAGAACCGTCCCAAACTTTGGGGTGGCTGTGTCTTTTGATTTTAATTTCCCTAAGCTATAGGACCATAAGTGGAAGTGCCCTAGGCTCTGTTGCTTTGTTTTTTGGATGTTTCAGGAAACACCATACACTTCTCCAGAGTGGCTGCTGGCAATTTACATCCAACCCATCAGCATAACAAGGCTCCCATTTCTCCATGGCCTGTCCTGCCTTTCTGGATTTTACACTTTTTTCAGATGGCCCTTTTGACCGGGGGGGGGGGGGGCAGTGAGACTTCATTGTAGTGCAGATTTCGTTTGCAAGCTTGCTTGTTTGGCCAAAAAGGGCGTATGCGTTTTTTCCTGTATATATTCAGGAAAAAACGCATACGCCCTTTTTGGCCAAGTGCATCATTGTGGACGTTCTGCCTCTTTTCCTATGCTTTACATGCAATTCCAGTGTACCTCCTGAAATCGGTTTCCTGCAATTCTGCCCCGCTTTCAAGTCCTCTTGGCAGCCTTACTTCAATATATTTTTGGACGATAGCTGTCATTTATAACTGCAGGTTTGTGAATTACAGTGCCCCTGAGCTCCTTTCTTCAACTCGCTTTCTTGTGAGCTGGCTGCAACACCGCAGGATTGCTTCTGGCCCTAGTGTGGTTCCGGCATGGCACGCTGAGCCTTTGGTTAATTCCTCTTCCTGGTGGGAAATGAGAGTTAAATTTGCCCGTCCAGACGCCTCCAGCTAGTCTCTCATTGGTTCTCCCTATTCCTGTTCATTTTTCACAGAAATTGCAAACTGGGCCAAACAGGAGGTTAAAGGCACTGACTCTCCAAGTGGGGAGAGTGTTAGTAAAGCATCTGGAATGTTGCACCCGAGTACCAGGGTTCGAAAACTGAGACACATTTGAACACGTTTCCCGATCACACAGTGGATCGTACTCTGGGTTCCACATGCATGTTTTAGCTGAAGGAAGAATCCCTTAAACATGGAGAGTTGAGACCCATGGAATGGGTACCATGCAATATGACTTCAAAGGGTCTGCATTTGCTCACCGAACCTCACCAATCCTATCACTGCTGCGTTTATGCCGCTGTACACACGCTTGATTCTCTTTCGGAGACATATAAATCCTCAGGTTTTAAGATTCTTACTAGTCAGGTATATTCTTAGGCGTTTAATGTGGGTTGTTGAGTCCACTTCGTTGAGCAAGGAGTAGCTCTTGTCTATTACATATTTGGCTTATGGAAGGGTATCTGTGCTAATTTAAATCTCTGGTTTTATGCAGCACGCCAACTCACCTTTCCCCTTAAGCAAGCATAAGTTGGTTTTCTACATTTGACACCCTGTTCTGTTTTGTAATTCAGTTCCTGTGTAGCCAAGTTTACATTCCGTGTAGTAGTGATATCTTATGATGTTTCTTTTTCTGTGTGACTTATTTCACTTAGAATCATCGTACCTGAATCCACTCATTATGCTGCTACGGGCCTGATGACATAGATTTCATTGCTGAGTGATATTGCATTGTACGTAAGTACCACAACTTCTTTATCCATTTTTCGCTTTCTGTGATATTGAACTTGTACCGTAAACGAGGTTCTTTTAAACAGAGCCGTCCCAAACTTTGGGGTGGCTGTGTCTTTTGGATTTTAATTTCCCTAAGCTATAGGACCATAAGTGGAAGTGCCTAGGCTCTGTTGCTTTGTTTTTTGGATGTTTCAGGAAACACCATACACTTCTCCAGAGTGGCTGCTGGCAATTTACATCCCGCCCATCAGCATAACAAGGCTCCCAGTTCTCCTTGGCCTGTCCTGCCTTTCTGGATTTTACACTTTTTTCAGATGGCCCTTTTGACCGGGGGGCAGTGAGACTTCATTGTAGTGCAGATTTCCTTTGCAAGCTTGCTTGGTTCGCCAAAAAGGGCGTATGCGTTTTTTCCTGAATATATTCAGGAAAAAACGCATACGCCCTTTTTGGCCAAGTGCATCATTGTGGACATTGTGCCTCTTTTCCTATGCTTTACATGCAATTCCAGTCTACCTCCTGAAATCGGTTTCCTGCAATTCTGCCCCGCTTTCAACTCCTCTTGGCAGCCTTACTTCAATATATTTTTGGAAGATAGCTGTCATTTATAACTGCAGGTTTGTGAATTACAGTGCCCCTGAGCTCCTTTCTTCAACTCGCTTTCTTGTGAGCTGGCCGCAACACCGCAGGATTGCTTCTGGCCCTAGTGTGGATCCGGCATGGCACGCTGAGCCTTTGGTTAATTCCTCTTCCTGGTGGGAAATGAGAGTTAAATTTGCCCGTCCAGACGCCTCCAGCTAGTCTCTCATTGGTTCTCCCTATTCCTGTTCATTTTCCACAGAAATTGCAAACTGGGCCAAACAGGAGGTTAAAGGCACTGACTCTCCAAGTGGGGAGAGTGTTAGTAAAGCATCTGGAATGTTGCACCCGAGTACCAGGGGACGAAAACTGAGACACATTTGAACACGTTTCCCGATCACACAGTGGATCGTACTCTGGGTTCCACATGCATGTTTTAGCTGAAGGAAGAATCCCTTAAACATGGAGAGTTGAGACCCATGGAATGGGTACCATGCAATATGACTTCAAAGGGTCTGCATTTGCTCACCGAACCTCACCAATCCTATCACTGCTGCGTTTATGACGCTGTACACACGCTTGATTCTCTTTCAGAGACATATAAATCCATAGGTTTTAAGATTCTTACTAGTCAGGTATAATGTTAGGCGTTTAATATGGGGTGTTGAGTCCACTTCGTTGAGCAAGGAGTAGCTCTTGTCTATTACATATTTGGCTTATGGAATGGTATCTGTGCTAATTTCAATCTCTGGTTTCATGCAGCACCCCAACTCACCTTTCCCCTTAAGCAAGCATAAGTTGGTTTTCTACATTTGACACCCTGTTCTGTTGAGTAATTCAGTTCCTGTGTAGCCAAGTTTACATTACGTGTAGTAGTGATATCTTATGATGCTTCTTTTTCTGTGTGACTTATTTCACTTAGAATCATCGTACCTGAATCCACTCATTATGCTGCTATGGCCCTGATGACATAGATTTCATTGCTGAGTGATATTGCTTTGTACGTAAGTACCACAACTTCTTTATACATTTTTCGCTTTCTGTGATATTGAACTTGTACCGTAAACGAGTTTCTTGTAAACAGAGCCGTCCCAAACTTTGGGGTGGCTGTGTCTTTTTGGTTTTCATTTCCCTAAGCTATAGGACCATAAGTGGAAGTGCCCTAGGCTCTGTTGCTTTGTTTTTTGGATGTTTCAGGAAACACCATACACTTCTCCAGAGTGGCTGCTGGCAATTTACATCCCAACCATCAGCATAACAAGGCTCCTAGTTCTCCTTGGCCTGTCCTGCCTTTCTGGATTTTACACTTTTTTCAGATAGCCCTTTTGACCGGGGAGCAGTGAGACTTCATTGTAGTGCAGATTTCCTTTGCAAGCTTGCTTGGTTGGCCAAAAAGTGCGTATGCGTTTTTTCCTGAATATATTCAGGAAAAAACGCATACGCCCTTTTTGGCCAAGTGCATCATTGTGGACGTTCTGCCTCTTTTCCTATGCTTTACATGCAATTCCAGTCTACCTCCTGAAATCGGTTTCCTGCAATTCTGCCCCGCTTTCAACTCCTCTTGGCTGCCTTACTTCAATATATTTTTGGAAGATAGCTGTCATTTATAACTCTGCAGTTTTCTGAATTACAGTGCCCCTGAGCTCCTTTCTTCAACTCGCTTTCTTGTGAGCTGGCCGCAGAACCGCAGGATTGCTTCAGGCCCTAGTTTGGTTCCGGCAGGGCATGTTGAGCCTTTGGTTAATTCCTCTTCCTGGTGGGAAATGAGAGTTAAATTTGCCCGTTCAGACACCTCCACCTAGTCTCTCATTGATTCTCCCTATTCCTGTTCATTTTCCACAGAAATTGCAAACTGGGCCAAACAGGAGGTTAAAGGCACTGACTCTCCAAGTGGGGAGAGTGTTAGTAAAGCGTCTGGAATGTTGCACCCGAGTACCAGGGGACGAAAACTCAGACACATTTGAACACGTTTCCCGATCACACGGTTGATCATACTCTGGGTTCCACATGCATGTTTTAGCTGAAGGAAGAATCCCTTAAAACTGGAGAGTTGAGACCCATGGAATGGATACCATGCAATATGACTTCAAAGTGTCTGCATTTGTTCACCGAACCTCACCAATCCTATCGCTTCTGCGTTTATGCCGCTGTACACACGCTTGATTCTCTTTCGGAGACATATAAATCTATAGGTTTTAAGATTCTTACTAGTCAGGTATATTGTTAGGCGTTTAATATGGGGTGTTGAGTCCACTTCGTTGAGCAAGGAGTAGCACTTGTCTATTATATATTTGGCTTATGGAACGGTATCTGTGCTAATTTCAATCTCTTGTTGTATGCAGCACCCCAACTCACCTTTCCCCTTAAGCAAGCATAAATTGGTTTTCTACATTTGACACTCTGTTCTGTTTAGTAATTTAGTTCCTGTGTAGCCAAGTTTACATTCCGTGTAGTAGTGATATCTTATGATGTTTCTTTTTCTGTGTGACTTATTTCACTTAGAATCATCGTACCTGAATCCACTCATTATGCTGCTATGTGCCTGATGACATAGATTTCATTGCTGAGTGATATTGCATTGTACGTAAGTACCACAACTTCTTTATCCATTTTTCGCTTTCTGTGATATTGAACTTGTACGGTGAACAAGGTTCTTGTAAACAGAGCCGTCCCAAACTTTGGGGTGGCTGTGTCTTTTTGATTTTAATTTCCCTAAGCTATAGGACCATAAGTGGAAGTGCCCTAGGCTCTGTTGCTTTGTTTTTTGGATGTTTCAGGAAACACCATACACTTCTCCAGAGTGGCTGCTGGTAATTTACATCCCGCCCACCAGCATAACAAGGCTCCCAGTTCTCCATGGCCTGTCCTGCCTTTCTGGATTTTACACTTTTTTCAGATGGCCCTTTTGACTGGGGGGCAGTGAGACTTCATTGTAGTGCAGATTTCCTTTGCAAGCTTGCTTGGTTGGCCAAAAAGGGCGTATGCGTTTTTTCCTGAATATATTCAAGAAAAAACGCATACGCCCTTTTTGGCCAAGTGCATCATTGTGGACGTTCTGCCTCTTTTCCTATGCTTTACATGCAATTCCAGTCTACCTCCTGAAATCGGTTTCCTGCAATTCTGCCCTGCTTTCAACTCCTCTTGGCTGCCTTACTTCAATATATTTTTTGAAGATAGCTGTCATTTATAACTCTGCAGGTTTGTGAATTACAGTGCCCCTGAGCTCCTTTCTTCAACTCGCTTTCTTGTGACCTGGCCGCAACACCGCAGGATTGCTTCAGGCCCTAGTTTGTTTCCGGCATGGCATGCTGAGCCTTTGGTTAATTCCTCTTCCTGGTGGGAAATGAGAGTTAAATTTGCCCGTCCAGACAGCTCCAGCTAGTCTCTCATTGGTTCTCCCTATTCCTGTTCATTTTCCACAGAAATTGCAAACTGGGCCAAACAGGAGGTTAAAGGCACTGACTCTCCAAGTGGGGAGAGTGTTAGTAAAGCGTCTGGAATGTTGCACCCGAGTACCAGGGGACGTAATCTGAGACACATTTGAACACGTTTTCCGATCACACAGTGGATCATACTCTGGGTTCCACATGCATGTTTTAGCTGAAGGAAGAATCCCTTAAACATGGAGAGTTGAGACCCATGGAATGGGTACCATGCAATATGACTTCAAAGGGTCTGCATTTGCTCACCGAACCTCACCAATCCTATCACTGCTGCGTTTATGCCGCTGTACACACGCTTGATTCTCTTTCGGAGACATATAAATCCATAGTTTTTAAGATTCTTACTAGTCAGGTATATTGTTAGGCGTTTAATATGGGGTGTTGAGTCCACTTCGTTGAGTAAGGAGTAGCACTTGTCTATTATATATTTGGCTTATGGAACGGTATCTGTGCTAATTTCAATCTCTTGTTGTATGCAGCACCCCAACTCACCTTTCCCCTTAAGCAAGCATAAATTGGTTTTCTACATTTGACACTCTGTTCTGTTTAGTAATTTAGTTCCTGTGTAACCAAGTTTTCATTCCGTGTAGTAGTGATATCTTATGATGTTTCTTTTTCTGTGTGACTTATTTTTTTATTTATTTTTTTTTATTTATTTTTTTTTTGCGGTACGTGGGCCTCTCACTGTTGTGGTGTTTCCCATTGCGGAGCACAGGCTCCGGACGCGCAGGCTCAGCGGCCATGGCTCACAGGCCCAGCCGCTCCGCGGCATGTGGGATCTTCCCGGAGCGGGGCACGAACCCATGTCCTATGCATCGGCATGCGGACTCTCAACCACTGCGCCACCAGGTAAGCCCTGTGTGACTTATTTCACTTAGAATCATCGTACCTGAATCCACTCATTATGCTGCTACAGGCCTGATGACATAGATTTCATTGCTGAGTGATATTGCATTGTACGTAAGTACCACAACTTCTTTATCCATTTTTCGCTTTCTGTGATATTGAACTTGTACCGTAAACGAGGTTCTTGTAAACAGAGCCGTCCCAAACTTGGGGTGGCTGTGTCTTTTTGATTTTAATTTCCCTAAGCTATAGGACCATAAGTGGAAGTGCCCTAGGCTCTGTTGCTTTGTTTTTTGGATGTTTCAGGAAACACCATACACTTCTCCAGAGTGGCTGCTGGCAATTTACATCCCGCCCATCAGCATAACAAGGCTCCCAGTTCTCCATGGCCTGTCCTGCCTTTCTGGATTTTACACTTTTTTCAGATGGCCCTTTTGACCGGGGGGCAGTGAGACTTCATTGTAGTGCAGATTTCCTTTGCAAGCTTGCTTGGTTGGCCAAAAAGGGCGTATGCGTTTTTTCCTGAATATATTCAGGAAAAAACGCATACGCACTTTTTGGCCAAGTGCATCATTGTGGACGTTCTGCCTCTTTTCCTATGCTTTACATGCAATTCCTGTCTACCTCCTGAAATCGGTTTCCTGCAATTCTGCCCCGCTTTCAAGTCCTCTTGGCAGCCTTACTTCAATATATTTTTGGACGATAGCTGTCATTTATAACTCTGCAGGTTTGTGAATTACAGTGCCCCTGAGCTCCTTTCTTCAACTCGCTTTCTTGTGAGCTGGACGCAACACCGCAGGATTGCTTCAGGCCCTAGTGTGGTTCCGGCACGGCATGCTGAGCCTTTGGTTAATTCCTCTTTCTGGTGGGAAATGAGAGTTAAATTTGCCCGTCCAGACACCTCCAGCTAGTTTCTCATTGGTTCTCCCTATTCCTGTTCATTTTCCACAGAAATTGCAAACTGGGCCAAACAGGAGGTTAAAGGCACTGACTCTCCAAGTGGGGAGAGTGTTAGTAAAGCATCTGGAATGTTGCACCCGAGTACCAGGGACGAAAACGAGACACATTTGAACACGTTTCCCGATCACACGGTGGATCATACTCTGGGTTCCACATGCATGTTTTAGCTGAAGGAAGAATCCCTTAAACCTGGAGAGTTGAGACCCATGGAATGGGTACCATGCAATATGACTTCAAAGGGTCTGCATTTGCTCACCGAACCTCACCAATCCTATCACTGCTGCGTTTATGCCGCTGTACACACGCTTGATTCTCTTTTGGAGACATATAAATCCGTAGGTTTTAAGATTATTTCTAGTCAGGTATATTCTTAGGCGTTTAATATGGGGTGTTGAGTCCACTTCGTTCAGCAAGGGGTAGCTCTTGTCTATTGTATATTTGGCTTATGGAACGGTATCTGTGCTAATTTCAATCTCTGGTTTCATGCAGCACCCCAACTCACCTTTCCCCTTAAGCAAGCATAAGTTGGTTTTCTACATTTGAGACCCTGTTCTGTTTTGTAATTCAGTTCCTGTGTAGCCAAGTTTACATTCCGTGTATTGGTGATATCTTATGATGTTTCTTTTTCTGTGTGACTTATTTCACTTAGAATCATCGTACCTGAATCCACTCATTATGCTGCTACGGGCCTGATGACATAGATTTCATTGCTGAGTGATATTGCATTGTACGTAAGTACCACAACTTCTTTATCCATTTTTCACTTTCTGTGATATTGAACTTGTACCGTAAACGAGGTTCTTGTAAACAGAGCCGTCCCAAACTTTGGGGTGGCTGTGTCTTTTTGATTTTAATTTCCCTAAGCTATAGGACCATAAGTGGAAGTGCCCTAGGCTCTGTTGCTTTGTTTTTTGGATGTTTCAGGAAACACCATACACTTCTCCAGAGTGGCTGCTGGCAATTTACATCCCGCCCATCAGCATAACAAGGCTCCCAGTTCTCCTTGGCCTGTCCTACCTTTCTGGATTTTACACTTTTTTCAGATGGCCCTTTTGACCGGGGGGCAGTGAGACTTCATTGTAGTGCAGATTTCCTTTGCAAGCTTGCTTGGTTGGCCAAAAAGGGCGTATGCGTTTTTTCCTGAATATATTCAGGAAAAAACGCATACGCCCTTTTTGGCCAAGTGCATCATTGTGGACGTTCTGCCTCTTTTCCTATGCTTTACATGCAATTCCAGTCTACCTCCTGAAATCAGTTTCCTGCAATTCTGCCCCGCATTCAACTCCTCTTGGCAGCCTTCCTTCAATATATTTTTGGAAGATAGCTGTCATTTATAACTCTGCAGGTTTGTGAATTACCGTGCCCCTGAGCTCCTTTCTTCAACTCGCTTTCTTGTGAGCTGGCCGCAACACCGCAGGATTGCTTCAGGCCCTAGTTTGGTTCTGGCATGGCATGCTGAGCCTTTGGTTAATTCCTCTTCCTGGTGGGAAATGAGAGTGAAATTTGCCCGTCCAGACACCTCCACCTAGTCTCTCTTTGGTTCTCCCTATTCCTGTTCATTTTCCACAGAAATTGCAAACTGGGCCAAACAGGAGGTTAAAGGCACTGACTCTCCAAGTGGGGAGAGTGTTAGTAAAGCGTCTGGAATGTTGCACCCGAGTACCAGGGGACGAAAACTGAGACACATTTGAATACGTTTTCCGATCACACAGTGGATCGTACTCTGGGTTCCACATGCATGTTTTAGCTGAAGGAAGAATCCCTTAAACATGGAGAGTTGAGACCCATGGAATGGGTACCATGCAATATGACTTCAAAGGGTCTGCATTTGCTCACCGAACCTCACCAATCCTATCACTGCTGCGTTTATGCCGCTGTACACACGCTTATTTCTCTTTTGTAGACATATAAATCCAAAGGTTTTAAGATTCTTACTAGTCAGGTATATTCTTAGGCGTTTATTATGGGGTGTTGAGTCCACTTCGTTGAGCAAGGAGTAGCTCTTGTCTATTACATATTTGGCTTATGGAACGGTATCTGTGCTAATTTCAATCTCTGGTTTTATGCAGTACCCAAACTCACCTTTCCCCTTAAGCAAGCATAAGTTGGTTTTCTACATTTGAGACACTTTTCTGTTTTGTAATTCAGTTCCTGTGTAGCCAAGTTTACATTCCGTGTAGTAGTGATATCTTATGATGTTTCTTTTTCTGTGTGAGTTATTTCACTTAGAATCATTGTACCTGGATCCACTCATTATGCTTCTACGGGCCTGATGACATAGATTTCATTGCTGAGTGATATTGCATTGTACGTAAGTACCACAACTTCTTTATCCATTTTTCGCTTTCTGTGATATTGAACTTGTACCGAAAACGAGGTTCTTGTAAACAGAGCCGGCCCAAACTTTGGGGTGGCTGTGTCTTTTTGATTTTAATTTCCCTAAGCTATAGGACCGTAAGTGGAAGTGCCCTAGGCTCTGTTGCTTTGTTTTTTGGATGTTTCAGGAAACACCATACACTTCTCCAGAGTGGCTGCTGGCAATTTACATCCCACCCATCAGCATAACAAGGCTCCCGTTTCTCCATGGCCTGTCCTGCCTTTCTGGATTTTACACTTTTTTCAGATAGCCCTTTTGACCGGGGGGCAGTGAGACTTCATTGTAGTGCAGATTTCCTTTGCAAGCTTGCTTGTTTGGCCAAAAATGGCGTATGCGTTTTTTCCTGTATATATTCAGGAGAAAACGCATACGCCCTTTTTGGCCAAGTGCATCATTGTGGACGTTCTGCCTCTTTTCCTATGCTTTACATGCAATTCCAGTGTACCTCGTGAAATCGGTTTCCTGCAATTCTGCCCCGCTTTCAAGTCCTCTTGGCAGCCTTCCTTCAATATATTTTTGGAAGATAGCAGCGATTTATAACTGCAGGTTTGTGAATTACAGTGTCCCTGAGCTCCTTTCTTCAACTCGCTTTCTTGTGAGCTGGCCGCAACACCACAGGATTGCTTCAGGCCCTAGTGTGGTTCCGGCATGGCACGCTGATCCTTTGGTTAATTCCTCTTCCTGGTGGGAAATGAGAGTTAAATTTGCCCGTCCAGACGCCTCCAGCTAGTCTCTCATTGGTTCTCCCTATTCCTGTTCATTTTCCACAGAAATTGCAAACTGGGCCAAACAGGAGGTTAAAGGCACTGACTCTCCAAGTGGGGAGAGTGTTAGTAAAGCGTCTGGAATGTTGCACCCGAGTACCAGGGGACGAAAACTGAGACACATTTGAACACGTTTCCCGATCACACAGTGGATCGTACTCTGGGTTCCACATGCATGTTTTAGCTGAAGGAAGAATCCCTTAAACATGGAGAGTTGAGACCCATGGAATGGGTACCATGCAATATGACTTCAAAGGGTCTGCATTTGCTCACCGAACCTCACCAATCCTATCACTGCTGCGTTTATGCCGCTGTACACACGCTTGATTCTCTTTCGGAGACATATAAATCCTTAGGTTTTAAGATTCTTACTAGTCAGGTATATTCTTAGGCGTTTAATATGGGGTGTTGAGTCCACTTCGTTGAGCAAGGAGTAGCTCTTGTCTATTACATATTTGGCTTATGGAATGGTATCTGTGCTAATTTCAATCTCTGGTTTTATGCAGCACCCCAACTCACCTTTCCCCTTAAGCAAGCATAAGTTGGTTTTCTACATTTGACACCCTGTTCTGTTTTGTAATTCAGTTCCTGTGTAGCCAAGTTTACATTCCGTGTAGTAGTGATATCTTATGATGTTTCTTTTTCTGTGTGACTTATTTCACTTAGAATCATCGTACCTGAATCCACTCATTATGCTGCTACGGGCCTGATGACATAGATTTCATTGCTGAGTGATATTGCATTGTACGTAAGTACCACAACTTCTTTATCCATTTTTCGCTTTCTGTGATATTGAACTTGTACCGTAAACGAGTTTCTTGTAAACAGAGCCGTCCCAAACTTTGGGGTGGCTGTGTCTTTTTGATTTTAATTTCCCTAAGCTATAGGACCATAAGTGGAAGTGCCCTAGGCTCTGTTGCTTTGTTTTTTGGATGTTTCAGGAAACACCATACACTTCTCCAGAGTGGCTGCTGGCAATTTACATCCCACCCATCAGCATAACAAGGCTCCTAGTTCTCCTTGGCCTGTCCTGCCTTTCTGGATTTTACACTTTTTTCAGATAGCCCTTTTGACCGGGGGGCAGTAAGACTTCATTGTAGTGCAGATTTCCTTTGCAAGCTTGCTTGGTAGGCCAAGAAGTGCGTATGCGTTTTTTCCTGAATATATTCAGGAAAAAACGCATACGCCCTTTTTGGCCAAGTGCATCATTGTGGACATTGTGCCTGTTTTCCTATGCTTTACATGCAATTCCTGTCTACCTCCTGAAATCGGTTTCCTGCAATTCTGCCCCGCTTTCAACTCCTCTTGGCAGCCTTACTTCAATATATTTTTGGAAGATAGCTGTCATTTATAACTCTGCAGGTTTGTGAATTACAGTGCCCCTGAGCTCCTTTCTTTAACTCGCTTTCTTGTGAGCTGGCCGCAACACCGCAGGATTGCTTCAGGCCCTAGTTTGGTTCCGGCACGGCATGCTGAGCCTTTGGTTAATTCCTCTTCCTGGTGGGAAATGAGAGTTAAATTTGCCCGTCCAGACACCTCCACCTAGTCTCTCATTGGTTCTCCCTATTCCTGTTCATTTTCCACAGAAATTGCAAACTGGGCCAAACAGGAGGTTAAAGGCACTGACTCTCCAAGTGGGGAGAGTGTTAGTAAAGCGTCTGGAATGTTGCAACCGAGTAGCAGGGGACGAAAACTGAGACACATTTGAACACGTTTTCCGATCACACGGTGGATCATACTCTGGGTTCCACATGCATGTTTTAGCTGAAGGAAGAATCCCTTAAACATGGAGAGTTGAGACCCATGGAATGGGTACCATGCAATATGACTTCAAAGGGTCTGCATTTGCTCACCAAACCTCACCAATCCTATCACTGCTGCGTTTATGCCGCTGTACACACGCTTGATTCTCTTTCGGAGACATATAAATCCATAGGTTTTAAGATTCTTACTAGTCAGGTATATTGTTAGGCATTTAATATGGGGTGTTGAGTCCACTTCGTTGAGCAAGGAGTAGCTCTTGTCTATTACATATTTGGCTTATGGCACGGTATCTGTGCTTATTTCAATCTCTTGTTGTATGCAGCACCCCAACTCACCTTTCCCCTTAAGCAAGCATAAGTTGGTTTTCTACATTTGACACCCTGTTCTGTTTAGTAATTCAGTTCCTGTGTAGCCAAGTTTACATTACGTGTAGTAGTGATATCTTATGATGTTTCTTTTTCTGTGTGACTTATTTCACTTAGAATCATCGTACCTGAATCCACTCATTATGCTGCTATGGGCCTGATGACATAGATTTCATTGCTGAGTGATATTGCATTGTACGTAAGTACCACAACTTCTTCATCCATTTTTCGCTTTCTGTGATATTGAACTTGTACCGTAAACTAGTTTCTTGTAAACAGAGCCGTCCCAAACTTTGGGGTGGCTGTGTCTTTTTGATTTTAATTTCCCTAAGCTATAGGACCATAAGTGGAAGTGCCCTAGGCTCTGTTGCTTTGTTTTTTGGATGTTTCAGGAAACACCATACACTTCTCCAGAGTGGCTGTTGGCAATTTACATCCCGCCCATCAGCATAACAAGGCTCCCAGTTCTCCATGGCCTGTCCTGCCTTTCTGGATTTTACACTTTTTTCAGATGGCCCTTTTCACCGGGGGGCAGTGAGACTTCATTGTAGTGCAGGTATCCTTTGCAAGCTTGCTTGGTTGGCCAAAAAGGGCGTATGCGTTTTTTCCTGAATATATTCAGGAAAAAACGCATACGCCCTTTTTGGCCAAGTGCATCATTGTGGACGTTCTGCCTCTTTTCCTATGCTTTACATGCAATTCCCGTCTACCTCCTGAAATCGGTTTCCTGCAATTCTGCCCCGCTTTCAAGTCCTCTTGGCAGCCTTACTTCAATATATTTTTGGACGATAGCTGTCATTTATAACTCTGCAAGTTTGTGAATTACAGTGCCCCTGAGCTCCTTTCTTCAACTCGCTTTCTTGTGAGCTGGCCGCAACACCGCAGGATTGCTTCAGGCCCTAGTGTGGTTCCGGCACGGCATGCTGAGCCTTTGGTTAATTCCTCTTCCTGGTGGGAAATGAGAGTTAAATTTGCCCGTCCAGACGCCTCCAGCTAGTCTCTCATTGGTTCTCCCTATTCCTGTTCATTTTCCACAGAAATTGCAAACTGGGCCAAACAGGAGGTTAAAGGCACTGGCTCTCCAAGTGGGGAGAGTGTTAGTAAAGCGTCTGGAGTGTTGCACCCGAGTACCAGGGGACGAAAACTGAGACATATTTGAACACGTTTTCCGATCACACGGTGGATCGTACTCTGGGTTCCACATGCATGTTTTAGCTGAAGGAAGAATCCCTTAAACATGGAGAGTTGAGACCCATGGAATGGGTACCATGCAATATGACTTCAAAGGGTCTGCATTTGCTCACCGAACCTCACCAATCCTATCACTGCTGCGTTTATGCCGCTGTACACACGCTTGATTCTCTTTCGGAGATATATAAATCCATAGGTTTTAAGATTCTTACTAGTCAGGTATATTGTTAAGCGTTTAATATGGGGTGTTGAGTCCACTTCGTTGAGCAAGGAGTAGCTCTTGTCTATTACATATTTGGCTTATGGAATGGTATCTGTGCTAATTTCAATCTCTGGTTTTATGCAGCACCCCAACTCACCTTTCCCCTTAAGCAAGCATAAGTTGGTTTTCTACATTTGAGACACTGTTCTGTTTTGTAATTCAGTTCCTTTGTAGCCAAGTTTACATTCCGTGTATTGGTGATATCTTATGAAGTTTCTTTTTCTGTGTGACTTATTTCACTTAGAATCATCGTACCTGAATCCACTCATTATGCTGCTACGGGCCTGATGACATAGATTTCATTGCTGAGTGATATTGCATTGTACGTAAGTACCACAACTTCTTTATCCATTTTTCACTTTCTGTGATATTGAACTTGTACCATAAACGAGGTTCTTGTAAACAGAGCCGTCCCAAACTTTGGGGTGGCTGTGTCTTTTTGATTTTAATTTCCCTAAGCTATAGGACCATAAGTGCAAGTGCCCTAGGCTCTGTTGCTTTGTTTTTTAGATGTTTCAGGAAACACCATACACTTCTCCAGAGTGGCTGCTGGCAATTTACATCCCGCCCATCAGCATAACAAGGCTCCCAGTTCTCCATGGCCTGTCCTGCCTTTCTGGATTTTACACTTTTTTCATATGGCCCTTTGACCGGGGTGAAGTGAGACTTCATTGTAGTGCAGATTTCCTTTGAGAGCTTGCTTGGTTGGCCAGAAAGGGCGTATGCGTTTCTTCCTGAATATATTCAGGAAAAAACGCATACGCCCTTTTTGGCCAAGTGCATCATTGTCGACGTTCTGAGTGTTTTCATATGTTTTCAGTGCAATTCCTGTCTACCTCCTGAAATCGGTTTCCTGCAGTTCTGCCTTGCTCTCAGTGCCTCTTCATAGCCTTACCTCAATATACTTTTGGAGAATAGTTGGCCTTTATAACTCTGCAGGTTTTTGAATTGCAGTGGCCCTTAGCTCCATTTTTCAGCTCTTATTTTTGTGATCTTGCCTCATATCCACAGGATTTCTTCAGGCCCTATTCTTCTTCTGGGGTGCCTTGCTCTGCCTTTGGTTAATTCTTCTTCCTGATGTGAAATTAGAGTGACATGTGCCCATTGATACCGCTACAGCTATTTTCTCACTGGTTCCCCCTATTCCCATTCATCCTCCGCACTAACTGCAGACTGTGCGATACCGGAACTTAAAGGCATTGACTCTCCATGTGGAGATGTTGTTAGTAAAGTGGCTGGAATGTTGATCCGGAGCCCCAGGAGAGGAAAATGAGGTGCATTTTAGAAACCTTTCCCGATCATATGGTATACCATCCGCTGGATTTCCCATGCATGGTTTAGCTGTAGGAAGATTCCCTTCAACTTGGAGTGTTGGGACCCTTGGAATAAGTAGCATGAAGTATTGCATTAAACTTTCGGCAGTTGCTCACCAAAGCTCTCCAATCCTTTCAGCCCCAAGTGTCCAGCCTTATGTCTTATCCAGCTGTGGGTTTATATGTGGTCATTCCAGGTTGCATCACAGCCCCTGAGCGAATTTTGTAAGAATTTTTCTCTCTTTCATTGTTTCTGCGTTTTGGTTTTAAAATTTATTTCTATAATGGGGTTTAGCTCATTTTCACTGCTGTGTTTGTGCCGCTCTGCGCACACTTGATTCCCTTATGGAGATATATCAATACATGGGTTTTAAGATTCTTATTACTCAGATATATTTCTCTGCGGTGTATAGGGTGTGTTGAGGCCAGTTCATTGAGCGAGGTGTAGATCTTGTCTGATACCTATTTGGTTTATTGAACGGTATCTGTGCTAATTTCAAACTCTGGTTTTATGCATCACCCCACCTCTCCTTTCCCCTTAAGCTGACATAAGTGTGTTTTCTAAATGTGAGACACTGTTCTGTTTTGTAATTCATTTTTTGTGCAGCCATATTTATCCTCCCTCTATAAGTGATATCTTATGATATGTTTCTTTTTCTGTTTGACTTATTTCAAGTAGTATTATCGGACCTCAATCCACTCTTTATCCTTCTACTAGCCTTATTACATTGATTTCATGGTGAAGAGATATTCCATTGTACATAAGTACCACATTTTCTTTATCCATTGTTCTCTTTCCTGGGATATTTAAGGTGTACTGAAGTTGAGGTTCTTGTAAACAGAGTAGCCCTAAACTGTGGTGTGCTTGTGTCTTGTTGATTTTTAGACTTCCCTAGATATACTCCCGTGATTGGAAGTGCCCTATGCTCTGTCGCTCTGTTTTTTAGATGATTTAGGAACCACCATACACTTCTCCAGAGTGGCTCTCGGCAGTTCACACACTGTCCATCAGCGTATAAAGGCTCCCTGTTCTCCATGGCCTGTCCTGCATTTCTGGTGTTTACAATTTTTTCGGATGGCCCTTTTGACCGGTGGGAAATGAGACTTCTTTGTTGTGCACATTTGCATTGCTTGCTTGCTTGGTTGCCCATAAAGTGCGTATGCGTTTTTTCCTGGATATATTCAGGAACTAACGCATACTCCCTTTTGGGCCAACTGCATCATTGTCGAAATTCTGCCGCTTTTCATGTGCTTTAAAGGCGAGTCCAATCTATCTCTTGAAATCTGTTTCTTGCAATTCTGTCTTGCATTCAGATCCTCTTCTTTGCCTTACCTCAACATATTTTTGGACGTTAGTTTTCATTTATAACTCTGCAGGTTTGTGAATTGCAGTGACCCTGAGCTCCATTTTTTAAGTTGCTCTTTTGTGAGCTGGCCTCAAAACCGCAGGATTGCTTCAGGCCCTATTTTGGCTCCGGCGAGGCGGGCTGAGCCTTTTTTTAATTCTTATTCTTAATGGGAAATTAGAGTGACATGTGCCCGTCCAAACCCCTACAACTATTCTCTCATTGTTTCCCCCTCTTCCCGTTCATCCTCCTCACAATTTGCAAAATGTGTGAAACAGAAGTTTAAATGTGCTGATTCTCTAAGTGGGGAGATTCTAAGTAACGTGGCTGGAATGATGAACAGGAGCACCAGGAGAGGATAAATGAGGTGCATTTTAGACACATCTCCCGATCACATGGTGTACAGTCCTCTGGGTTTTCCATGCATGTTTTAGCTGTAGGAAGATTCCTTGAACCTGCAGATTTGGGACCCATTGAATGGGTACCAGGTAGTATTACTTTAAAGGGTGTGCATTTCCTCACCCAACCTCACATTTCTCTTAGCGTGAACAGTTTCCAGCCTTATGTCTCATCCTGCTGTGGGTCTAGATGTGTTCAATCCATGTTGCATCACCGTCCCTGAGGAAAAGTTGTAAGAGGTTTTCTCTGTCTCTCTGTCGTTTATTTTTTTCAATTTATTACTATATTGGTTACAGCTGATTTTCAAAGCTCTGTTTCTTGCTGCTGTACATCCACTTGATTCACGTACAGAGAGACATCAATAAATTCTTTTTCAGATTCTTACCAGTCATAGATATTCTTTTCCGGTGACTTGAGTGTGCTGAGTGCAGTTCTTTTAGCTACCGTGTAGGCCTTGTTGATTATCAGTTTGGTATTTGGAATGGTATCTTTGCTAATTTCAACCTCCTGGATGATGCCTCACCCCTCCCCACCTTTCCCGTTTAGCAGCCTTACGCGTGTTTTCTACATATTTGACTATGTTTTTGTTTTGTAATTTATTTCATGTGTAGCCATTTTGGATTCCACCTTTAAGTGATATCTTATGATATGTGTCTTTTTCTTTTTGAATTATGTCACTTAGAATGATCATACGTAACTCCTCCGGAGTTGTTACAACTGGCCATATTTCATTGATTTCCAGGCTGAGTAATATTCCACTCTACATAAGTACCACATCTCTATCCATTTTTTCCCTCCAGAGACATTTAAGTTATATCCTAGTCGAGGATCTTTTAAACAGAGAGGCAGTAAACATTGGGGTGCCTGTGTCCTCTCGATTTTTGTTTTTCCCAAGATATACGCCCATGAGTGCAAGTGCCCTATGCTCTGTAGCTCATTTTTTAGATGCTTTAGTAAACACAATACACTTCTCCAGAATGGCCGTTGGCAATATACATTTCCACTATAAGCCTCACAGGGCTCCCTCTTCTCCTTGCCCTGTCCTGCATTTCTGGCGTTTACACTTTATGAGGATGGCTCTTCTGACTGATGCGAAGTGATATCTTTTGTAGTATTGATTTCCAGTGCCCACCTGTTTGGTTGGCTAAAACAGTGTATGCCCTTTTCTTGAATATATACAGAAAAAAACGCATACAGCCTTTTTGGCCAACTGCAATGTCGGCAATGTTCAGCCCCTTTTCTTGTGCTTAATGGCGAGTCCTTTCTACCTCCTCAAATCCCTTTCCTGCCATTCTCCCTTGCTTGCCAATCCTTTTCTCTGACTTTCCTCAAGACATTTTTCAGTGATAGATATTTTCAACTCTGCAGTTTCGTGAATTTTACTGCCCCTGAGTTCCATTGTTCAACTTGTGTTTATGGGAACTGGCCACAAAGCAGTGGGATTTCCTCAAGCCCTATACTGTTTCCATGGGCAACCCTAGCCTTTGGTCAATTCATCTTCCTGATTGGAAATTAGAGTGACATGTGCCTGTCTGAACACCTAGGACTTGTCTCTCATTGTTCCTCATCCTTCTGCTTCATCCTCTGGACAAATTCCAAACTGTACGCAACAGGATGTTGACAGTGTTGACATCTCCAAGTGGGGAGACTGTTAGTAAAGACGCTGGAGGGGTGAACCCGAGCACCAGGAGATGAGGAGATGAGATGCCTTTTCCAAACTCTTCCCGATCAGACGGTATACCATCCTCTGGATGTGACAGACATGTTTTAGCAGTAGGAAGAGTCCCATTCATGTAAGGAGAACACCAGGGCTTTTTCAAAATCAGTGTCTCCCCGAAACCCAAACTGGGGAGTTTTTTAAGCTACGGCTACACATATGTTCATTAAGGGCCTTGGGAAGTAGGCAGAGTCCAAACTTTAGATGACTGAAGTCTTCAGGGTCAGAAGCACTCACCACCGGCTTCCCTTAGGTTACACTTTAACTGTCATTGATAGATGATGTCAATAAAAATATCTATTCTTTTTCCGATTATTTCCCCTTATAGGTTATTGCACAATATTGAGTGTAGTTCCCTGTGCTATACAGTAGTTCCTTGTTGATGATCTATTTTATACATAGCAGTGTGTATGTGTTAATTCCAAACTGTTAATTTATCCCTCCTCCCACCTTTCCCCTTTGGTAATAATAAATTATAAGATTTTATACTTCTCAGAAATGGGGGAGCTGAAAGAGAGGTATCATTTTCAATGGAAAAGCATTTAAAACAAGATTGAAGCTTTAACCAAGATTATTAGATGTACATCCTTGGAAAGAAATCACTTCATTTCTCTAATATTGACCTGACAAATAAGACAAACCTTTTCACTGAACTTGCTTATAATAAAGTGATGGAAATATCAAATGGAAGTGTTAGAAACATCTTATTTTACCCGAGCCTTATAAACTGTTCTATGTTAACTACAGTTTGGCTCACACATCTGTTCATTGAAGTTACAATAGTCTCAATTTCTGTTACTGATCCTCCAGAGTGGACCCCAACAAGGGTCCCCCTGCCCAGTGTCATTGGGGCCAACAGATCGAGACTGAGTTTGGTTCCCAAGCAAAGGAAACTTTATATTTTCATCAGAGAATGGAGAGGTGAGAGCATGCACTACCCCGTGGGCTGTGGGCTGGGCTGCTGTGTAGAGATCCTGTCAGAGTCAGTGGGAGGGAGGGGGCGGAGCTCTCAAGGGCCGGGTTGGCTGCAGCTCAGGCTCTATATCTCGGAGTCTGCACTGGGCCCCAGGAGCTGAGGTGTCGACCCAGCCATTCTGCACCAGGAAATCTGGTCTGAAGTGCCGGGTGTGGAACCTCTGCATGCGGGACCCTAGGAGCACGTGAAATTAGACAAAGCACAAAGGATAAAAAAGGTCAGACTTGACTTTATTGCCCACATTCTATTTTTATCTCCCAGGGATTTTTAATGGGCTTTGCTGGGGACAAACCCCTCCTCTGCCTTTTGTCCCGTTCCTCATTCTTGGAGTGCTGAGGGTGCAGACCCTTCTTCTGTAACTGCTGAGTGCTGAGTTGGGAGCCCTCATACCAGGGGACGAGGGTCAGAACTTCTCCCCAGCAGCCTCCAGGTGACGTTGATTGGCCCCAGGACCCCTGCCTCCCTGCTCGTCCGCCTGAGCACCAGCATTGGAAGTGTTATAGATTCTAATGACCTTTAAGGGTCCAGGAAAGAGATGTGCAGAGACGCTGTGGGGGCCGGTTTCACCCCGCCCCACATTTGTTCGGCCACCTTAGGCTGACCGTTTCTGCCAGCCTAGATGCTCTGACCAGTAGTCTGCTCTTTCTTCAATTAGGCCCCTGAATTAACGTAAAAACAGCACCAGGTGTCAGAGCCCTGCCCGCTCAACTCCCAGACAGTCCAGGGTCAGTGGTGATCAAGGACCATGATGGCCACTGAGTCAACAGCCTTTTGAAGTAAACAGGAGTCCAGCCGGTCTTATTGGCCACCATCATCACGGTGTCTGTAGGCTTTTCTATGGTGACGGTGTGATATACGGTTCCCCCGCCAAGATTATTAGCTCCCCTCCGGGTGCAGGAAGTCCTGCAAGCAGTAGTCTACTCCTTCGGGACACACTATTGTTGTTTTATGAGAGAAACTCCAGGTCAAGTGATGTTCACATGAGTCGTCATGGTGCCCTGTTGCCCCCGGTTATCTCTCTGGATGTTGGAGTTGGAGGGCCTCCTCACTCGAGGTCGGTGTGCCCACGGAGCGAACCCTGCAACTTCAGGGCATGGTTGGTGATTAGGATCACCACGTGGGGTCCTTTTCCCTTAGGAGGGAGGTGGCCTTTTGGGCTGCTGATTTCCAGGTTTTTAGATACCGCCAGTATCTTGGCCAGATGTGGCAGTGGGCCAAGCCCCTTGGTGACTGTAGTTTATCCTACCTGGATGGCATTCTTGCGTTGTTCCATTTCAAGTGGTCCCAGTTTTTGCACTAATTCTCCAATGGCGATTCACCTTTCACCGGGAATGGAAAGGTCAAAGGGTTTAGCTCAATTAGGGAGTTCCAGGGCAAGGGTCTGAATTGACTGCTCTTTCCATTCTTGAAAGGCCACTTCTGGATTCTGTTCAAAAGGATCATCATCTTTTCCTTTCAGTGTTTCATATAGAGGCCCAGCTAGTAGACTGTAGTTAGGGATCCAGAAGCAGCAAACCCTGGCCTCCCCAGGAACCCCTAAGCTGTCTTCTAGTTTTAGAAAGGGGTAAGGCTGCAAATGGTTTCTTCCCTTTCCTGGGATGGGCTTCTCTGACCTTGTGTGAGAATGAAGCCCAGGCAGGTCACTGCAGTCTGTGATATTTGAGCTTTTTCTTGGACAACTTCTATCCTTTATTGGCTTGGTAGTTCAGAGGCCTCCTTAGTAGGGCTGGCGATCAGAATGTCGTCTGCATATTGAAGGAGGGTTTCCTTTTCCAGAGGTAGAACTTTTCGGTCGTTAGCTAAGCTTTCCCCAAAGATGGTGTGGGAATTTTTGAACCCTTGGGGCAAGACGGCCCGGAAGTATTGTTTTAGTTGTATGTTGAGTCCTGCCACTCACAAGCCAAAATTTCTTGTGACTCTGGGACTAATGGAATACAAAAGAAGGCATCATTGAAGACTAATACAGAATACCATGTCCTGGTGGTTGGTAGAATGACCAGCAGGGTGTAGGGATCAGGAGCAACTGGAGGTATATCCTCGGTGGCTTCACTGACTGTCCTGACATCCTTTACCAGGTCCCCAGCAACCCATGGGGCTCTCGTGGTCAGGCCAATCCCAGGATATGGAGCTCTCCTGGGCAGGTACCCCACCCCCAACCCAGCCCACGGGGCTCTCATGGTCAGGCCCCTCCCAGGATACAGAGCTACCCTTGCAGGTACCGTGGCAGGGCTGGGCACACAGGAACCGTGCACATAGCCCTCATTGAAGAGCACCCCCAGCTCACCTGTCGCTCAGAGCTGACACAGAGCACCTCAGAGCAGGACTTGAACTAACAAACAGCAGCTCCGACAGGTCTGTGACCCTGGGCATCACTCTGTGTGGCCTCCCTCCACCTGGTCTTCCAGAGACTTCCACTGCACCCAGGGCACCAGGCCTCTGTCTCCAACCACCACCCACCCCTCCTCTCCCTGACTCCTGGGTTCCTCTCATTAGGAGAGGGTTTTCTTGAAGTTGTCTCCCACTCATGGGCCAGATAAAATGATTAGAAAACAAGCCAAAGCTGCAGCCCCTTGTCTATCCTGACTCTCAGGAGCCCACACCTGTTCCTTGGACCTGGCCGGTTCAGCAAGTTCCATTTTCTGCAACTGTGAGCCCCTGAGGGGTGATGATTGGCTGACCTGGGCAGCCTTACCATGCCGGCCAGCCCTCCCCAGGTGTGCCTGGGTTGAGATCAATATAAATACCACTCCAGGCAGCAAAAGCCCCTGCAGCTGTGCCTGATGCCATTTTCTCTGCCCTGTCAGCAGTCTCGGGGCTGGGCTGGTGGGAGGGAGTGAGAGGCCACGGCTTTGTGGGTGGCCCAGTGTGAGTGGGGCTCTGCTGGACTTTCTGCAGCAGTTGCCAGGCTGCCACCTGCTAAAGAAGAGGATGTGTCACCCATACCTGCTGCTGGAATTTCTCCCTGGGCAGAGGTGAGGAAGGAAAAAAGCAGTGGGGGCAGGGACAGGACGGGTATCTCAGGCAGGGAAATGGAAATCTTCCAGAAGAGCACCCAGGGCCAGGACCATCCTGGCTGGCCTGCAGGCACCAAGTCAGCTGGCATGCTGTCACTCGTGTGGCTCCATGGCCCTTCCTCTAGGCTTTCAAGTCCTTGTATATATTCAGGTGTTTTACCTGGGAAGGGCGGGAACAGTTCAGCAGCAACTGGCCTGGGGTTCAGCTCACGTTTACTCACAGATGCCTCGGCACGGTGCCCCAGCTTTGCAATGAGGACGCTTGTTGTGTGGGGGCTGCTGGCTGAATGGGAGACGATTCCCCACCACTGACCAACTTCAGAATTGTTTACAACTGGAGCAAGTGCCCTGATACGGTTTTCCTCTGAGTAACTGGTGGGTTCTGTTTTTTTTTTCTCTTTTTCGTTTTTGGTTCAAGGTAGATTTTATTCCTCTTTTTTGTATTTACAGATATAAGCATGGAAATAATTTATTCATATAAATACATGTATGTGAAGGGAATAATTGTTTTTTCTGTTTTATTTTTTAAATTTTATTTCTTTTTAATTTTGAATTTTATTTTATATTTTTATACAGCAGGTTCTCATTGGTTATCTATTTTATACATATAAATGTTTACATGCCAATCCCAATCTCTCAACTCCTCCCACCACCACCCCTCCAAGAGCTTTCCCCCCTTGTTGTCCATACGATTGTTGTCTACATCTGTTGCTCTATTTATGCCTTGCAAAACGGTTAATCTGTACAGTTTTTCTAGGTTCCACATATATGCATGAATATACAAGATTTGTTTTTCTCTTTCTGACTTACTTCACTCTGTATGACAGTCTCTAGATCCATCGACGTCTCTACAAATGACCCAATTTCATTCCTTTCATGGCTTAGTAATATTCCATTTTATATATGTACCACATCTTTATGCATTCGTCTGTCTGTGGGCATTTAGGTTGCTTCCATTACCTCGATATTGTAAATAGTGATGCAATGAACATTGCGGTGAATGTCTCTTTTTGATTTATGGTTTTGTCTGGGTATATGTCCAGTCCTGGGATTGCTGTATCATATGGTAATTCTATTATTAGTTTCTTAAGAAACTCCATATTGTTCTCCATAGTGACTGTATCAATTTATATTCCCAACAATAGTGGAAGAGGCTTCCTTTTCTCCACACCCTTTCCAGCATTTGTTGTTTGTAGATTTTCAGATGATGCCCATTCTAACAGGTGTGAGGTGATACCTCATTGTTGAGTCCATTTCGTTGAGCGAGGGGTAGGTCTTGTCTATTACGTATTTGGCTTATGGAACGGTATCTGTGCTAATTTCAAACTCTGGTTTTATGCAGCACCCCAACTCACCTTTCCCCTTAAGCAAGCATAAGTTGGTTTTCTAAACTTGAGACCCTGTTCTGTTTTGTAATTCAGTTCATGTGTAGCCAAGTTTACATTCCGTGCATTAGTGATACCTTATGATGTTTCTTTTTCTGTGTGACTTATTTCACTTAGAATCATCATGCCTCAATCCACTCATTATGCTGGTACAGGCCTGGTGACACAGATTTCATTGCTGAGTGGTATTCTGTTGTACATAAGTACCGCAACTTCTTTATCAATTATTTGTTCTCTGGGATATTTAACTTGTACTGTAGAAGAGGCTCCTGTAAACAGAGCCGTTGTAAATTTTGGGGTGGCTGTGTCTTTTTGATTTTAATTTCCCTAAGCTATAGGACCATAAGTGGAAATGCCCTAGACTCTGTTGCTTTGTTTTTCAGATGTATCAGGAAACACCATACACTTCTCCAGAGTGGCTGTTGGCAATGTACATCCCGCCCATCAGCATAACAAGGCTCCTTTTTCCCCATGGCCTGTCTTGCCTTTCTGGATTTTACACTTTTCTCAGATGGCCCTTTAGACCGGGGGGAAGTGACACTTCATAGTAGTTCGGATTTCCATTGCAAGCTTGCTTGGTTTGCCAAAAAGGGCGTATGTGTTTTTTCCTGAATATATTCAGGAACAAACTCATATGCCCTTTGTTGCCAAGTGCATCATTGTCGATGTTCTGCCTCTTTTCCTATGCTTTAAATGCAAATCCAGTCTACCTCCTGAAATCGGTTTCCTGCAATTCTGCCCCGCTTTCAAGTCCTCTTCGCAGCCTTACTTCAATATATTTTTGGACGTTATCTGTCATTTATAACTCTGCAGGTTTGTGAATTACAGGGCCCCTGAGCTCCTTTCTTCAACTCGCTTTCTTGTGAGCTGGCCGCAAACCCGCAAGACTGCTTCAGGCCCTAATCTGCTTCTGGCAGGGCACGCTGAGCCTTTGGTTAATTCCTCTTCCTGGTGGGAAATGAGTGTTAAATATGCCCGTCCAGACACCTACCTCACTCTCAACCCCTTGGTGATGTGGGTCCTCTGGTTTGTGGCCACTTTTGCTGGGTTCCTCACCTTTCGATGATGTGGCCCCACTAGTGTGAGGACACTCCTGCTTGGTTCTCATCCACGTGGTTATGTGGACCCCCTGGTGAGAGTCTGTTCCTGGCTTTGTTCCTCACCCACCTGTGAGGGAGACCCTCTGCTGATAGGTCACTCCTGCATGGCTGGCACACATTGCCTTGGTGAAGTCAGCCGTGTGGTGGCAGTTGGAGCGTGCTGGGAATCTCTTCCCCCCGGTGATGAGGGCCCTCTTGCATCAGGCCCTGACTGCTGGGCTCACCAACTTTTCTTAGTGAGCCCAGTGATGCTTTGGCACTCCTCTTAGGATCCCATCTCCATGGGGATGTGGGCCTTCTGCTCTGAGGTCCCAACGGCTGGGTTGTTCACATTTTCATGATGTGGGCTCTCTGGTGTTAGTTCACAGAAGCCTGGATCCCATAGCCTCTGTGCTCTTGGCCGCCTGCTGGGAGGTTCCAACTGCTGGATTCCTCACTTTTTTAAATTTTTGGGCCCTCTGTTGTGAGGATCCTCCTGCCTGCCTCACTCCCAGCCCCTTCGTGATGTGTGTCGTCTGGTTTGAGGCCACATGTGCTGGGTTCCTCACCTTTCGATGATGTGGGACCAATGGTCTTAGGAGACTCCTGCCTGGTTCACAACCCCTTGGTGATGTGGGCCCTCTGTTGAGAGTCTGATCCTGGCTGGGTTCCTCACCCATCTGTGAGGTGGGCCGTCTGCTGTGAGGTCAGTCCTGCCTGGCTTGCTCACCTCGCCTTGTGGACATGAGCCCTCTGGTGGCACTTGGAGCGTGCAGGGCGCCTCCTCCTCTCGGTGATGACGGCCCTCTGGCGTCAGGCCCTAAATGGTGGGCTCCCCACATTTTCTGATGTGCGCCCAGTGGTGCGAGGACACTCCAGCCAGGTTCCCATTCCCATGGGGATGTGGGCCTTCTGCGCTGAGGTCTCAACTCCTGGGTTGCTCACAGTTTTGTGATGTGGGCCCTCTGCTGTGAGTTCACTGTGGCCTGGATCCCATAGCCTCGGTGTTCTGGGCCGCCTGCTGGAAGGTCTAAATGCTGGAATCCTCACGTTTTTTATATTATGTGCCCTGTGTTGTGAGGCTACTCCTGCCTGCCTCACTCCAAGGCCCTTGGTGATGTGGGTCCTCTGGTTTGAGGACACATGTGCTGGGTTCCTCACCTTAAGATGATGAGGCCCCACTGGTGTGAGGATAATCCTGACTGGGTCCCATCCCCTTTGTGATGTGGGCCCTCTGGTGAGAGTCTGATCCTGGCTGGGTTCCTCACCCATCTGTGAGGTGGGCCCTCTACTATCAGGTAACTCTTGCCTGGGTTGCTCACCTCGCCTTGTTGACATGAGCCCTCTGGTGGCAATTGGACCCTGCTGGGAGCCTCCTCAGCTCTGTGATGAGGGCCCTCTGACGTCAGGCCCTAACTGCTGGGCTCCCCAACTTTTCTTAGTGAGCCCAGTGTTGCTCAAGCACTCCTCTTAGGTTCCCATCCCCATGGGGATGTGGGCCTTCTGCTCTGAGGTTCCAACGGCTGGGTTGATCACAATTTCATGATGTGGGCTCTCTGGTGTTAGTTCACTGTGGCCTGGATCCCATAGCCTCTGTGGTCTTGGCTGCCTGCTGGGAGGTTCCAACTGCTCGATTCCTCAACTTTTGTATTCTATGGGTCCTGTGTTGTGATGCTCCTCCTGCCTGCCTCACTCGCAACCCCTTCGTGATGTGGGTCTTCTGGTTTGAGGCCACATGTGCTGGGTTAGGCAACTTTCAATGATGTGGCCCCACTGGTGTGAGGACACTCCTGCCTGGTTCCCATCCCCTTGGTGATGTGGGCCTTCTGGTGACAGTCTTATCCTGGCTGGGTTCCTCACTCTTCTGTGAGGTAGGCCCTCTGCTGTGAGGTCAATCCTGCCTGACTTGCACACATCACCTTGGCGACGTGGGCCCTCTGTTGGCACATGGAACCTGCTGGGAGCCTCCTGCCCTCGGTGATGACGGCCCTCTAGCATCAGGCTCTAACTGCTGGGCTCCCCACGTTTTCTGATGTGAGCCCAGTGATGCCAGGACACTCCTGTCAGGTTCCCATCCCCATGGGGATGTGGGCTTTCTGCTCTGAGGTCCCAATGCCTGGGTTGCTCACAGTTTCATGATGTGGGCTCTCTGCTGTTAGTTCACTCCTGCCTGCATCCCATAGCTTCTGTGCTCTCGGCCGCCTGCTGGGAGGTTCCAAATGCTGGATTCCTCACTTTTTTTATTCTTTGGGCCCTCTGTTTTTAGGCTACTCCTACCTGCCTCACTCCCATCCCCTTTGTGATGTATGTCCTCTGATATGAGGCCACATGTGCTGGGTTCCTCACCTTTCGATGATGTGGCCCCACTGGTGGGAGGACAGTCCTGACTGGTTCCCATCCCCTTGGTGTTGTGGGCCCTCTGGTGAGAGTCTCATCCTGCCTCGGTTCCTCACCCTTCTGTGAGATAGGCCCTCTGCTGTGAGGTCACTACTGCCTGGCTGGCGCATGCCACCTTGTAGACGTGGGCCCTCTGTTGGCAGTTGGAACCTGCTGGGAGTCTCCTCCCCTCAGTTATGAGGGCCCCCTGGCGTCAGGCCCTAACTGCTGGGCTCCTAACATTTTCTGATATGTGCTAAGTGGTGCAAAGCCACTCCTGCCAGGTTCCCATCCCAATGGGGATGTGGGCCTTCTGTTCTGAGGTCCCAACAGCTGGGCTGCTCACAGGTTCATGATGTGGGCCCTCTGCTGTGAGTTCACTGCGGCCTGGATCCCATAACCTCGGTGCTCTGGGCCACTTGCTGGGAGGTTCCAACTGCTGGATTCCTCAACTTTTATATTCTATGGACCCTGTGTTGTGAGGCCAGTCCTGCCAGCCTCATTCCGAACCCCTTGGTGATGTGGTTCCTCTGGTTTGAGGACACATGTGCTGGGATCCTCACCTTTCGATGATGTTGTCCCACTGGTGTGGGGACACTCCTGCCTGGTTCCCATCCCCTTGGTGATGTGGGCCCTCTGGTGAGAGTCTGATCCTGGCTGTGTTCCTCACCCTTCTGTGAGGTGGGCCCTCTGCTGTGAGGTCACTCCTGCCAGGCTGGCACACATCACCTTGGCGACGTTGGCCCTCTGGTGGCAGCTGGAGCCTGCTGGGAGCCTCCTCCTCTCGGTGATGAGTGCCCTCTAGCGTCAGGCCCTAACTTCTGAGCACCCCACGTTTTCTGATGTGAGCCCAGTGATGCCAGGACACTCCTGTCATGTTCCCATCACCATGGGGATGTGGGCCTTCTGCTCTGAGGTCCCAATGTCTGGGTTGCTCACAGTTTCATGATGTGGGCTGTCTGGTGTTAGTTCACTCTGGCCTGGTTCCTCTAGCCTCTGTGCTCTGGGCCGCCTGCTGGGAGGTTCCAACTGCTGGATTCCTCACCTTTCTTATTTTTGGGCCCTCTGTTATGAGGCTCCTCCTGCCTGCCTCACTCCCAGCCCCTTGGTGATGGGTGTCCTATGGTTTGAAGCCACATGTTCTGGGTTCCTCACCTTTAGATGATGTGGCCCTACTCATGTGAGGACACTCCTGCCTGGTTCCAATCCATTTGGTGATGTGGGCCCTCTGGTGCGAGTCTGATCCTGACTGGGTTCGTCACACTTCTCTGAGGTGGGCCCTCTGCTGTGAGGTCATTCGTGCCTGGTTGGCACACATCGCCTTGGCGACGTCAGCCCTCTGGTGGCAGTTGGAGCCTGCTGGGAGCCTCCTTCCCTTGGTGATGAGGGTCCTCTGGCGTCAGGCCCTAACTGCTGGTCGCCCAAAATTTTCTGATACGTTCTCAGTGGTGCGAGGACACTCCTACCAGAATTCCATCCCCATGGGGATGTGGGCCTCCTGCTCTGAGGTCCCAATGGCTGGGTTGCTCAGTTTCATGACATGGGCCCTCTTCTGTGAGTTCACTGTGGCCTGGATCCCATGGCCTCGGTGCTCTGGGCCGCCTGCTGGGAGGTTCCAACTGCTGGATTCCTCACTTTTTTATTCTATGGGCCCAGTGTTGTGAGGCTACTCCTGCCTGCCTCACTCCGAGGTCCTTGGTGATGTGGGTCCTCTGGTTTGAGGACACATGTGCTGAGTACCTCAGCTTTTGATGATGTGGCCCCACTGATGTGAAGACACTCCTGCCTGGTTCCCATCCCCTTGGTGATGTGGGCCCTCTGGTGAGAGTCTGATGTTGGCTGGGTTTCTCACCCTTCTGTGAGGTGGGACCTCTGCTGTGAGGTAACTCCTGCCTGGCATTCTCACGTTGCCTTGGCAATGTGAGCCCTCAGGTGGCAGTTGGAGCCTGCTGGGAATCTCCTCCCCTCAGGTATGAGAGCTCTGGATAAAACACATATGCCCTTTTTTGCCAAGTGCATTATTTTCCAAGTTCTGTCTCTTTTCCTATGCTTTAAGAGCTACTCCCGTGTACGTTCTGAAATCAGTTTCCAGCAATTCTGCCCCGCATTCAAGTCCTCTTCGCAGCCTTACTTCAGTATAATTTTGGATGATAGCTGTCATTTATAACTCCGCAGGTTTCTGAATTACAGTGCCCCTGAGCTCCTTTCTTCAACTCGCTTTCTTGTGAGCTGGCCGCAACACCGCAGGATCTCCTCAGGCCCTAATCTAGTTCCAGCATGGCACGCGGAGCCTTTGGTTAATTCCTCTTCCTGGTGGGAAATTAGAGTTAAATTTGCGCGTCCGGACACCTCCACCTAGTCTCTCATTGGTTCTCCCTATTCCTGTTCATCTTCCACAGAAATTGCAAACTGGGCCAAACAGGAGGTTAAAGGCACTGACTCTCCAATTGGGGAGAGTGTTAGTAAAGTGTCTGGAATGTTGCACCCGAGTACCAGGGGACGAAAACTGAGACACATTTGAACACGTTTCCCGATCACACGGTGGATCATACTCTGGGTTCCACATGCATGTTTTAGCTGAAGGAAGAATCTCTTAAACCTGGAGAGTTGAGACTCATGGAATGGGTACCATGCAATATGACTACAAAGGGTCTGCATTTGCTCACCGAACCTCACCAATCCTATCAGTGCTGCGTTTATGCCGCTGTACACACGCTTGATTCTCTTTCGGAGACATATAAATCCATAGGTTTTAAGATTCTTACTAGTCAGGTATATTCTTAGGCGTTTAATATGGGGTGTTGAGTCCACTTCGTTGAGCAAGGAGTAGCTCTTGTCTATTACATATTTGGCTTATGGAACGGTATCTGTGCTAATTTCAATGTGTGGTTTTATGCTGCACCCCAACTCACCTTTCCCCTTAAGCAAGCATAAGTTGGTTTTCTACATCTGAGACACTGTTCTGTTTTGTAATTCTGTTCCTGTGTAGCCAAGTTTACATTCCGTGTAGTAGTGATATCTTATGATGTTTCCTTTTCTGTGTGACTTATTTCACTTAGAATCATCGTACCTGAATCCACTCATTATGCTTCTACGGGCCTGATGACATTGATTTCATTGCTGAGTGATATTGCATTGTACGTAAGTACCACAACTTCTTTATCCATTTTTCGCTTTCTGTGATATTGAACTTGTACCGTTAACGAGGTTCTTGTAAACAGAGCCGGCCCAAACTTTGGGGTGGCTGTGTCTTTTTGATTTTAATTTCCCTAAGCTATAGGACCATAAGTGGAAGTGCCCTAGGCTCTGTTGCTTGTTTTTTAGATGTTTCAGGAAACACCATACACTACTCCAGAGTGGCTGTTGGCAATTTACATCCCGCCCATCAGCATAACAAGGCTCCCAGTTCTCCATGGCCTGTCCTGCCTTTCTGGATTTTACACTTTTTTCAGATAGCCCTTTTGACCGGGGGGCAGTGAGACTTCATTTTAGTGCAGATTTCCTTTGCAAGCTTGCTTGATTGGCCAAAAAGGGCGTATGCGTTTTTTCCTGTATATATTCAGGAAAAAACGCATACGCCCTTTTTGGCCAAGTGCATCATTGTGGACGTTCTGCCTCTTTTCCTATGCTTTACATGCCATTCCAGTGTACCTCCTGAAATCGGTTTCCTGCAATTCTGCCCCGCTTTCAAGTCCTCTTGGCAGCCTTCCTTCAATATATTTTTGGACGATAGCTGTCATTTATAACTGCAGGTTTGTGAATTACAGTGCCCCTGAGCTCCTTTCTTCAACTCGTTTTCTTGTGAGCTGGCCGCAACACCGCAGGATTGCTTCTTTCCCTAGTGTGGTTCCGGCATGGCACGCTGAGCCTTTGGTTAATTCCTCTTTCTGGTGGGAAATGAGAGTTAAATTTGCCCGTCCAGACACCTCCACCTAGTCTCTCATTGGTTCTCCCTATTCCTGTTCATTTTCCACAGAAATTGCAAACTGGGCCAAACAGGAGGTTAAAGGCACTGACTCTCCAAGTGGGGAGAGTGTTAGTAAAGCGTCTGGAGTGTTGCACCCGAGTACCAGGGGACGAAAACTGAGACATATTTGAACACGTTTTCCGATCACACGGTGGATCGTACTCTGGGTTCCACATGCATGTTTTAGCTGAAGGAAGAATCCCTTAAACATGGAGAGTTGAGACCCATGGAATGGGTACCATGCAATATGACTTCAAAGGGTCTGCATTTGCTCACCGAACCTCACCAATCCTATCACTGCTGCGTTTATGCCGCTGTACACACGCTTGATTCTCTTTCGGAGACATATAAATCCATAGGTTTTAAGATTCTTACTAGTCAGGTATATTGTTAAGCGTTTAATATGGGGTGTTGAGTCCACTTCGTTGAGCAAGGAGTAGCTCTTGTCTATTACATATTTGGCTTATGGAATGGTATCTGTGCTAATTTCAATCTCTGGTTTTATGCAGCACCCCATCTCACCTTTCCCCTTAAGCAAGCATAAGTTGGTTTTCTACATTTGACACCCTGTTCTGTTTTGTAATTCAGTTCCTGTGTAGCCAAGTTTACATTCCTTGTATTAATGATATATTATGATGTTTGTTTTTCTTTGTGACTTATTTCACTTAGAATCATCGTACCTGAATCCCCTCATTATGCTGCTACGGGCCTGATGACATAGATTTCATTGCTGAGTGATATTGCATTGTACGTAAGTACCACAACTTCTTTATCCATTTTTCGCTTTCTGTGATATTGAACTTGTACCGTAAACGAGGTTCTTTTAAACAGAGCCGTCCCAAACTTTGGGGTGGCTGTGTCTTTTTGATTTTAATTTCCCTAAGCTATAGGACCATAAGTGGAAGTGCCCTAGGCTCTGTTGCTTTGTTTTTTGGATGTTTCAGGAAACACCATACACTTCTCCAGAGTGGCTGCTGGCAATTTACATCCCGCCCATCAGCATAACAAGGCTCCCAGTTCTCCTTGGCCTGTCCTGCCTTTCTGGATTTTACACTTTTTTCAGATGGCCCTTTTGACCGGGGGGCAGTGAGACTTCATTGTAGTGCAGATTTCCTTTGCAAGCTTGCTTGGTTGGCCAAAAAGGGCGTATGCGTTTTTTCCTGAATATATTCAGGAAAAAACGCATACGCCCTTTTTGGCCAAGTGCATCATTGTGGACATTGTGCCTCTTTTCCTATGCTTTACATGCAATTCCAGTCTCCCTCCTGAAATCGGTTTCCTGCAATTCTGCCCCGCTTTCAAGTCCTCTTGGCAGCCTTACTTCAATATATTTTTGGAAGATAGCTGTCATTTATAACTCTGCAGGTTTGTGAATTACAGTGCCCCTGAGCTCCTTTCTTCAACTCGCTTTCTTGTGAGCTGGCCGCAACACCGCAGGATTGCTTCAGGCCCTAGTTTTGTTCCGGCACGGCATGTTGAGCCTTTGGTTAATTCCTCTTTCTGGTGGGAAATGAGAGTTAAATTTGCCCGTCCAGACACCTCCAGGTAGTCTCTCATTGGTTCTCCCTATTCCTGTTCATTTTCCACAGAAATTGCAAACTGGGCCAAACAGGAGGTTAAAGGCACTGACTCTCCAATTGGGGAGAGTGTTAGTAAAGCGTCTGGAATGTTGCACCCGAGTAGGAGGGGACGAAAACTGAGACACATTTGAACATGTTTTCCGATCACACGGTGGATCATACTCTGGGTTCCACATGCATGTTTTAGCTGAAGGAAGAATCCCTTAAACATGGAGAGTTGAGACCCATGGAATGGGTACCATGCAATATGACTTCAAAGGGTCTGCATTTGCTCACCGAACCTCACCAATTCTATCACTGCTGCGTTTATGACGCTGTACACACGCTTGATTCTCTTTCGGAGACATATAAATCCATAGGTTTTAAGATTCTTACTAGTCAGGTATATTGTTAGGCGTTTAATATGGGGTGTTGAGTCCACTTCGTTCAGCAAGGAGTAGCTCTTGTCTATTACATATTTGGCTTATGGAATGGTATCTGTGCTAATTTCAATCTCTTGTTGTATGCAGCACCCCAACTCACCTTTCCCCTTAAGCAAGCATAAGTTGGTTTTCTACATTTGACACCCTGTTCTGTTGAGTAATTCAGTTCCTCTGTAGCCAAGTTTACATTACGTGTAGTAGTGATATCTTATGATGTTTCTTTTTCTGTGTGACTTATTTCACTTAGAATCATCGTACCTGAATCCACTCATTATGCTGCTACGGGCCTGATGACATAGATTTCATTGCTGAGTGATATTGCATTGTACGTAAGTACCACAACTTCTTTATCCATTTTTCGCTTTCTGTGATATTGAACTTGTACCGTAAACGAGTTTCTTGTAAACAGAGCCGTCCCAAACTTTGGGGTGGCTGTGTCTTTTTGATTTTAATTTCCCTAAGCTATAGGACCATAAGTGGAAGTGCCCTAGGCTCTGTTGCTTTGTTTTTTGGATGTTTCAGGAAACACCATACACTTCTCCAGAGTGGCTGCTGGCAATTTACATCCCACCCATCAGCATAACAAGGCTCCTAGTTCTCCTTGGCCTGTCCTGCCTTTCTGGATTTTACACTTTTTTCAGATAGCCCTTTTGACCGGGGGACAGTGAGACTATATTGTAGTGCAGATTTCCTTTGCAAGCTTGCTTGGTTGACCAAAAAGTGCGTATGCGTTTTTTCCTGAATATATTCAGGAAAAAACGCATACGCACTTTTTGGCCAAGTGCATCATTGTGGACGTTCTGCCTCTTTTCCTATGCTTTACATGCAATTCCAGTATACCTCCTGAAATCGGTTTCCTGCAATTCTGCCCCGCTTTCAAGTCCTCTTGGCAGCCTTCCTTCAATATATTTTTGGACGATAGCTGTCATTTATAACTCTGCAGGTTTGTGAATTACAGTGCCCCTGAGCTCCTTTCTTCAACTCGCTTTCTTGTGAGCTGGCCGCAACACCGCAGGATTGCTTCTGGCCCTAGTGTGGTTCCGGCATGGCACGCTGAGCCTTTGGTTAATTCCTCTTCCTGGTGGGAAATGAGAGTTAAATTTGCCCGTCCAGACGCCTCCAGCTAGTCTCTCATTGGTTCTCCCTATTCCTGTTCATTTTCCACAGAAATTGCAAACTGGGCCAAACAGGAGGTTAAAGGCACTGGCTCTCCAAGTGGGGAGAGTGTTAGTAAAGCGTCTGGAGTGTTGCACCCGAGTACCAGGGGACGAAAACTGAGACATATTTGAACACGTTTTCCGATCACACGGTGGATCGTACTCTGGGTTCCACATGCATGTTTTAGCTGAAGGAAAAATCCCTTAAACATGGAGAGTTGAGACCCATGGAATGGGTACCATGCAATATGACTTCAAAGGGTCTGCATTTGCTCACCGAACCTCACCAATCCTATCACTGCTGCGTTTATGCCGCTGTACACACGCTTGATTCTCTTTCGGAGATATATAAATCCATAGGTTTTAAGATTCTTCCTAGGCAGGTATATTGTTAAGCGTTTAATATGGGGTGTTGAGTCCACTTCGTTGAGCAAGGAGTAGCTCTTGTCTATTACATATTTGGCTTATGGAATGGTATCTGTGCTAATTTCAATCTCTGGTTTTATGCAGCACCCCAACTCACCTTTCCCCTTAAGCAAGCATAAGTTGGTTTTCTACATTTGAGACACTGTTCTGTTTTGTAATTCAGTTCCTGTGTAGCCAAGTTTACATTCCGTGTAGTAGTGATATCTTATGATGTTTCTTTTTCTGTGTGACTTATTTCACTTAGAATCATCGTACCTGAATCCACTCATTATGCTTCTACGGGCCTGATGACATAGATTTCGTTGCTGAGTGATATTGCATTGTACGTAAGTACCACAACTTCTTTATCCATTTTTCGCTTTCTGTGATATTGAACTTGTACCGTAAACGAGGTTCTTGTAAACAGAGCCGTCCCAAACTTTGGGGTGGCTGTGTCTTTTGATTTTAATTTCCCTAAGCTATAGGACCATAAGTGGAAGTGCCCTAGGCTCTGTTGCTTTGTTTTTTGGATGTTTCAGGAAACACCATACACTTCTCCAGAGTGGCTGCTGGCAATTTACATCCAACCCATCAGCATAACAAGGCTCCCATTTCTCCATGGCCTGTCCTGCCTTTCTGGATTTTACACTTTTTTCAGATGGCCCTTTTGACCGGGGGGGCAGTGAGACTTCATTGTAGTGCAGATTTCATTTGCAAGCTTGCTTGTTTGGCCAACAAGGGCGTATGCGTTTTTTCCTATATATATTCAGGAAAAAACGCATACGCCCTTTTTGGCCAAGTGCATCATTGTGGACGTTCTGCCTCTTTTCCTATGCTTTACATGCAATTCCAGTGTACCTCCTGAAATCGGTTTCCTGCAATTCTGCCCCGCTTTCAAGTCCTCTTGGCAGCCTTACTTCAATATATTTTTGGACGATAGCTGTCATTTATAACTGCAGGTTTGTGAATTACAGTGCCCCTGAGCTCCTTTCTTCAACTCGCTTTCTTGTGAGCTGGCTGCAACACCGCAGGATTGCTTCTGGCCCTAGTGTGGTTCCGGCATGGCACGCTGAGCCTTTGGTTAATTCCTCTTCCTGGTGGGAAATGAGAGTTAAATTTGCCCGTCCAGACGCCTCCAGCTAGTCTCTCATTGGTTCTCCCTATTCCTGTTCATTTTTCACAGAAATTGCAAACTGGGCCAAACAGGAGGTTAAAGGCACTGACTCTCCAAGTGGGGAGAGTGTTAGTAAAGCGTCTGGAGTGTTGCACTCGAGTACCAGGGGACGAAAACTGAGACACATTTGAACACGTTTCCCGATCACACAGTGGATCGTACTCTGGGTTCCACATGCATGTTTTAGCTGAAGGAAGAATCCCTTAAACATGGAGAGTTGAGACCCATGGAATGGGTACCATGCAGTATGACTTCAAAGGGTCTGCATTTGCTCACCGAACCTCACCAATCCTATCACTGCTGCGTTTATGCCGCTGTACACACGCTTGATTCTCTTTCGGAGACATATAAATCCGTAGGTTTTAAGATTATTTCTAGTCAGGTATATTCTTAGGCGTTTAATGTGGGTTGTTGAGTCCACTTCGTTGAGCAAGGAGTAGCTCTTGTCTATTACATATTTGGCTTATGGAACGGTATCTGTGCTAATTTCAATCTCTGGTTTTATGCAGCACGCCAACTCACCTTTCCCCTTAAGCAAGCATAAGTTGGTTTTCTACATTTGACACCCTGTTCTGTTTTGTAATTCAGTTCCTGTGTAGCCAAGTTTACATTCCGTGTAGTAGTGATATCTTATGATGTTTCTTTTTCTGTGTGACTTATTTCACTTAGAATCATCGTACCTGAATCCACTCATTATGCTGCTACGGGCCTGATGACATAGATTTCATTGCTGAGTGATATTGCATTGTACGTAAGTACCACAACTTCTTTATCCATTTTTCGCTTTCTGTGATATTGAACTTGTACCGTAAACGAGGTTCTTGTAAACAGAGCCGTCCCAAACTTTGGGGTGGCTGTGTCTTTTTGATTTTAATTTCCCTAAGCTATAGGACCATAAGTGGAAGTGCCCTAGGCTCTGTTGCTTTGTTTTTTGGATGTTTCAGGAAACACCATACACTTCTCCAGAGTGGCTGCTGGCAATTTACATCCCGCCCATCAGCATAACAAGGCTCCCAGTTCTCCTTGGCCTGTCCTGCCTTTCTGGATTTTACACTTTTTTCAGATGGCCCTTTTGACCGGGGGGCAGTGAGACTTCATTGTAGTGCAGATTTCCTTTGCAAGCTTGCTTGGTTGGCCAAAAAGGGCGTATGCGTTTTTTCCTGAATATATTCAGGAAAAAACGCATACGCCCTTTTTGGCCAAGTGCATCATTGTGGACATTGTGCCTCTTTTCCTATGCTTTACATGCAATTCCAGTCTCCCTCCTGAAATCGGTTTCCTGCAATTCTGCCCCGCTTTCAAGTCCTCTTGGCAGCCTTACTTCAATATATTTTTGGAAAATAGCTGTCATTTATCACTCTGCAGGTTTGTGAATTACAGTGCCCCTGAGCTCCTTTCTTCAACTCGCTTTCTTGTGAGCTGGCCGCAACACCGCAGGATTGCTTCAGGCCCTAGTTTGGTTCCGGCACGGCATGTTGAGCCTTTGGTTAATTCCTCTTTCTGGTGGGAAATGAGAGTTAAATTTGCCCGTCCAGACACCTCCAGCTAGTCTCTCATTGGTTCTCCCTATTCCTGTTCATTTTCCACAGAAATTGCAAACTGGGCCAAACAGGAGGTTAAAGGCACTGACTCTCCAATTGGGGAGAGTGTTAGTAAAGCGTCTGGAATGTTGCACCCGAGTAGGAGGGGACGAAAACTGAGACACATTTGAACATGTTTTCCGATCACACGGTGGATCATACTCTGGGTTCCACATGCATGTTTTAGCTGAAGGAAGAATCCCTTAAACATGGAGAGTTGAGACCCATGGAATGGGTACCATGCAATATGACTTCAAAGGGTCTGCATTTGCTCACCGAACCTCACCAATCCTATCACTGCTGCGTTTATGACGCTGTACACACGCTTGATTCTCTTTCGGAGACATATAAATCCATAGGTTTTAAGATTCTTACTAGTCAGGTATATTGTTAGGCGTTTAATATGGGGTGTTGAGTCCACTTCGTTGAGCAAGGAGTAGCTCTTGTCTATTACATATTTGGCTTATGGAATGGTATCTGTGCTAATTTCAATCTCTTGTTGTATGCAGCACCCCAACTCACCTTTCCCCTTAAGCAAGCATAAGTTGGTTTTCTACATTTGACACCCTGTTCTGTTGAGTAATTCAGTTCCTCTGTAGCCAAGTTTACATTACGTGTAGTAGTGATATCTTATGATGTTTCTTTTTCTGTGTGACTTATTTCACTTAGAATCATCGTACCTGAATCCACTCATTATGCTGCTATGGGCCTGATGACATAGATTTCATTGCTGAGTGATATTGCATTGTACGTAAGTACCACAACTTCTTTATCCATTTTTCGCTTTCTGTGATATTGAACTTGTACCGTAAATGAGTTTCTTGTAAACAGAGCCGTCCCAAACTTTGGGGTGGCTGTGTCTTTTTGATTTTAATTTCCCTAAGCTATAGGACCATAAGTGGAAGTGCCCTAGGCTCTGTTGCTTTGTTTTTTGGATGTTTCAGGAAACACCATACACTTCTCCAGAGTGGCTGCTGGCAATTTACATCCCACCCATCAGCATAACAAGGCTCCTAGTTCTCCTTGGCCTGTCCTGCCTTTCTGGATTTTACACTTTTTTCAGATAGCCCTTTTGACCGGGGGGCAGTGAGACTATATTGTAGTGCAGATTTCTTTGCAAGCTTGCTTGGTTGACCAAAAAGTGCGTATGCGTTTTTTCCTGAATATATTCAGGAAAAAACGCATACGCACTTTTTGGCCAAGTGCATCATTGTGGACGTTCTGCCTCTTTTCCTATGCTTTACATGCAATTCCAGTATACCTCCTGAAATCGGTTTCCTGCAATTCTGCCCCGCTTTCAAGTCCTCTTGGCAGCCTTCCTTCAATATATTTTTGGACGATAGCTGTCATTTATAACTCTGCAGGTTTGTGAATTACAGTGCCCCTGAGCTCCTTTCTTCAACTCGCTTTCTTGTGAGCTGGCCGCAACACCGCAGGATTGCTTCTGGCCCTAGTGTGGTTCCGGCATGGCACGCTGAGCCTTTGGTTAATTCCTCTTCCTGGTGGGAAATGAGAGTTAAATTTGCCCGTCCAGACGCCTCCAGCTAGTCTCTCATTGGTTCTCCCTATTCCTGTTCATTTTCCACAGAAATTGCAAACTGGGCCAAACAGGAGGTTAAAGGCACTGGCTCTCCAAGTGGGGAGAGTGTTAGTAAAGCATCTGGAATGTTGCACCCGAGTACCAGGGGACGAAAACTGAGACACATTTGAACAAGTTTCCCGATCACACAGTGGATCGTACTCTGGGTTCCACATGCATGTTTTAGCTGAAGGAAGAATCCCTTAAACATGGAGAGTTGAGACCCATGGAATGGGTACCATGCAATATGACTTCAAAGGGTCTGCATTTGCTCACCGAACCTCACCAATCCTATCACTGATGCGTTTATGCCGCTGTACACACGCTTGATTCTCTTTCGGAGACATATAAATCCTTAGGTTTTAAGATTCTTACTAGTCAGGTATATTCTTAGGCGTTTAATGTGGGTTGTTGAGTCCACCTCGTTGAGCAAGGAGTAGCTCTTGTCTATTACATATTTGGCTTATGGAAGGGTATCTGTGCTAATTTCAATCTCTGGTTTTATGCAGCACGCCAACTCACCTTTCCCCTTAAGCAAGCATAAGTTGGTTTTCTACATTTGACACCCTGTTCTGTTTTGTAATTCAGTTCCTGTGTAGCCAAGTTTACATTCCGTGTAGTAGTGATATCTTATGATGTTTCTTTTTCTGTGTGACTTATTTCACTTAGAATCATCGTACCTGAATCCACTCATTATGCTGCTACGGGCCTGATGACATAGATTTCATTGCTGAGTGATATTGCATTGTACGTAAGTACCACAACTTCTTTATCCATTTTTCGCTTTCTGTGATATTGAACTTGTACCGTAAACGAGGTTCTTTTAAACAGAGCCGTCCCAAACTTTGGGGTGGCTGTGTCTTTTGGATTTTAATTTCCCTAAGCTATAGGACCATAAGTGGAAGTGCCCTAGGCTCTGTTGCTTTGTTTTTTGGATGTTTCAGGAAACACCATACACTTCTCCAGAGTGGCTGCTGGCAATTTACATCCCGCCCATCAGCATAACAAGGCTCCCAGTTCTCCTTGGCCTGTCCTGCCTTTCTGGATTTTACACTTTTTTCAGATGGCCCTTTTGACCGGGGGGCAGTGAGACTTCATTGTAGTGCAGATTTCCTTTGCAAGCTTGCTTGGTTCGCCAAAAAGGGCGTATGCGTTTTTTCCTGAATATATTCAGGAAAAAACGCATACGCCCTTTTTGGCCAAGTGCATCATTGTGGACATTGTGCCTCTTTTCCTATGCTTTACATGCAATTCCAGTCTACCTCCTGAAATCGGTTTCCTGCAATTCTGCCCCGCTTTCAACTCCTCTTGGCAGCCTTACTTCAATATATTTTTGGAAGATAGCTGTCATTTATAACTGCAGGTTTGTGAATTACAGTGCCCCTGAGCTCCTTTCTTCAACTCGCTTTCTTGTGAGCTGGCCGCAACACCGCAGGATTGCTTCTGGCCCTAGTGTGGATCCGGCATGGCACGCTGAGCCTTTGGTTAATTCCTCTTCCTGGTGGGAAATGAGAGTTAAATTTGCCCGTCCAGACGCCTCCAGCTAGTCTCTCATTGGTTCTCCCTATTCCTGTTCATTTTCCACAGAAATTGCAAACTGGGCCAAACAGGAGGTTAAAGGCACTGACTCTCCAAGTGGGGAGAGTGTTAGTAAAGCATCTGGAATGTTGCACCCGAGTACCAGGGGACGAAAACTGAGACACATTTGAACACGTTTCCCGATCACACAGTGGATCGTACTCTGGGTTCCACATGCATGTTTTAGCTGAAGGAAGAATCCCTTAAACATGGAGAGTTGAGACCCATGGAATGGGTACCATGCAATATGACTTCAAAGGGTCTGCATTTGCTCACCGAACCTCACCAATCCTATCACTGATGCGTTTATGCCGCTGTACACACGCTTGATTCTCTTTCGGAGACATATAAATCCTTAGGTTTTAAGATTTTTACTAGTCAGGTATATTCTTAGGCGTTTAATGTGGGGTGTTGAGTCCACTTCGTTGAGCAAGGAGTAGCTCTTGTCTATTACATATTTGGCTTATGGAAGGGTATCTGTGCTAATTTCAATCTCTGGTTTTATGCAGCACGCCAACTCACCTTTCCCCTTAAGCAAGCATAAGTTGGTTTTCTACATTTGACACCCTGTTCTGTTTTGTAATTCAGTTCCTGTGTAGCCAAGTTTACATTCCGTGTAGTAGTGATATCTTATGATGTTTCTTTTTCTGTGTGACTTATTTCACTTAGAATCATCGTACCTGAATCCACTCATTATGCTGCTACGGGCCTGATGACATAGATTTCATTGCTGAGTGATATTGCATTGTACGTAAGTTCCACAACTTCTTTATACATTTTTCGCTTTCTGTGATATTGAACTTGTACCGTAAACGAGGTTCTTTTAAACAGAGCCGTCCCAAACTTTGGGGTGGCTGTGTCTTTTGGATTTTAATTTCCCTAAGCTATAGGACCATAAGTGGAAGTGCCCTAGGCTCTGTTGCTTTGTTTTTTGGATGTTTCAGGAAACACCATACACTTCTCCAGAGTGGCTGCTGGCAATTTACATCCCGCCCATCAGCATAACAAGGCTCCCAGTTCTCCTTGGCCTGTCCTGCCTTTCTGGATTTTACACTTTTTTCAGATGGCCCTTTTGACCGGGGGGCAGTGAGACTTCATTGTAGTGCAGATTTCCTTTGCAAGCTTGCTTGGTTGGCCAAAAAGGGCGTATGCGTTTTTTCCTGAATATATTCAGGAAAAAACGCATACGCCCTTTTTGGCCAAGTGCATCATTGTGGACATTGTGCCTCTTTTCCTATGCTTTACATGCAATTCCAGTCTCCCTCCTGAAATCGGTTTCCTGCAATTCTGCCCCGCTTTCAAGTCCTCTTGGCAGCCTTACTTCAATATATTTTTGGAAGATAGCTGTCATTTATAACTCTGCAGGTTTGTGAATTACAGTGCCCCTGAGCTCCTTTCTTCAACTCGCTTTCTTGTGAGCTGGCCGCAACACCGCAGGATTGCTTCAGGCCCTAGTTTGGTTCCGGCACGGCATGCTGAGCCTTTGGTTAATTCCTCTTCCTGGTGGGAAATGAGAGTTAAATTTGCCCGTCCAGACACCTCCACCTAGTCTCTCATTGGTTCTCCCTATTCCTGTTCATTTTCCACAGAAATTGCAAACTGGGCCAAACAGGAGGTTAAAGGCACTGGCTCTCCAAGTGGGGAGAGTGTTAGTAAAGCGTCTGGAATGTTGCACCCGAGTAGCAGGGGACGAAAACTGAGACACATTTGAACACGTTTTCCGATCACACAGTGGATCATACTCTGGGTTCCACATGCATGTTTTTGCTGACGGAAGAATCCCTTAAACATGGAGAGTTGAGACCCATGGAATGGGTACCATGCAATATGACTTCAAAGGGTCTGCATTTGCTCACCGAACCTCACCAATCCTATCACTGCTGCGTTTATGACGCTGTACACACGCTTGATTCTCTTTCAGAGACATATAAATCCATAGGTTTTAAGATTCTTACTAGTCAGGTATAATGTTAGGCGTTTAATATGGGGTGTTGAGTCCACTTCGTTGAGCAAGGAGTAGCTCTTGTCTATTACATATTTGGCTTATGGAATGGTATCTGTGCTAATTTCAATCTCTGGTTTCATGCAGCACCCCAACTCACCTTTCCCCTTAAGCAAGCATAAGTTGGTTTTCTACATTTGACACCCTGTTCTGTTGAGTAATTCAGTTCCTGTGTAGCCAAGTTTACATTACGTGTAGTAGTGATATCTTATGATGCTTCTTTTTCTGTGTGACTTATTTCACTTAGAATCATCGTACCTGAATCCACTCATTATGCTGCTATGGCCCTGATGACATAGATTTCATTGCTGAGTGATATTGCATTGTACGTAAGTACCACAACTTCTTTATCCATTTTTCGCTTTCTGTGATATTGAACTTGTACCGTAAACGAGTTTCTTGTAAACAGAGCCGTCCCAAACTTTGGGGTGGCTGTGTCTTTTTGGTTTTCATTTCCCTAAGCTATAGGACCATAAGTGGAAGTGCCCTAGGCTCTGTTGCTTTGTTTTTTGGATGTTTCAGGAAACACCATACACTTCTCCAGAGTGGCTGCTGGCAATTTACATCCCAACCATCAGCATAACAAGGCTCCTAGTTCTCCTTGGCCTGTCCTGCCTTTCTGGATTTTACACTTTTTTCAGATAGCCCTTTTGACCGGGGAGCAGTGAGACTTCATTGTAGTGCAGATTTCCTTTGCAAGCTTGCTTGGTTGGCCAAAAAGGGCGTATGCGTTTTTTCCTGAATATATTCAGGAAAAAACGCATACGCCCTTTTTGGCCAAGTGCATCATTGTGGACGTTCTGCCTCTTTTCCTATGCTTTACATGCAATTCCAGTCTACCTCCTGAAATCGGTTTCCTGCAATTCTGCCCCGCTTTCAACTCCTCTTGGCTGCCTTACTTCAATATATTTTTGGAAGATAGCTGTCATTTATAACTCTGCAGTTTTGTGAATTACAGTGCCCCTGAGCTCCTTTCTTCAACTCGCTTTCTTGTGAGCTGGCCGCAGCACCGCAGGATTGCTTCAGGCCCTAGTTTGGTTCCGGCAGGGCATGTTGAGCCTTTGGTTAATTCCTCTTCCTGGTGGGAAATGAGAGTTAAATTTGCCCGTTCAGACACCTCCACCTAGTCTCTCATTGATTCTCCCTATTCCTGTTCATTTTCCACAGAAATTGCAAACTGGGCCAAACAGGAGGTTAAAGGCACTGACTCTCCAAGTGGGGAGAGTGTTAGTAAAGCGTCTGGAATGTTGCACCCGAGTACCAGGGGACGAAAACTCAGACACATTTGAACACGTTTCCCGATCACACGGTTGATCATACTCTGGGTTCCACATGCATGTTTTAGCTGAAGGAAGAATCCCTTAAAACTGGAGAGTTGAGACCCATGGAATGGATACCATGCAATATGACTTCAAAGTGTCTGCATTTGTTCACCGAACCTCACCAATCCTATCGCTTCTGCGTTTATGCCGCTGTACACACGCTTGATTCTCTTTCGGAGACATATAAATCTATAGGTTTTAAGATTCTTACTAGTCAGGTATATTGTTAGGCGTTTAATATGGGGTGTTGAGTCCACTTCGTTGAGCAAGGAGTAGCACTTGTCTATTATATATTTGGCTTATGGAACGGTATCTGTGCTAATTTCAATCTCTTGTTGTATGCAGCACCCCAACTCACCTTTCCCCTTAAGCAAGCATAAATTGGTTTTCTACATTTGACACTCTGTTCTGTTTAGTAATTTAGTTCCTGTGTAGCCAAGTTTACATTCCGTGTAGTAGTGATATCTTATGATGTTTCTTTTTCTGTGTGACTTATTTCACTTAGAATCATCGTACCTGAATCCACTCATTATGCTGCTATGTGCCTGATGACATAGATTTCATTGCTGAGTGATATTGCATTGTACGTAAGTACCACAACTTCTTTATCCATTTTTCGCTTTCTGTGATATTGAACTTGTACGGTGAACAAGGTTCTTGTAAACAGAGCCGTCCCAAACTTTGGGGTGGCTGTGTCTTTTTGATTTTAATTTCCCTAAGCTATAGGACCATAAGTGGAAGTGCCCTAGGCTCTGTTGCTTTGTTTTTTGGATGTTTCAGGAAACACCATACACTTCTCCAGAGTGGCTGCTGGTAATTTACATCCCGCCCACCAGCATAACAAGGCTCCCAGTTCTCCATGGCCTGTCCTGCCTTTCTGGATTTTACACTTTTTTCAGATGGCCCTTTTGACTGGGGGGCAGTGAGACTTCATTGTAGTGCAGATTTCCTTTGCAAGCTTGCTTGGTTGGCCAAAAAGGGCGTATGCGTTTTTTCCTGAATATATTCAAGAAAAAACGCATACGCCCTTTTTGGCCAAGTGCATCATTGTGGACGTTCTGCCTCTTTTCCTATGCTTTACATGCAATTCCAGTCTACCTCCTGAAATCGGTTTCCTGCAATTCTGCCCTGCTTTCAACTCCTCTTGGCTGCCTTACTTCAATATATTTTTGGAAGATAGCTGTCATTTATAACTCTGCAGGTTTGTGAATTACAGTGCCCCTGAGCTCCTTTCTTCAACTCGCTTTCTTGTGAGCTGGCCGCAACACCGCAGGATTGCTTCAGGCCCTAGTTTGTTTCCGGCATGGCATGCTGAGCCTTTGGTTAATTCCTCTTCCTGGTGGGAAATGAGAGTTAAATTTGCCCGTCCAGACAGCTCCAGCTAGTCTCTCATTGGTTCTCCCTATTCCTGTTCATTTTCCACAGAAATTGCAAACTGGGCCAAACAGGAGGTTAAAGGCACTGACTCTCCAAGTGGGGAGAGTGTTAGTAAAGCGTCTGGAATGTTGCACCCGAGTACCAGGGGACGTAAACTGAGACACATTTGAACACGTTTTCCGATCACACAGTGGATCATACTCTGGGTTCCACATGCATGTTTTAGCTGAAGGAAGAATCCCTTAAACATGGAGAGTTGAGACCCATGGAATGGGTACCATGCAATATGACTTCAAAGGGTCTGCATTTGCTCACCGAACCTCACCAATCCTATCACTGCTGCGTTTATGCCGCTGTACACACGCTTGATTCTCTTTCGGAGACATATAAATCCATAGTTTTTAAGATTCTTACTAGTCAGGTATATTGTTAGGCGTTTAATATGGGGTGTTGAGTCCACTTCGTTGAGTAAGGAGTAGCACTTGTCTATTATATATTTGGCTTATGGAACGGTATCTGTGCTAATTTCAATCTCTTGTTGTATGCAGCACCCCAACTCACCTTTCCCCTTAAGCAAGCATAAATTGGTTTTCTACATTTGACACTCTGTTCTGTTTAGTAATTTAGTTCCTGTGTAACCAAGTTTTCATTCCGTGTAGTAGTGATATCTTATGATGTTTCTTTTTCTGTGTGACTTATTTTTTTATTTATTTTTTTTTATTTATTTTTTTTTTGCGGTACGTGGGCCTCTCACTGTTGTGGTGTTTCCCATTGCGGAGCACAGGCTCCGGACGCGCAGGCTCAGCGGCCATGGCTCACAGGCCCAGCCGCTCCGCGGCATGTGGGATCTTCCCGGAGCGGGGCACGAACCCATGTCCTATGCATCGGCATGCGGACTCTCAACCACTGCGCCACCAGGTAAGCCCTGTGTGACTTATTTCACTTAGAATCATCGTACCTGAATCCACTCATTATGCTGCTACAGGCCTGATGACATAGATTTCATTGCTGAGTGATATTGCATTGTACGTAAGTACCACAACTTCTTTATCCATTTTTCGCTTTCTGTGATATTGAACTTGTACCGTAAACGAGGTTCTTGTAAACAGAGCCGTCCCAAACTTGGGGTGGCTGTGTCTTTTTGATTTTAATTTCCCTAAGCTATAGGACCATAAGTGGAAGTGCCCTAGGCTCTGTTGCTTTGTTTTTTGGATGTTTCAGGAAACACCATACACTTCTCCAGAGTGGCTGCTGGCAATTTACATCCCGCCCATCAGCATAACAAGGCTCCCAGTTCTCCATGGCCTGTCCTGCCTTTCTGGATTTTACACTTTTTTCAGATGGCCCTTTTGACCGGGGGGCAGTGAGACTTCATTGTAGTGCAGATTTCCTTTGCAAGCTTGCTTGGTTGGCCAAAAAGGGCGTATGCGTTTTTTCCTGAATATATTCAGGAAAAAACGCATACGCACTTTTTGGCCAAGTGCATCATTGTGGACGTTCTGCCTCTTTTCCTATGCTTTACATGCAATTCCTGTCTACCTCCTGAAATCGGTTTCCTGCAATTCTGCCCCGCTTTCAAGTCCTCTTGGCAGCCTTACTTCAATATATTTTTGGACGATAGCTGTCATTTATAACTCTGCAGGTTTGTGAATTACAGTGCCCCTGAGCTCCTTTCTTCAACTCGCTTTCTTGTGAGCTGGACGCAACACCGCAGGATTGCTTCAGGCCCTAGTGTGGTTCCGGCATGGCATGCTGAGCCTTTGGTTAATTCCTCTTTCTGGTGGGAAATGAGAGTTAAATTTGCCCGTCCAGACACCTCCAGCTAGTTTCTCATTGGTTCTCCCTATTCCTGTTCATTTTCCACAGAAATTGCAAACTGGGCCAAACAGGAGGTTAAAGGCACTGACTCTCCAAGTGGGGAGAGTGTTAGTAAAGCATCTGGAATGTTGCACCCGAGTACCAGGGACGAAAACGAGACACATTTGAACACGTTTCCCGATCACACGGTGGATCATACTCTGGGTTCCACATGCATGTTTTAGCTGAAGGAAGAATCCCTTAAACCTGGAGAGTTGAGACCCATGGAATGGGTACCATGCAATATGACTTCAAAGGGTCTGCATTTGCTCACCGAACCTCACCAATCCTATCACTGCTGCGTTTATGCCACTGTACACACGCTTGATTCTCTTTTGGAGACATATAAATCCGTAGGTTTTAAGATTATTTCTAGTCAGGTATATTCTTAGGCGTTTAATATGGGGTGTTGAGTCCACTTCGTTCAGCAAGGGGTAGCTCTTGTCTATTGTATATTTGGCTTATGGAACGGTATCTGTGCTAATTTCAATATCTGGTTTCATGCAGCACCCCAACTCACCTTTCCCCTTAAGCAAGCATAAGTTGGTTTTCTACATTTGAGACCCTGTTCTGTTTTGTAATTCAGTTCCTGTGTAGCCAAGTTTACATTCCGTGTATTGGTGATATCTTATGATGTTTCTTTTTCTGTGTGACTTATTTCACTTAGAATCATCGTACCTGAATCCACTCATTATGCTGCTACGGGCCTGATGACATAGATTTCATTGCTGAGTGATATTGCATTGTACGTAAGTACCACAACTTCTTTATCCATTTTTCGCTTTCTGTGATATTGAACTTGTACCGTAAACGAGGTTCTTGTAAACAGAGCCGTCCCAAACTTTGGGGTGGCTGTGTCTTTTTGATTTTAATTTCCCTAAGCTATAGGACCATAAGTGGAAGTGCCCTAGGCTCTGTTGCTTTGTTTTTTGGATGTTTCAGGAAACACCATACACTTCTCCAGAGTGGCTGCTGGCAATTTACATCCAACCCATCAGCATAACAAGGCTCCTAGTTCTCCTTGGCCTGTCCTGCCTTTCTGGATTTTACACTTTTTTCAGATAGCCCTTTTGACCGGGGGGCATGAGACTATATTGTAGTGCAGATTTCCTTTGCAAGCTTGCTTGGTTGACCAAAAAGGGCGTATGCGTTTTTTCCTGAATATATTCAGGAAAAAACGCATACGCACTTTTTGGCCAAGTGCATCATTGTGGACGTTCTGCCTCTTTTCCTATGCTTTACATGCAATTCCAGTATACCTCCTGAAATCGGTTTCCTGCAATTCTGCCCCGCTTTCAAGTCCTCTTGGCAGCCTTCCTTCAATATATTTTTGGACGATAGCTGTCATTTATAACTCTGCAGGTTTGTGAATTACAGTGCCCCTGAGCTCCTTTCTTCAACTCGCTTTCTTGTGAGCTGGCCGCAACACCGCAGGATTGCTTCTGGCCCTAGTGTGGTTCCGGCATGGCACGCTGAGCCTTTGGTTAATTCCTCTTCCTGGTGGGAAATGAGAGTTAAATTTGCCCGTCCAGACGCCTCCAGCTAGTCTCTCATTGGTTCTCCCTATTCCTGTTCATTTTCCACAGAAATTGCAAACTGGGCCAAACAGGAGGTTAAAGGCACTGGCTCTCCAAGTGGGGAGAGTGTTAGTAAAGCGTCTGGAGTGTTGCACCCGAGTACCAGGGGACGAAAACTGAGACATATTTGAACACGTTTTCCGATCACACGGTGGATCGTACTCTGGGTTCCACATGCATGTTTTAGCTGAAGGAAGAATCCCTTAAACATGGAGAGTTGAGACCCATGGAATGGGTACCATGCAATATGACTTCAAAGGGTCTGCATTTGCTCACCGAACCTCACCAATCCTATCACTGCTGCGTTTATGCCGCTGTACACACGCTTGATTCTCTTTCGGAGATATATAAATCCATAGGTTTTAAGATTCTTACTAGTCAGTTATATTGTTAAGCGTTTAATATGGGGTGTTGAGTCCACTTCGTTGAGCAAGGAGTAGCTCTTGTCTATTACATATTTGGCTTATGGAATGGTATCTGTGCTAATTTCAATCTCTGGTTTTATGCAGCACCCCAACTCACCTTTCCCCTTAAGCAAGCATAAGTTGGTTTTCTACATTTGAGACACTGTTCTGTTTTGTAATTCAGTTCCTGTGTAGCCAAGTTTACATTCCGTGTAGTAGTGATATCTTATGATGTTTCTTTTTCTGTGTGACTTATTTCACTTAGAATCATCGTACCTGAATCCACTCATTATGCTTCTACGGGCCTGATGACATAGATTTCGTTGCTGAGTGATATTGCATTGTACATAAGTACCACAACTTCTTTATCCATTTTTCGCTTTCTGTGATATTGAACTTGTACCGTAAACGAGGTTCTTGTAAACAGAACCGTCCCAAACTTTGGGGTGGCTGTGTCTTTTGATTTTAATTTCCCTAAGCTATAGGACCATAAGTGGAAGTGCCCTAGGCTCTGTTGCTTTGTTTTTTGGATGTTTCAGGAAACACCATACACTTCTCCAGAGTGGCTGCTGGCAATTTACATCCAACCCATCAGCATAACAAGGCTCCCATTTCTCCATGGCCTGTCCTGCCTTTCTGGATTTTACACTTTTTTCAGATGGCCCTTTTGACCGGGGGGGGGGGGGGCAGTGAGACTTCATTGTAGTGCAGATTTCGTTTGCAAGCTTGCTTGTTTGGCCAAAAAGGGCGTATGCGTTTTTTCCTGTATATATTCAGGAAAAAACGCATACGCCCTTTTTGGCCAAGTGCATCATTGTGGACGTTCTGCCTCTTTTCCTATGCTTTACATGCAATTCCAGTGTACCTCCTGAAATCGGTTTCCTGCAATTCTGCCCCGCTTTCAAGTCCTCTTGGCAGCCTTACTTCAATATATTTTTGGACGATAGCTGTCATTTATAACTGCAGGTTTGTGAATTACAGTGCCCCTGAGCTCCTTTCTTCAACTCGCTTTCTTGTGAGCTGGCTGCAACACCGCAGGATTGCTTCTGGCCCTAGTGTGGTTCCGGCATGGCACGCTGAGCCTTTGGTTAATTCCTCTTCCTGGTGGGAAATGAGAGTTAAATTTGCCCGTCCAGACGCCTCCAGCTAGTCTCTCATTGGTTCTCCCTATTCCTGTTCATTTTTCACAGAAATTGCAAACTGGGCCAAACAGGAGGTTAAAGGCACTGACTCTCCAAGTGGGGAGAGTGTTAGTAAAGCATCTGGAATGTTGCACCCGAGTACCAGGGGACGAAAACTGAGACACATTTGAACACGTTTCCCGATCACACAGTGGATCGTACTCTGGGTTCCACATGCATGTTTTAGCTGAAGGAAGAATCCCTTAAACATGGAGAGTTGAGACCCATGGAATGGGTACCATGCAATATGACTTCAAAGGGTCTGCATTTGCTCACCGAACCTCACCAATCCTATCACTGATGCGTTTATGCCGCTGTACACACGCTTGATTCTCTTTCGGAGACATATAAATCCTTAGGTTTTAAGATTCTTACTAGTCAGGTATATTCTTAGGCGTTTAATGTGGGTTGTTGAGTCCACTTCGTTGAGCAAGGAGTAGCTCTTGTCTATTACATATTTGGCTTATGGAAGGGTATCTGTGCTAATTTCAATCTCTGGTTTTATGCAGCACGCCAACTCACCTTTCCCCTTAAGCAAGCATAAGTTGGTTTTCTACATTTGACACCCTGTTCTGTTTTGTAATTCAGTTCCTGTGTAGCCAAGTTTACATTCCGTGTAGTAGTGATATCTTATGATGTTTCTTTTTCTGTGTGACTTATTTCACTTAGAATCATCGTACCTGAATCCACTCATTATGCTGCTACGGGCCTGATGACATAGATTTCATTGCTGAGTGATATTGCATTGTACGTAAGTACCACAACTTCTTTATCCATTTTTCGCTTTCTGTGATATTGAACTTGTACCGTAAACGAGGTTCTTTTAAACAGAGCCGTCCCAAACTTTGGGGTGGCTGTGTCTTTTGGATTTTAATTTCCCTAAGCTATAGGACCATAAGTGGAAGTGCCCTAGGCTCTGTTGCTTTGTTTTTTGGATGTTTCAGGAAACACCATACACTTCTCCAGAGTGGCTGCTGGCAATTTACATCCCGCCCATCAGCATAACAAGGCTCCCAGTTCTCCTTGGCCTGTCCTGCCTTTCTGGATTTTACACTTTTTTCAGATGGCCCTTTTGACCGGGGGGCAGTGAGACTTCATTGTAGTGCAGATTTCCTTTGCAAGCTTGCTTGGTTCGCCAAAAAGGGCGTATGCGTTTTTTCCTGAATATATTCAGGAAAAAACGCATACGCCCTTTTTGGCCAAGTGCATCATTGTGGACATTGTGCCTCTTTTCCTATGCTTTACATGCAATTCCAGTCTACCTCCTGAAATCGGTTTCCTGCAATTCTGCCCCGCTTTCAACTCCTCTTGGCAGCCTTACTTCAATATATTTTTGGAAGATAGCTGTCATTTATAACTGCAGGTTTGTGAATTACAGTGCCCCTGAGCTCCTTTCTTCAACTCGCTTTCTTGTGAGCTGGCCGCAACACCGCAGGATTGCTTCTGGCCCTAGTGTGGATCCGGCATGGCACGCTGAGCCTTTGGTTAATTCCTCTTCCTGGTGGGAAATGAGAGTTAAATTTGCCCGTCCAGACGCCTCCAGCTAGTCTCTCATTGGTTCTCCCTATTCCTGTTCATTTTCCACAGAAATTGCAAACTGGGCCAAACAGGAGGTTAAAGGCACTGACTCTCCAAGTGGGGAGAGTGTTAGTAAAGCATCTGGAATGTTGCACCCGAGTACCAGGGGACGAAAACTGAGACACATTTGAACACGTTTCCCGATCACACAGTGGATCGTACTCTGGGTTCCACATGCATGTTTTAGCTGAAGGAAGAATCCCTTAAACATGGAGAGTTGAGACCCATGGAATGGGTACCATGCAATATGACTTCAAAGGGTCTGCATTTGCTCACCGAACCTCACCAATCCTATCACTGCTGCGTTTATGACGCTGTACACACGCTTGATTCTCTTTCAGAGACATATAAATCCATAGGTTTTAAGATTCTTACTAGTCAGGTATAATGTTAGGCGTTTAATATGGGGTGTTGAGTCCACTTCGTTGAGCAAGGAGTAGCTCTTGTCTATTACATATTTGGCTTATGGAATGGTATCTGTGCTAATTTCAATCTCTGGTTTCATGCAGCACCCCAACTCACCTTTCCCCTTAAGCAAGCATAAGTTGGTTTTCTACATTTGACACCCTGTTCTGTTGAGTAATTCAGTTCCTGTGTAGCCAAGTTTACATTACGTGTAGTAGTGATATCTTATGATGCTTCTTTTTCTGTGTGACTTATTTCACTTAGAATCATCGTACCTGAATCCACTCATTATGCTGCTATGGCCCTGATGACATAGATTTCATTGCTGAGTGATATTGCATTGTACGTAAGTACCACAACTTCTTTATACATTTTTCGCTTTCTGTGATATTGAACTTGTACCGTAAACGAGTTTCTTGTAAACAGAGCCGTCCCAAACTTTGGGGTGGCTGTGTCTTTTTGGTTTTCATTTCCCTAAGCTATAGGACCATAAGTGGAAGTGCCCTAGGCTCTGTTGCTTTGTTTTTTGGATGTTTCAGGAAACACCATACACTTCTCCAGAGTGGCTGCTGGCAATTTACATCCCAACCATCAGCATAACAAGGCTCCTAGTTCTCCTTGGCCTGTCCTGCCTTTCTGGATTTTACACTTTTTTCAGATAGCCCTTTTGACCGGGGAGCAGTGAGACTTCATTGTAGTGCAGATTTCCTTTGCAAGCTTGCTTGGTTGGCCAAAAAGTGCGTATGCGTTTTTTCCTGAATATATTCAGGAAAAAACGCATACGCCCTTTTTGGCCAAGTGCATCATTGTGGACGTTCTGCCTCTTTTCCTATGCTTTACATGCAATTCCAGTCTACCTCCTGAAATCGGTTTCCTGCAATTCTGCCCCGCTTTCAACTCCTCTTGGCTGCCTTACTTCAATATATTTTTGGAAGATAGCTGTCATTTATAACTCTGCAGTTTTCTGAATTACAGTGCCCCTGAGCTCCTTTCTTCAACTCGCTTTCTTGTGAGCTGGCCGCAGACCGCAGGATTGCTTCAGGCCCTAGTTTGGTTCCGGCAGGGCATGTTGAGCCTTTGGTTAATTCCTCTTCCTGGTGGGAAATGAGAGTTAAATTTGCCCGTTCAGACACCTCCACCTAGTCTCTCATTGATTCTCCCTATTCCTGTTCATTTTCCACAGAAATTGCAAACTGGGCCAAACAGGAGGTTAAAGGCACTGACTCTCCAAGTGGGGAGAGTGTTAGTAAAGCGTCTGGAATGTTGCACCCGAGTACCAGGGGACGAAAACTCAGACACATTTGAACACGTTTCCCGATCACACGGTTGATCATACTCTGGGTTCCACATGCATGTTTTAGCTGAAGGAAGAATCCCTTAAAACTGGAGAGTTGAGACCCATGGAATGGATACCATGCAATATGACTTCAAAGTGTCTGCATTTGTTCACCGAACCTCACCAATCCTATCGCTTCTGCGTTTATGCCGCTGTACACACGCTTGATTCTCTTTCGGAGACATATAAATCTATAGGTTTTAAGATTCTTACTAGTCAGGTATATTGTTAGGCGTTTAATATGGGGTGTTGAGTCCACTTCGTTGAGCAAGGAGTAGCACTTGTCTATTATATATTTGGCTTATGGAACGGTATCTGTGCTAATTTCAATCTCTTGTTGTATGCAGCACCCCAACTCACCTTTCCCCTTAAGCAAGCATAAATTGGTTTTCTACATTTGACACTCTGTTCTGTTTAGTAATTTAGTTCCTGTGTAGCCAAGTTTACATTCCGTGTAGTAGTGATATCTTATGATGTTTCTTTTTCTGTGTGACTTATTTCACTTAGAATCATCGTACCTGAATCCACTCATTATGCTGCTATGTGCCTGATGACATAGATTTCATTGCTGAGTGATATTGCATTGTACGTAAGTACCACAACTTCTTTATCCATTTTTCGCTTTCTGTGATATTGAACTTGTACGGTGAACAAGGTTCTTGTAAACAGAGCCGTCCCAAACTTTGGGGTGGCTGTGTCTTTTTGATTTTAATTTCCCTAAGCTATAGGACCATAAGTGGAAGTGCCCTAGGCTCTGTTGCTTTGTTTTTTGGATGTTTCAGGAAACACCATACACTTCTCCAGAGTGGCTGCTGGTAATTTACATCCCGCCCACCAGCATAACAAGGCTCCCAGTTCTCCATGGCCTGTCCTGCCTTTCTGGATTTTACACTTTTTTCAGATGGCCCTTTTGACTGGGGGGCAGTGAGACTTCATTGTAGTGCAGATTTCCTTTGCAAGCTTGCTTGGTTGGCCAAAAAGGGCGTATGCGTTTTTTCCTGAATATATTCAAGAAAAAACGCATACGCCCTTTTTGGCCAAGTGCATCATTGTGGACGTTCTGCCTCTTTTCCTATGCTTTACATGCAATTCCAGTCTACCTCCTGAAATCGGTTTCCTGCAATTCTGCCCTGCTTTCACCTCCTCTTGGCTGCCTTACTTCAATATATTTTTTGAAGATAGCTGTCATTTATAACTCTGCAGGTTTGTGAATTACAGTGCCCCTGAGCTCCTTTCTTCAACTCGCTTTCTTGTGAGCTGGCCGCAACACCGCAGGATTGCTTCAGGCCCTAGTTTGTTTCCGGCATGGCATGCTGAGCCTTTGGTTAATTCCTCTTCCTGGTGGGAAATGAGAGTTAAATTTGCCCGTCCAGACAGCTCCAGCTAGTCTCTCATTGGTTCTCCCTATTCCTGTTCATTTTCCACAGAAATTGCAAACTGGGCCAAACAGGAGGTTAAAGGCACTGACTCTCCAAGTGGGGAGAGTGTTAGTAAAGCGTCTGGAATGTTGCACCCGAGTACCAGGGGACGTAATCTGAGACACATTTGAACACGTTTTCCGATCACACAGTGGATCATACTCTGGGTTCCACATGCATGTTTTAGCTGAAGGAAGAATCCCTTAAACATGGAGAGTTGAGACCCATGGAATGGGTACCATGCAATATGACTTCAAAGGGTCTGCATTTGCTCACCGAACCTCACCAATCCTATCACTGCTGCGTTTATGCCGCTGTACACACGCTTGATTCTCTTTCGGAGACATATAAATCCATAGTTTTTAAGATTCTTACTAGTCAGGTATATTGTTAGGCGTTTAATATGGGGTGTTGAGTCCACTTCGTTGAGTAAGGAGTAGCACTTGTCTATTATATATTTGGCTTATGGAACGGTATCTGTGCTAATTTCAATCTCTTGTTGTATGCAGCACCCCAACTCACCTTTCCCCTTAAGCAAGCATAAATTGGTTTTCTACATTTGACACTCTGTTCTGTTTAGTAATTTAGTTCCTGTGTAACCAAGTTTTCATTCCGTGTAGTAGTGATATCTTATGATGTTTCTTTTTCTGTGTGACTTATTTTTTTATTTATTTTTTTTTATTTATTTTTTTTTTGCGGTACGTGGGCCTCTCACTGTTGTGGTGTTTCCCATTGCGGAGCACAGGCTCCGGACGTGCAGGCTCAGCGGCCATGGCTCACAGGCCCAGCCACTCCGCGGCATGTGGGATCTTCCCGGAGCGGGGCACGAACCCATGTCCTATGCATCGGCATGCGGACTCTCAACCACTGCGCCACCAGGTAAGCCCTGTGTGACTTATTTCACTTAGAATCATCGTACCTGAATCCACTCATTATGCTGCTACAGGCCTGATGACATAGATTTCATTGCTGAGTGATATTGCATTGTACGTAAGTACCACAACTTCTTTATCCATTTTTCGCTTTCTGTGATATTGAACTTGTACCGTAAACGAGGTTCTTGTAAACAGAGCCGTCCCAAACTTGGGGTGGCTGTGTCTTTTTGATTTTAATTTCCCTAAGCTATAGGACCATAAGTGGAAGTGCCCTAGGCTCTGTTGCTTTGTTTTTTGGATGTTTCAGGAAACACCATACACTTCTCCAGAGTGGCTGCTGGCAATTTACATCCCGCCCATCAGCATAACAAGGCTCCCAGTTCTCCATGGCCTGTCCTGCCTTTCTGGATTTTACACTTTTTTCAGATGGCCCTTTTGACCGGGGGGCAGTGAGACTTCATTGTAGTGCAGATTTCCTTTGCAAGCTTGCTTGGTTGGCCAAAAAGGGCGTATGCGTTTTTTCCTGAATATATTCAGGAAAAAACGCATACGCACTTTTTGGCCAAGTGCATCATTGTGGACGTTCTGCCTCTTTTCCTATGCTTTACATGCAATTCCTGTCTACCTCCTGAAATCGGTTTCCTGCAATTCTGCCCCGCTTTCAAGTCCTCTTGGCAGCCTTACTTCAATATATTTTTGGACGATAGCTGTCATTTATAACTCTGCAGGTTTGTGAATTACAGTGCCCCTGAGCTCCTTTCTTCAACTCGCTTTCTTGTGAGCTGGACGCAACACCGCAGGATTGCTTCAGGCCCTAGTGTGGTTCCGGCACGGCATGCTGAGCCTTTGGTTAATTCCTCTTTCTGGTGGGAAATGAGAGTTAAATTTGCCCGTCCAGACACCTCCAGCTAGTTTCTCATTGGTTCTCCCTATTCCTGTTCATTTTCTACAGAAATTGCAAACTGGGCCAAACAGGAGGTTAAAGGCACTGACTCTCCAAGTGGGGAGAGTGTTAGTAAAGCATCTGGAATGTTGCACCCGAGTACCAGGGACGAAAACGAGACACATTTGAACACGTTTCCCGATCACACGGTGGATCATACTCTGGGTTCCACATGCATGTTTTAGCTGAAGGAAGAATCCCTTAAACCTGGAGAGTTGAGACCCATGGAATGGGTACCATGCAATATGACTTCAAAGGGTCTGCATTTGCTCACCGAACCTCACCAATCCTATCACTGCTGCGTTTATGCCGCTGTACACACGCTTGATTCTCTTTTGGAGACATATAAATCCGTAGGTTTTAAGATTATTTCTAGTCAGGTATATTCTTAGGCGTTTAATATGGGGTGTTGAGTCCACTTCGTTCAGCAAGGGGTAGCTCTTGTCTATTGTATATTTGGCTTATGGAACGGTATCTGTGCTAATTTCAATCTCTGGTTTCATGCAGCACCCCAACTCACCTTTCCCCTTAAGCAAGCATAAGTTGGTTTTCTACATTTGAGACCCTGTTCTGTTTTGTAATTCAGTTCCTGTGTAGCCAAGTTTACATTCCGTGTATTGGTGATATCTTATGATGTTTCTTTTTCTGTGTGACTTATTTCACTTAGAATCATCGTACCTGAATCCACTCATTATGCTGCTACGGGCCTGATGACATAGATTTCATTGCTTAGTGATATTGCATTGTACGTAAGTACCACAACTTCTTTATCCATTTTTCACTTTCTGTGATATTGAACTTGTACCGTAAACGAGGTTCTTGTAAACAGAGCCGTCCCAAACTTTGGGGTGGCTGTGTCTTTTTGATTTTAATTTCCCTAAGCTATAGGACCATAAGTGGAAGTGCCCTAGGCTCTGTTGCTTTGTTTTTTGGATGTTTCAGGAAACACCATACACTTCTCCAGAGTGGCTGCTGGCAATTTACATCCCGCCCATCAGCATAACAAGGCTCCCAGTTCTCCTTGGCCTGTCCTACCTTTCTGGATTTTACACTTTTTTCAGATGGCCCTTTTGACCGGGGGGCAGTGAGACTTCATTGTAGTGCAGATTTCCTTTGCAAGCTTGCTTGGTTGGCCAAAAAGGGCGTATGCGTTTTTTCCTGAATATATTCAGGAAAAAACGCATACGCCCTTTTTGGCCAAGTGCATCATTGTGGACGTTCTGCCTCTTTTCCTATGCTTTACATGCAATTCCAGTCTACCTCCTGAAATCAGTTTCCTGCAATTCTGCCCCGCATTCAACTCCTCTTGGCAGCCTTCCTTCAATATATTTTTGGAAGATAGCTGTCATTTATAACTCTGCAGGTTTGTGAATTACCGTGCCCCTGAGCTCCTTTCTTCAACTCGCTTTCTTGTGAGCTGGCCGCAACACCGCAGGATTGCTTCAGGCCCTAGTTTGGTTCTGGCATGGCATGCTGAGCCTTTGGTTAATTCCTCTTCCTGGTGGGAAATGAGAGTGAAATTTGCCCGTCCAGACACCTCCACCTAGTCTCTCTTTGGTTCTCCCTATTCCTGTTCATTTTCCACAGAAATTGCAAACTGGGCCAAACAGGAGGTTAAAGGCACTGACTCTCCAAGTGGGGAGAGTGTTAGTAAAGCGTCTGGAATGTTGCACCCGAGTACCAGGGGACGAAAACTGAGACACATTTGAATACGTTTTCCGATCACACGGTGGATCGTACTCTGGGTTCCACATGCATGTTTTAGCTGAAGGAAGAATCCCTTAAACATGGAGAGTTGAGACCCATGGAATGGGTACCATGCAATATGACTTCAAAGGGTCTGCATTTGCTCACCGAACCTCACCAATCCTATCACTGCTGCGTTTATGCCGCTGTACACACGCTTGTTTCTCTTTTGTAGACATATAAATCCAAAGGTTTTAAGATTCTTACTAGTCAGGTATATTCTTAGGCGTTTATTATGGGGTGTTGAGTCCACTTCGTTGAGCAAGGAGTAGCTCTTGTCTATTACATATTTGGCTTATGGAACGGTATCTGTGCTAATTTCAATCTCTGGTTTTATGCAGTACCCAAACTCACCTTTCCCCTTAAGCAAGCATAAGTTGGTTTTCTACATTTGAGACACTGTTCTGTTTTGTAATTCAGTTCCTGTGTAGCCAAGTTTACATTCCGTGTAGTAGTGATATCTTATGATGTTTCTTTTTCTGTGTGACTTATTTCACTTAGAATCATTGTACCTGGATCCACTCATTATGCTTCTACGGGCCTGATGACATAGATTTCATTGCTGAGTGATATTGCATTGTACGTAAGTACCACAACTTCTTTATCCATTTTTCGCTTTCTGTGATATTGAACTTGTACCGAAAACGAGGTTCTTGTAAACAGAGCCGGCCCAAACTTTGGGGTGGCTGTGTCTTTTTGATTTTAATTTCCCTAAGCTATAGGACCGTAAGTGGAAGTGCCCTAGGCTCTGTTGCTTTGTTTTTTGGATGTTTCAGGAAACACCATACACTTCTCCAGAGTGGCTGCTGGCAATTTACATCCCACCCATCAGCATAACAAGGCTCCCATTTCTCCATGGCCTGTCCTGCCTTTCTGGATTTTACACTTTTTTCAGATAGCCCTTTTGACCGGGGGGCAGTGAGACTTCATTGTAGTGCAGATTTCCTTTGCAAGCTTGCTTGTTTGGCCAAAAATGGCGTATGCGTTTTTTCCTGTATATATTCAGGAAAAAACGCATACGCCCTTTTTGGCCAAGTGCATCATTGTGGACGTTCTGCCTCTTTTCCTATGCTTTACATGCAATTCCAGTGTACCTCGTGAAATCGGTTTCCTGCAATTCTGCCCCGCTTTCAAGTCCTCTTGGCAGCCTTCCTTCAATATATTTTTGGAAGATAGCAGCGATTTATAACTGCAGGTTTGTGAATTACAGTGTCCCTGAGCTCCTTTCTTCAACTCGCTTTCTTGTGAGCTGGCCGCAACACCACAGGATTGCTTCAGGCCCTAGTGTGGTTCCGGCATGGCACGCTGATCCTTTGGTTAATTCCTCTTCCTGGTGGGAAATGAGAGTTAAATTTGCCCGTCCAGACGCCTCCAGCTAGTCTCTCATTGGTTCTCCCTATTCCTGTTCATGTTCCACAGAAATTGCAAACTGGGCCAAACAGGAGGTTAAAGGCACTGACTCTCCAAGTGGGGAGAGTGTTCGTAAAGCGTCTGGAATGTTGCACCCGAGTACCAGGGGACGAAAACTGAGACACATTTGAACACGTTTCCCGATCACACAGTGGATCGTACTCTGGGTTCCACATGCATGTTTTAGCTGAAGGAAGAATCCCTTAAACATGGAGAGTTGAGACCCATGGAATGGGTACCATGCAATATGACTTCAAAGGGTCTGCATTTGCTCACCGAACCTCACCAATCCTATCACTGATGCGTTTATGCCGCTGTACACACGCTTGATTCTCTTTCGGAGACATATAAATCCTTAGGTTTTAAGATTCTTACTAGTCAGGTATATTCTTAGGCGTTTAATATGGGGTGTTGAGTCCACTTCGTTGAGCAAGGAGTAGCTCTTGTCTATTACATATTTGGCTTATGGAATGGTATCTGTGCTAATTTCAATCTCTGGTTTTATGCAGCACCCCAACTCACCTTTCCCCTTAAGCAAGCATAAGTTGGTTTTCTACATTTGACACCCTGTTCTGTTTTGTAATTCAGTTCCTGTGTAGCCAAGTTTACATTCCGTGTAGTAGTGATATCTTATGATGTTTCTTTTTCTGTGTGACTTATTTCACTTAGAATCATCGTACCTGAATCCACTCATTATGCTGCTACGGGCCTGATGACATAGATTTCATTGCTGAGTGATATTGCATTGTACGTAAGTACCACAACTTCTTTATCCATTTTTCGCTTTCTGTGATATTGAACTTGTACCGTAAACGAGTTTCTTGTAAACAGAGCCGTCCCAAACTTTGGGGTGGCTGTGTCTTTTTGATTTTAATTTCCCTAAGCTATAGGACCATAAGTGGAAGTGCCCTAGGCTCTGTTGCTTTGTTTTTTGGATGTTTCAGGAAACACCATACACTTCTCCAGAGTGGCTGCTGGCAATTTACATCCCACCCATCAGCATAACAAGGCTCCTAGTTCTCCTTGGCCTGTCCTGCCTTTCTGGATTTTACACTTTTTTCAGATGGCCCTTTTGACCGGGGGGCAGTGAGACTTCATTGTAGTGCAGATTTCCTTTGCAAGCTTGCTTGGTTGGCCAAAAAGGGCGTATGCGTTTTTTCCTGAATATATTCAGGAAAAAACGCATACGCCCTTTTTGGCCAAGTGCATCATTGTGGACATTGTGCCTCTTTTCCTATGCTTTACATGCAATTCCAGTCTCCCTCCTGAAATCGGTTTCCTGCAATTCTGCCCCGCTTTCAAGTCCTCTTGGCAGCCTTACTTCAATATATTTTTGGAAGATAGCTGTCATTTATAACTCTGCAGGTTTGTGAATTACAGTGCCCCTGAGCTCCTTTCTTCAACTCGCTTTCTTGTGAGCTGGCCGCAACACCGCAGGATTGCTTCAGGCCCTAGTTTGGTTCCGGCACGGCATGCTGAGCCTTTGGTTAATTCCTCTTCCTGGTGGGAAATGAGAGTTAAATTTGCCCGTCCAGACACCTCCACCTAGTCTCTCATTGGTTCTCCCTATTCCTGTTCATTTTCCACAGAAATTGCAAACTGGGCCAAACAGGAGGTTAAAGGCACTGACTCTCCAAGTGGGGAGAGTGTTAGTAAAGCGTCTGGAATGTTGCACCCGAGTAGCAGGGGACGAAAACTGAGACACATTTGAACACGTTTTCCGATCACACAGTGGATCATACTCTGGGTTCCACATGCATGTTTTTGCTGACGGAAGAATCCCTTAAACATGGAGAGTTGAGACCCATGGAATGGGTACCATGCAATATGACTTCAAAGGGTCTGCATTTGCTCACCGAACCTCACCAATCCTATCACTGCTGCGTTTATGACGCTGTACACACGCTTGATTCTCTTTCAGAGACATATAAATCCATAGGTTTTAAGATTCTTACTAGTCAGGTATAATGTTAGGCGTTTAATATGGGGTGTTGAGTCCACTTCGTTGAGCAAGGAGTAGCTCTTGTCTATTACATATTTGGCTTATGGAATGGTATCTGTGCTAATTTCAATCTCTGGTTTCATGCAGCACCCCAACTCACCTTTCCCCTTAAGCAAGCATAAGTTGGTTTTCTACATTTGACACCCTGTTCTGTTGAGTAATTCAGTTCCTGTGTAGCCAAGTTTACATTACGTGTAGTAGTGATATCTTATGATGCTTCTTTTTCTGTGTGACTTATTTCACTTAGAATCATCGTACCTGAATCCACTCATTATGCTGCTATGGCCCTGATGACATAGATTTCATTGCTGAGTGATATTGCATTGTACGTAAGTACCACAACTTCTTTATCCATTTTTCGCTTTCTGTGATATTGAACTTGTACCGTAAACGAGTTTCTTGTAAACAGAGCCGTCCCAAACTTTGGGGTGGCTGTGTCTTTTTGGTTTTCATTTCCCTAAGCTATAGGACCATAAGTGGAAGTGCCCTAGGCTCTGTTGCTTTGTTTTTTGGATGTTTCAGGAAACACCATACACTTCTCCAGAGTGGCTGCTGGCAATTTACATCCCAACCATCAGCATAACAAGGCTCCTAGTTCTCCTTGGCCTGTCCTGCCTTTCTGGATTTTACACTTTTTTCAGATAGCCCTTTTGACCGGGGAGCAGTGAGACTTCATTGTAGTGCAGATTTCCTTTGCAAGCTTGCTTGGTTGGCCAAAAAGGGCGTATGCGTTTTTTCCTGAATATATTCAGGAAAAAACGCATACGCCCTTTTTGGCCAAGTGCATCATTGTGGACGTTCTGCCTCTTTTCCTATGCTTTACATGCAATTCCAGTCTACCTCCTGAAATCGGTTTCCTGCAATTCTGCCCCGCTTTCAACTCCTCTTGGCTGCCTTACTTCAATATATTTTTGGAAGATAGCTGTCATTTATAACTCTGCAGTTTTGTGAATTACAGTGCCCCTGAGCTCCTTTCTTCAACTCGCTTTCTTGTGAGCTGGCCGCAGCACCGCAGGATTGCTTCAGGCCCTAGTTTGGTTCCGGCAGGGCATGTTGAGCCTTTGGTTAATTCCTCTTCCTGGTGGGAAATGAGAGTTAAATTTGCCCGTTCAGACACCTCCACCTAGTCTCTCATTGATTCTCCCTATTCCTGTTCATTTTCCACAGAAATTGCAAACTGGGCCAAACAGGAGGTTAAAGGCACTGACTCTCCAAGTGGGGAGAGTGTTAGTAAAGCGTCTGGAATGTTGCACCCGAGTACCAGGGGACGAAAACTCAGACACATTTGAACACGTTTCCCGATCACACGGTTGATCATACTCTGGGTTCCACATGCATGTTTTAGCTGAAGGAAGAATCCCTTAAAACTGGAGAGTTGAGACCCATGGAATGGATACCATGCAATATGACTTCAAAGTGTCTGCATTTGTTCACCGAACCTCACCAATCCTATCGCTTCTGCGTTTATGCCGCTGTACACACGCTTGATTCTCTTTCGGAGACATATAAATCTATAGGTTTTAAGATTCTTACTAGTCAGGTATATTGTTAGGCGTTTAATATGGGGTGTTGAGTCCACTTCGTTGAGCAAGGAGTAGCACTTGTCTATTATATATTTGGCTTATGGAACGGTATCTGTGCTAATTTCAATCTCTTGTTGTATGCAGCACCCCAACTCACCTTTCCCCTTAAGCAAGCATAAATTGGTTTTCTACATTTGACACTCTGTTCTGTTTAGTAATTTAGTTCCTGTGTAGCCAAGTTTACATTCCGTGTAGTAGTGATATCTTATGATGTTTCTTTTTCTGTGTGACTTATTTCACTTAGAATCATCGTACCTGAATCCACTCATTATGCTGCTATGTGCCTGATGACATAGATTTCATTGCTGAGTGATATTGCATTGTACGTAAGTACCACAACTTCTTTATCCATTTTTCGCTTTCTGTGATATTGAACTTGTACGGTGAACAAGGTTCTTGTAAACAGAGCCGTCCCAAACTTTGGGGTGGCTGTGTCTTTTTGATTTTAATTTCCCTAAGCTATAGGACCATAAGTGGAAGTGCCCTAGGCTCTGTTGCTTTGTTTTTTGGATGTTTCAGGAAACACCATACACTTCTCCAGAGTGGCTGCTGGTAATTTACATCCCGCCCACCAGCATAACAAGGCTCCCAGTTCTCCATGGCCTGTCCTGCCTTTCTGGATTTTACACTTTTTTCAGATGGCCCTTTTGACTGGGGGGCAGTGAGACTTCATTGTAGTGCAGATTTCCTTTGCAAGCTTGCTTGGTTGGCCAAAAAGGGCGTATGCGTTTTTTCCTGAATATATTCAAGAAAAAACGCATACGCCCTTTTTGGCCAAGTGCATCATTGTGGACGTTCTGCCTCTTTTCCTATGCTTTACATGCAATTCCAGTCTACCTCCTGAAATCGGTTTCCTGCAATTCTGCCCTGCTTTCAACTCCTCTTGGCTGCCTTACTTCAATATATTTTTGGAAGATAGCTGTCATTTATAACTCTGCAGGTTTGTGAATTACAGTGCCCCTGAGCTCCTTTCTTCAACTCGCTTTCTTGTGAGCTGGCCGCAACACCGCAGGATTGCTTCAGGCCCTAGTTTGTTTCCGGCATGGCATGCTGAGCCTTTGGTTAATTCCTCTTCCTGGTGGGAAATGAGAGTTAAATTTGCCCGTCCAGACAGCTCCAGCTAGTCTCTCATTGGTTCTCCCTATTCCTGTTCATTTTCCACAGAAATTGCAAACTGGGCCAAACAGGAGGTTAAAGGCACTGACTCTCCAAGTGGGGAGAGTGTTAGTAAAGCGTCTGGAATGTTGCACCCGAGTACCAGGGGACGTAAACTGAGACACATTTGAACACGTTTTCCGATCACACAGTGGATCATACTCTGGGTTCCACATGCATGTTTTAGCTGAAGGAAGAATCCCTTAAACATGGAGAGTTGAGACCCATGGAATGGGTACCATGCAATATGACTTCAAAGGGTCTGCATTTGCTCACCGAACCTCACCAATCCTATCACTGCTGCGTTTATGCCGCTGTACACACGCTTGATTCTCTTTCGGAGACATATAAATCCATAGTTTTTAAGATTCTTACTAGTCAGGTATATTGTTAGGCGTTTAATATGGGGTGTTGAGTCCACTTCGTTGAGTAAGGAGTAGCACTTGTCTATTATATATTTGGCTTATGGAACGGTATCTGTGCTAATTTCAATCTCTTGTTGTATGCAGCACCCCAACTCACCTTTCCCCTTAAGCAAGCATAAATTGGTTTTCTACATTTGACACTCTGTTCTGTTTAGTAATTTAGTTCCTGTGTAACCAAGTTTTCATTCCGTGTAGTAGTGATATCTTATGATGTTTCTTTTTCTGTGTGACTTATTTTTTTATTTATTTTTTTTTATTTATTTTTTTTTTGCGGTACGTGGGCCTCTCACTGTTGTGGTGTTTCCCATTGCGGAGCACAGGCTCCGGACGCGCAGGCTCAGCGGCCATGGCTCACAGGCCCAGCCGCTCCGCGGCATGTGGGATCTTCCCGGAGCGGGGCACGAACCCATGTCCTATGCATCGGCATGCGGACTCTCAACCACTGCGCCACCAGGTAAGCCCTGTGTGACTTATTTCACTTAGAATCATCGTACCTGAATCCACTCATTATGCTGCTACAGGCCTGATGACATAGATTTCATTGCTGAGTGATATTGCATTGTACGTAAGTACCACAACTTCTTTATCCATTTTTCGCTTTCTGTGATATTGAACTTGTACCGTAAACGAGGTTCTTGTAAACAGAGCCGTCCCAAACTTGGGGTGGCTGTGTCTTTTTGATTTTAATTTCCCTAAGCTATAGGACCATAAGTGGAAGTGCCCTAGGCTCTGTTGCTTTGTTTTTTGGATGTTTCAGGAAACACCATACACTTCTCCAGAGTGGCTGCTGGCAATTTACATCCCGCCCATCAGCATAACAAGGCTCCCAGTTCTCCATGGCCTGTCCTGCCTTTCTGGATTTTACACTTTTTTCAGATGGCCCTTTTGACCGGGGGGCAGTGAGACTTCATTGTAGTGCAGATTTCCTTTGCAAGCTTGCTTGGTTGGCCAAAAAGGGCGTATGCGTTTTTTCCTGAATATATTCAGGAAAAAACGCATACGCACTTTTTGGCCAAGTGCATCATTGTGGACGTTCTGCCTCTTTTCCTATGCTTTACATGCAATTCCTGTCTACCTCCTGAAATCGGTTTCCTGCAATTCTGCCCCGCTTTCAAGTCCTCTTGGCAGCCTTACTTCAATATATTTTTGGACGATAGCTGTCATTTATAACTCTGCAGGTTTGTGAATTACAGTGCCCCTGAGCTCCTTTCTTCAACTCGCTTTCTTGTGAGCTGGACGCAACACCGCAGGATTGCTTCAGGCCCTAGTGTGGTTCCGGCATGGCATGCTGAGCCTTTGGTTAATTCCTCTTTCTGGTGGGAAATGAGAGTTAAATTTGCCCGTCCAGACACCTCCAGCTAGTTTCTCATTGGTTCTCCCTATTCCTGTTCATTTTCCACAGAAATTGCAAACTGGGCCAAACAGGAGGTTAAAGGCACTGACTCTCCAAGTGGGGAGAGTGTTAGTAAAGCATCTGGAATGTTGCACCCGAGTACCAGGGACGAAAACGAGACACATTTGAACACGTTTCCCGATCACACGGTGGATCATACTCTGGGTTCCACATGCATGTTTTAGCTGAAGGAAGAATCCCTTAAACCTGGAGAGTTGAGACCCATGGAATGGGTACCATGCAATATGACTTCAAAGGGTCTGCATTTGCTCACCGAACCTCACCAATCCTATCACTGCTGCGTTTATGCCACTGTACACACGCTTGATTCTCTTTTGGAGACATATAAATCCGTAGGTTTTAAGATTATTTCTAGTCAGGTATATTCTTAGGCGTTTAATATGGGGTGTTGAGTCCACTTCGTTCAGCAAGGGGTAGCTCTTGTCTATTGTATATTTGGCTTATGGAACGGTATCTGTGCTAATTTCAATCTCTGGTTTCATGCAGCACCCCAACTCACCTTTCCCCTTAAGCAAGCATAAGTTGGTTTTCTACATTTGAGACCCTGTTCTGTTTTGTAATTCAGTTCCTGTGTAGCCAAGTTTACATTCCGTGTATTGGTGATATCTTATGATGTTTCTTTTTCTGTGTGACTTATTTCACTTAGAATCATCGTACCTGAATCCACTCATTATGCTGCTACGGGCCTGATGACATAGATTTCATTGCTGAGTGATATTGCATTGTACGTAAGTACCACAACTTCTTTATCCATTTTTCGCTTTCTGTGATATTGAACTTGTACCGTAAACGAGGTTCTTGTAAACAGAGCCGTCCCAAACTTTGGGGTGGCTGTGTCTTTTTGATTTTAATTTCCCTAAGCTATAGGACCATAAGTGGAAGTGCCCTAGGCTCTGTTGCTTTGTTTTTTGGATGTTTCAGGAAACACCATACACTTCTCCAGAGTGGCTGCTGGCAATTTACATCCAACCCATCAGCATAACAAGGCTCCTAGTTCTCCTTGGCCTGTCCTGCCTTTCTGGATTTTACACTTTTTTCAGATAGCCCTTTTGACCGGGGGGCAGTGAGACTATATTGTAGTGCAGATTTCCTTTGCAAGCTTGCTTGGTTGACCAAAAAGGGCGTATGCGTTTTTTCCTGAATATATTCAGGAAAAAACGCATACGCACTTTTTGGCCAAGTGCATCATTGTGGACGTTCTGCCTCTTTTCCTATGCTTTACATGCAATTCCAGTATACCTCCTGAAATCGGTTTCCTGCAATTCTGCCCCGCTTTCAAGTCCTCTTGGCAGCCTTCCTTCAATATATTTTTGGACGATAGCTGTCATTTATAACTCTGCAGGTTTGTGAATTACAGTGCCCCTGAGCTCCTTTCTTCAACTCGCTTTCTTGTGAGCTGGCCGCAACACCGCAGGATTGCTTCTGGCCCTAGTGTGGTTCCGGCATGGCACGCTGAGCCTTTGGTTAATTCCTCTTCCTGGTGGGAAATGAGAGTTAAATTTGCCCGTCCAGACGCCTCCAGCTAGTCTCTCATTGGTTCTCCCTATTCCTGTTCATTTTCCACAGAAATTGCAAACTGGGCCAAACAGGAGGTTAAAGGCACTGGCTCTCCAAGTGGGGAGAGTGTTAGTAAAGCGTCTGGAGTGTTGCACCCGAGTACCAGGGGACGAAAACTGAGACATATTTGAACACGTTTTCCGATCACACGGTGGATCGTACTCTGGGTTCCACATGCATGTTTTAGCTGAAGGAAGAATCCCTTAAACATGGAGAGTTGAGACCCATGGAATGGGTACCATGCAATATGACTTCAAAGGGTCTGCATTTGCTCACCGAACCTCACCAATCCTATCACTGCTGCGTTTATGCCGCTGTACACACGCTTGATTCTCTTTCGGAGATATATAAATCCATAGGTTTTAAGATTCTTACTAGTCAGTTATATTGTTAAGCGTTTAATATGGGGTGTTGAGTCCACTTCGTTGAGCAAGGAGTAGCTCTTGTCTATTACATATTTGGCTTATGGAATGGTATCTGTGCTAATTTCAATCTCTGGTTTTATGCAGCACCCCAACTCACCTTTCCCCTTAAGCAAGCATAAGTTGGTTTTCTACATTTGAGACACTGTTCTGTTTTGTAATTCAGTTCCTGTGTAGCCAAGTTTACATTCCGTGTAGTAGTGATATCTTATGATGTTTCTTTTTCTGTGTGACTTATTTCACTTAGAATCATCGTACCTGAATCCACTCATTATGCTTCTACGGGCCTGATGACATAGATTTCGTTGCTGAGTGATATTGCATTGTACATAAGTACCACAACTTCTTTATCCATTTTTCGCTTTCTGTGATATTGAACTTGTACCGTAAACGAGGTTCTTGTAAACAGAACCGTCCCAAACTTTGGGGTGGCTGTGTCTTTTGATTTTAATTTCCCTAAGCTATAGGACCATAAGTGGAAGTGCCCTAGGCTCTGTTGCTTTGTTTTTTGGATGTTTCAGGAAACACCATACACTTCTCCAGAGTGGCTGCTGGCAATTTACATCCAACCCATCAGCATAACAAGGCTCCCATTTCTCCATGGCCTGTCCTGCCTTTCTGGATTTTACACTTTTTTCAGATGGCCCTTTTGACCGGGGGGGGGGGGGGCAGTGAGACTTCATTGTAGTGCAGATTTCGTTTGCAAGCTTGCTTGTTTGGCCAAAAAGGGCGTATGCGTTTTTTCCTGTATATATTCAGGAAAAAACGCATACGCCCTTTTTGGCCAAGTGCATCATTGTGGACGTTCTGCCTCTTTTCCTATGCTTTACATGCAATTCCAGTGTACCTCCTGAAATCGGTTTCCTGCAATTCTGCCCCGCTTTCAAGTCCTCTTGGCAGCCTTACTTCAATATATTTTTGGACGATAGCTGTCATTTATAACTGCAGGTTTGTGAATTACAGTGCCCCTGAGCTCCTTTCTTCAACTCGCTTTCTTGTGAGCTGGCTGCAACACCGCAGGATTGCTTCTGGCCCTAGTGTGGTTCCGGCATGGCACGCTGAGCCTTTGGTTAATTCCTCTTCGTGGTGGGAAATGAGAGTTAAATTTGCCCGTCCAGACGCCTCCAGCTAGTCTCTCATTGGTTCTCCCTATTCCTGTTCATTTTTCACAGAAATTGCAAACTGGGCCAAACAGGAGGTTAAAGGCACTGACTCTCCAAGTGGGGAGAGTGTTAGTAAAGCATCTGGAATGTTGCACCCGAGTACCAGGGGACGAAAACTGAGACACATTTGAACACGTTTCCCGATCACACAGTGGATCGTACTCTGGGTTCCACATGCATGTTTTAGCTGAAGGAAGAATCCCTTAAACATGGAGAGTTGAGACCCATGGAATGGGTACCATGCAATATGACTTCAAAGGGTCTGCATTTGCTCACCGAACCTCACCAATCCTATCACTGATGCGTTTATGCCGCTGTACACACGCTTGATTCTCTTTCGGAGACATATAAATCCTTAGGTTTTAAGATTCTTACTAGTCAGGTATATTCTTAGGCGTTTAATGTGGGTTGTTGAGTCCACTTCGTTGAGCAAGGAGTAGCTCTTGTCTATTACATATTTGGCTTATGGAAGGGTATCTGTGCTAATTTCAATCTCTGGTTTTATGCAGCACGCCAACTCACCTTTCCCCTTAAGCAAGCATAAGTTGGTTTTCTACATTTGACACCCTGTTCTGTTTTGTAATTCAGTTCCTGTGTAGCCAAGTTTACATTCCGTGTAGTAGTGATATCTTATGATGTTTCTTTTTCTGTGTGACTTATTTCACTTAGAATCATCGTACCTGAATCCACTCATTATGCTGCTACGGGCCTGATGACATAGATTTCATTGCTGAGTGATATTGCATTGTACGTAAGTACCACAACTTCTTTATCCATTTTTCGCTTTCTGTGATATTGAACTTGTACCGTAAACGAGGTTCTTTTAAACAGAGCCGTCCCAAACTTTGGGGTGGCTGTGTCTTTTGGATTTTAATTTCCCTAAGCTATAGGACCATAAGTGGAAGTGCCCTAGGCTCTGTTGCTTTGTTTTTTGGATGTTTCAGGAAACACCATACACTTCTCCAGAGTGGCTGCTGGCAATTTACATCCCGCCCATCAGCATAACAAGGCTCCCAGTTCTCCTTGGCCTGTCCTGCCTTTCTGGATTTTACACTTTTTTCAGATGGCCCTTTTGACCGGGGGGCAGTGAGACTTCATTGTAGTGCAGATTTCCTTTGCAAGCTTGCTTGGTTCGCCAAAAAGGGCGTATGCGTTTTTTCCTGAATATATTCAGGAAAAAACGCATACGCCCTTTTTGGCCAAGTGCATCATTGTGGACATTGTGCCTCTTTTCCTATGCTTTACATGCAATTCCAGTCTACCTCCTGAAATCGGTTTCCTGCAATTCTGCCCCGCTTTCAACTCCTCTTGGCAGCCTTACTTCAATATATTTTTGGAAGATAGCTGTCATTTATAACTGCAGGTTTGTGAATTACAGTGCCCCTGAGCTCCTTTCTTCAACTCGCTTTCTTGTGAGCTGGCCGCAACACCGCAGGATTGCTTCTGGCCCTAGTGTGGATCCGGCATGGCACGCTGAGCCTTTGGTTAATTCCTCTTCCTGGTGGGAAATGAGAGTTAAATTTGCCCGTCCAGACGCCTCCAGCTAGTCTCTCATTGGTTCTCCCTATTCCTGTTCATTTTCCACAGAAATTGCAAACTGGGCCAAACAGGAGGTTAAAGGCACTGACTCTCCAAGTGGGGAGAGTGTTAGTAAAGCATCTGGAATGTTGCACCCGAGTACCAGGGGACGAAAACTGAGACACATTTGAACACGTTTCCCGATCACACAGTGGATCGTACTCTGGGTTCCACATGCATGTTTTAGCTGAAGGAAGAATCCCTTAAACATGGAGAGTTGAGACCCATGGAATGGGTACCATGCAATATGACTTCAAAGGGTCTGCATTTGCTCACCGAACCTCACCAATCCTATCACTGCTGCGTTTATGACGCTGTACACACGCTTGATTCTCTTTCAGAGACATATAAATCCATAGGTTTTAAGATTCTTACTAGTCAGGTATAATGTTAGGCGTTTAATATGGGGTGTTGAGTCCACTTCGTTGAGCAAGGAGTAGCTCTTGTCTATTACATATTTGGCTTATGGAATGGTATCTGTGCTAATTTCAATCTCTGGTTTCATGCAGCACCCCAACTCACCTTTCCCCTTAAGCAAGCATAAGTTGGTTTTCTACATTTGACACCCTGTTCTGTTGAGTAATTCAGTTCCTGTGTAGCCAAGTTTACATTACGTGTAGTAGTGATATCTTATGATGCTTCTTTTTCTGTGTGACTTATTTCACTTAGAATCATCGTACCTGAATCCACTCATTATGCTGCTATGGCCCTGATGACATAGATTTCATTGCTGAGTGATATTGCATTGTACGTAAGTACCACAACTTCTTTATACATTTTTCGCTTTCTGTGATATTGAACTTGTACCGTAAACGAGTTTCTTGTAAACAGAGCCGTCCCAAACTTTGGGGTGGCTGTGTCTTTTTGGTTTTCATTTCCCTAAGCTATAGGACCATAAGTGGAAGTGCCCTAGGCTCTGTTGCTTTGTTTTTTGGATGTTTCAGGAAACACCATACACTTCTCCAGAGTGGCTGCTGGCAATTTACATCCCAACCATCAGCATAACAAGGCTCCTAGTTCTCCTTGGCCTGTCCTGCCTTTCTGGATTTTACACTTTTTTCAGATAGCCCTTTTGACCGGGGAGCAGTGAGACTTCATTGTAGTGCAGATTTCCTTTGCAAGCTTGCTTGGTTGGCCAAAAAGTGCGTATGCGTTTTTTCCTGAATATATTCAGGAAAAAACGCATACGCCCTTTTTGGCCAAGTGCATCATTGTGGACGTTCTGCCTCTTTTCCTATGCTTTACATGCAATTCCAGTCTACCTCCTGAAATCGGTTTCCTGCAATTCTGCCCCGCTTTCAACTCCTCTTGGCTGCCTTACTTCAATATATTTTTGGAAGATAGCTGTCATTTATAACTCTGCAGTTTTCTGAATTACAGTGCCCCTGAGCTCCTTTCTTCAACTCGCTTTCTTGTGAGCTGGCCGCAGACCGCAGGATTGCTTCAGGCCCTAGTTTGGTTCCGGCAGGGCATGTTGAGCCTTTGGTTAATTCCTCTTCCTGGTGGGAAATGAGAGTTAAATTTGCCCGTTCAGACACCTCCACCTAGTCTCTCATTGATTCTCCCTATTCCTGTTCATTTTCCACAGAAATTGCAAACTGGGCCAAACAGGAGGTTAAAGGCACTGACTCTCCAAGTGGGGAGAGTGTTAGTAAAGCGTCTGGAATGTTGCACCCGAGTACCAGGGGACGAAAACTCAGACACATTTGAACACGTTTCCCGATCACACGGTTGATCATACTCTGGGTTCCACATGCATGTTTTAGCTGAAGGAAGAATCCCTTAAAACTGGAGAGTTGAGACCCATGGAATGGATACCATGCAATATGACTTCAAAGTGTCTGCATTTGTTCACCGAACCTCACCAATCCTATCGCTTCTGCGTTTATGCCGCTGTACACACGCTTGATTCTCTTTCGGAGACATATAAATCTATAGGTTTTAAGATTCTTACTAGTCAGGTATATTGTTAGGCGTTTAATATGGGGTGTTGAGTCCACTTCGTTGAGCAAGGAGTAGCACTTGTCTATTATATATTTGGCTTATGGAACGGTATCTGTGCTAATTTCAATCTCTTGTTGTATGCAGCACCCCAACTCACCTTTCCCCTTAAGCAAGCATAAATTGGTTTTCTACATTTGACACTCTGTTCTGTTTAGTAATTTAGTTCCTGTGTAGCCAAGTTTACATTCCGTGTAGTAGTGATATCTTATGATGTTTCTTTTTCTGTGTGACTTATTTCACTTAGAATCATCGTACCTGAATCCACTCATTATGCTGCTATGTGCCTGATGACATAGATTTCATTGCTGAGTGATATTGCATTGTACGTAAGTACCACAACTTCTTTATCCATTTTTCGCTTTCTGTGATATTGAACTTGTACGGTGAACAAGGTTCTTGTAAACAGAGCCGTCCCAAACTTTGGGGTGGCTGTGTCTTTTTGATTTTAATTTCCCTAAGCTATAGGACCATAAGTGGAAGTGCCCTAGGCTCTGTTGCTTTGTTTTTTGGATGTTTCAGGAAACACCATACACTTCTCCAGAGTGGCTGCTGGTAATTTACATCCCGCCCACCAGCATAACAAGGCTCCCAGTTCTCCATGGCCTGTCCTGCCTTTCTGGATTTTACACTTTTTTCAGATGGCCCTTTTGACTGGGGGGCAGTGAGACTTCATTGTAGTGCAGATTTCCTTTGCAAGCTTGCTTGGTTGGCCAAAAAGGGCGTATGCGTTTTTTCCTGAATATATTCAAGAAAAAACGCATACGCCCTTTTTGGCCAAGTGCATCATTGTGGACGTTCTGCCTCTTTTCCTATGCTTTACATGCAATTCCAGTCTACCTCCTGAAATCGGTTTCCTGCAATTCTGCCCTGCTTTCACCTCCTCTTGGCTGCCTTACTTCAATATATTTTTTGAAGATAGCTGTCATTTATAACTCTGCAGGTTTGTGAATTACAGTGCCCCTGAGCTCCTTTCTTCAACTCGCTTTCTTGTGAGCTGGCCGCAACACCGCAGGATTGCTTCAGGCCCTAGTTTGTTTCCGGCATGGCATGCTGAGCCTTTGGTTAATTCCTCTTCCTGGTGGGAAATGAGAGTTAAATTTGCCCGTCCAGACAGCTCCAGCTAGTCTCTCATTGGTTCTCCCTATTCCTGTTCATTTTCCACAGAAATTGCAAACTGGGCCAAACAGGAGGTTAAAGGCACTGACTCTCCAAGTGGGGAGAGTGTTAGTAAAGCGTCTGGAATGTTGCACCCGAGTACCAGGGGACGTAATCTGAGACACATTTGAACACGTTTTCCGATCACACAGTGGATCATACTCTGGGTTCCACATGCATGTTTTAGCTGAAGGAAGAATCCCTTAAACATGGAGAGTTGAGACCCATGGAATGGGTACCATGCAATATGACTTCAAAGGGTCTGCATTTGCTCACCGAACCTCACCAATCCTATCACTGCTGCGTTTATGCCGCTGTACACACGCTTGATTCTCTTTCGGAGACATATAAATCCATAGTTTTTAAGATTCTTACTAGTCAGGTATATTGTTAGGCGTTTAATATGGGGTGTTGAGTCCACTTCGTTGAGTAAGGAGTAGCACTTGTCTATTATATATTTGGCTTATGGAACGGTATCTGTGCTAATTTCAATCTCTTGTTGTATGCAGCACCCCAACTCACCTTTCCCCTTAAGCAAGCATAAATTGGTTTTCTACATTTGACACTCTGTTCTGTTTAGTAATTTAGTTCCTGTGTAACCAAGTTTTCATTCCGTGTAGTAGTGATATCTTATGATGTTTCTTTTTCTGTGTGACTTATTTTTTTATTTATTTTTTTTTATTTATTTTTTTTTTGCGGTACGTGGGCCTCTCACTGTTGTGGTGTTTCCCATTGCGGAGCACAGGCTCCGGACGTGCAGGCTCAGCGGCCATGGCTCACAGGCCCAGCCGCTCCGCGGCATGTGGGATCTTCCCGGAGCGGGGCACGAACCCATGTCCTATGCATCGGCATGCGGACTCTCAACCACTGCGCCACCAGGTAAGCCCTGTGTGACTTATTTCACTTAGAATCATCGTACCTGAATCCACTCATTATGCTGCTACAGGCCTGATGACATAGATTTCATTGCTGAGTGATATTGCATTGTACGTAAGTACCACAACTTCTTTATCCATTTTTCGCTTTCTGTGATATTGAACTTGTACCGTAAACGAGGTTCTTGTAAACAGAGCCGTCCCAAACTTGGGGTGGCTGTGTCTTTTTGATTTTAATTTCCCTAAGCTATAGGACCATAAGTGGAAGTGCCCTAGGCTCTGTTGCTTTGTTTTTTGGATGTTTCAGGAAACACCATACACTTCTCCAGAGTGGCTGCTGGCAATTTACATCCCGCCCATCAGCATAACAAGGCTCCCAGTTCTCCATGGCCTGTCCTGCCTTTCTGGATTTTACACTTTTTTCAGATGGCCCTTTTGACCGGGGGGCAGTGAGACTTCATTGTAGTGCAGATTTCCTTTGCAAGCTTGCTTGGTTGGCCAAAAAGGGCGTATGCGTTTTTTCCTGAATATATTCAGGAAAAAACGCATACGCACTTTTTGGCCAAGTGCATCATTGTGGACGTTCTGCCTCTTTTCCTATGCTTTACATGCAATTCCTGTCTACCTCCTGAAATCGGTTTCCTGCAATTCTGCCCCGCTTTCAAGTCCTCTTGGCAGCCTTACTTCAATATATTTTTGGACGATAGCTGTCATTTATAACTCTGCAGGTTTGTGAATTACAGTGCCCCTGAGCTCCTTTCTTCAACTCGCTTTCTTGTGAGCTGGACGCAACACCGCAGGATTGCTTCAGGCCCTAGTGTGGTTCCGGCACGGCATGCTGAGCCTTTGGTTAATTCCTCTTTCTGGTGGGAAATGAGAGTTAAATTTGCCCGTCCAGACACCTCCAGCTAGTTTCTCATTGGTTCTCCCTATTCCTGTTCATTTTCTACAGAAATTGCAAACTGGGCCAAACAGGAGGTTAAAGGCACTGACTCTCCAAGTGGGGAGAGTGTTAGTAAAGCATCTGGAATGTTGCACCCGAGTACCAGGGACGAAAACGAGACACATTTGAACACGTTTCCCGATCACACGGTGGATCATACTCTGGGTTCCACATGCATGTTTTAGCTGAAGGAAGAATCCCTTAAACCTGGAGAGTTGAGACCCATGGAATGGGTACCATGCAATATGACTTCAAAGGGTCTGCATTTGCTCACCGAACCTCACCAATCCTATCACTGCTGCGTTTATGCCGCTGTACACACGCTTGATTCTCTTTTGGAGACATATAAATCCGTAGGTTTTAAGATTATTTCTAGTCAGGTATATTCTTAGGCGTTTAATATGGGGTGTTGAGTCCACTTCGTTCAGCAAGGGGTAGCTCTTGTCTATTGTATATTTGGCTTATGGAACGGTATCTGTGCTAATTTCAATCTCTGGTTTCATGCAGCACCCCAACTCACCTTTCCCCTTAAGCAAGCATAAGTTGGTTTTCTACATTTGAGACCCTGTTCTGTTTTGTAATTCAGTTCCTGTGTAGCCAAGTTTACATTCCGTGTATTGGTGATATCTTATGATGTTTCTTTTTCTGTGTGACTTATTTCACTTAGAATCATCGTACCTGAATCCACTCATTATGCTGCTACGGGCCTGATGACATAGATTTCATTGCTGAGTGATATTGCATTGTACGTAAGTACCACAACTTCTTTATCCATTTTTCACTTTCTGTGATATTGAACTTGTACCGTAAACGAGGTTCTTGTAAACAGAGCCGTCCCAAACTTTGGGGTGGCTGTGTCTTTTTGATTTTAATTTCCCTAAGCTATAGGACCATAAGTGGAAGTGCCCTAGGCTCTGTTGCTTTGTTTTTTGGATGTTTCAGGAAACACCATACACTTCTCCAGAGTGGCTGCTGGCAATTTACATCCCGCCCATCAGCATAACAAGGCTCCCAGTTCTCCTTGGCCTGTCCTACCTTTCTGGATTTTACACTTTTTTCAGATGGCCCTTTTGACCGGGGGGCAGTGAGACTTCATTGTAGTGCAGATTTCCTTTGCAAGCTTGCTTGGTTGGCCAAAAAGGGCGTATGCGTTTTTTCCTGAATATATTCAGGAAAAAACGCATACGCCCTTTTTGGCCAAGTGCATCATTGTGGACGTTCTGCCTCTTTTCCTATGCTTTACATGCAATTCCAGTCTACCTCCTGAAATCAGTTTCCTGCAATTCTGCCCCGCATTCAACTCCTCTTGGCAGCCTTCCTTCAATATATTTTTGGAAGATAGCTGTCATTTATAACTCTGCAGGTTTGTGAATTACCGTGCCCCTGAGCTCCTTTCTTCAACTCGCTTTCTTGTGAGCTGGCCGCAACACCGCAGGATTGCTTCAGGCCCTAGTTTGGTTCTGGCATGGCATGCTGAGCCTTTGGTTAATTCCTCTTCCTGGTGGGAAATGAGAGTGAAATTTGCCCGTCCAGACACCTCCACCTAGTCTCTCTTTGGTTCTCCCTATTCCTGTTCATTTTCCACAGAAATTGCAAACTGGGCCAAACAGGAGGTTAAAGGCACTGACTCTCCAAGTGGGGAGAGTGTTAGTAAAGCGTCTGGAATGTTGCACCCGAGTACCAGGGGACGAAAACTGAGACACATTTGAATACGTTTTCCGATCACACGGTGGATCGTACTCTGGGTTCCACATGCATGTTTTAGCTGAAGGAAGAATCCCTTAAACATGGAGAGTTGAGACCCATGGAATGGGTACCATGCAATATGACTTCAAAGGGTCTGCATTTGCTCACCGAACCTCACCAATCCTATCACTGCTGCGTTTATGCCGCTGTACACACGCTTGTTTCTCTTTTGTAGACATATAAATCCAAAGGTTTTAAGATTCTTACTAGTCAGGTATATTCTTAGGCGTTTATTATGGGGTGTTGAGTCCACTTCGTTGAGCAAGGAGTAGCTCTTGTCTATTACATATTTGGCTTATGGAACGGTATCTGTGCTAATTTCAATCTCTGGTTTTATGCAGTACCCAAACTCACCTTTCCCCTTAAGCAAGCATAAGTTGGTTTTCTACATTTGAGACACTGTTCTGTTTTGTAATTCAGTTCCTGTGTAGCCAAGTTTACATTCCGTGTAGTAGTGATATCTTATGATGTTTCTTTTTCTGTGTGACTTATTTCACTTAGAATCATTGTACCTGGATCCACTCATTATGCTTCTACGGGCCTGATGACATAGATTTCATTGCTGAGTGATATTGCATTGTACGTAAGTACCACAACTTCTTTATCCATTTTTCGCTTTCTGTGATATTGAACTTGTACCGAAAACGAGGTTCTTGTAAACAGAGCCGGCCCAAACTTTGGGGTGGCTGTGTCTTTTTGATTTTAATTTCCCTAAGCTATAGGACCGTAAGTGGAAGTGCCCTAGGCTCTGTTGCTTTGTTTTTTGGATGTTTCAGGAAACACCATACACTTCTCCAGAGTGGCTGCTGGCAATTTACATCCCACCCATCAGCATAACAAGGCTCCCATTTCTCCATGGCCTGTCCTGCCTTTCTGGATTTTACACTTTTTTCAGATAGCCCTTTTGACCGGGGGGCAGTGAGACTTCATTGTAGTGCAGATTTCCTTTGCAAGCTTGCTTGTTTGGCCAAAAATGGCGTATGCGTTTTTTCCTGTATATATTCAGGAAAAAACGCATACGCCCTTTTTGGCCAAGTGCATCATTGTGGACGTTCTGCCTCTTTTCCTATGCTTTACATGCAATTCCAGTGTACCTCGTGAAATCGGTTTCCTGCAATTCTGCCCCGCTTTCAAGTCCTCTTGGCAGCCTTCCTTCAATATATTTTTGGAAGATAGCAGCGATTTATAACTGCAGGTTTGTGAATTACAGTGTCCCTGAGCTCCTTTCTTCAACTCGCTTTCTTGTGAGCTGGCCGCAACACCACAGGATTGCTTCAGGCCCTAGTGTGGTTCCGGCATGGCACGCTGATCCTTTGGTTAATTCCTCTTCCTGGTGGGAAATGAGAGTTAAATTTGCCCGTCCAGACGCCTCCAGCTAGTCTCTCATTGGTTCTCCCTATTCCTGTTCATGTTCCACAGAAATTGCAAACTGGGCCAAACAGGAGGTTAAAGGCACTGACTCTCCAAGTGGGGAGAGTGTTAGTAAAGCGTCTGGAATGTTGCACCCGAGTACCAGGGGACGAAAACTGAGACACATTTGAACACGTTTCCCGATCACACAGTGGATCGTACTCTGGGTTCCACATGCATGTTTTAGCTGAAGGAAGAATCCCTTAAACATGGAGAGTTGAGACCCATGGAATGGGTACCATGCAATATGACTTCAAAGGGTCTGCATTTGCTCACCGAACCTCACCAATCCTATCACTGATGCGTTTATGCCGCTGTACACACGCTTGATTCTCTTTCGGAGACATATAAATCCTTAGGTTTTAAGATTCTTACTAGTCAGGTATATTCTTAGGCGTTTAATATGGGGTGTTGAGTCCACTTCGTTGAGCAAGGAGTAGCTCTTGTCTATTACATATTTGGCTTATGGAATGGTATCTGTGCTAATTTCAATCTCTGGTTTTATGCAGCACCCCAACTCACCTTTCCCCTTAAGCAAGCATAAGTTGGTTTTCTACATTTGACACCCTGTTCTGTTTTGTAATTCAGTTCCTGTGTAGCCAAGTTTACATTCCGTGTAGTAGTGATATCTTATGATGTTTCTTTTTCTGTGTGACTTATTTCACTTAGAATCATCGTACCTGAATCCACTCATTATGCTGCTACGGGCCTGATGACATAGATTTCATTGCTGAGTGATATTGCATTGTACGTAAGTACCACAACTTCTTTATCCATTTTTCGCTTTCTGTGATATTGAACTTGTACCGTAAACGAGTTTCTTGTAAACAGAGCCGTCCCAAACTTTGGGGTGGCTGTGTCTTTTTGATTTTAATTTCCCTAAGCTATAGGACCATAAGTGGAAGTGCCCTAGGCTCTGTTGCTTTGTTTTTTGGATGTTTCAGGAAACACCATACACTTCTCCAGAGTGGCTGCTGGCAATTTACATCCCACCCATCAGCATAACAAGGCTCCTAGTTCTCCTTGGCCTGTCCTGCCTTTCTGGATTTTACACTTTTTTCAGATAGCCCTTTTGACCGGGGGGCAGTAAGACTTCATTGTAGTGCAGATTTCCTTTGCAAGCTTGCTTGGTAGGCCAAGAAGTGCGTATGCGTTTTTTCCTGAATATATTCAGGAAAAAACGCATACGCCCTTTTTGGCCAAGTGCATCATTGTGGACATTGTGCCTGTTTTCCTATGCTTTACATGCAATTCCTGTCTACCTCCTGAAATCGGTTTCCTGCAATTCTGCCCCGCTTTCAACTCCTCTTGGCAGCCTTACTTCAATATATTTTTGGAAGATAGCTGTCATTTATAACTCTGCAGGTTTGTGAATTACAGTGCCCCTGAGCTCCTTTCTTTAACTCGCTTTCTTGTGAGCTGGCCGCAACACCGCAGGATTGCTTCAGGCCCTAGTTTGGTTCCGGCACGGCATGCTGAGCCTTTGGTTAATTCCTCTTCCTGGTGGGAAATGAGAGTTAAATTTGCCCGTCCAGACACCTCCACCTAGTCTCTCATTGGTTCTCCCTATTCCTGTTCATTTTCCACAGAAATTGCAAACTGGGCCAAACAGGAGGTTAAAGGCACTGACTCTCCAAGTGGGGAGAGTGTTAGTAAAGCGTCTGGAATGTTGCAACCGAGTAGCAGGGGACGAAAACTGAGACACATTTGAACACGTTTTCCGATCACACGGTGGATCATACTCTGGGTTCCACATGCATGTTTTAGCTGAAGGAAGAATCCCTTAAACATGGAGAGTTGAGACCCATGGAATGGGTACCATGCAATATGACTTCAAAGGGTCTGCATTTGCTCACCAAACCTCACCAATCCTATCACTGCTGCGTTTATGCCGCTGTACACACGCTTGATTCTCTTTCGGAGACATATAAATCCATAGGTTTTAAGATTCTTACTAGTCAGGTATATTGTTAGGCATTTAATATGGGGTGTTGAGTCCACTTCGTTGAGCAAGGAGTAGCTCTTGTCTATTACATATTTGGCTTATGGCACGGTATCTGTGCTTATTTCAATCTCTTGTTGTATGCAGCACCCCAACTCACCTTTCCCCTTAAGCAAGCATAAGTTGGTTTTCTACATTTGACACCCTGTTCTGTTTAGTAATTCAGTTCCTGTGTAGCCAAGTTTACATTACGTGTAGTAGTGATATCTTATGATGTTTCTTTTTCTGTGTGACTTATTTCACTTAGAATCATCGTACCTGAATCCACTCATTATGCTGCTATGGGCCTGATGACATAGATTTCATTGCTGAGTGATATTGCATTGTACGTAAGTACCACAACTTCTTCATCCATTTTTCGCTTTCTGTGATATTGAACTTGTACCGTAAACTAGTTTCTTGTAAACAGAGCCGTCCCAATCTTTGGGGTGGCTGTGTCTTTTTGATTTTAATTTCCCTAAGCTATAGGACCATAAGTGGAAGTGCCCTAGGCTCTGTTGCTTTGTTTTTTGGATGTTTCAGGAAACACCATACACTTCTCCAGAGAGGCTGCTGGCAATTTACATCCCACCCATCAGCATAACAAGGCTCCTAGTTCTCCTTGGCCTGTCCTGCCTTTCTGGATTTTACACTTTTTTCAGATAGCCCTTTTGACCGGGGGGCAGTGAGACTTCATTGTAGTGCAGATTTCCTTTGCAAGCTTGCTTGGTTGGCCAAAAAGGGCATATGCGTTTTTTCCTGAATATATTCAGGAAAAAACGCATACGCCCTTTTTGGCCAAGTGCATCATTGTGGACGTTCTGCCTCTTTTCCTATGCTTTACATGCAATTCCCGTCTACCTCCTGAAATCGGTTTCCTGCAATTCTGCCCCGCTTTCAAGTCCTCTTGGCAGCCTTACTTCAATATATTTTTGGACGATAGCTGTCATTTATAACTCTGCAGGTTTGTGAATTACAGTGCCCCTGAGCTCCTTTCTTCAACTCGCTTTCTTGTGAGCTGGCCGCAACACTGCTGGATTGCTTCAGGCCCTAGTGTGGTTCCGGCACGGCACGCTGAGCCTTTGGTTAATTCCTCTTCCTGGTGGGAAATGAGAGTTAAATTTGCCCGTCCAGACACCTCCAGCTAGTTTCTCATTGGTTCTCCCTATTCCTGTACAATTTCCGCAGAAATTGCAAACTGGGCCATACAGGAGGTTAAAGGCATTGACTCTCCAAGTGGGGAGAGTGTTAGTAAAGCGTCTGGAGTGTTGCACCCGAGTACCAGGGGACGAAAACTGAGACACATTTGAACACGTTTCCCGATCACACGGTGCATCTTAATCTGTGTTCCACATGCATGTTTTAGCTGAAGGAAGAATCCCTTAAACCTGGAGAGTTGAGACCCATGGAATGGGTACCATGTAATATGACTTCAAAGGGTCTATATTTGCTCACCGAACCTCACCAATCCTATTACTGCTGCGTTTATGCCGCTGTACACACGCTTGATTCTCTTTCGGAGACATATAAATCCATAGGTTTTAAGATTCTTACTAGTCAGGTATATTCTTAGGCCTTTAATATGGGGTGTTGAATCCGCTGCGTTGAGCAAGGAGTAGCTCTTGTCTATTACATATTTGGTTTATGGAGCGGTATCTGTGCTAATTTCAATCTCTGGTTTCATGCAGCACCCCAACTCACCTTTCCCCTTAAGCAAGCATAAGTTGGTTTTCTACATTTGAGACCCTGTTCTGTTTTGTAATTCAGTTCCTGTGTAGCCAAGTTTCCATTCCATGTATTAGTGATATCTTATGATGTTTCTTTTTCTGTGTGACTTATTTCACTTAGAATCATCGTACCTGAATCCACTCATTATGCTGCTACGGGCCTGATGACATAGATTTCATTGCTGAGTGATATTGCATTGTACGTAAGTACCACAACTTCTTTATCCATTTTTCGCTTTCTGTGATATTGAACTTGTACCGTAAACGAGGTTCTTGTAAACAGAGCTATCCCAAACTTTGGGGTGACCGTGTCTTTTTGATTTGAATTTCCCTAAGCTATAGGACCATAAGTGGAAGTGCCCTAGGCTCTGTTGCTTTGTTTTTTAGATGTTTCAGGAAACACCATACACTTCTCCAGAGTGGCTGTTGGCAATTTACATCCCGCCCATCAGCATAACAAGGCTCCCAGTTCTCCATGGCCTGTCCTGCCTTTCTGGATTTTACACTTTTTTCAGATGGCCCTTTTCACCGGGGGGCAGTGAGACTTCATTGTAGTGCAGGTATCCTTTGCAAGCTTGCTTGGTTGGCCAAAAAGGGCGTATGCGTTTTTTCCTGAATATATTCAGGAAAAAACGCATACGCCCTTTTTGGCCAAGTGCATCATTGTGGACGTTCTGCCTCTTTTCCTATGCTTTACATGCAATTCCCGTCTACCTCCTGAAATCGGTTTCCTGCAATTCTGCCCCGCTTTCAAGTCCTCTTGGCAGCCTTACTTCAATATATTTTTGGACGATAGCTGTCATTTATAACTCTGCAAGTTTGTGAATTACAGTGCCCCTGAGCTCCTTTCTTCAACTCGCTTTCTTGTGAGCTGGCCGCAACACCGCAGGATTGCTTCAGGCCCTAGTGTGGTTCCGGCACGGCATGCTGAGCCTTTGGTTAATTCCTCTTCCTGGTGGGAAATGAGAGTTAAATTTGCCCGTCCAGACGCCTCCAGCTAGTCTCTCATTGGTTCTCCCTATTCCTGTTCATTTTCCACAGAAATTGCAAACTGGGCCAAACAGGAGGTTAAAGGCACTGGCTCTCCAAGTGGGGAGAGTGTTAGTAAAGCGTCTGGAGTGTTGCACCCGAGTACCAGGGGACGAAAACTGAGACATATTTGAACACGTTTTCCGATCACACGGTGGATCGTACTCTGGGTTCCACATGCATGTTTTAGCTGAAGGAAGAATCCCTTAAACATGGAGAGTTGAGACCCATGGAATGGGTACCATGCAATATGACTTCAAAGGGTCTGCATTTGCTCACCGAACCTCACCAATCCTATCACTGCTGCGTTTATGCCGCTGTACACACGCTTGATTCTCTTTCGGAGATATATAAATCCATAGGTTTTAAGATTCTTACTAGTCAGGTATATTGTTAAGCGTTTAATATGGGGTGTTGAGTCCACTTCGTTGAGCAAGGAGTAGCTCTTGTCTATTACATATTTGGCTTATGGAATGGTATCTGTGCTAATTTCAATCTCTGGTTTTATGCAGCACCCCAACTCACCTTTCCCCTTAAGCAAGCATAAGTTGGTTTTCTACATTTGAGACACTGTTCTGTTTTGTAATTCAGTTCCTGTGTAGCCAAGTTTACATTCCGTGTAGTAGTGATATCTTATGATGTTTCTTTTTCTGTGTGACTTATTTCACTTAGAATCATCGTACCTGAATCCACTCATTATGCTTCTACGGGCCTGATGACATAGATTTCGTTGCTGAGTGATATTGCATTGTACATAAGTACCACAACTTCTTTATCCATTTTTCGCTTTCTGTGATATTGAACTTGTACCGTAAACGAGGTTCTTGTAAACAGAACCGTCCCAAACTTTGGGGTGGCTGTGTCTTTTGATTTTAATTTCCCTAAGCTATAGGACCATAAGTGGAAGTGCCCTAGGCTCTGTTGCTTTGTTTTTTGGATGTTTCAGGAAACACCATACACTTCTCCAGAGTGGCTGCTGGCAATTTACATCCAACCCATCAGCATAACAAGGCTCCCATTTCTCCATGGCCTGTCCTGCCTTTCTGGATTTTACACTTTTTTCAGATGGCCCTTTTGACCGGGGGGGGCAGTGAGACTTCATTGTAGTGCAGATTTCGTTTGCAAGCTTGCTTGTTTGGCCAAAAAGGGCGTATGCGTTTTTTCCTGTATATATTCAGGAAAAAACGCATACGCCCTTTTTGGCCAAGTGCATCATTGTGGACGTTCTGCCTCTTTTCCTATGCTTTACATGCAATTCCAGTGTACCTCCTGAAATCGGTTTCCTGCAATTCTGCCCCGCTTTCAAGTCCTCTTGGCAGCCTTACTTCAATATATTTTTGGACGATAGCTGTCATTTATAACTGCAGGTTTGTGAATTACAGTGCCCCTGAGCTCCTTTCTTCAACTCGCTTTCTTGTGAGCTGGCTGCAACACCGCAGGATTGCTTCTGGCCCTAGTGTGGTTCCGGCATGGCACGCTGAGCCTTTGGTTAATTCCTCTTCCTGGTGGGAAATGAGAGTTAAATTTGCCCGTCCAGACGCCTCCAGCTAGTCTCTCATTGGTTCTCCCTATTCCTGTTCATTTTTCACAGAAATTGCAAACTGGGCCAAACAGGAGGTTAAAGGCACTGACTCTCCAAGTGGGGAGAGTGTTAGTAAAGCATCTGGAATGTTGCACCCGAGTACCAGGGGACGAAAACTGAGACACATTTGAACACGTTTCCCGATCACACAGTGGATCGTACTCTGGGTTCCACATGCATGTTTTAGCTGAAGGAAGAATCCCTTAAACATGGAGAGTTGAGACCCATGGAATGGGTACCATGCAATATGACTTCAAAGGGTCTGCATTTGCTCACCGAACCTCACCAATCCTATCACTGATGCGTTTATGCCGCTGTACACACGCTTGATTCTCTTTCGGAGACATATAAATCCTTAGGTTTTAAGATTCTTACTAGTCAGGTATATTCTTAGGCGTTTAATGTGGGTTGTTGAGTCCACTTCGTTGAGCAAGGAGTAGCTCTTGTCTATTACATATTTGGCTTATGGAAGGGTATCTGTGCTAATTTCAATCTCTGGTTTTATGCAGCACGCCAACTCACCTTTCCCCTTAAGCAAGCATAAGTTGGTTTTCTACATTTGACACCCTGTTCTGTTTTGTAATTCAGTTCCTGTGTAGCCAAGTTTACATTCCGTGTAGTAGTGATATCTTATGATGTTTCTTTTTCTGTGTGACTTATTTCACTTAGAATCATCGTACCTGAATCCACTCATTATGCTGCTACGGGCCTGATGACATAGATTTCATTGCTGAGTGATATTGCATTGTACGTAAGTACCACAACTTCTTTATCCATTTTTCGCTTTCTGTGATATTGAACTTGTACCGTAAACGAGGTTCTTTTAAACAGAGCCGTCCCAAACTTTGGGGTGGCTGTGTCTTTTGGATTTTAATTTCCCTAAGCTATAGGACCATAAGTGGAAGTGCCCTAGGCTCTGTTGCTTTGTTTTTTGGATGTTTCAGGAAACACCATACACTTCTCCAGAGTGGCTGCTGGCAATTTACATCCCGCCCATCAGCATAACAAGGCTCCCAGTTCTCCTTGGCCTGTCCTGCCTTTCTGGATTTTACACTTTTTTCAGATGGCCCTTTTGACCGGGGGGCAGTGAGACTTCATTGTAGTGCAGATTTCCTTTGCAAGCTTGCTTGGTTCGCCAAAAAGGGCGTATGCGTTTTTTCCTGAATATATTCAGGAAAAAACGCATACGCCCTTTTTGGCCAAGTGCATCATTGTGGACATTGTGCCTCTTTTCCTATGCTTTACATGCAATTCCAGTCTACCTCCTGAAATCGGTTTCCTGCAATTCTGCCCCGCTTTCAACTCCTCTTGGCAGCCTTACTTCAATATATTTTTGGAAGATAGCTGTCATTTATAACTGCAGGTTTGTGAATTACAGTGCCCCTGAGCTCCTTTCTTCAACTCGCTTTCTTGTGAGCTGGCCGCAGAACCGCAGGATTGCTTCAGGCCCTAGTTTGGTTCCGGCAGGGCATGTTGAGCCTTTGGTTAATTCCTCTTCCTGGTGGGAAATGAGAGTTAAATTTGCCCGTTCAGACACCTCCACCTAGTCTCTCATTGATTCTCCCTATTCCTGTTCATTTTCCACAGAAATTGCAAACTGGGCCAAACAGGAGGTTAAAGGCACTGACTCTCCAAGTGGGGAGAGTGTTAGTAAAGCGTCTGGAATGTTGCACCCGAGTACCAGGGGACGAAAACTCAGACACATTTGAACACGTTTCCCGATCACACGGTTGATCATACTCTGGGTTCCACATGCATGTTTTAGCTGAAGGAAGAATCCCTTAAAACTGGAGAGTTGAGACCCATGGAATGGATACCATGCAATATGACTTCAAAGTGTCTGCATTTGTTCACCGAACCTCACCAATCCTATCGCTTCTGCGTTTATGCCGCTGTACACACGCTTGATTCTCTTTCGGAGACATATAAATCTATAGGTTTTAAGATTCTTACTAGTCAGGTATATTGTTAGGCGTTTAATATGGGGTGTTGAGTCCACTTCGTTGAGCAAGGAGTAGCACTTGTCTATTATATATTTGGCTTATGGAACGGTATCTGTGCTAATTTCAATCTCTTGTTGTATGCAGCACCCCAACTCACCTTTCCCCTTAAGCAAGCATAAATTGGTTTTCTACATTTGACACTCTGTTCTGTTTAGTAATTTAGTTCCTGTGTAGCCAAGTTTACATTCCGTGTAGTAGTGATATCTTATGATGTTTCTTTTTCTGTGTGACTTATTTCACTTAGAATCATCGTACCTGAATCCACTCATTATGCTGCTATGTGCCTGATGACATAGATTTCATTGCTGAGTGATATTGCATTGTACGTAAGTACCACAACTTCTTTATCCATTTTTCGCTTTCTGTGATATTGAACTTGTACGGTGAACAAGGTTCTTGTAAACAGAGCCGTCCCAAACTTTGGGGTGGCTGTGTCTTTTTGATTTTAATTTCCCTAAGCTATAGGACCATAAGTGGAAGTGCCCTAGGCTCTGTTGCTTTGTTTTTTGGATGTTTCAGGAAACACCATACACTTCTCCAGAGTGGCTGCTGGTAATTTACATCCCGCCCACCAGCATAACAAGGCTCCCAGTTCTCCATGGCCTGTCCTGCCTTTCTGGATTTTACACTTTTTTCAGATGGCCCTTTTGACTGGGGGGCAGTGAGACTTCATTGTAGTGCAGATTTCCTTTGCAAGCTTGCTTGGTTGGCCAAAAAGGGCGTATGCGTTTTTTCCTGAATATATTCAAGAAAAAACGCATACGCCCTTTTTGGCCAAGTGCATCATTGTGGACGTTCTGCCTCTTTTCCTATGCTTTACATGCAATTCCAGTCTACCTCCTGAAATCGGTTTCCTGCAATTCTGCCCTGCTTTCAACTCCTCTTGGCTGCCTTACTTCAATATATTTTTTGAAGATAGCTGTCATTTATAACTCTGCAGGTTTGTGAATTACAGTGCCCCTGAGCTCCTTTCTTCAACTCGCTTTCTTGTGAGCTGGCCGCAACACCGCAGGATTGCTTCAGGCCCTAGTTTGTTTCCGGCATGGCATGCTGAGCCTTTGGTTAATTCCTCTTCCTGGTGGGAAATGAGAGTTAAATTTGCCCGTCCAGACAGCTCCAGCTAGTCTCTCATTGGTTCTCCCTATTCCTGTTCATTTTCCACAGAAATTGCAAACTGGGCCAAACAGGAGGTTAAAGGCACTGACTCTCCAAGTCGGGAGAGTGTTAGTAAAGCGTCTGGAATGTTGCACCCGAGTACCAGGGGACGTAATCTGAAACACATTTGAACACGTTTTCCGATCACACAGTGGATCATACTCTGGGTTCCACATGCATGTTTTAGCTGAAGGAAGAATCCCTTAAACATGGAGAGTTGAGACCCATGGAATGGGTACCATGCAATATGACTTCAAAGGGTCTGCATTTGCTCACCGAACCTCACCAATCCTATCACTGCTGCGTTTATGCCGCTGTACACACGCTTGATTCTCTTTCGGAGACATATAAATCCTTAGGTTTTAAGATTCTTACTAGTCAGGTATATTGTTAGGCGTTTAATATGGGGTGTTGAGTCCACTTCGTTGAGTAAGGAGTAGCACTTGTCTATTATATATTTGGCTTATGGAACGGTATCTGTGCTAATTTCAATCTCTTGTTGTATGCAGCACCCCAACTCACCTTTCCCCTTAAGCAAGCATAAATTGGTTTTCTACATTTGACACTCTGTTCTGTTTAGTAATTTAGTTCCTGTGTAACCAAGTTTTCATTCCGTGTAGTAGTGATATCTTATGATGTTTCTTTTTCTGTGTGACTTATTTTTTTATTTATTTTTTTTTATTTATTTTTTTTTTGCGGTACGTGGGCCTCTCACTGTTGTGGTGTTTCCCATTGCGGAGCACAGGCTCCGGACGTGCAGGCTCAGCGGCCATGGCTCACAGGCCCAGCCGCTCCGCGGCATGTGGGATCTTCCCGGAGCGGGGCACGAACCCATGTCCTATGCATCGGCATGCGGACTCTCAACCACTGCGCCACCAGGTAAGCCCTGTGTGACTTATTTCACTTAGAATCATCGTACCTGAATCCACTCATTATGCTGCTACAGGCCTGACGACATAGATTTCATTGCTGAGTGATATTGCATTGTACGTAAGTACCACAACTTCTTTATCCATTTTTCGCTTTCTGTGATATTGAACTTGTACCGTAAACGAGGTTCTTGTAAACAGAGCCGTCCCAAACTTGGGGTGGCTGTGTCTTTTTGATTTTAATTTCCCTAAGCTATAGGACCATAAGTGGAAGTGCCCTAGGCTCTGTTGCTTTGTTTTTTGGATGTTTCAGGAAACACCATACACTTCTCCAGAGTGGCTGCTGGCAATTTACATCCCACCCATCAGCATAACAAGGCTCCTAGTTCTCCTTGGCCTGTCCTGCCTTTCTGGATTTTACACTTTTTTCAGATAGCCCTTTTGACCGGGGGGCAGTAAGACTTCATTGTAGTGCAGATTTCCTTTGCAAGCTTGCTTGGTAGGCCAAGAAGTGCGTATGCGTTTTTTCCTGAATATATTCAGGAAAAAACGCATACGCCCTTTTTGGCCAAGTGCATCATTGTGGACATTGTGCCTGTTTTCCTATGCTTTACATGCAATTCCTGTCTACCTCCTGAAATCGGTTTCCTGCAATTCTGCCCCGCTTTCAACTCCTCTTGGCAGCCTTACTTCAATATATTTTTGGAAGATAGCTGTCATTTATAACTCTGCAGGTTTGTGAATTACAGTGCCCCTGAGCTCCTTTCTTTAACTCGATTTCTTGTGAGCTGGCCGCAACACCGCAGGATTGCTTCAGGCCCTAGTTTGGTTCCGGCACGGCATGCTGAGCCTTTGGTTAATTCCTCTTCCTGGTGGGAAATGAGAGTTAAATTTGCCCGTCCAGACACCTCCACCTAGTCTCTCATTGGTTCTCCCTATTCCTGTTCATTTTCCACAGAAATTGCAAACTGGGCCAAACAGGAGGTTAAAGGCACTGACTCTCCAAGTGGGGAGAGTGTTAGTAAAGCGTCTGGAATGTTGCAACCGAGTAGCAGGGGACGAAAACTGAGACACATTTGAACACGTTTTCCGATCACACGGTGGATCATACTCTGGGTTCCACATGCATGTTTTAGCTGAAGGAAGAATCCCTTAAACATGGAGAGTTGAGACCCATGGAATGGGTACCATGCAATATGACTTCAAAGGGTCTGCATTTGCTCACCAAACCTCACCAATCCTATCACTGCTGCGTTTATGCCGCTGTACACACGCTTGATTCTCTTTCGGAGACATATAAATCCATAGGTTTTAAGATTCTTACTAGTCAGGTATATTGTTAGGCGTTTAATATGGGGTGTTGAGTCCACTTCGTTGAGCAAGGAGTAGCTCTTGTCTATTACATATTTGGCTTATGGCACGGTATCTGTGCTTATTTCAATCTCTTGTTGTATGCAGCACCCCAACTCACCTTTCCCCTTAAGCAAGCATAAGTTGGTTTTCTACATTTGACACCCTGTTCTGTTTAGTAATTCAGTTCCTGTGTAGCCAAGTTTACATTACGTGTAGTAGTGATATCTTATGATGTTTCTTTTTCTGTGTGACTTATTTCACTTAGAATCATCGTACCTGAATCCACTCATTATGCTGCTATGGGCCTGATGACATAGATTTCATTGCTGAGTGATATTGCATTGTACGTAAGTACCACAACTTCTTCATCCATTTTTCGCTTTCTGTGATATTGAACTTGTACCGTAAACTAGTTTCTTGTAAACAGAGCCGTCCCAAACTTTGGGGTGGCTGTGTCTTTTTGATTTTAATTTCCCTAAGCTATAGGACCATAAGTGGAAGTGCCCTAGGCTCTGTTGCTTTGTTTTTTGGATGTTTCAGGAAACACCATACACTTCTCCAGAGAGGCTGCTGGCAATTTACATCCCACCCATCAGCATAACAAGGCTCCTAGTTCTCCTTGGCCTGTCCTGCCTTTCTGGATTTTACACTTTTTTCAGATAGCCCTTTTGACCGGGGGGCAGTGAGACTTCATTGTAGTGCAGATTTCCTTTGCAAGCTTGCTTGGTTGGCCAAAAAGGGCATATGCGTTTTTTCCTGAATATATTCAGGAAAAAACGCATACGCCCTTTTTGGCCAAGTGCATCATTGTGGACGTTCTGCCTCTTTTCCTATGCTTTACATGCAATTCCCGTCTACCTCCTGAAATCGGTTTCCTGCAATTCTGCCCCGCTTTCAAGTCCTCTTGGCAGCCTTACTTCAATATATTTTTGGACGATAGCTGTCATTTATAACTCTGCAGGTTTGTGAATTACAGTGCCCCTGAGCTCCTTTCTTCAACTCGCTTTCTTGTGAGCTGGCCGCAACACTGCAGTATTGCTTCAGGCCCTAGTGTGGTTCCGGCACGGCACGCTGAGCCTTTGGTTAATTCCTCTTCCTGGTGGGAAATGAGAGTTAAATTTGCCCGTCCAGACACCTCCAGCTAGTTTCTCATTGGTTCTCCCTATTCCTGTACAATTTCCGCAGAAATTGCAAACTGGGCCATACAGGAGGTTAAAGGCACTGACTCTCCAAGAGGGGAGAGTGTTAGTAAAGCGTCTGGAGTGTTGCACCCGAGTACCAGGGGACGAAAACTGAGACACATTTGAACACGTTTCCCGATCACACGGTGCATCTTAATCTGTGTTCCACATGCATGTTTTAGCTGAAGGAAGAATCCCTTAAACCTGGAGAGTTGAGACCCATGGAATGGGTACCATGTAATATGACTTCAAAGGGTCTATATTTGCTCACCGAACCTCACCAATCCTATTACTGCTGCGTTTATGCCGCTGTACACACGCTTGATTCTCTTTCGGAGACATATAAATCCATAGGTTTTAAGATTCTTACTAGTCAGGTATATTCTTAGGCCTTTAATATGGGGTGTTGAATCCGCTGCGTTGAGCAAGGAGTAGCTCTTGTCTATTACATATTTGGTTTATGGAGCGGTATCTGTGCTAATTTCAATCTCTGGTTTCATGCAGCACCCCAACTCACCTTTCCCCTTAAGCAAGCATAAGTTGGTTTTCTACATTTGAGACCCTGTTCTGTTTTGTAATTCAGTTCCTGTGTAGCCAAGTTTCCATTCCATGTATTAGTGATATCTTATGATGTTTCTTTTTCTGTGTGACTTATTTCACTTAGAATCATCGTACCTGAATCCACTCATTATGCTGCTACGGGCCTGATGACATAGATTTCATTGCTGAGTGATATTGCATTGTACGTAAGTACCACAACTTCTTTATCCATTTTTCGCTTTCTGTGATATTGAACTTGTACCGTAAACGAGGTTCTTGTAAACAGAGCTATCCCAAACTTTGGGGTGACCGTGTCTTTTTGATTTGAATTTCCCTAAGCTATAGGACCATAAGTGGAAGTGCCCTAGGCTCTGTTGCTTTGTTTTTTAGATGTTTCAGGAAACACCATACACTTCTCCAGAGTGGCTGTTGGCAATTTACATCCCGCCCATCAGCATAACAAGGCTCCCAGTTCTCCATGGCCTGTCCTGCCTTTCTGGATTTTACACTTTTTTCAGATGGCCCTTTTCACCGGGGGGCAGTGAGACTTCATTGTAGTGCAGGTATCCTTTGCAAGCTTGCTTGGTTGGCCAAAAAGGGCGTATGCGTTTTTTCCTGAATATATTCAGGAAAAAACGCATACGCCCTTTTTGGCCAAGTGCATCATTGTGGACGTTCTGCCTCTTTTCCTATGCTTTACATGCAATTCCCGTCTACCTCCTGAAATCGGTTTCCTGCAATTCTGCCCCGCTTTCAAGTCCTCTTGGCAGCCTTACTTCAATATATTTTTGGACGATAGCTGTCATTTATAACTCTGCAAGTTTGTGAATTACAGTGCCCCTGAGCTCCTTTCTTCAACTCGCTTTCTTGTGAGCTGGCCGCAACACCGCAGGATTGCTTCAGGCCCTAGTGTGGTTCCGGCACGTCATGCTGAGCCTTTGGTTAATTCCTCTTCCTGGTGGGAAATGAGAGTTAAATTTGCCCGTCCAGACGCCTCCAGCTAGTCTCTCATTGGTTCTCCCTATTCCTGTTCATTTTCCACAGAAATTGCAAACTGGGCCAAACAGGAGGTTAAAGGCACTGGCTCTCCAAGTGGGGAGAGTGTTAGTAAAGCGTCTGGAGTGTTGCACCCGAGTACCAGGGGACGAAAACTGAGACATATTTGAACACGTTTTCCGATCACACGGTGGATCGTACTCTGGGTTCCACATGCATGTTTTAGCTGAAGGAAGAATCCCTTAAACATGGAGAGTTGAGACCCATGGAATGGGTACCATGCAATATGACTTCAAAGGGTCTGCATTTGCTCACCGAACCTCACCAATCCTATCACTGCTGCGTTTATGCCGCTGTACACACGCTTGATTCTCTTTCGGAGATATATAAATCCATAGGTTTTAAGATTCTTACTAGTCAGGTATATTGTTAAGCGTTTAATATGGGGTGTTGAGTCCACTTCGTTGAGCAAGGAGTAGCTCTTGTCTATTACATATTTGGCTTATGGAATGGTATCTGTGCTAATTTCAATCTCTGGTTTTATGCAGCACCCCAACTCACCTTTCCCCTTAAGCAAGCATAAGTTGGTTTTCTACATTTGAGACACTGTTCTGTTTTGTAATTCAGTTCCTGTGTAGCCAAGTTTACATTCCGTGTAGTAGTGATATCTTATGATGTTTCTTTTTCTGTGTGACTTATTTCACTTAGAATCATCGTACCTGAATCCACTCATTATGCTTCTACGGGCCTGATGACATAGATTTCGTTGCTGAGTGATATTGCATTGTACATAAGTACCACAACTTCTTTATCCATTTTTCGCTTTCTGTGATATTGAACTTGTACCGAAAACGAGGTTCTTGTAAACAGAACCGTCCCAAACTTTGGGGTGGCTGTGTCTTTTGATTTTAATTTCCCTAAGCTATAGGACCATAAGTGGAAGTGCCCTAGGCTCTGTTGCTTTGTTTTTTGGATGTTTCAGGAAACACCATACACTTCTCCAGAGTGGCTGCTGGCAATTTACATCCAACCCATCAGCATAACAAGGCTCCCATTTCTCCATGGCCTGTCCTGCCTTTCTGGATTTTACACTTTTTCAGATGGCCCTTTTGACCGGGGGGGGGCAGTGAGACTTCATTGCAGTGCAGATTTCGTTTGCAAGCTTGCTTGTTTGGCCAAAAAGGGCGTATGCGTTTTTTCCTGTATATATTCAGGAAAAAACGCATACGCCCTTTTTGGCCAAGTGCATCATTGTGGACGTTCTGCCTCTTTTCCTATGCTTTACATGCAATTCCAGTGTACCTCCTGAAATCGGTTTCCTGCAATTCTGCCCCGCTTTCAAGTCCTCTTGGCAGCCTTACTTCAATATATTTTTGGACGATAGCTGTCATTTATAACTGCAGGTTTGTGAATTACAGTGCCCCTGAGCTCCTTTCTTCAACTCGCTTTCTTGTGAGCTGGCTGCAACACCGCAGGATTGCTTCTGGCCCTAGTGTGGTTCCGGCATGGCACGCTGAGCCTTTGGTTAATTCCTCTTCCTGGTGGGAAATGAGAGTTAAATTTGCCCGTCCAGACGCCTCCAGCTAGTCTCTCATTGGTTCTCCCTATTCCTGTTCATTTTTCACAGAAATTGCAAACTGGGCCAAACAGGAGGTTAAAGGCACTGACTCTCCAAGTGGGGAGAGTGTTAGTAAAGCATCTGGAATGTTGCACCCGAGTACCAGGGGACGAAAACTGAGACACATTTGAACACGTTTCCCGATCACACAGTGGATCGTACTCTGGGTTCCACATGCATGTTTTAGCTGAAGGAAGAATCCCTTAAACATGGAGAGTTGAGACCCATGGAATGGGTACCATGCAATATGACTTCAAAGGGTCTGCATTTGCTCACCGAACCTCACCAATCCTATCACTGATGCGTTTATGCCGCTGTACACACGCTTGATTCTCTTTCGGAGACATATAAATCCTTAGGTTTTAAGATTCTTACTAGTCAGGTATATTCTTAGGCGTTTAATGTGGGTTGTTGAGTCCACTTCGTTGAGCAAGGAGTAGCTCTTGTCTATTACATATTTGGCTTATGGAACGGTATCTGTGCTAATTTCAATCTCTGGTTTTATGCAGCACGCCAACTCACCTTTCCCCTTAAGCAAGCATAAGTTGGTTTTCTACATTTGACACCCTGTTCTGTTTTGTAATTCAGTTCCTGTGTAGCCAAGTTTACATTCCGTGTAGTAGTGATATCTTATGATGTTTCTTTTTCTGTGTGACTTATTTCACTTAGAATCATCGTACCTGAATCCACTCATTATGCTGCTACGGGCCTGATGACATAGATTTCATTGCTGAGTGATATTGCATTGTACGTAAGTACCACAACTTCTTTATCCATTTTTCGCTTTCTGTGATATTGAACTTGTACCGTAAACGAGGTTCTTTTAAACAGAGCCGTCCCAAACTTTGGGGTGGCTGTGTCTTTTGGATTTTAATTTCCCTAAGCTATAGGACCATAAGTGGAAGTGCCCTAGGCTCTGTTGCTTTGTTTTTTGGATGTTTCAGGAAACACCATACACTTCTCCAGAGTGGCTGCTGGCAATTTACATCCCGCCCATCAGCATAACAAGGCTCCCAGTTCTCCTTGGCCTGTCCTGCCTTTCTGGATTTTACACTTTTTTCAGATGGCCCTTTTGACCGGGGGGCAGTGAGACTTCATTGTAGTGCAGATTTCCTTTGCAAGCTTGCTTGGTTCGCCAAAAAGGGCGTATGCGTTTTTTCCTGAATATATTCAGGAAAAAACGCATACGCCCTTTTTGGCCAAGTGCATCATTGTGGACATTGTGCCTCTTTTCCTATGCTTTACATGCAATTCCAGTCTACCTCCTGAAATCGGTTTCCTGCAATTCTGCCCCGCTTTCAACTCCTCTTGGCAGCCTTACTTCAATATATTTTTGGAAGATAGCTGTCATTTATAACTGCAGGTTTGTGAATTACAGTGCCCCTGAGCTCCTTTCTTCAACTCGCTTTCTTGTGAGCTGGCCGCAACACCACAGGATTGCTTCAGGCCCTAGTGTGGTTCCGGCATGGCACGCTGATCCTTTGGTTAATTCCTCTTCCTGGTGGGAAATGAGAGTTAAATTTGCCCGTCCAGACGCCTCCAGCTAGTCTCTCATTGGTTCTCCCTATTCCTGTTCATGTTCCACAGAAATTGCAAACTGGGCCAAACAGGAGGTTAAAGGCACTGACTCTCCAAGTGGGGAGAGTGTTAGTAAAGCGTCTGGAATGTTGCACCCGAGTACCAGGGGACGAAAACTGAGACACATTTGAACACGTTTCCCGATCACACAGTGGATCGTACTCTGGGTTCCACATGCATGTTTTAGCTGAAGGAAGAATCCCTTAAACATGGAGAGTTGAGACCCATGGAATGGGTACCATGCAATATGACTTCAAAGGGTCTGCATTTGCTCACCGAACCTCACCAATCCTATCACTGATGCGTTTATGCCGCTGTACACACGCTTGATTCTCTTTCGGAGACATATAAATCCTTAGGTTTTAAGATTCTTACTAGTCAGGTATATTCTTAGGCGTTTAATATGGGGTGTTGAGTCCACTTCGTTGAGCAAGGAGTAGCTCTTGTCTATTACATATTTGGCTTATGGAATGGTATCTGTGCTAATTTCAATCTCTGGTTTTATGCAGCACCCCAACTCACCTTTCCCCTTAAGCAAGCATAAGTTGGTTTTCTACATTTGACACCCTGTTCTGTTTTGTAATTCAGTTCCTGTGTAGCCAAGTTTACATTCCGTGTAGTAGTGATATCTTATGATGTTTCTTTTTCTGTGTGACTTATTTCACTTAGAATCATCGTACCTGAATCCACTCATTATGCTGCTACGGGCCTGATGACATAGATTTCATTGCTGAGTGATATTGCATTGTACGTAAGTACCACAACTTCTTTATCCATTTTTCGCTTTCTGTGATATTGAACTTGTACCGTAAACGAGTTTCTTGTAAACAGAGCCGTCCCAAACTTTGGGGTGGCTGTGTCTTTTTGATTTTAATTTCCCTAAGCTATAGGACCATAAGTGGAAGTGCCCTAGGCTCTGTTGCTTTGTTTTTTGGATGTTTCAGGAAACACCATACACTTCTCCAGAGTGGCTGCTGGCAATTTACATCCCACCCATCAGCATAACAAGGCTCCTAGTTCTCCTTGGCCTGTCCTGCCTTTCTGGATTTTACACTTTTTTCAGATGGCCCTTTTGACCGGGGGGCAGTGAGACTTCATTGTAGTGCAGATTTCCTTTGCAAGCTTGCTTGGTTGGCCAAAAAGGGCGTATGCGTTTTTTCCTGAATATATTCAGGAAAAAACGCATACGCCCTTTTTGGCCAAGTGCATCATTGTGGACATTGTGCCTCTTTTCCTATGCTTTACATGCAATTCCAGTCTCCCTCCTGAAATCGGTTTCCTGCAATTCTGCCCCGCTTTCAAGTCCTCTTGGCAGCCTTACTTCAATATATTTTTGGAAGATAGCTGTCATTTATAACTCTGCAGGTTTGTGAATTACAGTGCCCCTGAGCTCCTTTCTTCAACTCGCTTTCTTGTGAGCTGGCCGCAACACCGCAGGATTGCTTCAGGCCCTAGTTTGGTTCCGGCACGGCATGCTGAGCCTTTGGTTAATTCCTCTTCCTGGTGGGAAATGAGAGTTAAATTTGCCCGTCCAGACACCTCCACCTAGTCTCTCATTGGTTCTCCCTATTCCTGTTCATTTTCCACAGAAATTGCAAACTGGGCCAAACAGGAGGTTAAAGGCACTGACTCTCCAAGTGGGGAGAGTGTTAGTAAAGCGTCTGGAATGTTGCACCCGAGTAGCAGGGGACGAAAACTGAGACACATTTGAACACGTTTTCCGATCACACAGTGGATCATACTCTGGGTTCCACATGCATGTTTTTGCTGACGGAAGAATCCCTTAAACATGGAGAGTTGAGACCCATGGAATGGGTACCATGCAATATGACTTCAAAGGGTCTGCATTTGCTCACCGAACCTCACCAATCCTATCACTGCTGCGTTTATGACGCTGTACACACGCTTGATTCTCTTTCAGAGACATATAAATCCATAGGTTTTAAGATTCTTACTAGTCAGGTATAATGTTAGGCGTTTAATATGGGGTGTTGAGTCCACTTCGTTGAGCAAGGAGTAGCTCTTGTCTATTACATATTTGGCTTATGGAATGGTATCTGTGCTAATTTCAATCTCTGGTTTCATGCAGCACCCCAACTCACCTTTCCCCTTAAGCAAGCATAAGTTGGTTTTCTACATTTGACACCCTGTTCTGTTGAGTAATTCAGTTCCTGTGTAGCCAAGTTTACATTACGTGTAGTAGTGATATCTTATGATGCTTCTTTTTCTGTGTGACTTATTTCACTTAGAATCATCGTACCTGAATCCACTCATTATGCTGCTATGGCCCTGATGACATAGATTTCATTGCTGAGTGATATTGCATTGTACGTAAGTACCACAACTTCTTTATCCATTTTTCGCTTTCTGTGATATTGAACTTGTACCGTAAACGAGTTTCTTGTAAACAGAGCCGTCCCAAACTTTGGGGTGGCTGTGTCTTTTTGGTTTTCATTTCCCTAAGCTATAGGACCATAAGTGGAAGTGCCCTAGGCTCTGTTGCTTTGTTTTTTGGATGTTTCAGGAAACACCATACACTTCTCCAGAGTGGCTGCTGGCAATTTACATCCCAACCATCAGCATAACAAGGCTCCTAGTTCTCCTTGGCCTGTCCTGCCTTTCTGGATTTTACACTTTTTTCAGATAGCCCTTTTGACCGGGGAGCAGTGAGACTTCATTGTAGTGCAGATTTCCTTTGCAAGCTTGCTTGGTTGGCCAAAAAGGGCGTATGCGTTTTTTCCTGAATATATTCAGGAAAAAACGCATACGCCCTTTTTGGCCAAGTGCATCATTGTGGACGTTCTGCCTCTTTTCCTATGCTTTACATGCAATTCCCGTCTACCTCCTGAAATCGGTTTCCTGCAATTCTGCCCCGCTTTCAACTCCTCTTGGCTGCCTTACTTCAATATATTTTTGGAAGATAGCTGTCATTTATAACTCTGCAGTTTTGTGAATTACAGTGCCCCTGAGCTCCTTTCTTCAACTCGCTTTCTTGTGAGCTGGCCGCAGCACCGCAGGATTGCTTCAGGCCCTAGTTTGGTTCCGGCAGGGCATGTTGAGCCTTTGGTTAATTCCTCTTCCTGGTGGGAAATGAGAGTTAAATTTGCCCGTTCAGACACCTCCACCTAGTCTCTCATTGATTCTCCCTATTCCTGTTCATTTTCCACAGAAATTGCAAACTGGGCCAAACAGGAGGTTAAAGGCACTGACTCTCCAAGTGGGGAGAGTGTTAGTAAAGCGTCTGGAATGTTGCACCCGAGTACCAGGGGACGAAAACTCAGACACATTTGAACACGTTTCCCGATCACACGGTTGATCATACTCTGGGTTCCACATGCATGTTTTAGCTGAAGGAAGAATCCCTTAAAACTGGAGAGTTGAGACCCATGGAATGGATACCATGCAATATGACTTCAAAGTGTCTGCATTTGTTCACCGAACCTCACCAATCCTATCGCTTCTGCGTTTATGCCGCTGTACACACGCTTGATTCTCTTTCGGAGACATATAAATCTATAGGTTTTAAGATTCTTACTAGTCAGGTATATTGTTAGGCGTTTAATATGGGGTGTTGAGTCCACTTCGTTGAGCAAGGAGTAGCACTTGTCTATTATATATTTGGCTTATGGAACGGTATCTGTGCTAATTTCAATCTCTTGTTGTATGCAGCACCCCAACTCACCTTTCCCCTTAAGCAAGCATAAATTGGTTTTCTACATTTGACACTCTGTTCTGTTTAGTAATTTAGTTCCTGTGTAGCCAAGTTTACATTCCGTGTAGTAGTGATATCTTATGATGTTTCTTTTTCTGTGTGACTTATTTCACTTAGAATCATCGTACCTGAATCCACTCATTATGCTGCTATGTGCCTGATGACATAGATTTCATTGCTGAGTGATATTGCATTGTACGTAAGTACCACAACTTCTTTATCCATTTTTCGCTTTCTGTGATATTGAACTTGTACGGTGAACAAGGTTCTTGTAAACAGAGCCGTCCCAAACTTTGGGGTGGCTGTGTCTTTTTGATTTTAATTTCCCTAAGCTATAGGACCATAAGTGGAAGTGCCCTAGGCTCTGTTGCTTTGTTTTTTGGATGTTTCAGGAAACACCATACACTTCTCCAGAGTGGCTGCTGGTAATTTACATCCCGCCCACCAGCATAACAAGGCTCCCAGTTCTCCATGGCCTGTCCTGCCTTTCTGGATTTTACACTTTTTTCAGATGGCCCTTTTGACTGGGGGGCAGTGAGACTTCATTGTAGTGCAGATTTCCTTTGCAAGCTTGCTTGGTTGGCCAAAAAGGGCGTATGCGTTTTTTCCTGAATATATTCAAGAAAAAACGCATACGCCCTTTTTGGCCAAGTGCATCATTGTGGACGTTCTGCCTCTTTTCCTATGCTTTACATGCAATTCCAGTCTACCTCCTGAAATCGGTTTCCTGCAATTCTGCCCTGCTTTCAACTCCTCTTGGCTGCCTTACTTCAATATATTTTTTGAAGATAGCTGTCATTTATAACTCTGCAGGTTTGTGAATTACAGTGCCCCTGAGCTCCTTTCTTCAACTCGCTTTCTTGTGAGCTGGCCGCAACACCGCAGGATTGCTTCAGGCCCTAGTTTGTTTCCGGCATGGCATGCTGAGCCTTTGGTTAATTCCTCTTCCTGGTGGGAAATGAGAGTTAAATTTGCCCGTCCAGACAGCTCCAGCTAGTCTCTCATTGGTTCTCCCTATTCCTGTTCATTTTCCACAGAAATTGCAAACTGGGCCAAACAGGAGGTTAAAGGCACTGACTCTCCAAGTCGGGAGAGTGTTAGTAAAGCGTCTGGAATGTTGCACCCGAGTACCAGGGGACGTAATCTGAAACACATTTGAACACGTTTTCCGATCACACAGTGGATCATACTCTGGGTTCCACATGCATGTTTTAGCTGAAGGAAGAATCCCTTAAACATGGAGAGTTGAGACCCATGGAATGGGTACCATGCAATATGACTTCAAAGGGTCTGCATTTGCTCACCGAACCTCACCAATCCTATCACTGCTGCGTTTATGCCGCTGTACACACGCTTGATTCTCTTTCGGAGACATATAAATCCTTAGGTTTTAAGATTCTTACTAGTCAGGTATATTGTTAGGCGTTTAATATGGGGTGTTGAGTCCACTTCGTTGAGTAAGGAGTAGCACTTGTCTATTATATATTTGGCTTATGGAACGGTATCTGTGCTAATTTCAATCTCTTGTTGTATGCAGCACCCCAACTCACCTTTCCCCTTAAGCAAGCATAAATTGGTTTTCTACATTTGACACTCTGTTCTGTTTAGTAATTTAGTTCCTGTGTAACCAAGTTTTCATTCCGTGTAGTAGTGATATCTTATGATGTTTCTTTTTCTGTGTGACTTATTTTTTTATTTATTTTTTTTTATTTATTTTTTTTTTGCGGTACGTGGGCCTCTCACTGTTGTGGTGTTTCCCATTGCGGAGCACAGGCTCCGGACGTGCAGGCTCAGCGGCCATGGCTCACAGGCCCAGCCGCTCCGCGGCATGTGGGATCTTCCCGGAGCGGGGCACGAACCCATGTCCTATGCATCGGCATGCGGACTCTCAACCACTGCGCCACCAGGTAAGCCCTGTGTGACTTATTTCACTTAGAATCATCGTACCTGAATCCACTCATTATGCTGCTACAGGCCTGACGACATAGATTTCATTGCTGAGTGATATTGCATTGTACGTAAGTACCACAACTTCTTTATCCATTTTTCGCTTTCTGTGATATTGAACTTGTACCGTAAACGAGGTTCTTGTAAACAGAGCCGTCCCAAACTTGGGGTGGCTGTGTCTTTTTGATTTTAATTTCCCTAAGCTATAGGACCATAAGTGGAAGTGCCCTAGGCTCTGTTGCTTTGTTTTTTGGATGTTTCAGGAAACACCATACACTTCTCCAGAGTGGCTGCTGGCAATTTACATCCCACCCATCAGCATAACAAGGCTCCTAGTTCTCCTTGGCCTGTCCTGCCTTTCTGGATTTTACACTTTTTTCAGATAGCCCTTTTGACCGGGGGGCAGTAAGACTTCATTGTAGTGCAGATTTCCTTTGCAAGCTTGCTTGGTAGGCCAAGAAGTGCGTATGCGTTTTTTCCTGAATATATTCAGGAAAAAACGCATACGCCCTTTTTGGCCAAGTGCATCATTGTGGACATTGTGCCTGTTTTCCTATGCTTTACATGCAATTCCTGTCTACCTCCTGAAATCGGTTTCCTGCAATTCTGCCCCGCTTTCAACTCCTCTTGGCAGCCTTACTTCAATATATTTTTGGAAGATAGCTGTCATTTATAACTCTGCAGGTTTGTGAATTACAGTGCCCCTGAGCTCCTTTCTTTAACTCGATTTCTTGTGAGCTGGCCGCAACACCGCAGGATTGCTTCAGGCCCTAATCTGGTTCCGGCACGGCACGCTGAGCCTTTGGTTAATTCCTCTTCCTGGTGGGAAATGAGAGTTAAATTTGCCCGTCCAGACACCTCCACCTAGTCTCTCATTGGTTCTCCCTATTCCTGTTCATTTTCCACAGAAATTGCAAACTGGGCCAAACAGGAGGTTAAAGGCACTGACTCTCCAAGTGGGGAGAGTGTTAGTAAAGCGTCTGGAATGTTGCAACCGAGTAGCAGGGGACGAAAACTGAGACACATTTGAACACGTTTTCCGATCACACGGTGGATCATACTCTGGGTTCCACATGCATGTTTTAGCTGAAGGAAGAATCCCTTAAACATGGAGAGTTGAGACCCATGGAATGGGTACCATGCAATATGACTTCAAAGGGTCTGCATTTGCTCACCAAACCTCACCAATCCTATCACTGCTGCGTTTATGCCGCTGTACACACGCTTGATTCTCTTTCGGAGACATATAAATCCATAGGTTTTAAGATTCTTACTAGTCAGGTATATTGTTAGGCGTTTAATATGGGGTGTTGAGTCCACTTCGTTGAGCAAGGAGTAGCTCTTGTCTATTACATATTTGGCTTATGGCACGGTATCTGTGCTTATTTCAATCTCTTGTTGTATGCAGCACCCCAACTCACCTTTCCCCTTAAGCAAGCATAAGTTGGTTTTCTACATTTGACACCCTGTTCTGTTTAGTAATTCAGTTCCTGTGTAGCCAAGTTTACATTACGTGTAGTAGTGATATCTTATGATGTTTCTTTTTCTGTGTGACTTATTTCACTTAGAATCATCGTACCTGAATCCACTCATTATGCTGCTATGGGCCTGATGACATAGATTTCATTGCTGAGTGATATTGCATTGTACGTAAGTACCACAACTTCTTCATCCATTTTTCGCTTTCTGTGATATTGAACTTGTACCGTAAACTAGTTTCTTGTAAACAGAGCCGTCCCAAACTTTGGGGTGGCTGTGTCTTTTTGATTTTAATTTCCCTAAGCTATAGGACCATAAGTGGAAGTGCCCTAGGCTCTGTTGCTTTGTTTTTTGGATGTTTCAGGAAACACCATACACTTCTCCAGAGAGGCTGCTGGCAATTTACATCCCACCCATCAGCATAACAAGGCTCCTAGTTCTCCTTGGCCTGTCCTGCCTTTCTGGATTTTACACTTTTTTCAGATAGCCCTTTTGACCGGGGGGCAGTGAGACTTCATTGTAGTGCAGATTTCCTTTGCAAGCTTGCTTGGTTGGCCAAAAAGGGCATATGCGTTTTTTCCTGAATATATTCAGGAAAAAACGCATACGCCCTTTTTGGCCAAGTGCATCATTGTGGACGTTCTGCCTCTTTTCCTATGCTTTACATGCAATTCCCGTCTACCTCCTGAAATCGGTTTCCTGCAATTCTGCCCCGCTTTCAAGTCCTCTTGGCAGCCTTACTTCAATATATTTTTGGACGATAGCTGTCATTTATAACTCTGCAGGTTTGTGAATTACAGTGCCCCTGAGCTCCTTTCTTCAACTCGCTTTCTTGTGAGCTGGCCGCAACACTGCAGTATTGCTTCAGGCCCTAGTGTGGTTCCGGCACGGCACGCTGAGCCTTTGGTTAATTCCTCTTCCTGGTGGGAAATGAGAGTTAAATTTGCCCGTCCAGACACCTCCAGCTAGTTTCTCATTGGTTCTCCCTATTCCTGTACAATTTCCGCAGAAATTGCAAACTGGGCCATACAGGAGGTTAAAGGCACTGACTCTCCAAGAGGGGAGAGTGTTAGTAAAGCGTCTGGAGTGTTGCACCCGAGTACCAGGGGACGAAAACTGAGACACATTTGAACACGTTTCCCGATCACACGGTGCATCTTAATCTGTGTTCCACATGCATGTTTTAGCTGAAGGAAGAATCCCTTAAACCTGGAGAGTTGAGACCCATGGAATGGGTACCATGTAATATGACTTCAAAGGGTCTATATTTGCTCACCGAACCTCACCAATCCTATTACTGCTGCGTTTATGCCGCTGTACACACGCTTGATTCTCTTTCGGAGACATATAAATCCATAGGTTTTAAGATTCTTACTAGTCAGGTATATTCTTAGGCCTTTAATATGGGGTGTTGAATCCGCTGCGTTGAGCAAGGAGTAGCTCTTGTCTATTACATATTTGGTTTATGGAGCGGTATCTGTGCTAATTTCAATCTCTGGTTTCATGCAGCACCCCAACTCACCTTTCCCCTTAAGCAAGCATAAGTTGGTTTTCTACATTTGAGACCCTGTTCTGTTTTGTAATTCAGTTCCTGTGTAGCCAAGTTTCCATTCCATGTATTAGTGATATCTTATGATGTTTCTTTTTCTGTGTGACTTATTTCACTTAGAATCATCGTACCTGAATCCACTCATTATGCTGCTACGGGCCTGATGACATAGATTTCATTGCTGAGTGATATTGCATTGTACGTAAGTACCACAACTTCTTTATCCATTTTTCGCTTTCTGTGATATTGAACTTGTACCGTAAACGAGGTTCTTGTAAACAGAGCTATCCCAAACTTTGGGGTGACCGTGTCTTTTTGATTTGAATTTCCCTAAGCTATAGGACCATAAGTGGAAGTGCCCTAGGCTCTGTTGCTTTGTTTTTTAGATGTTTCAGGAAACACCATACACTTCTCCAGAGTGGCTGTTGGCAATTTACATCCCGCCCATCAGCATAACAAGGCTCCCAGTTCTCCATGGCCTGTCCTGCCTTTCTGGATTTTACACTTTTTTCAGATGGCCCTTTTCACCGGGGGGCAGTGAGACTTCATTGTAGTGCAGGTATCCTTTGCAAGCTTGCTTGGTTGGCCAAAAAGGGCGTATGCGTTTTTTCCTGAATATATTCAGGAAAAAACGCATACGCCCTTTTTGGCCAAGTGCATCATTGTGGACGTTCTGCCTCTTTTCCTATGCTTTACATGCAATTCCCGTCTACCTCCTGAAATCGGTTTCCTGCAATTCTGCCCCGCTTTCAAGTCCTCTTGGCAGCCTTACTTCAATATATTTTTGGACGATAGCTGTCATTTATAACTCTGCAAGTTTGTGAATTACAGTGCCCCTGAGCTCCTTTCTTCAACTCGCTTTCTTGTGAGCTGGCCGCAACACCGCAGGATTGCTTCAGGCCCTAGTGTGGTTCCGGCACGTCATGCTGAGCCTTTGGTTAATTCCTCTTCCTGGTGGGAAATGAGAGTTAAATTTGCCCGTCCAGACGCCTCCAGCTAGTCTCTCATTGGTTCTCCCTATTCCTGTTCATTTTCCACAGAAATTGCAAACTGGGCCAAACAGGAGGTTAAAGGCACTGGCTCTCCAAGTGGGGAGAGTGTTAGTAAAGCGTCTGGAGTGTTGCACCCGAGTACCAGGGGACGAAAACTGAGACATATTTGAACACGTTTTCCGATCACACGGTGGATCGTACTCTGGGTTCCACATGCATGTTTTAGCTGAAGGAAGAATCCCTTAAACATGGAGAGTTGAGACCCATGGAATGGGTACCATGCAATATGACTTCAAAGGGTCTGCATTTGCTCACCGAACCTCACCAATCCTATCACTGCTGCGTTTATGCCGCTGTACACACGCTTGATTCTCTTTCGGAGATATATAAATCCATAGGTTTTAAGATTCTTACTAGTCAGGTATATTGTTAAGCGTTTAATATGGGGTGTTGAGTCCACTTCGTTGAGCAAGGAGTAGCTCTTGTCTATTACATATTTGGCTTATGGAATGGTATCTGTGCTAATTTCAATCTCTGGTTTTATGCAGCACCCCAACTCACCTTTCCCCTTAAGCAAGCATAAGTTGGTTTTCTACATTTGAGACACTGTTCTGTTTTGTAATTCAGTTCCTGTGTAGCCAAGTTTACATTCCGTGTAGTAGTGATATCTTATGATGTTTCTTTTTCTGTGTGACTTATTTCACTTAGAATCATCGTACCTGAATCCACTCATTATGCTTCTACGGGCCTGATGACATAGATTTCGTTGCTGAGTGATATTGCATTGTACATAAGTACCACAACTTCTTTATCCATTTTTCGCTTTCTGTGATATTGAACTTGTACCGAAAACGAGGTTCTTGTAAACAGAACCGTCCCAAACTTTGGGGTGGCTGTGTCTTTTGATTTTAATTTCCCTAAGCTATAGGACCATAAGTGGAAGTGCCCTAGGCTCTGTTGCTTTGTTTTTTGGATGTTTCAGGAAACACCATACACTTCTCCAGAGTGGCTGCTGGCAATTTACATCCAACCCATCAGCATAACAAGGCTCCCATTTCTCCATGGCCTGTCCTGCCTTTCTGGATTTTACACTTTTTCAGATGGCCCTTTTGACCGGGGGGGGGGCAGTGAGACTTCATTGCAGTGCAGATTTCGTTTGCAAGCTTGCTTGTTTGGCCAAAAAGGGCGTATGCGTTTTTTCCTGTATATATTCAGGAAAAAACGCATACGCCCTTTTTGGCCAAGTGCATCATTGTGGACGTTCTGCCTCTTTTCCTATGCTTTACATGCAATTCCAGTGTACCTCCTGAAATCGGTTTCCTGCAATTCTGCCCCGCTTTCAAGTCCTCTTGGCAGCCTTACTTCAATATATTTTTGGACGATAGCTGTCATTTATAACTGCAGGTTTGTGAATTACAGTGCCCCTGAGCTCCTTTCTTCAACTCGCTTTCTTGTGAGCTGGCTGCAACACCGCAGGATTGCTTCTGGCCCTAGTGTGGTTCCGGCATGGCACGCTGAGCCTTTGGTTAATTCCTCTTCCTGGTGGGAAATGAGAGTTAAATTTGCCCGTCCAGACGCCTCCAGCTAGTCTCTCATTGGTTCTCCCTATTCCTGTTCATTTTTCACAGAAATTGCAAACTGGGCCAAACAGGAGGTTAAAGGCACTGACTCTCCAAGTGGGGAGAGTGTTAGTAAAGCATCTGGAATGTTGCACCCGAGTACCAGGGGACGAAAACTGAGACACATTTGAACACGTTTCCCGATCACACAGTGGATCGTACTCTGGGTTCCACATGCATGTTTTAGCTGAAGGAAGAATCCCTTAAACATGGAGAGTTGAGACCCATGGAATGGGTACCATGCAATATGACTTCAAAGGGTCTGCATTTGCTCACCGAACCTCACCAATCCTATCACTGATGCGTTTATGCCGCTGTACACACGCTTGATTCTCTTTCGGAGACATATAAATCCTTAGGTTTTAAGATTCTTACTAGTCAGGTATATTCTTAGGCGTTTAATGTGGGTTGTTGAGTCCACTTCGTTGAGCAAGGAGTAGCTCTTGTCTATTACATATTTGGCTTATGGAACGGTATCTGTGCTAATTTCAATCTCTGGTTTTATGCAGCACGCCAACTCACCTTTCCCCTTAAGCAAGCATAAGTTGGTTTTCTACATTTGACACCCTGTTCTGTTTTGTAATTCAGTTCCTGTGTAGCCAAGTTTACATTCCGTGTAGTAGTGATATCTTATGATGTTTCTTTTTCTGTGTGACTTATTTCACTTAGAATCATCGTACCTGAATCCACTCATTATGCTGCTACGGGCCTGATGACATAGATTTCATTGCTGAGTGATATTGCATTGTACGTAAGTACCACAACTTCTTTATCCATTTTTCGCTTTCTGTGATATTGAACTTGTACCGTAAACGAGGTTCTTTTAAACAGAGCCGTCCCAAACTTTGGGGTGGCTGTGTCTTTTGGATTTTAATTTCCCTAAGCTATAGGACCATAAGTGGAAGTGCCCTAGGCTCTGTTGCTTTGTTTTTTGGATGTTTCAGGAAACACCATACACTTCTCCAGAGTGGCTGCTGGCAATTTACATCCCGCCCATCAGCATAACAAGGCTCCCAGTTCTCCTTGGCCTGTCCTGCCTTTCTGGATTTTACACTTTTTTCAGATGGCCCTTTTGACCGGGGGGCAGTGAGACTTCATTGTAGTGCAGATTTCCTTTGCAAGCTTGCTTGGTTCGCCAAAAAGGGCGTATGCGTTTTTTCCTGAATATATTCAGGAAAAAACGCATACGCCCTTTTTGGCCAAGTGCATCATTGTGGACATTGTGCCTCTTTTCCTATGCTTTACATGCAATTCCAGTCTACCTCCTGAAATCGGTTTCCTGCAATTCTGCCCCGCTTTCAACTCCTCTTGGCAGCCTTACTTCAATATATTTTTGGAAGATAGCTGTCATTTATAACTGCAGGTTTGTGAATTACAGTGCCCCTGAGCTCCTTTCTTCAACTCGCTTTCTTGTGAGCTGGCCGCAACACCGCAGGATTGCTTCTGGCCCTAGTGTGGATCCGGCATGGCACGCTGAGCCTTTGGTTAATTCCTCTTCCTGGTGGGAAATGAGAGTTAAATTTGCCCGTCCAGACGCCTCCAGCTAGTCTCTCATTGGTTCTCCCTATTCCTGTTCATTTTCCACAGAAATTGCAAACTGGGCCAAACAGGAGGTTAAAGGCACTGACTCTCCAAGTGGGGAGAGTGTTAGTAAAGCATCTGGAATGTTGCACCCGAGTACCAGGGGACGAAAACTGAGACACATTTGAACACGTTTCCCGATCACACAGTGGATCGTACTCTGGGTTCCACATGCATGTTTTAGCTGAAGGAAGAATCCCTTAAACATGGAGAGTTGAGACCCATGGAATGGGTACCATGCAATATGACTTCAAAGGGTCTGCATTTGCTCACCGAACCTCACCAATCCTATCACTGCTGCGTTTATGACGCTGTACACACGCTTGATTCTCTTTCAGAGACATATAAATCCATAGGTTTTAAGATTCTTACTAGTCAGGTATAATGTTAGGCGTTTAATATGGGGTGTTGAGTCCACTTCGTTGAGCAAGGAGTAGCTCTTGTCTATTACATATTTGGCTTAGGGAATGGTATCTGTGCTAATTTCAATCTCTGGTTTCATGCAGCACCCCAACTCACCTTTCCCCTTAAGCAAGCATAAGTTGGTTTTCTACATTTGACACCCTGTTCTGTTGAGTAATTCAGTTCCTGTGTAGCCAAGTTTACATTACGTGTAGTAGTGATATCTTATGATGCTTCTTTTTCTGTGTGACTTATTTCACTTAGAATCATCGTACCTGAATCCACTCATTATGCTGCTATGGCCCTGATGACATAGATTTCATTGCTGAGTGATATTGCATTGTACGTAAGTACCACAACTTCTTTATACATTTTTCGCTTTCTGTGATATTGAACTTGTACCGTAAACGAGTTTCTTGTAAACAGAGCCGTCCCAAACTTTGGGGTGGCTGTGTCTTTTTGGTTTTCATTTCCCTAAGCTATAGGACCATAAGTGGAAGTGCCCTAGGCTCTGTTGCTTTGTTTTTTGGATGTTTCAGGAAACACCATACACTTCTCCAGAGTGGCTGCTGGCAATTTACATCCCAACCATCAGCATAACAAGGCTCCTAGTTCTCCTTGGCCTGTCCTGCCTTTCTGGATTTTACACTTTTTTCAGATAGCCCTTTTGACCGGGGAGCAGTGAGACTTCATTGTAGTGCAGATTTCCTTTGCAAGCTTGCTTGGTTGGCCAAAAAGTGCGTATGCGTTTTTTCCTGAATATATTCAGGAAAAAACGCATACGCCCTTTTTGGCCAAGTGCATCATTGTGGACGTTCTGCCTCTTTTCCTATGCTTTACATGCAATTCCAGTCTACCTCCTGAAATCGGTTTCCTGCAATTCTGCCCCGCTTTCAACTCCTCTTGGCTGCCTTACTTCAATATATTTTTGGAAGATAGCTGTCATTTATAACTCTGCAGTTTTCTGAATTACAGTGCCCCTGAGCTCCTTTCTTCAACTCGCTTTCTTGTGAGCTGGCCGCAGAACCGCAGGATTGCTTCAGGCCCTAGTTTGGTTCCGGCAGGGCATGTTGAGCCTTTGGTTAATTCCTCTTCCTGGTGGGAAATGAGAGTTAAATTTGCCCGTTCAGACACCTCCACCTAGTCTCTCATTGATTCTCCCTATTCCTGTTCATTTTCCACAGAAATTGCAAACTGGGCCAAACAGGAGGTTAAAGGCACTGACTCTCCAAGTGGGGAGAGTGTTAGTAAAGCGTCTGGAATGTTGCACCCGAGTACCAGGGGACGAAAACTCAGACACATTTGAACACGTTTCCCGATCACACGGTTGATCATACTCTGGGTTCCACATGCATGTTTTAGCTGAAGGAAGAATCCCTTAAAACTGGAGAGTTGAGACCCATGGAATGGATACCATGCAATATGACTTCAAAGTGTCTGCATTTGTTCACCGAACCTCACCAATCCTATCGCTTCTGCGTTTATGCCGCTGTACACACGCTTGATTCTCTTTCGGAGACATATAAATCTATAGGTTTTAAGATTCTTACTAGTCAGGTATATTGTTAGGCGTTTAATATGGGGTGTTGAGTCCACTTCGTTGAGCAAGGAGTAGCACTTGTCTATTATATATTTGGCTTATGGAACGGTATCTGTGCTAATTTCAATCTCTTGTTGTATGCAGCACCCCAACTCACCTTTCCCCTTAAGCAAGCATAAATTGGTTTTCTACATTTGACACTCTGTTCTGTTTAGTAATTTAGTTCCTGTGTAGCCAAGTTTACATTCCGTGTAGTAGTGATATCTTATGATGTTTCTTTTTCTGTGTGACTTATTTCACTTAGAATCATCGTACCTGAATCCACTCATTATGCTGCTATGTGCCTGATGACATAGATTTCATTGCTGAGTGATATTGCATTGTACGTAAGTACCACAACTTCTTTATCCATTTTTCGCTTTCTGTGATATTGAACTTGTACGGTGAACAAGGTTCTTGTAAACAGAGCCGTCCCAAACTTTGGGGTGGCTGTGTCTTTTTGATTTTAATTTCCCTAAGCTATAGGACCATAAGTGGAAGTGCCCTAGGCTCTGTTGCTTTGTTTTTTGGATGTTTCAGGAAACACCATACACTTCTCCAGAGTGGCTGCTGGTAATTTACATCCCGCCCACCAGCATAACAAGGCTCCCAGTTCTCCATGGCCTGTCCTGCCTTTCTGGATTTTACACTTTTTTCAGATGGCCCTTTTGACTGGGGGGCAGTGAGACTTCATTGTAGTGCAGATTTCCTTTGCAAGCTTGCTTGGTTGGCCAAAAAGGGCGTATGCGTTTTTTCCTGAATATATTCAAGAAAAAACGCATACGCCCTTTTTGGCCAAGTGCATCATTGTGGACGTTCTGCCTCTTTTCCTATGCTTTACATGCAATTCCAGTCTACCTCCTGAAATCGGTTTCCTGCAATTCTGCCCTGCTTTCAACTCCTCTTGGCTGCCTTACTTCAATATATTTTTTGAAGATAGCTGTCATTTATAACTCTGCAGGTTTGTGAATTACAGTGCCCCTGAGCTCCTTTCTTCAACTCGCTTTCTTGTGAGCTGGCCGCAACACCGCAGGATTGCTTCAGGCCCTAGTTTGTTTCCGGCATGGCATGCTGAGCCTTTGGTTAATTCCTCTTCCTGGTGGGAAATGAGAGTTAAATTTGCCCGTCCAGACAGCTCCACCTAGTCTCTCATTGGTTCTCCCTATTCCTGTTCATTTTCCACAGAAATTGCAAACTGGGCCAAACAGGAGGTTAAAGGCACTGACTCTCCAAGTGGGGAGAGTGTTAGTAAAGCGTCTGGAATGTTGCACCCGAGTACCAGGGGACGTAATCTGAAACACATTTGAACACGTTTTCCGATCACACAGTGGATCATACTCTGGGTTCCACATGCATGTTTTAGCTGAAGGAAGAATCCCTTAAACATGGAGAGTTGAGACCCATGGAATGGGTACCATGCAATATGACTTCAAAGGGTCTGCATTTGCTCACCGAACCTCACCAATCCTATCACTGCTGCGTTTATGCCGCTGTACACACGCTTGATTCTCTTTCGGAGACATATAAATCCATAGTTTTTAAGATTCTTACTAGTCAGGTATATTGTTAGGCGTTTAATATGGGGTGTTGAGTCCACTTCGTTGAGTAAGGAGTAGCACTTGTCTATTATATATTTGGCTTATGGAACGGTATCTGTGCTAATTTCAATCTCTTGTTGTATGCAGCACCCCAACTCACCTTTCCCCTTAAGCAAGCATAAATTGGTTTTCTACATTTGACACTCTGTTCTGTTTAGTAATTTAGTTCCTGTGTAACCAAGTTTTCATTCCGTGTAGTAGTGATATCTTATGATGTTTCTTTTTCTGTGTGACTTATTTTTTTATTTATTTTTTTTTATTTATTTTTTTTTTGCGGTACGTGGGCCTCTCACTGTTGTGGTGTTTCCCATTGCGGAGCACAGGCTCCGGACGTGCAGGCTCAGCGGCCATGGCTCACAGGCCCAGCCGCTCCGCGGCATGTGGGATCTTCCCGGAGCGGGGCACGAACCCATGTCCTATGCATCGGCATGTGGACTCTCAACCACTGCGCCACCAGGTAAGCCCTGTGTGACTTATTTCACTTAGAATCATCGTACCTGAATCCACTCATTATGCTGCTACAGGCCTGATGACATAGATTTCATTGCTGAGTGATATTGCATTGTACGTAAGTACCACAACTTCTTTATCCATTTTTCGCTTTCTGTGATATTGAACTTGTACCGTAAACGAGGTTCTTGTAAACAGAGCCGTCCCAAACTTGGGGTGGCTGTGTCTTTTTGATTTTAATTTCCCTAAGCTATAGGACCATAAGTGGAAGTGCCCTAGGCTCTGTTGCTTTGTTTTTTGGATGTTTCAGGAAACACCATACACTTCTCCAGAGTGGCTGCTGGCAATTTACATCCCGCCCATCAGCATAACAAGGCTCCCAGTTCTCCATGGCCTGTCCTGCCTTTCTGGATTTTACACTTTTTTCAGATGGCCCTTTTGACCGGGGGGCAGTGAGACTTCATTGTAGTGCAGATTTCCTTTGCAAGCTTGCTTGGTTGGCCAAAAAGGGCGTATGCGTTTTTTCCTGAATATATTCAGGAAAAAACGCATACGCACTTTTTGGCCAAGTGCATCATTGTGGACGTTCTGCCTCTTTTCCTATGCTTTACATGCAATTCCTGTCTACCTCCTGAAATCGGTTTCCTGCAATTCTGCCCCGCTTTCAAGTCCTCTTGGCAGCCTTACTTCAATATATTTTTGGACGATAGCTGTCATTTATAACTCTGCAGGTTTGTGAATTACAGTGCCCCTGAGCTCCTTTCTTCAACTCGCTTTCTTGTGAGCTGGACGCAACACCGCAGGATTGCTTCAGGCCCTAGTGTGGTTCCGGCACGGCATGCTGAGCCTTTGGTTAATTCCTCTTTCTGGTGGGAAATGAGAGTTAAATTTGCCCGTCCAGACACCTCCAGCTAGTTTCTCATTGGTTCTCCCTATTCCTGTTCATTTTCCACAGAAATTGCAAACTGGGCCAAACAGGAGGTTAAAGGCACTGACTCTCCAAGTGGGGAGAGTGTTAGTAAAGCATCTGGAATGTTGCACCCGAGTACCAGGGACGAAAACGAGACACATTTGAACACGTTTCCCGATCACACGGTGGATCATACTCTGGGTTCCACATGCATGTTTTAGCTGAAGGAAGAATCCCTTAAACCTGGAGAGTTGAGACCCATGGAATGGGTACCATGCAATATGACTTCAAAGGGTCTGCATTTGCTCACCGAACCTCACCAATCCTATCACTGCTGCGTTTATGCCGCTGTACACACGCTTGATTCTCTTTTGGAGACATATAAATCCGTAGGTTTTAAGATTATTTCTAGTCAGGTATATTCTTAGGCGTTTAATATGGGGTGTTGAGTCCACTTCGTTCAGCAAGGGGTAGCTCTTGTCTATTGTATATTTGGCTTATGGAACGGTATCTGTGCTAATTTCAATCTCTGGTTTCATGCAGCACCCCAACTCACCTTTCCCCTTAAGCAAGCATAAGTTGGTTTTCTACATTTGAGACCCTGTTCTGTTTTGTAATACAGTTCCTGTGTAGCCAAGTTTACATTCCGTGTATTGGTGATATCTTATGATGTTTCTTTTTCTGTGTGACTTATTTCACTTAGAATCATCGTACCTGAATCCACTCATTATGCTGCTACGGGCCTGATGACATAGATTTCATTGCTGAGTGATATTGCATTGTACGTAAGTACCACAACTTCTTTATCCATTTTTCACTTTCTGTGATATTGAACTTGTACCGTAAACGAGGTTCTTGTAAACAGAGCCGTCCCAAACTTTGGGGTGGCTGTGTCTTTTTGATTTTAATTTCCCTAAGCTATAGGACCATAAGTGGAAGTGCCCTAGGCTCTGTTGCTTTGTTTTTTGGATGTTTCAGGAAACACCATACACTTCTCCAGAGTGGCTGCTGGCAATTTACATCCCGCCCATCAGCATAACAAGGCTCCCAGTTCTCCTCGGCCTGTCCTACCTTTCTGGATTTTACACTTTTTTCAGATGGCCCTTTTGACCGGGGGGCAGTGAGACTTCATTGTAGTGCAGATTTCCTTTGCAAGCTTGCTTGGTTGGCCAAAAAGGGCGTATGCGTTTTTTCCTGAATATATTCAGGAAAAAACGCATACGCCCTTTTTGGCCAAGTGCATCATTGTGGACGTTCTGCCTCTTTTCCTATGCTTTACATGCAATTCCAGTCTACCTCCTGAAATCAGTTTCCTGCAATTCTGCCCCGCATTCAACTCCTCTTGGCAGCCTTCCTTCAATATATTTTTGGAAGATAGCTGTCATTTATAACTCTGCAGGTTTGTGAATTACCGTGCCCCTGAGCTCCTTTCTTCAACTCGCTTTCTTGTGAGCTGGCCGGAACACCGCAGGATTGCTTCAGGCCCTAGTTTGGTTCCGGCATGACATGCTGAGCCTTTGGTTAATTCCTCTTCCTGGTGGGAAATGAGAGTTAAATTTGCCCGTCCAGACACCTCCAGCTAGTCTCTCATTGGTTCTCCTTATTCCTGTTCATTTTCCACAGAAATTGCAAACTGGGCCAAACAGGAGGTTAAAGGCACTGACTCTCCAAATGGGGAGAGTGTTTTTAAAGCGTCTGGAATGTTGAACCCGAGAACCAGGGGACAAAAACTGAGACACATTTGAACACATTTCCCGGTCACACGGTGGATCATACTCTGGGTTCCACATGCATGTTTTAGCTGAAGGAAGAATCCCTTAAACATGGAGAGTTGAGACCCATGGAATGGGTACCATGCAATATGACTTCAAAGGGTCTGCATTTGCTCACCGAACCTCACCAATCCTACCACTGCTGCGTTTATGCCGCTGTACACACGCTTGATTCTCTTTCGGAGACATATAAATCCATAGGTTTTAAGATTCTTACTAGTCAGGTATATTCTTAGGCGTTTAATATGGGGTGTTGAGTCCACTTCGTTGAGCAAGGAGTAGCTCTTGTCTATTACATATTTGGCTTATGGAACGGTATCTGTGCTAATTTCAAACTCTGGTTTTATGCAGCACCACAACTCACCTTTCCCCTTAAGCAAGCATAAGTTGGTTTTCTACATTTGACACCCTGTTCTGTTTTGTAATTCAGTTCTTGTGTAGCCAAGTTTACATTCCGTGTAGTAGTGATATCTTATGAGGTTTCTTTTTCTGTGTGACTTATTTCACTTAGAATCATCGTACCTGAATCCACTCATTATGCTGCGACGGGCCTGATGACATAGATTTCATTGCTGAGTGATATTGCATTGTACGTAAGTACCACAATTTCTTTATCCATTTTTCGCTTTCTGTGATATTTAACCTGTACCGTAAACGAGCTTCTTGTATACAGAGCCATCCCAAACTTTGGGGTGGCTGTGTCTTTTTGAATTTAATTTCCCTAAGCTATAGGACCATAAGTGGAAGTGCCCTAGGCTCTGTTGCTTTGTTTTTTGGATGTTTCAGGAAACACCATACACTTCTCCAGAGTTGCTGCTGGCAATTTACATCCCGCCCATCAGCATAACAAGGCTCCCCGTTCTCCATGACCTGTCCTGCCTTTCTGGATTTTACACTTTTTTCAGATGGCCCTTTTGACCGGGGGGCAGTGAGACTTCATTGTAGTGCAGATTTCCTTTGCAAGCTTGCTTGGTTGGCCAAAAAGGGCGTATGCGTTTTTCCCTGAATATATTCAGGAAAAAACGCATACGCCCTTTTTGGCCAAGTGCATCATTGTGGACGTTCTGCCTCTTTTCCTATGCTTTACATGCAATTCCAGTCTACCTCCTGAAATCGGTTTCCTGCAATTCTGCCCCGCTTTCAAGTCCTCTTGGCAGCCTTACTTCAATATATTTTTGGAAGATAGCTGTCATTTATAACTCTGCAAGTTTGTGAATTACAGTGCCCCTGAGCTCCTTTCTTCAACTCGCTTTCTTGTGAGCTGGCCGCAACACCGCAGGATTGCTTCTTGCCCTAGTGTGGTTCCGGCATGGCACGCTGAGCCTTTGGTTAATTCCTCTTCCTGGTGGGAAATGAGAGTTAAATTTTCACGTCCGGACACCTCCACCTAGTCTCTCATTGGTTCTCCCTATTCCTGTTCATCTTCCACAGAAATTGCAAACTGGGCCAAACAGGAGGTTAAAGGCACTGACTCTCCAAGTGGGGAGAGTGTTAGTAAAGCGTCTGGAATGTTGCACCCGAGTACCAGGGGACGAAAACTGAGACACATTTGAACACGTTTCCCGATCACACGGTGGATCATACTCTGGGTTCCACATGCATGTTTTAGCTGAAGCAAGAATCCCTTAAACATGGAGAGTTGAGACCCATGGAATGGGTACCATGCAATATGACTTCAAAGGGTCTACATTTGCTCACCGAACCTCAACAGTCCTATCACTGCTGCGTTTATGGCGCTGTACACACGCTTGATTCTCTTTCGGAGACATATAAATCCATAGGTTTTAAGATTCTTACTAGTCAGGTATATTGTTAGGTGTTTAATATGGGGTGTTGAGTACACTTCGTTGAGCAAGGAGTAGCTCTTGTCTATTACATATTTGGCTTATGGAACGGTATCTGTGCTAATTTTAATCTCTGGTTTCATGCAGCACCCCAACTCACCTTTCCCCTTAAGCAAGCATAAGTTGGTTTTCTACATTTGACACCCTGTTCTGTTTTGTAATTCAGATCCTGTGTAGCCAAGTTTACATTCCGTGTAGTAGTGATATCTTATGATGTTTCTTTTTCTGTGTGAGTTATTTCACTTAGAATCATCGTACCTGAATCCACTCATTATGCTGCTACGGGCCTGATGACATAGATTTCATTGCTGAGTGATATTGCATTGTACGTAAGTACCACAACTTCTTCATCCATTTTTCGCTTTTGTGATATTGAACTTGTACCGTAAACAAGATTCTTGTAAACAGAGCCGTCCCAAACTTTGTGGTGGCTGTGTCTCTTTGATTTTAATTGCCCTAAGCTATAGGACCATAAGTGGAAGGGCCCTAGGCTCTGTTGCTTAGTTTTTTAGATGTTTCAGGAAACACCATACACTTCTCCAGAGTGGCTGTTGGCAATTTACATCCCGCCCATCAGCATAACAGTGCTCCCAGTTCTTCACGGCCTGTCCTGCCTTTCTGGATTTTACACTTTTTTCATATGTCCCTTTTGACCGGGGGGCAGTGAGACTTCATTGTAGTGCAGATTTCCTTTGCAAGCTTGCTTGGTTGGCCAAAAAGGGCGTATGCGTTTTTTCCTGAATATATTCAGGAAAAAACGCATACGCCCTTTTTGGCCAAGTGCATCATTGTGGACGTTCTGCCTCTTTTCCTATGCTTTACATGCAATTCCAGTCTACCTCCTGAAATCGGTTTCCTGCAATTCTGCCCCGCTTTCAAGTCCTCTTGGCAGCCTTACTTCAATATATTTTTGGACGATAGCTGTCATTTATAACTCTGCAGGTTTGTGAATTACAGTGCCCCTCAGCTCCATTCTTCAACTCGCTTTCTTGTGAGCTGGCCGCAACACCGCAGGATTGCTTCAGGCCCTAGTTTGGTTCCGGCAGGGCATGTTGAGCCTTTGGTTAATTCCTCTTCCTGGTGGGAAATGAGAGTTAAATTTGCCCGTTCAGACACCTCCACCTAGTCTCTCATTGATTCTCCCTATTCCTGTTCATTTTCCACAGAAATTGCAAACTGGGCCAAACAGGAGGTTAAAGGCACTGACTCTCCAAGTGGGGAGAGTGTTAGTAAAGCGTCTGGAATGTTGCACCCGAGTACCAGGGGACGAAAACTCAGACACATTTGAACACGTTTCCCGATCACACGGTTGATCATACTCTGGGTTCCACATGCATGTTTTAGCTGAAGGAAGAATCCCTTAAAACTGGAGAGTTGAGACCCATGGAATGGATACCATGCAATATGACTTCAAAGTGTCTGCATTTGTTCACCGAACCTCACCAATCCTATCGCTTCTGCGTTTATGCCGCTGTACACACGCTTGATTCTCTTTCGGAGACATATAAATCTATAGGTTTTAAGATTCTTACTAGTCAGGTATATTGTTAGGCGTTTAATATGGGGTGTTGAGTCCACTTCGTTGAGCAAGGAGTAGCACTTGTCTATTATATATTTGGCTTATGGAACGGTATCTGTGCTAATTTCAATCTCTTGTTGTATGCAGCACCCCAACTCACCTTTCCCCTTAAGCAAGCATAAATTGGTTTTCTACATTTGACACTCTGTTCTGTTTAGTAATTTAGTTCCTGTGTAGCCAAGTTTACATTCCGTGTAGTAGTGATATCTTATGATGTTTCTTTTTCTGTGTGACTTATTTCACTTAGAATCATCGTACCTGAATCCACTCATTATGCTGCTATGTGCCTGATGACATAGATTTCATTGCTGAGTGATATTGCATTGTACGTAAGTACCACAACTTCTTTATCCATTTTTCGCTTTCTGTGATATTGAACTTGTACGGTGAACAAGGTTCTTGTAAACAGAGCCGTCCCAAACTTTGGGGTGGCTGTGTCTTTTTGATTTTAATTTCCCTAAGCTATAGGACCATAAGTGGAAGTGCCCTAGGCTCTGTTGCTTTGTTTTTTGGATGTTTCAGGAAACACCATACACTTCTCCAGAGTGGCTGCTGGTAATTTACATCCCGCCCACCAGCATAACAAGGCTCCCAGTTCTCCATGGCCTGTCCTGCCTTTCTGGATTTTACACTTTTTTCAGATGGCCCTTTTGACTGGGGGGCAGTGAGACTTCATTGTAGTGCAGATTTCCTTTGCAAGCTTGCTTGGTTGGCCAAAAAGGGCGTATGCGTTTTTTCCTGAATATATTCAAGAAAAAACGCATACGCCCTTTTTGGCCAAGTGCATCATTGTGGACGTTCTGCCTCTTTTCCTATGCTTTACATGCAATTCCAGTCTACCTCCTGAAATCGGTTTCCTGCAATTCTGCCCTGCTTTCAACTCCTCTTGGCTGCCTTACTTCAATATATTTTTTGAAGATAGCTGTCATTTATAACTCTGCAGGTTTGTGAATTACAGTGCCCCTGAGCTCCTTTCTTCAACTCGCTTTCTTGTGAGCTGGCCGCAACACCGCAGGATTGCTTCAGGCCCTAGTTTGTTTCCGGCATGGCATGCTGAGCCTTTGGTTAATTCCTCTTCCTGGTGGGAAATGAGAGTTAAATTTGCCCGTCCAGACAGCTCCAGCTAGTCTCTCATTGGTTCTCCCTATTCCTGTTCATTTTCCACAGAAATTGCAAACTGGGCCAAACAGGAGGTTAAAGGCACTGACTCTCCAAGTGGGGAGAGTGTTAGTAAAGCGTCTGGAATGTTGCACCCGAGTACCAGGGGACGTAATCTGAAACACATTTGAACACGTTTTCCGATCACACAGTGGATCATACTCTGGGTTCCACATGCATGTTTTAGCTGAAGGAAGAATCCCTTAAACATGGAGAGTTGAGACCCATGGAATGGGTACCATGCAATATGACTTCAAAGGGTCTGCATTTGCTCACCGAACCTCACCAATCCTATCACTGCTGCGTTTATGCCGCTGTACACACGCTTGATTCTCTTTCGGAGACATATAAATCCATAGTTTTTAAGATTCTTACTAGTCAGGTATATTGTTAGGCGTTTAATATGGGGTGTTGAGTCCACTTCGTTGAGTAAGGAGTAGCACTTGTCTATTATATATTTGGCTTATGGAACGGTATCTGTGCTAATTTCAATCTCTTGTTGTATGCAGCACCCCAACTCACCTTTCCCCTTAAGCAAGCATAAATTGGTTTTCTACATTTGACACTCTGTTCTGTTTAGTAATTTAGTTCCTGTGTAACCAAGTTTTCATTCCGTGTAGTAGTGATATCTTATGATGTTTCTTTTTCTGTGTGACTTATTTTTTTATTTATTTTTTTTTATTTATTTTTTTTTTGCGGTACGTGGGCCTCTCACTGTTGTGGTGTTTCCCATTGCGGAGCACAGGCTCCGGACGTGCAGGCTCAGCGGCCATGGCTCACAGGCCCAGCCGCTCCGCGGCATGTGGGATCTTCCCGGAGCGGGGCACGAACCCATGTCCTATGCATCGGCATGTGGACTCTCAACCACTGCGCCACCAGGTAAGCCCTGTGTGACTTATTTCACTTAGAATCATCGTACCTGAATCCACTCATTATGCTGCTACAGGCCTGATGACATAGATTTCATTGCTGAGTGATATTGCATTGTACGTAAGTACCACAACTTCTTTATCCATTTTTCGCTTTCTGTGATATTGAACTTGTACCGTAAACGAGGTTCTTGTAAACAGAGCTATCCCAAACTTTGGGGTGACCGTGTCTTTTTGATTTTAATTTCCCTAAGCTATAGGACCATAAGTGGAAGTGCCCTAGGCTCTGTTGCTTGTTTTTTAGATGTTTCAGGAAACACCATACACTACTCCAGAGTGGCTGTTGGCAATTTACATCCCGCCCATCAGCATAACAAGGCTCCCAGTTCTCCATGGCCTGTCCTGCCTTTCTGGATTTTACACTTTTTTCAGATAGCCCTTTTGACCGGGGGGCAGTGAGACTTCATTTTAGTGCAGATTTCCTTTGCAAGCTTGCTTGGTTGGCCAAAAAGGGCGTATGCGTTTTTTCCTGAATATATTCAGGAAAAAACGCATACGCCCTTTTTGGCCAAGTGCATCATTGTGGACGTTCTGCCTCTTTTCCTATGCTTTACATGCAATTCCAGTCTACCTCCTGAAATCAGTTTCCTGCAATTCTGCCCCGCATTCAACTCCTCTTGGCAGCCTTCCTTCAATATATTTTTGGAAGATAGCTGTCATTTATAACTCTGCAGGTTTGTGAATTACCGTGCCCCTGAGCTCCTTTCTTCAACTCGCTTTCTTGTGAGCTGGCCGGAACACCGCAGGATTGCTTCAGGCCCTAGTTTGGTTCCGGCATGACATGCTGAGCCTTTGGTTAATTCCTCTTCCTGGTGGGAAATGAGAGTTAAATTTGCCCGTCCAGACACCTCCAGCTAGTCTCTCATTGGTTCTCCTTATTCCTGTTCATTTTCCACAGAAATTGCAAACTGGGCCAAACAGGAGGTTAAAGGCACTGACTCTCCAAATGGGGAGAGTGTTTTTAAAGCGTCTGGAATGTTGAACCCGAGAACCAGGGGACAAAAACTGAGACACATTTGAACACATTTCCCGGTCACACGGTGGATCATACTCTGGGTTCCACATGCATGTTTTAGCTGAAGGAAGAATCCCTTAAACATGGAGAGTTGAGACCCATGGAATGGGTACCATGCAATATGACTTCAAAGGGTCTGCATTTGCTCACCGAACCTCACCAATCCTACCACTGCTGCGTTTATGCCGCTGTACACACGCTTGATTCTCTTTCGGAGACATATAAATCCATAGGTTTTAAGATTCTTACTAGTCAGGTATATTCTTAGGCGTTTAATATGGGGTGTTGAGTCCACTTCGTTGAGCAAGGAGTAGCTCTTGTCTATTACATATTTGGCTTATGGAACGGTATCTGTGCTAATTTCAAACTCTGGATTTATGCAGCACCACAACTCACCTTTCCCCTTAAGCAAGCATAAGTTGGTTTTCTACATTTGACACCCTGTTCTGTTTTGTAATTCAGTTCTTGTGTAGCCAAGTTTACATTCCGTGTAGTAGTGATATCTTATGAGGTTTCTTTTTCTGTGTGACTTATTTCACTTAGAATCATCGTACCTGAATCCACTCATTATGCTGCGACGGGCCTGATGACATAGATTTCATTGCTGAGTGATATTGCATTGTACGTAAGTACCACAATTTCTTTATCCATTTTTCGCTTTCTGTGATATTTAACCTGTACCGTAAACGAGCTTCTTGTATACAGAGCCATCCCAAACTTTGGGGTGGCTGTGTCTTTTTGAATTTAATTTCCCTAAGCTATAGGACCATAAGTGGAAGTGCCCTAGGCTCTGTTGCTTTGTTTTTTGGATGTTTCAGGAAACACCATACACTTCTCCAGAGTTGCTGCTGGCAATTTACATCCCGCCCATCAGCATAACAAGGCTCCCCGTTCTCCATGACCTGTCCTGCCTTTCTGGATTTTACACTTTTTTCAGATGGCCCTTTTGACCGGGGGGCAGTGAGACTTCATTGTAGTGCAGATTTCCTTTGCAAGCTTGCTTGGTTGGCCAAAAAGGGCGTATGCGTTTTTCCCTGAATATATTCAGGAAAAAACGCATACGCCCTTTTTGGCCAAGTGCATCATTGTGGACGTTCTGCCTCTTTTCCTATGCTTTACATGCAATTCCAGTCTACCTCCTGAAATCGGTTTCCTGCAATTCTGCCCCGCTTTCAAGTCCTCTTGGCAGCCTTACTTCAATATATTTTTGGAAGATAGCTGTCATTTATAACTCTGCAAGTTTGTGAATTACAGTGCCCCTGAGCTCCTTTCTTCAACTCGCTTTCTTGTGAGCTGGCCGCAACACCGCAGGATTGCTTCTTGCCCTAGTGTGGTTCCGGCATGGCACGCTGAGCCTTTGGTTAATTCCTCTTCCTGGTGGGAAATGAGAGTTAAATTTTCACGTCCGGACACCTCCACCTAGTCTCTCATTGGTTCTCCCTATTCCTGTTCATCTTCCACAGAAATTGCAAACTGGGCCAAACAGGAGGTTAAAGGCACTGACTCTCCAAGTGGGGAGAGTGTTAGTAAAGCGTCTGGAATGTTGCACCCGAGTACCAGGGGACGAAAACTGAGACACATTTGAACACGTTTCCCGATCACACGGTGGATCATACTCTGGGTTCCACATGCATGTTTTAGCTGAAGCAAGAATCCCTTAAACATGGAGAGTTGAGACCCATGGAATGGGTACCATGCAATATGACTTCAAAGGGTCTACATTTGCTCACCGAACCTCAACAGTCCTATCACTGCTGCGTTTATGGCGCTGTACACACGCTTGATTCTCTTTCGGAGACATATAAATCCATAGGTTTTAAGATTCTTACTAGTCAGGTATATTGTTAGGTGTTTAATATGGGGTGTTGAGTACACTTCGTTGAGCAAGGAGTAGCTCTTGTCTATTACATATTTGGCTTATGGAACGGTATCTGTGCTAATTTTAATCTCTGGTTTCATGCAGCACCCCAACTCACCTTTCCCCTTAAGCAAGCATAAGTTGGTTTTCTACATTTGACACCCTGTTCTGTTTTGTAATTCAGATCCTGTGTAGCCAAGTTTACATTCCGTGTAGTAGTGATATCTTATGATGTTTCTTTTTCTGTGTGACTTATTTCACTTAGAATCATCGTACCTGAATCCACTCATTATGCTGCTACGGGCCTGATGACATAGATTTCATTGCTGAGTGATATTGCATTGTACGTAAGTACCACAACTTCTTCATCCATTTTTCGCTTTTGTGATATTGAACTTGTACCGTAAACAAGATTCTTGTAAACAGAGCCGTCCCAAACTTTGTGGTGGCTGTGTCTCTTTGATTTTAATTGCCCTAAGCTATAGGACCATAAGTGGAAGGGCCCTAGGCTCTGTTGCTTAGTTTTTTAGATGTTTCAGGAAACACCATACACTTCTCCAGAGTGGCTGTTGGCAATTTACATCCCGCCCATCAGCATAACAGTGCTCCCAGTTCTTCACGGCCTGTCCTGCCTTTCTGGATTTTACACTTTTTTCATATGTCCCTTTTGACCGGGGGGCAGTGAGACTTCATTGTAGTGCAGATTTCCTTTGCAAGCTTGCTTGGTTGGCCAAAAAGGGCGTATGCGTTTTTTCCTGAATATATTCAGGAAAAAACGCATACGCCCTTTTTGGCCAAGTGCATCATTGTGGACGTTCTGCCTCTTTTCCTATGCTTTACATGCAATTCCCGTCTACCTCCTGAAATCGGTTTCCTGCAATTCTGCCCCGCTTTCAAGTCCTCTTGGCAGCCTTACTTCAATATATTTTTGGACGATAGCTGTCATTTATAACTCTGCAGGTTTGTGAATTACAGTGCCCCTCAGCTCCATTCTTCAACTCGCTTTCTTGTGAGCTGGCCGCAACACCGCAGGATTGCTTCAGGCCCTAGTGTGGTTCCGGCACGGCACGCTGAACCTTTGGTTAATTCCTCTTCCTGGTGGGAAATGAGAGTTAAATTTGCCCGTCCAGACACCTCCAGCTAGTCTCTCATTGGTTCTCCCTATTCCTGTACATTTTCCGCAGAAATTGCAAACTGGGCCAAACAGGAGTTTAAAGGCACTGACTCTCCAAGTGGGGAGAGTGTTAGTAAAGCGTCTTGAATGTTGCACCCGAGTACCAGGGGACAAAAACTGAGACACATTTGAACACGTTTCCCGATCACACGGTGGATCATACTCTGGGTTCCACATGCATGTTTTAGCTGAAGGAAGAATCCCTTAAACCTGGAGAGTTGAGACCCATGGAATGGGTACCATGCAATATGACTTCAAAGGGTCTGCATTTGCTCACCGAACCTCACCAATCCTATCACTGCTGCGTTTATGCCGCCGTACACACGCTTGATTCTCTTTCGGAGACATATAAATCCACAGGTTTTAAAATTCTTACTAGTCAGGTAATTCTTAGGCGTATAATATGGGGTGTTGAGTCCACTTCATTGAGCAAGGAGTAGCTCTTGTCTATTACGTATTTGGCTTATGGAACGGTATCTGTGCTAATTTCAATCTCTGGTTTCATGCAGCACCCCAACTCACCTTTCCCCTCAAGCAAGCATAAGTTGGTTTTCTACATTTGAGACCCTCTTCTGTTTTGTAATTCAGTTCTTGTGTAGCCAAGTTTACCTTCCGTGTAGTAGTGATATCTTATGGTGTTTCTTTTTCTGTGTGACTTATTTCACTTAGAATCATCATACCTGAATCCACTCATTATGCTGCTATGGGCCTGATGACATAGATTTCATTGCTGAGTGATATTGCATTGTACGTAAGTACCACAACTTCTTTATCCATTTTTCACTTTCTGTGATATTGAACTTGTACCGTAAACGAGGTTCTTGTAAACAGAGCCGTCCCAAACTTTGGGGTGGCTGTGTCTTTTTGATTTTAATTTCCCTAAGCTATAGGACCATAAGTGGAAGTGCCCTAGGCTCTGTTGCTTTGTTTTTTGGATGTTTCAGGAAACACCATACACTTCTCCAGAGTGGCTGCTGGCAATTTACATCCCGCCCATCAGCATAACAAGGCTCCCAGTTCTCCTTGGCCTGTCCTACCTTTCTGGATTTTACACTTTTTTCAGATGGCCCTTTTGACCGGGGGGCAGTGAGACTTCATTGTAGTGCAGATTTCCTTTGCAAGCTTGCTTGGTTGGCCAAAAAGGGCGTATGCGTTTTTTCCTGAATATATTCAGGAAAAAACGCATACGCCCTTTTTGGCCAAGTGCATCATTGTGGACGTTCTGCCTCTTTTCCTATGCTTTACATGCAATTCCAGTCTACCTCCTGAAATCAGTTTCCTGCAATTCTGCCCCGCATTCAACTCCTCTTGGCAGCCTTCCTTCAATATATTTTTGGAAGATAGCTGTCATTTATAACTCTGCAGGTTTGTGAATTACCGTGCCCCTGAGCTCCTTTCTTCAACTCGCTTTCTTGTGAGCTGGCCGGAACACCGCAGGATTGCTTCAGGCCCTAGTTTGGTTCCGGCATGACATGCTGAGCCTTTGGTTAATTCCTCTTCCTGGTGGGAAATGAGAGTTAAATTTGCCCGTCCAGACACCTCCAGCTAGTCTCTCATTGGTTCTCCTTATTCCTGTTCATTTTCCACAGAAATTGCAAACTGGGCCAAACAGGAGGTTAAAGGCACTGACTCTCCAAATGGGGAGAGTGTTTTTAAAGCGTCTGGAATGTTGAACCCGAGAACCAGGGGACAAAAACTGAGACACATTTGAACACATTTCCCGGTCACACGGTGGATCATACTCTGGGTTCCACATGCATGTTTTAGCTGAAGGAAGAATCCCTTAAACATGGAGAGTTGAGACCCATGGAATGGGTACCATGCAATATGACTTCAAAGGGTCTGCATTTGCTCACCGAACCTCACCAATCCTACCACTGCTGCGTTTATGCCGCTGTACACACGCTTGATTCTCTTTCGGAGACATATAAATCCATAGGTTTTAAGATTCTTACTAGTCAGGTATATTCTTAGGCGTTTAATATGGGGTGTTGAGTCCACTTCGTTGAGCAAGGAGTAGCTCTTGTCTATTACATATTTGGCTTATGGAACGGTATCTGTGCTAATTTCAAACTCTGGTTTTATGCAGCACCACAACTCACCTTTCCCCTTAAGCAAGCATAAGTTGGTTTTCTACATTTGACACCCTGTTCTGTTTTGTAATTCAGTTCTTGTGTAGCCAAGTTTACATTCCGTGTAGTAGTGATATCTTATGAGGTTTCTTTTTCTGTGTGACTTATTTCACTTAGAATCATCGTACCTGAATCCACTCATTATGCTGCGACGGGCCTGATGACATAGATTTCATTGCTGAGTGATATTGCATTGTACGTAAGTACCACAATTTCTTTATCCATTTTTCGCTTTCTGTGATATTTAACCTGTACCGTAAACGAGCTTCTTGTATACAGAGCCATCCCAAACTTTGGGGTGGCTGTGTCTTTTTGAATTTAATTTCCCTAAGCTATAGGACCATAAGTGGAAGTGCCCTAGGCTCTGTTGCTTTGTTTTTTGGATGTTTCAGGAAACACCATACACTTCTCCAGAGTGGCTGCTGGCAATTTACATCCCAACCATCAGCATAACAAGGCTCCTAGTTCTCCTTGGCCTGTCCTGCCTTTCTGGATTTTACACTTTTTTCAGATAGCCCTTTTGACCGGGGAGCAGTGAGACTTCATTGTAGTGCAGATTTCCTTTGCAAGCTTGCTTGGTTGGCCAAAAAGTGCGTATGCGTTTTTTCCTGAATATATTCAGGAAAAAACGCATACGCCCTTTTTGGCCAAGTGCATCATTGTGGACGTTCTGCCTCTTTTCCTATGCTTTACATGCAATTCCAGTCTACCTCCTGAAATCGGTTTCCTGCAATTCTGCCCCGCTTTCAACTCCTCTTGGCTGCCTTACTTCAATATATTTTTGGAAGATAGCTGTCATTTATAACTCTGCAGTTTTCTGAATTACAGTGCCCCTGAGCTCCTTTCTTCAACTCGCTTTCTTGTGAGCTGGCCGCAGAACCGCAGGATTGCTTCAGGCCCTAGTTTGGTTCCGGCAGGGCATGTTGAGCCTTTGGTTAATTCCTCTTCCTGGTGGGAAATGAGAGTTAAATTTGCCCGTTCAGACACCTCCACCTAGTCTCTCATTGATTCTCCCTATTCCTGTTCATTTTCCACAGAAATTGCAAACTGGGCCAAACAGGAGGTTAAAGGCACTGACTCTCCAAGTGGGGAGAGTGTTAGTAAAGCGTCTGGAATGTTGCACCCGAGTACCAGGGGACGAAAACTCAGACACATTTGAACACGTTTCCCGATCACACGGTTGATCATACTCTGGGTTCCACATGCATGTTTTAGCTGAAGGAAGAATCCCTTAAAACTGGAGAGTTGAGACCCATGGAATGGATACCATGCAATATGACTTCAAAGTGTCTGCATTTGTTCACCGAACCTCACCAATCCTATCGCTTCTGCGTTTATGCCGCTGTACACACGGTTGATTCTCTTTCGGAGACATATAAATCTATAGGTTTTAAGATTCTTACTAGTCAGGTATATTGTTAGGCGTTTAATATGGGGTGTTGAGTCCACTTCGTTGAGCAAGGAGTAGCACTTGTCTATTATATATTTGGCTTATGGAACGGTATCTGTGCTAATTTCAATCTCTTGTTGTATGCAGCACCCCAACTCACCTTTCCCCTTAAGCAAGCATAAATTGGTTTTCTACATTTGACACTCTGTTCTGTTTAGTAATTTAGTTCCTGTGTAGCCAAGTTTACATTCCGTGTAGTAGTGATATCTTATGATGTTTCTTTTTCTGTGTGACTTATTTCACTTAGAATCATCGTACCTGAATCCACTCATTATGCTGCTATGTGCCTGATGACATAGATTTCATTGCTGAGTGATATTGCATTGTACGTAAGTACCACAACTTCTTTATCCATTTTTCGCTTTCTGTGATATTGAACTTGTACAGTGAACAAGGTTCTTGTAAACAGAGCCGTCCCAAACTTTGGGGTGGCTGTGTCTTTTTGATTTTAATTTCCCTAAGCTATAGGACCATAAGTGGAAGTGCCCTAGGCTCTGTTGCTTTGTTTTTTGGATGTTTCAGGAAACACCATACACTTCTCCAGAGTGGCTGCTGGTAATTTACATCCCGCCCACCAGCATAACAAGGCTCCCAGTTCTCCATGGCCTGTCCTGCCTTTCTGGATTTTACACTTTTTTCAGATGGCCCTTTTGACTGGGGGGCAGTGAGACTTCATTGTAGTGCAGATTTCCTTTGCAAGCTTGCTTGGTTGGCCAAAAAGGGCGTATGCGTTTTTTCCTGAATATATTCAAGAAAAAACGCATACGCCCTTTTTGGCCAAGTGCATCATTGTGGACGTTCTGCCTCTTTTCCTATGCTTTACATGCAATTCCAGTCTACCTCCTGAAATCGGTTTCCTGCAATTCTGCCCTGCTTTCAACTCCTCTTGGCTGCCTTACTTCAATATATTTTTTGAAGATAGCTGTCATTTATAACTCTGCAGGTTTGTGAATTACAGTGCCCCTGAGCTCCTTTCTTCAACTCGCTTTCTTGTGAGCTGGCCGCAACACCGCAGGATTGCTTCAGGCCCTAGTTTGTTTCCGGCATGGCATGCTGAGCCTTTGGTTAATTCCTCTTCCTGGTGGGAAATGAGAGTTAAATTTGCCCGTCCAGACAGCTCCAGCTAGTCTCTCATTGGTTCTCCCTATTCCTGTTCATTTTCCACAGAAATTGCAAACTGGGCCAAACAGGAGGTTAAAGGCACTGACTCTCCAAGTGGGGAGAGTGTTAGTAAAGCGTCTGGAATGTTGCACCCGAGTACCAGGGGACGTAATCTGAAACACATTTGAACACGTTTTCCGATCACACAGTGGATCATACTCTGGGTTCCACATGCATGTTTTAGCTGAAGGAAGAATCCCTTAAACATGGAGAGTTGAGACCCATGGAATGGGTACCATGCAATATGACTTCAAAGGGTCTGCATTTGCTCACCGAACCTCACCAATCCTATCACTGCTGCGTTTATGCCGCTGTACACACGCTTGATTCTCTTTCGGAGACATATAAATCCATAGTTTTTAAGATTCTTACTAGTCAGGTATATTGTTAGGCGTTTAATATGGGGTGTTGAGTCCACTTCGTTGAGTAAGGAGTAGCACTTGTCTATTATATATTTGGCTTATGGAACGGTATCTGTGCTAATTTCAATCTCTTGTTGTATGCAGCACCCCAACTCACCTTTCCCCTTAAGCAAGCATAAATTGGTTTTCTACATTTGACACTCTGTTCTGTTTAGTAATTTAGTTCCTGTGTAACCAAGTTTTCATTCCGTGTAGTAGTGATATCTTATGATGTTTCTTTTTCTGTGTGACTTATTTTTTTATTTATTTTTTTTTATTTATTTTTTTTTTGCGGTACGTGGGCCTCTCACTGTTGTGGTGTTTCCCATTGCGGAGCACAGGCTCCGGACGTGCAGGCTCAGCGGCCATGGCTCACAGGCCCAGCCGCTCCGCGGCATGTGGGATCTTCCCGGAGCGGGGCACGAACCCATGTCCTATGCATCGGCATGTGGACTCTCAACCACTGCGCCACCAGGTAAGCCCTGTGTGACTTATTTCACTTAGAATCATCGTACCTGAATCCACTCATTATGCTGCTACAGGCCTGATGACATAGATTTCATTGCTGAGTGATATTGCATTGTACGTAAGTACCACAACTTCTTTATCCATTTTTCGCTTTCTGTGATATTGAACTTGTACCGTAAACGAGGTTCTTGTAAACAGAGCCGTCCCAAACTTGGGGTGGCTGTGTCTTTTTGATTTTAATTTCCCTAAGCTATAGGACCATAAGTGGAAGTGCCCTAGGCTCTGTTGCTTTGTTTTTTGGATGTTTCAGGAAACACCATACACTTCTCCAGAGTGGCTGCTGGCAGTTTACATCCCGCCCATCAGCATAACAAGGCTCCCAGTTCTCCATGGCCTGTCCTGCCTTTCTGGATTTTACACTTTTTTCAGATGGCCCTTTTGACCGGGGGGCAGTGAGACTTCATTGTAGTGCAGATTTCCTTTGCAAGCTTGCTTGGTTGGCCAAAAAGGGCGTATGCGTTTTTTCCTGAATATATTCAGGAAAAAACGCATACGCACTTTTTGGCCAAGTGCATCATTGTGGACGTTCTGCCTCTTTTCCTATGCTTTACATGCAATTCCTGTCTACCTCCTGAAATCGGTTTCCTGCAATTCTGCCCCGCTTTCAAGTCCTCTTGGCAGCCTTACTTCAATATATTTTTGGACGATAGCTGTCATTTATAACTCTGCAGGTTTGTGAATTACAGTGCCCCTGAGCTCCTTTCTTCAACTCGCTTTCTTGTGAGCTGGACGCAACACCGCAGGATTGCTTCAGGCCCTAGTGTGGTTCCGGCACGGCATGCTGAGCCTTTGGTTAATTCCTCTTTCTGGTGGGAAATGAGAGTTAAATTTGCCCGTCCAGACACCTCCAGCTAGTTTCTCATTGGTTCTCCCTATTCCTGTTCATTTTCCACAGAAATTGCAAACTGGGCCAAACAGGAGGTTAAAGGCACTGACTCTCCAAGTGGGGAGAGTGTTAGTAAAGCATCTGGAATGTTGCACCCGAGTACCAGGGACGAAAACGAGACACATTTGAACACGTTTCCCGATCACACGGTGGATCATACTCTGGGTTCCACATGCATGTTTTAGCTGAAGGAAGAATCCCTTAAACCTGGAGAGTTGAGACCCATGGAATGGGTACCATGCAATATGACTTCAAAGGGTCTGCATTTGCTCACCGAACCTCACCAATCCTATCACTGCTGCGTTTATGCCGCTGTACACACGCTTGATTCTCTTTTGGAGACATATAAATCCGTAGGTTTTAAGATTATTTCTAGTCAGGTATATTCTTAGGCGTTTAATATGGGGTGTTGAGTCCACTTCGTTCAGCAAGGGGTAGCTCTTGTCTATTGTATATTTGGCTTATGGAACGGTATCTGTGCTAATTTCAATCTCTGGTTTCATGCAGCACCCCAACTCACCTTTCCCCTTAAGCAAGCATAAGTTGGTTTTCTACATTTGAGACCCTGTTCTGTTTTGTAATACAGTTCCTGTGTAGCCAAGTTTACATTCCGTGTATTGGTGATATCTTATGATGTTTCTTTTTCTGTGTGACTTATTTCACTTAGAATCATCGTACCTGAATCCACTCATTATGCTGCTACGGGCCTGATGACATAGATTTCATTGCTGAGTGATATTGCATTGTACGTAAGTACCACAACTTCTTTATCCATTTTTCACTTTCTGTGATATTGAACTTGTACCGTAAACGAGGTTCTTGTAAACAGAGCCGTCCCAAACTTTGGGGTGGCTGTGTCTTTTTGATTTTAATTTCCCTAAGCTATAGGACCATAAGTGGAAGTGCCCTAGGCTCTGTTGCTTTGTTTTTTGGATGTTTCAGGAAACACCATACACTTCTCCAGAGTGGCTGCTGGCAATTTACATCCCGCCCATCAGCATAACAAGGCTCCCAGTTCTCCTCGGCCTGTCCTACCTTTCTGGATTTTACACTTTTTTCAGATGGCCCTTTTGACCGGGGGGCAGTGAGACTTCATTGTAGTGCAGATTTCCTTTGCAAGCTTGCTTGGTTGGCCAAAAAGGGCGTATGCGTTTTTTCCTGAATATATTCAGGAAAAAACGCATACGCCCTTTTTGGCCAAGTGCATCATTGTGGACGTTCTGCCTCTTTTCCTATGCTTTACATGCAATTCCAGTCTACCTCCTGAAATCAGTTTCCTGCAATTCTGCCCCGCATTCAACTCCTCTTGGCAGCCTTCCTTCAATATATTTTTGGAAGATAGCTGTCATTTATAACTCTGCAGGTTTGTGAATTACCGTGCCCCTGAGCTCCTTTCTTCAACTCGCTTTCTTGTGAGCTGGCCGGAACACCGCAGGATTGCTTCAGGCCCTAGTTTGGTTCCGGCATGACATGCTGAGCCTTTGGTTAATTCCTCTTCCTGGTGGGAAATGAGAGTTAAATTTGCCCGTCCAGACACCTCCAGCTAGTCTCTCATTGGTTCTCCTTATTCCTGTTCATTTTCCACAGAAATTGCAAACTGGGCCAAACAGGAGGTTAAAGGCACTGACTCTCCAAATGGGGAGAGTGTTTTTAAAGCGTCTGGAATGTTGAACCCGAGAACCAGGGGACAAAAACTGAGACACATTTGAACACATTTCCCGGTCACACGGTGGATCATACTCTGGGTTCCACATGCATGTTTTAGCTGAAGGAAGAATCCCTTAAACATGGAGAGTTGAGACCCATGGAATGGGTACCATGCAATATGACTTCAAAGGGTCTGCATTTGCTCACCGAACCTCACCAATCCTACCACTGCTGCGTTTATGCCGCTGTACACACGCTTGATTCTCTTTCGGAGACATATAAATCCATAGGTTTTAAGATTCTTACTAGTCAGGTATATTCTTAGGCGTTTAATATGGGGTGTTGAGTCCACTTCGTTGAGCAAGGAGTAGCTCTTGTCTATTACATATTTGGCTTATGGAACGGTATCTGTGCTAATTTCAAACTCTGGTTTTATGCAGCACCACAACTCACCTTTCCCCTTAAGCAAGCATAAGTTGGTTTTCTACATTTGACACCCTGTTCTGTTTTGTAATTCAGTTCTTGTGTAGCCAAGTTTACATTCCGTGTAGTAGTGATATCTTATGAGGTTTCTTTTTCTGTGTGACTTATTTCACTTAGAATCATCGTACCTGAATCCACTCATTATGCTGCGACGGGCCTGATGACATAGATTTCATTGCTGAGTGATATTGCATTGTACGTAAGTACCACAATTTCTTTATCCATTTTTCGCTTTCTGTGATATTTAACCTGTACCGTAAACGAGCTTCTTGTATACAGAGCCATCCCAAACTTTGGGGTGGCTGTGTCTTTTTGAATTTAATTTCCCTAAGCTATAGGACCATAAGTGGAAGTGCCCTAGGCTCTGTTGCTTTGTTTTTTGGATGTTTCAGGAAACACCATACACTTCTCCAGAGTTGCTGCTGGCAATTTACATCCCGCCCATCAGCATAACAAGGCTCCCCGTTCTCCATGACCTGTCCTGCCTTTCTGGATTTTACACTTTTTTCAGATGGCCCTTTTGACCGGGGGGCAGTGAGACTTCATTGTAGTGCAGATTTCCTTTGCAAGCTTGCTTGGTTGGCCAAAAAGGGCGTATGCGTTTTTCCCTGAATATATTCAGGAAAAAACGCATACGCCCTTTTTGGCCAAGTGCATCATTGTGGACGTTCTGCCTCTTTTCCTATGCTTTACATGCAATTCCAGTCTACCTCCTGAAATCGGTTTCCTGCAATTCTGCCCCGCTTTCAAGTCCTCTTGGCAGCCTTACTTCAATATATTTTTGGAAGATAGCTGTCATTTATAACTCTGCAAGTTTGTGAATTACAGTGCCCCTGAGCTCCTTTCTTCAACTCGCTTTCTTGTGAGCTGGCCGCAACACCGCAGGATTGCTTCTTGCCCTAGTGTGGTTCCGGCATGGCACGCTGAGCCTTTGGTTAATTCCTCTTCCTGGTGGGAAATGAGAGTTAAATTTTCACGTCCGGACACCTCCACCTAGTCTCTCATTGGTTCTCCCTATTCCTGTTCATCTTCCACAGAAATTGCAAACTGGGCCAAACAGGAGGTTAAAGGCACTGACTCTCCAAGTGGGGAGAGTGTTAGTAAAGCGTCTGGAATGTTGCACCCGAGTACCAGGGGACGAAAACTGAGACACATTTGAACACGTTTCCCGATCACACGGTGGATCATACTCTGGGTTCCACATGCATGTTTTAGCTGAAGCAAGAATCCCTTAAACATGGAGAGTTGAGACCCATGGAATGGGTACCATGCAATATGACTTCAAAGGGTCTACATTTGCTCACCGAACCTCAACAGTCCTATCACTGCTGCGTTTATGGCGCTGTACACACGCTTGATTCTCTTTCGGAGACATATAAATCCATAGGTTTTAAGATTCTTACTAGTCAGGTATATTGTTAGGTGTTTAATATGGGGTGTTGAGTACACTTCGTTGAGCAAGGAGTAGCTCTTGTCTATTACATATTTGGCTTATGGAACGGTATCTGTGCTAATTTTAATCTCTGGTTTCATGCAGCACCCCAACTCACCTTTCCCCTTAAGCAAGCATAAGTTGGTTTTCTACATTTGACACCCTGTTCTGTTTTGTAATTCAGATCCTGTGTAGCCAAGTTTACATTCCGTGTAGTAGTGATATCTTATGATGTTTCTTTTTCTGTGTGACTTATTTCACTTAGAATCATCGTACCTGAATCCACTCATTATGCTGCTACGGGCCTGATGACATAGATTTCATTGCTGAGTGATATTGCATTGTACGTAAGTACCACAACTTCTTCATCCATTTTTCGCTTTTGTGATATTGAACTTGTACCGTAAACAAGATTCTTGTAAACAGAGCCGTCCCAAACTTTGTGGTGGCTGTGTCTCTTTGATTTTAATTGCCCTAAGCTATAGGACCATAAGTGGAAGGGCCCTAGGCTCTGTTGCTTAGTTTTTTAGATGTTTCAGGAAACACCATACACTTCTCCAGAGTGGCTGTTGGCAATTTACATCCCGCCCATCAGCATAACAGTGCTCCCAGTTCTTCACGGCCTGTCCTGCCTTTCTGGATTTTACACTTTTTTCATATGTCCCTTTTGACCGGGGGGCAGTGAGACTTCATTGTAGTGCAGATTTCCTTTGCAAGCTTGCTTGGTTGGCCAAAAAGGGCGTATGCGTTTTTTCCTGAATATATTCAGGAAAAAACGCATACGCCCTTTTTGGCCAAGTGCATCATTGTGGACGTTCTGCCTCTTTTCCTATGCTTTACATGCAATTCCCGTCTACCTCCTGAAATCGGTTTCCTGCAATTCTGCCCCGCTTTCAAGTCCTCTTGGCAGCCTTACTTCAATATATTTTTGGACGATAGCTGTCATTTATAACTCTGCAGGTTTGTGAATTACAGTGCCCCTCAGCTCCATTCTTCAACTCGCTTTCTTGTGAGCTGGCCGCAACACCGCAGGATTGCTTCAGGCCCTAGTGTGGTTCCGGCACGGCACGCTGAACCTTTGGTTAATTCCTCTTCCTGGTGGGAAATGAGAGTTAAATTTGCCCGTCCAGACACCTCCAGCTAGTCTCTCATTGGTTCTCCCTATTCCTGTACATTTTCCGCAGAAATTGCAAACTGGGCCAAACAGGAGTTTAAAGGCACTGACTCTCCAAGTGGGGAGAGTGTTAGTAAAGCGTCTTGAATGTTGCACCCGAGTACCAGGGGACAAAAACTGAGACACATTTGAACACGTTTCCCGATCACACGGTGGATCATACTCTGGGTTCCACATGCATGTTTTAGCTGAAGGAAGAATCCCTTAAACCTGGAGAGTTGAGACCCATGGAATGGGTACCATGCAATATGACTTCAAAGGGTCTGCATTTGCTCACCGAACCTCACCAATCCTATCACTGCTGCGTTTATGCCGCCGTACACACGCTTGATTCTCTTTCGGAGACATATAAATCCACAGGTTTTAAAATTCTTACTAGTCAGGTAATTCTTAGGCGTATAATATGGGGTGTTGAGTCCACTTCATTGAGCAAGGAGTAGCTCTTGTCTATTACGTATTTGGCTTATGGAACGGTATCTGTGCTAATTTCAATCTCTGGTTTCATGCAGCACCCCAACTCACCTTTCCCCTCAAGCAAGCATAAGTTGGTTTTCTACATTTGAGACCCTCTTCTGTTTTGTAATTCAGTTCTTGTGTAGCCAAGTTTACCTTCCGTGTAGTAGTGATATCTTATGGTGTTTCTTTTTCTGTGTGACTTATTTCACTTAGAATCATCATACCTGAATCCACTCATTATGCTGCTATGGGCCTGATGACATAGATTTCATTGCTGAGTGATATTGCATTGTACGTAAGTACCACAACTTCTTTATCCATTTTTCACTTTCTGTGATATTGAACTTGTACCGTAAACGAGGTTCTTGTAAACAGAGCCGTCCCAAACTTTGGGGTGGCTGTGTCTTTTTGATTTTAATTTCCCTAAGCTATAGGACCATAAGTGGAAGTGCCCTAGGCTCTGTTGCTTTGTTTTTTGGATGTTTCAGGAAACACCATACACTTCTCCAGAGTGGCTGCTGGCAATTTACATCCCGCCCATCAGCATAACAAGGCTCCCAGTTCTCCTTGGCCTGTCCTACCTTTCTGGATTTTACACTTTTTTCAGATGGCCCTTTTGACCGGGGGGCAGTGAGACTTCATTGTAGTGCAGATTTCCTTTGCAAGCTTGCTTGGTTGGCCAAAAAGGGCGTATGCGTTTTTTCCTGAATATATTCAGGAAAAAACGCATACGCCCTTTTTGGCCAAGTGCATCATTGTGGACGTTCTGCCTCTTTTCCTATGCTTTACATGCAATTCCAGTCTACCTCCTGAAATCAGTTTCCTGCAATTCTGCCCCGCATTCAACTCCTCTTGGCAGCCTTCCTTCAATATATTTTTGGAAGATAGCTGTCATTTATAACTCTGCAGGTTTGTGAATTACCGTGCCCCTGAGCTCCTTTCTTCAACTCGCTTTCTTGTGAGCTGGCCGGAACACCGCAGGATTGCTTCAGGCCCTAGTTTGGTTCCGGCATGACATGCTGAGCCTTTGGTTAATTCCTCTTCCTGGTGGGAAATGAGAGTTAAATTTGCCCGTCCAGACACCTCCAGCTAGTCTCTCATTGGTTCTCCTTATTCCTGTTCATTTTCCACAGAAATTGCAAACTGGGCCAAACAGGAGGTTAAAGGCACTGACTCTCCAAATGGGGAGAGTGTTTTTAAAGCGTCTGGAATGTTGAACCCGAGAACCAGGGGACAAAAACTGAGACACATTTGAACACATTTCCCGGTCACACGGTGGATCATACTCTGGGTTCCACATGCATGTTTTAGCTGAAGGAAGAATCCCTTAAACATGGAGAGTTGAGACCCATGGAATGGGTACCATGCAATATGACTTCAAAGGGTCTGCATTTGCTCACCGAACCTCACCAATCCTACCACTGCTGCGTTTATGCCGCTGTACACACGCTTGATTCTCTTTCGGAGACATATAAATCCATAGGTTTTAAGATTCTTACTAGTCAGGTATATTCTTAGGCGTTTAATATGGGGTGTTGAGTCCACTTCGTTGAGCAAGGAGTAGCTCTTGTCTATTACATATTTGGCTTATGGAACGGTATCTGTGCTAATTTCAAACTCTGGTTTTATGCAGCACCACAACTCACCTTTCCCCTTAAGCAAGCATAAGTTGGTTTTCTACATTTGACACCCTGTTCTGTTTTGTAATTCAGTTCTTGTGTAGCCAAGTTTACATTCCGTGTAGTAGTGATATCTTATGAGGTTTCTTTTTCTGTGTGACTTATTTCACTTAGAATCATCGTACCTGAATCCACTCATTATGCTGCGACGGGCCTGATGACATAGATTTCATTGCTGAGTGATATTGCATTGTACGTAAGTACCACAATTTCTTTATCCATTTTTCGCTTTCTGTGATATTTAACCTGTACCGTAAACGAGCTTCTTGTATACAGAGCCATCCCAAACTTTGGGGTGGCTGTGTCTTTTTGAATTTAATTTCCCTAAGCTATAGGACCATAAGTGGAAGTGCCCTAGGCTCTGTTGCTTTGTTTTTTGGATGTTTCAGGAAACACCATACACTTCTCCAGAGTTGCTGCTGGCAATTTACATCCCGCCCATCAGCATAACAAGGCTCCCCGTTCTCCATGACCTGTCCTGCCTTTCTGGATTTTACACTTTTTTCAGATGGCCCTTTTGACCGGGGGGCAGTGAGACTTCATTGTAGTGCAGATTTCCTTTGCAAGCTTGCTTGGTTGGCCAAAAAGGGCGTATGCGTTTTTCCCTGAATATATTCAGGAAAAAACGCATACGCCCTTTTTGGCCAAGTGCATCATTGTGGACGTTCTGCCTCTTTTCCTATGCTTTACATGCAATTCCAGTCTACCTCCTGAAATCGGTTTCCTGCAATTCTGCCCCGCTTTCAAGTCCTCTTGGCAGCCTTACTTCAATATATTTTTGGAAGATAGCTGTCATTTATAACTCTGCAAGTTTGTGAATTACAGTGCCCCTGAGCTCCTTTCTTCAACTCGCTTTCTTGTGAGCTGGCCGCAACACCGCAGGATTGCTTCTTGCCCTAGTGTGGTTCCGGCATGGCACGCTGAGCCTTTGGTTAATTCCTCTTCCTGGTGGGAAATGAGAGTTAAATTTTCACGTCCGGACACCTCCACCTAGTCTCTCATTGGTTCTCCCTATTCCTGTTCATCTTCCACAGAAATTGCAAACTGGGCCAAACAGGAGGTTAAAGGCACTGACTCTCCAAGTGGGGAGAGTGTTAGTAAAGCGTCTGGAATGTTGCACCCGAGTACCAGGGGACGAAAACTGAGACACATTTGAACACGTTTCCCGATCACACGGTGGATCATACTCTGGGTTCCACATGCATGTTTTAGCTGAAGCAAGAATCCCTTAAACATGGAGAGTTGAGACCCATGGAATGGGTACCATGCAATATGACTTCAAAGGGTCTACATTTGCTCACCGAACCTCAACAGTCCTATCACTGCTGCGTTTATGGCGCTGTACACACGCTTGATTCTCTTTCGGAGACATATAAATCCATAGGTTTTAAGATTCTTACTAGTCAGGTATATTGTTAGGTGTTTAATATGGGGTGTTGAGTACACTTCGTTGAGCAAGGAGTAGCTCTTGTCTATTACATATTTGGCTTATGGAACGGTATCTGTGCTAATTTTAATCTCTGGTTTCATGCAGCACCCCAACTCACCTTTCCCCTTAAGCAAGCATAAGTTGGTTTTCTACATTTGACACCCTGTTCTGTTTTGTAATTCAGATCCTGTGTAGCCAAGTTTACATTCCGTGTAGTAGTGATATCTTATGATGTTTCTTTTTCTGTGTGACTTATTTCACTTAGAATCATCGTACCTGAATCCACTCATTATGCTGCTACGGGCCTGATGACATAGATTTCATTGCTGAGTGATATTGCATTGTACGTAAGTACCACAACTTCTTCATCCATTTTTCGCTTTTGTGATATTGAACTTGTACCGTAAACAAGATTCTTGTAAACAGAGCCGTCCCAAACTTTGTGGTGGCTGTGTCTCTTTGATTTTAATTGCCCTAAGCTATAGGACCATAAGTGGAAGGGCCCTAGGCTCTGTTGCTTAGTTTTTTAGATGTTTCAGGAAACACCATACACTTCTCCAGAGTGGCTGTTGGCAATTTACATCCCGCCCATCAGCATAACAGTGCTCCCAGTTCTTCACGGCCTGTCCTGCCTTTCTGGATTTTACACTTTTTTCATATGTCCCTTTTGACCGGGGGGCAGTGAGACTTCATTGTAGTGCAGATTTCCTTTGCAAGCTTGCTTGGTTGGCCAAAAAGGGCGTATGCGTTTTTTCCTGAATATATTCAGGAAAAAACGCATACGCCCTTTTTGGCCAAGTGCATCATTGTGGACGTTCTGCCTCTTTTCCTATGCTTTACATGCAATTCCCGTCTACCTCCTGAAATCGGTTTCCTGCAATTCTGCCCCGCTTTCAAGTCCTCTTGGCAGCCTTACTTCAATATATTTTTGGACGATAGCTGTCATTTATAACTCTGCAGGTTTGTGAATTACAGTGCCCCTCAGCTCCATTCTTCAACTCGCTTTCTTGTGAGCTGGCCGCAACACCGCAGGATTGCTTCAGGCCCTAGTGTGGTTCCGGCACGGCACGCTGAACCTTTGGTTAATTCCTCTTCCTGGTGGGAAATGAGAGTTAAATTTGCCCGTCCAGACACCTCCAGCTAGTCTCTCATTGGTTCTCCCTATTCCTGTACATTTTCCGCAGAAATTGCAAACTGGGCCAAACAGGAGTTTAAAGGCACTGACTCTCCAAGTGGGGAGAGTGTTAGTAAAGCGTCTTGAATGTTGCACCCGAGTACCAGGGGACAAAAACTGAGACACATTTGAACACGTTTCCCGATCACACGGTGGATCATACTCTGGGTTCCACATGCATGTTTTAGCTGAAGGAAGAATCCCTTAAACCTGGAGAGTTGAGACCCATGGAATGGGTACCATGCAATATGACTTCAAAGGGTCTGCATTTGCTCACCGAACCTCACCAATCCTATCACTGCTGCGTTTATGCCGCCGTACACACGCTTGATTCTCTTTCGGAGACATATAAATCCACAGGTTTTAAAATTCTTACTAGTCAGGTAATTCTTAGGCGTATAATATGGGGTGTTGAGTCCACTTCATTGAGCAAGGAGTAGCTCTTGTCTATTACGTATTTGGCTTATGGAACGGTATCTGTGCTAATTTCAATCTCTGGTTTCATGCAGCACCCCAACTCACCTTTCCCCTCAAGCAAGCATAAGTTGGTTTTCTACATTTGAGACCCTCTTCTGTTTTGTAATTCAGTTCTTGTGTAGCCAAGTTTACCTTCCGTGTAGTAGTGATATCTTATGGTGTTTCTTTTTCTGTGTGACTTATTTCACTTAGAATCATCATACCTGAATCCACTCATTATGCTGCTATGGGCCTGATGACATAGATTTCATTGCTGAGTGATATTGCATTGTACGTAAGTACCACAACTTCTTTATCCATTTTTCGCTTTGTGTGATATTGAACTTGTACCGTAAACGAGGTTCTTGTAAACAGAGCCGTCCCAAATTTTGGGGTGGCTGTGTCTTTTTGATTTTAATTTCCCTAAGCTCTAGGACCATAAGTGGAAGTGCCCTAGGCTCTGTTGCTTAGTTTTTTAGATGTTTCAGGAAACACCATACACTTCTCCAGAGTGGCTGTTGGCAATTTACATCCCGCCCACCAGCATAACAAGGCTCCCAGTTCTCCATGGCCTGTCCTGCCTTTCTGGATTTTACACTTTTTTCAGATGGCCCTTTTGACCGTGGGGCAGTGAGACTTCATTGTAGTGCAGATTTCCTTTGTAAGCTTGCTTGGTTGGCCAAAAATGGCGTATGCATTTTTTCCTGAATATATTCAGGAAAAAACACATACGCCCTTTTTGGCCAAGTGCTTCATTGTGGACGTTCTGCCTCTTTTCCTATGCTTTCCATGCAATTCCTGTCTACCTCCTGAAATCGGTTTCCTGCAATTCTGCCCCGCTTTCAAGTCCTCTTGGCAGCCTTACTTCAATATATTTTTGGACGATAGCTGTCATTTATAACTCTGCAGGTTTGTGAATTACAGTGCCCCTGAGCTCATTTCTTCAACTCGCTTTCTTGTGAGCTGGCCGCAACACCGCAGGATTGCTTCAGGCCCTAGTGTGGTTCCGGCACGGCACGCTGAGCCTTTGGTTAATTCCTCTTTCTGGTGGGAAATGAGAGTTAAATTTGCCCGTCCAGACACCTCCAGCTAGTCTCTCTTTTGTTCTCCCTATTCCTGTTCATTTTCCACAGAAATTACAAACTGGGCCAAACAGGAGGTTAAAGGCACTGACTCTCCAAGTGGGGAGAGTGTTAGTAAAGCGTCTGGAGTGTTGCACCCGAGTACCAGGGGACGAAAACTGAGACACATTTGAACACGTTTCCTGATCACACGGTGGATCATACTCTGTGTTCCACATGCATGTTTTAGCTGAAGGAAGAATCCCTTAAACTTGGAGAGTTGAGACCCATGGAATGGGTACCATGCAATATGACTTCAAAGGGTCTGCATTTGCTCACCGAACCTCACCAATCCTATCACTGCTGCGTTTATGCCGCTGTACACACGCTTGATTCTCTTTCGGAGACATATAAATCCGTAGTTTTTAAGATTATTTCTAGTCAGGTGTATTCTTAAGCGTTTAATATGGGGTGTTGAGTCCACTTCGTTCAGCAAGGAGTAGCTCTTGTCTATTGCATATTTGGCATATGGAACGGTATCTGTGCTAATTTCAATCTCTGGTTTCATGCAGCACCCCAACTCACCTTTCCCCTTAAGCAAGCATAAGTTGGTTTTCTACATTTGACACCCTGTTCTGTTTTGTAATTCAGTTCCTGTGTAGCCAAGTTTACATTCCGTGTAGTAGTGATATCTTATGATGTTTCTTTTTCTGTGTGACTTATTTCACTTAGAATCATTGTACCTGAATCCACTCATTATGCTGCTACGGGCCTGATGACATAGATTTCATTGCTGAGTGATATTGCATTGTACGTAAGTACCACAACTTCTTTATCCATTTTTCGCTTTCTGTGATATTGAACTTGTACCGTAAATGAGGTTCTTGTAAACAGAGCCGTCCCAAACTTTGGGGTGGCTGTGTCTTTTTGATTTTAATTTCCCTAAGCTATAGGACCATAAGTGGAAGTGCCCTAGGCTCTGTTGCTTTGTTTTTTAGATGTTTCAGGAAACACCATACACTTCTCCAGAGTGGCTGTTGGCAATTTACATCCCGCCCACCAGCATAACAAGGCTCCCAGTTCTCCATGGCCTGTCCTGCCTTTCTGGATTTTACACTTTTTTCAGATGGCCTTTTTGACCGGGGGGCAGTGAGACTTCATTGTAGTGCAGATTTCCTTTGTAAGCTTGCTTGGTTGGCCAAAAAGGGCGTATGCGTTTTTTCCTGAATATATTCAGGAAAAAACACATACGCCCTTTTTGGCCAAGTGCATCATTGTGGACGTTCTGCCTCTTTTCCTATGCTTTACATGCAATTCCTGTCTACCTCCTGAAATCGGTTTCCTGCAATTCTGCCCCGCTTTCAAGTCCTCTTGGCAGCCTTACTTCAATATATTTTTGAACGATAGCTGTCATTTATAACTCTGCAGGTTTGTGAATTACAGTGCCCCTGAGCTCCTTTCTTCAACTCGCTTTCTTGTGAGCTGGCCGCAACACCACAGGATTGCTTCAGGCCCTAGTGTGGTTCCGGCACGGCACGCTGAGCCTTTGGTTAATTCCTCTTTCTGGTGGGAAATGAGAGTTAAATTTGCCCGTCCAGACACCTCCAGCTAGTCTCTCTTTTGTTCTCCCTATTCCTGTTCATTTTCCACAGAAATTACAAACTGGGCGAAACAGGAGGTTAAAGGCACTGACTCTCCAAGTGGGGAGAGTGTTAGTAAAGCGTCTGGAGTGTTGCACCCGAGTACCAGGGGACGAAAACTGAGACACATTTGAACACGTTTCCTGATCACACGGTGGATCATACTCTGTGTTCCACATGCATGTTTTAGCTGAAGGAAGAATCCCTTAAACTTGGAGAGTTGAGACCCATGGAATGGGTACCATGCAATATGACTTCAAAGGGTCTGCATTTGCTCACCGAACCTCACCAATCCTATCACTGCTGCGTTTATGCCGCTGTACACACGCTTGATTCTCTTTCGGAGACATATAAATCCGTAGTTTTTAAGATTATTTCTAGTCAGGTGTATTCTTAAGCGTTTAATATGGGGTGTTGAGTCCACTTCGTTCAGCAAGGAGTAGCTCTTGTCTATTGCATATTTGGCATATGGAACGGTATCTGTGCTAATTTCAATCTCTGGTTTCATGCAGCACCCCAACTCACCTTTCCCCTTAAGCAAGCATAAGTTGGTTTTCTACATTTGACACCCTGTTCTGTTTTGTAATTCAGTTCCTGTGTAGCCAAGTTTACATTCCGTGTAGTAGTGATATCTTATGATGTTTCTTTTTCTGTGTGACTTATTTCACTTAGAATCATCGTACCTGAATCCACTCATTATGCTGCTACGGGCCTGATGACATAGATTTCATTGCTGAGTGATATTGCATTGTACGTAAGTACCACAACTTCTTTATCCATTTTTCGCTTTCTGTGATATTGAACTTGTACCGTAAACGAGGTTCTTGTAAACAGAGCCGTCCCAAACTTTGGGGTGGCTGTGTCTTTTTGATTTTAATTTCCCTAAGCTATAGGACCATAAGTGGAAGTGCCCTAGGCTCTGTTGCTTTGTTTTTTAGATGTTTCAGGAAACACCATACACTTCTCCAGAGTGGCTGTTGGCAATTTACATCCCGCCCACCAGCATAACAAGGCTCCCAGTTCTCCATGGCCTGTCCTGCCTTTCTGGATTTTACACTTTTTTCAGATGGCCCTTTTGACCGGGGGGCAGTGAGACTTCATTGTAGTGCAGATTTCCTTTGCAAGCTTGCTTGGTTGGCCAAAAAGGGCGTATGCGTTTTTTCCTGAATATATTCAGGAAAAAACGCATACGCCCTTTTTGGCCAAGTGCATCATTGTGGACGTTCTGCCTCTTTTCTTATGCTTTACATGCAATTCCTGTCTACCTCCTGAAATCGGTTTCCTGCAATTCTGCCCTGCTTTCAAGTCCTCTTGGCAGCCTTACTTCAATATATTTTTGGACGATAGCTGTCATTTATAACTCTGCAGGTTTGTGAATTACAGTGCCCCTGAGCTCCTTTCTTCAACTCGCTTTCTTGTGAGCTGGCCGCAACACCGCAGGATTGCTTCAGGCCCTAGTGTGGTTCCGGCACGGCATGCTGAGCCTTTGGTTAATTCCTCTTTCTGGTGGGAAATGAGAGTTAAATTTGCCCGTCCAGACACCTCCAGCTAGTTTCTCATTGGTTCTCCCTATTCCTGTACATTTTCCGCAGAAATTGCAAACTGGGCCATACAGGAGGTTAAAGGCACTGACTCTCCAAGTGGGGAGAGTGTTAGTAAAGCGTCTGGAGTGTTGCACCCAAGTACCAGGGGAAGAAAACTGAGACACATTTGAACACATTTCCTGATCACACAGTGGATCATAATCTCTGTTCCACATGCATGTTTTAGCTGAAGGAAGAATCCCTTAAACTTGGAGAGTTGAGACCCATGGAATGGGTACCATGCAATATGACTTCAAAGGGTCTGCATTTGCTCACCGAACCTCACCAATCCTATCACTGCTGCGTTTATGCCGCTGTACACACGCTTGATTCTCTTTCGGAGACATATAAATCCGTAGTTTTTAAGATTATTTCTAGTCAGGTGTATTCTTAAGCGTTTAATATGGGGTGTTGAGTCCACTTCGTTGAGCAAGGAGTAGCTCTTGTCTATTACATATTTGGCTTATGGAACGGTATCTGTGCTAATTTCAATCTCTGGTTTCATGCAGCACCCCAACTCACCTTTCCCCTTAAGCAAGCATAAGTTGGTTTTCTACATTTGAGACCCTGTTCTGTTTTGTAATTCAGTTCTTGTGTAGCCAAGTTTACCTTCCGTGTAGTAGTGATATCTTATGGTGTTTCTTTTCCTGTGTGACTTATTTCACTTAGAATCATCATACCTGAATCCACTCATTATGCTGCTATGGGCCTGGTGACATAGATTTCATTGCTGAGTGATATTGCATTGTACGTAAGTACCACAACTTCTTTATCCATTTTTCGCTTTCTGTGATATTGAACTTGTACTGTAAACGAGGTTCTTGTAAACAGAGACGTCCCAAACTTTGGGGTGGCTGTGTCTTTTTGATTTTAATTTCCCTAAGCTATAGGACCATAAGTGGAAGTGCCCTAGGCTCTGTTGCTTTGTTTTTTAGATGTTTCAGGAAACAGCATACACTTCTCCAGAGTGGCTGTTGGCAATTTACATCCCGCCCATCAGCATAACAAGGCTCCCAGTTCTCCATGGCCTGTCCTGCCTTTCTGGATTTTACACTTTTTTCAGATGGCCCTTTTGACCGGGGGGCAGTGAGACTTCATTGTAGTGCAGATTTCCTTTGCAAGCTTGCTTGGTTGGCCAAAAAGGGCGTATGCGTTTTTTCCTGGTTCAGGAAAAAACGCATACGCCCTTTTTGGCCAAGTGCATCATTGTGGACGTTCTGCCTCTTTTCCTATGCTTTACATGCAATTCCAGTGTACCTCCTGAAATCGATTTCCTGCAATTCTGCCCCGCTTTCATGTCCTCTTGGCAGCCTTACTTCAATATATTTTTGGACGATAGCTGTCATTTATAACTCTGCAGGTTTGTGAATTACAGTGCCCCTGAGCTCGTTTCTTCAACTCGCTTTCTTGTGAGCTGTCCGCAACACCGCAGGATTGCTTCACGCCCTAGTGTAGTTCCGGCACGGCACGCTGAGCCTTTGGTTAATTCCTCTTCCTGGTGGGAAATGAGAGTTAAATTTGCCCGTCCAGACACCTCCAGCTAGTCTCTCTTTCATTCTCCCTATTCCTGTTCATTTTCCACAGAAATTACAAACTGGGCCAAACAGGAGGTTAAGGTCACTGACTCTCCAAGTGGGGAGAGTGTTAGTAAAGCATCTGGAATGTTGCACCCGAGTACCAGGGACGAAAACGAGACACATTTGAACACGTTTCCCGATCACACGGTGGATCATACTCTGGGTTCCACATGCATGTTTTAGCTGAAGGAAGAATCCCTTAAACCTGGAGAGTTGAGACCCATGGAATGGGTACCATGCAATATGACTTCAAAGGGTCTGCATTTGCTCACCGAACCTCACCAATCCTATCACTGCTGCGTTTATGCCGCCGTACACACGCTTGATTCTCTTTCGGAGACATATAAAACCATAGGTTTTAAGATTATTTCTAGTCAGGTATATTCTTAGGCGTTTAATATGGGGTGTTGAGTCCACTTCGTTCAGCAAGGAGTAGCTCTTGTCTATTGCATATTTGGCATATGGAACGGTATCTGTGCTAATTTCAATCTCTGGTTTCATGCAGCACCCCAACTCACCTTTCCCCTTAAGCAAGCATAAGTTGGTTTTCTACATTTGACACACTGTTCTGTTTTGTAATTCAGTTCCTGTGTAGCCAAGTTTACATTCCGTGTATTGGTGATATCTTATGATGTTTCTTTTTCTGTGTGACTTATTTCACTTAGAATCATCGTACCTGAATCCACTCATTATGCTGGTACGGGCCTGATGACATAGATTTCATTGCTGAGTGATATTGCATTGTACGTAAGTACCACAACTTCTTTATCCATTTTTCGCTTTCTGTGATATTGAACTTGTACCTTAAACGACGTTCTTGTAAACAGATCCTTCCCAAACTTTGGGGTGGCTGTGTCTTTTTGATTTTAATTTCCCTAAGCTATAGGACCATAAGTGGAAGTGCCCTAGGCTCTGTTGCTTTGTTTTTTAGATGTTTCAGGAAACACCATACATTTCTCCAGAGTGGCTGTTGGCAATTTACATCCCGCCCATCAGCATAACAAGGCTCCCAGTTCTCCATGGCCTGTCCTGCCTTTCTGGATTTTACACATTTTTCAGATGGCCCTTTTGACTGGGCGGCAGTGAGACTTCATTGTAGTGCAGATTTCCTTTGCAAGCTTTCTTGGTTGGCTAAAAAGTGCGTATGGGTTTTTTCCTGAATATATTCAGGAAAAAACGCATACGCCCTTTTTGGCCAAGTGCATCATTGTGGATGTTCTGCCTCTTTTCCTATGGTTTACATGCAATTCCAGTCTACCTCCTGAAATCGGTTTCGTACAATTCTGTACCACTTTCAAGTCCTCTTGGCAGCCTTACTTCAATATATTTTTGGACGATAGCTGTCATTTATAACTCTGCAGGTTTGTGAATTACAGTGCCCCTGAGCTCCTTTCTTCAACTCGCTTTTTTGTGAGCTGGCCGCAACACCGCAGGATTGCTTCAGGCCCTAGTGTGGATCCGGCACGGCACGCTGAGCCTTTGGTTAATTCCTCTTCCTGGTGGGAAATGAGAGTTAAATTTGCCCGTCCAGACACCTCCAGCTAGTTTATCATTGGTTCTCCCTATTCCTGTACATTTTCCACAGAAATTGCAAACTGGGCCATACAGGAGGTTAAAGGCACTGACTCTCCAAGTGGGGAGAGTGTTAGTAAAGCGTCTTGAATGTTGCACCCGAGTACCAGGGGACGAAAACTGAGACACATTTGAACACGTTTCTTGATCACACTGTGGATCATACTCTGTGTTCCACATGCATGTTTCAGCTGAAGGAAGAATCCCTTAAACCTGGAGAGTTGAGACCCATGGAATGGGTACCATGCAGTATGACTTCAAAGGGTCTACATTTGCTCACCGAACCTCACAAATCCTATCACTGCTGCGTTTATGCCGCTGTACACACGCTTGATTCTCTTTCGGAGACATATAAATCCGTAGGTTTTAAGATTATTTCTAGTCAGGTATATTCTTAGGCGTTTAATATGGGGTGTTGAGTCCCCTTCGTTCAGCAAGGAGTAGCTCTTGTCTATTGCATATTTGGCTTATGGAACGGTATCTGTGCTAATTTCAATCTCTGGTTTCATGCAGCACCCCAACTCACCTTTCCCCTCAAGCAAGCATATGTTGGTTTTCTACATTTGACACCCTGTTCTGTTTTGTAATTCAGTTCCTGTGTAGCCAAGTTTACATTCCGTGTAGTAGTGATATCTTATGATGTTTCTTTTTCTGTGTGACTTATTTCACTTAGACTCATCATACCTGCATCCACTCATTATGCTGCTACGGGCCTGATGACATAGATTTCATTGCTGAGTGATATTGCATTGTACGTAAGTACCACAACTTCTTTATCCATTTTTTGCTTTCTGTGATATTGAACTTGTACCGTAAACGAGGTTCTTGTAAACAGAGCTGTCCCAAACATTGGGGTGGCTGTGTCTTTTTGATTTTAATTTCCCTAAGCTATAGGACCATAAGTGGAAGTGCCCTAGGCTCTGTTGCTTTGTTTTTTAGATGTTTCAGGAAACACCATACATTTCTCCAGAGTGGCTGTTGGCAATTTACATCCCGCCCACCAGCATAACAAGGCTCCCAGTTCTCCATGGCCTGTCCTGCCTTTCTGGATTTTACACTTTTTTCAGATGGCCCTTTTGACCGGGGGGCAGTGAGACTTCATTGTAGTGCAGATTTCCTTTGCAAGATTGCTTGGTTGGCCAAAAAGGGCGTATGCGTTTTTTCCTGAATATATTCAGGAAAAAACGCATACGCCCTTTTTGGCCAAGTGCATCATTGTGGACGTTCTGCCTCTTTTCCTATGCTTTACATGCAATTCCAGTGTACCTCCTGAAATCGATTTCCTGCAATTCTGCCCCGCTTTCAAGTCCTCTTGGCAGACTTACTTCAATATATTTTTGGACGATAGCTGTCATTTATAACTCTGCAGGTTTGTGAATTACAGTGCCCCTGAGCTCGTTTCTTCAACTCGCTTTCTTGTGAGCTGGCCGCAACACCGCAGGATTGCTTCAGGCCCTAGTGTAGTTCCGGCACGGCACGCTGAGCCTTTGGTTAATTCCTCTTCCTGGTGGGAAATGAGAGTTAAATTTGCCCGTCCACACACCTCCAGCTAGTCTCTCTTTCGTTCTCCCTATTCCTGTTCATTTTCCACAGAAATTACAAACTGGGCCAAATAGGAGGTTAAAGGCACTGACTCTCCAAGTGGGGAGAGTGTTAGTAAAGCATCTGGAATGTTGCACCCGAGTACCAGGGACGAAAACGAGACATATTTGAACACGTTTCCCGATCACACGGTGGATCATACTCTGGGTTCCACATGCATGTTTTAGCTGAAGGAAGAATCCCTTAAACCTGGAGAGTTGAGACCCATGGAATGGGTTCCATGCAATATGACTTCAAAGGGTCTGCATTTGCTCACCGAACCTCACCAATCCTATCACTGCTGCGTTTATGCCACTGTACACACGCTTGATTCTCTTTCGGAGACATATAAATCCGTAGGTTTTAAGATTATTTCTAGTCAGGTATATTCTTAGGCGTTTAATATGGGGTGTTGAGTCCACTTCGTTCAGCAAGGAGTAGCTCTTGTCTATTGCATATTTGGCTTATGGAACGGTATCTGTGCTAATTTCAATCTCTGGTTTCATGCAGCACCCCAACTCACCTTTCCCCTTAAGCAAGCATAAGTTGGTTTTCTACATTTGACACCCTGTTCTGTTTTGTAATTCAGTTCCTGTGTAGCCAAGTTTACTTTCCATATAGTAGTGATATCTTATGATGTTTCTTTTTCTGTGTGACTTATTTCACTTAGACTCATCATACCTGCATCCACTCATTATGTTGCTACAGGCTTGATGACATAGATTTCATTGCTGAGTGATATTGCATTGTACATAAGTACCACAACTTCTTTATCCATTTTTTGCTTTCTGTGATATTGAACTTGTACCGTAAACGAGGTTCTTGTAAACAGAGCCATCCCAAACTTTGGGGTGGCTGTGTCTTTTTGATTTTAATTTCCCTAAGCTACAGGACCATAAGTGGAAGTGCCCTAGGCTCTGTTGCTTTGTTTTTTAGATGTTTCAGGAAACACCATACACTTCTCCAGAGTGGCTGTTGGCAATTTACATCCCGCCCATCAGCATAACAAGGCTCCCAGTTCTCCATGGCCTGTCCTGCCTTTCTGGATTTTACACTTTTTTCAGATGTCCCTTTTGACCGGGGGGCAGTGAGACTTCATTGTAGTGCAGATTTCCTTTGCAAGCTTGCTTGGTTGGCCAAAAAGGGCGTATGCGTTTTTTCCTGAATATATTCAGGAAAAAACGCATACGCCCTTTTTGGCCGAGTGCATCATTGTGGACGTTCTGCCTCTTTTCCTATGCTTTACATGCAATTCCTGTCTACCTCCTGAAATCGGTTTCCTGCAATCCTGCCCTGCATTCAAGTCCTCTTGGCAGCCTTACTTCAATATATTTTTGGACGATAGCTGTCATTTATAACTCTGCAGGTTTGTGAATTACAGTGCCCCTGAGCTCCTTTCTTCAATTCGCTTTCTTGTGAGCTGGCCGCAACACCGCAGGATTGCTTCAGGCCCTAGTGTGGTTCCGGCATGGCATGCTGAGCCTTTGGTTAATTCCTCTTTCTGGTGGGAAATGAGAGTTATATTTGCCCGTCCAGACACCTCCAGGTAGTTTCTCATTGCTTCTCCCTATTCCTGTACATTTTCCGCAGAAATTGCAAACTGGGCCAAACAGGAGTTTAAAGACACTGACTCTCCAAGTGGGGAGAGTGTTAGTAAAGCGTCTTGAATGTTGCACCCGAGTACCAGGGGACGAAAACTGAGACACATTTGAACACATTTCCTGATCACACGGTGGATCATACTCTGTGTTCCACATGCATGTTTCAGCTGAAGGAAGAATCCCTTAAACCTGGAGAGTTGAGACCCATGGAATGGGTACCATGCAATATGACTTCAAAGGGTCTGCATTTGCTCACTGAACCTCACCAATCCTATCACTGCTGCGTTTATGCCGCTGTACACACGCTTGATTCTCTTTCGGAGACATATAAATGCGTAGTTTTTAAGATTATTTCTAGTCAGGTGTATTCTTAAGCGTTTAATATGGGGTGTTGAGTCCACTTCGTTGAGCAAGGAGTAGCTCTTGTTTATTACATATTTGGCTTATGGAACGGTATCTGTGCTAATTTCAATCTCTGGTTTTATGCAGCACCCCAACTCACCTTTCCCCTTAAGCAAGCATAAGTTGGTTTTCTACATTTGAGACCCTGTTCTGTTTTGTAATTCAGTGCCTGTGTAGCCAAGTTTAGATTCCGTGTAGTAGTGATATCTTATGATGTTTCTTTTCCTGTGTGACTTATTTCACTTAGACTCATCGTACCTGAATCCACTCATTATGCTGCGACGGGCCTGATGACATAGATTTCATTGCTGAGTGATATTGCATTGTACGTAAGTACCACAACTTCTTTATCCATTTTTCGCTTTCTGTGATATTGAACTTGTACCGTAAACGAGGTTCTTGTAAACAGAGCCATCCCAAACGTTGGGGTGGCTGTGTCTTTTTGATTTTAATTTCCCTAAGCTATAGGACCATAAGTGGAAGTGCCCTAGGCTCTGTTGCTTTGTTTTTTAGATGTTTCAGGAAACACCATACACTTCTCCAGAGTGGCTGTTGGCAATTTACATCCCGCCCATCAGCATAACAAAGCTCCCAGGTCTCCATTGCCTGTCCTGCCTTTCTGGATTTTACACTTTTTTCAGATGGCCCTTTTGACCGGGGGGCAGTGAGACTTCATTGTAGTGCAGATTTCCTTTGCAAGCTTGCTTGGTTGGCCAAAAAGGGCGTATGCGTTTTTTCCTGAATATATTCAGGAAAAAACGCATACGCCCTTTTTGGCCAAGTGCATCATTGTGGACGTTCTGCCTCTTTTCCTATGCTTTACATGCAATTCCCGTCTACCTCCTGAAATCGGTTTCCTGCAATTCTACCCCGCTTTCAAGTCCTCTTGGCAGCCTTACTTCAATATATTTTTGGACGATAGCTGTCATTTATAACTCTGCAGGTTTGTGAATTACAGTGCCCCTGAGCTCCTTTCTTCAACTCGCTTTCTTGTGAGCTGGCCGCAACACCGCAGGATTGCTTCAGGCCCTAGTGTGGTTCCGGCATGGCACGCTGAGCCTTTGGTTAATTCCTCTTCCTGGTGGGAAATGAGAGTTAAATTTGCCCGTCCACACACCTCCAGCTAGTCTCTCATTGGTTCTCCCTATTCCTGTACATTTTCCACAGAAATTGCATACTGGGCCAAACAGGAGTTTAAAGGCACTGACTCTCCAAGTGGGGAGAGTGTTAGTAAAGCGTCTTGAATGTTGCACCCGAGTACCAGGGGACGAAAACTGAGACACATTTGAACACGTTTCCCGATCACACGGTGGATCATACACTGGGTTCCACATGCATGTTTTAGCTGAAGGAAGAATCCCTTAAACCTGGAGAGTTGAGACCCATGGAATGGGTACCATGCAATATGACTTCAAAGGGTCTGCATTTGCTCACCGAACTTCACCAATCCTATCACTGCTGCGTTTATGCCGCCGTACACATGCTTGATTCTCTTTCGGAGACATATAAATCGGTAGGTTTTAATATTCTTACTAGTCAGGTATATTCTTAGGCATTTAATATGGGGTGTTGAGTCCACTTCATTGAGCAAGGAGTAGCTCTTGTCTATTACATATTTGGCTTATGGAACGGTATCTGTGCTAATTTCAATCTCTGGTTTCATGCAGCACCCCAACTCACCTTTCCCCTTAAGCAAGCATAAGTTGGTTTTCTACATTTGAGACCCTGTTCTGTTTTGTAATTCAGTTCTTGTGTAGCCAAGTTTACCTTCCGTGTAGTAGTGATATCTTATGGTGTTTCTTTTTCTGTGTGACTTATTTCACTTAGAATCATCATACCTAAATCCACTCATTATGCTGCTACGGGCCTGATGACATAGATTTCATTGCTGAGTGATATTGCATTGTACGTAAGTACCACAACTTCTGTATCCATTTTTCGCTTTCTGTGATATTGAACTTGTACCGTAAACGAGGTTCTTGTAAACAGAGCCCTCCCAAAGTTTGGGGAGGCTGTGTCTTTTTGATTTTAATTTCCCTAAGCTATAGGACCATAAGTGGAAGTGCCCTAGGCTCTGTTGCTTTGTTTTTTAGATGTTTCAGGAAACACCATACACTTCTCCAGAGTGGCTGTTGGCAATTTACATCCCGCCCATCAGCATAACAAGGCTCCCAGTTCTCCATGGCCTGTCCTGCCTTTCTGGATTTTACACTTTTTTCAGATGGCCCTTTTGACCGGGGGGCAGTGAGACTTCATTGTAGTGCAGATATCATTTGCAAGCTTGCTTGGTTGGCCAAAAAGGGCGTATGCGGTTTTTCCTGAATATATTCAGGAAAAAACGCATACGCCCTTTTTGGCCAAGTGCATCATTGTGGACGTTCTGCCTCTTTTCTATGCTTTACATGCAATTCCAGTGTACCTCCTGAAATCGATTTCCTGCAATTCTGCACCGAATTCAAGTCCTCTTGGCAGCCTTACTTCAATATATTTTTGGACGATAGCTGTCATTTATAACTCTGCAGGTTTGTGAATTACAGTGCCCCTGAGCTCCTTTCTTCAACTCGCTTTCTTGTGAGCTGGCCGCAACACCACAGGATTGCTTCAGGCCCTAGTGTAGTTCCGGCACGGCACGCTGAGCCTTTGGTTAATTCCTCTTTCTGGTGGGAAATGAGAGTTAAATTTGCCCGTCCAGACACCTCCAGCTAGTCTCTCTTTCATTCTCCCTATTCCTGTTCATTTTCCACAGGAATTGCAAACTGGGCCAAACAGGAGGTTAAAGGCACTGACTCTCCAAGTGGGGAGAGTGTTAGTAAAGCATCTGGAATGTTGCACCCGAGTTCCACGGGACGAAAACTGAGACACATTTGAACACGTTTCCCGATCACACGGTGGATCATACTCTGGGTTCCACATGCATGTTTTAGCTGAAGGAAGAATCCCTTAAACCTGGAGAGTTGAGACCCATGGAATGGGTACCATGCAATATGACTTCAAAGGGTCTGCATTTGCTCACCGAACCTCACCAATCCTATCACTGCTGCGTTTATGCTGCTGTACACAAGCTTGATTCTCTTTTGGATACATATAAATCCGTAGGTTTTAATATTCTTACTAGTCAGGTATATTCTTAGGCGTTTAATATGGGGTGTTGAGTCCACTTCTTTGAGCAAGGAGTAGCTCTTGTCTATTACATATTTGGCTTATGGAACGGTATCTGTGCTAATTTCAATCTCTGGTTTCATGCAGCACCCCAACTCACCTTTCCCCTCAAGCAAGCATAAGTTGGTTTTCTACATTTGACACCCTGTTCTGTTTTGTAATTCAGTTCCTTTGTAGCCAAGTTTACATTCCGAGTAATAGTGATATCTTATGATGTTTCTTTTTCTGTGTGACTTATTTCACTTAGAATCATCGTACCTGAATCCACTCATTATGCTGCTACGGGCCTGATGACATATATTTCATTGCTGAGTGATATTGCATTGAACGTAAGTACCACAACTTCTTTATACATTTTTCGCTTTCTGTGATATTGAACTTGTACCGTAAACGAGGTTCTTGTAAATAGAGCCGTCCCAAACTTTGGGGTGGCTGTGTCTTTTGGATTTTAATTTCCCTAAGCTATAGGACCATAAGTGGAAGTGTCCTAGGCTCTGTTGCTTTGTTTTTTGGATGTTTCAGGAAACACTATACACTTCTCCAGAGTGGCTGCTGGCAATTTACATCCCGCCCATCAGCATAACAAGGCTCCCAGTTCTCCATGGCCTGTCCTGCCTTTCTGGATTTTACACTTTTTTCAGATGGCCCTTTTCACCGGGGGGCTGTGAGACTTCATTGTAGTGCAGATTTACTTTGCAAGCTTGCTTTGTTGGCCAAAAAGGGCGTATGCGTTTTTTCCTGAATATAATCAGGAAAAAACGCATACGCCCTTTTTGGCCAAGTGCATCATTGTGGACATTCTGCCTCTTTTCCTATGCTTTACATGCAATTCCAGTCTACCTCCTGAAATCGGTTTCCTGCAATTCTGCTCCGCTTTCAACTCCTCTTGGCTGCCTTACTTCAATATATTTTTGGAAGATAGCTGTCATTTATAACTCTGCAGATTTGTGAATTACAGTGCCCCTGAGCTCCTTTCTTCAACTCGCTTTCTTGTGAGCTGGCTGCAACACCAAAGGATTGCTTCTGGTCCTAGTGTGGTTCCGGCATGGCACGCTGAGCCTTTGGTTAATTCCTCTTCCTGGTGGGAAATGAGAGTTAAATTTGCCCTTCTGGACACCTCCACCTAGTCTCTCATTGGTTCTCCTTACCCCTGTTCATTTTCCACAGAAATTGCAAACTGGGCCAAACAGGAGGTTAAAGGCACTGACTCTCCAAGTGGGGAGAGTGTTAGTAAAGCGTCTGGAATGTTGCACCCGAGTACCAGGGGATGAAAACTGAGACACATTTGAACACGTTTCCCAATCACACGGTGGATCATACTCTGGGTTCCACATGCATGTTTTAGCTGAAGGAAGAATCCCTTAAACCTGGAGAGTTGAGACCCATGGAATGGGTACCATGCAATATGACTTCAAAGGGTCTGCATTTGCTCACCGAACCTCACAAATCCTATCACTGCTGCATTTATGCCGCTGTACACACGCTTGATTCTCTTTCGGAGACATATAAATCCATAGGTTTTAAGATTCTTACTAGATAGGTAGATTCTGACTAGTCAGGTATATTCTTAGGGGTTTAATATGGGGTGTTGAGTCCACTTCGTTGAGCAAGGAGTAGCTGTTGTCTATTACATATTTGGCTTATGGAACGGTATCTGTGCTAATTTCAATCTCTGGTTTTATGCAGCACCCCAACTCACCCTTCCCCTTAAGCAAGCCTAAGTTGGTTTTCTACATTTGACACTGTGTTCTGTTTTGTAATTCAGTTCTTTTGTAGCCAAGTTTACATTCCATGTATTAGTGATATCTTATGATGTTTCTTTTTCTGTGTGACTTATTTCACTTAGAATCATCGTACCTGAATCCATTCATTATGCTGCTACGGGCCTGATGACATAGATTTCATTGCTGACTGATATTGCATTGTACGTAAGTACCACAACTTCTTTATCCATTTTTCTCTTTCTGTGATATTGAACTTGTACCGTAAACGAGGTTCTTGCAAACAGAGCCGTCCCAAACTTTAGGGTGGCTGTGTCTTTTTGATTTTAATTTCCCTAAGCTATAGGACCATAAGTGGAAGTGCCCTAGGCTCTGTTGCTTTGTTTTTTGGATGTTTTAGGAAACACCATACACTTCTCCAGAGTGGCTGTTGGCAATTTACATCACGCCCATCAGCATAACAAGGCTCCCAGTTCTCCATGGCCTGTCCTGCCTTTCTGGATTTTACACTTTTTTCAGATGGCCCTTTTGACCGGGGGACAGTGAGACTTCATTGTAGTGCAGATTTCCTTTGTAAGCTTGCTTGGTTGGCCAAAAAGGGCGTATGCGTTTTTTCCTGAATATATTCAGGTAAAAACGCATACGCCCTTTTTGGCCAAGTGCATCATTGTGGACGTTCTGCCTCTTTTCCTATGCTTTACATGCAATTCCAGTCTACTTCCTGAAATCGGTTTCCTGCAATTCTGCCCCGCTTTCAACTCCTCTTGGCAGCCTTACTTCAATATATTTTTGGAGGATACCTGTCATTTATAACTCTGCAGGTTTGTGAATTACAGTGCCCCTGATCTCCTTTCTTCAACTCGCTTTCTTGTGAGCTGGCCGCAACACCGCAGGATTGCTTCAGGCCCTAGTTTGGTTCTGGCACGGAACGCTGAACCTTTGTTTAATTCCTCTTCCTGGTGGGAAATGAGAGTTAAATTTGCCCGTCCAGACACCTCGAGCTAGTCTCTCATTGGTTCTCACTATTCCTGTTCATCTTCCACAGAAATTGCAAACTGGGCCAAACAGGAGGTTAAAGGCACTGACTCTCCAAGTGGGGAGAGTGTTAGTAAAGCGTCTGGAATGTTGCACCCGAGTACCAGGGGACTAAAACTGAGACACATTTGAACACATTTCCCGATCACACGGTGGATCATACTCTTGGTTCCACATGCATGTTTCAGCTGAAGGAAGAATCCCTTAAACATAGAGAGTTGAGACCCATGTAATGGGTACCATGCAATATGACTTCAAAGGGTCTGCATTTGCTCACCAAACCTCACCAATCCTATCACTGCTGCGTTTATGCCGCTGTACACACGCTTGATTCTCTTTCGGAGACATATAAATCCATAGGTTTTAAGATTCTTACTAGTCAGGTATATTCTTAGGCGTTTAATATGGGGTGTTGAGTCCACTTCGTTGAGCAAGGAGTAGCTCTTGTCTATTACATATTTGTCTTATGGAACGGTATCTGCTAATTTCAATTTCTGGTTTTATGCAGCACCCCAACTCACCTTTCCCCTTAAGCAAGCATAAGTTGGTTTTCTACATTTGAGACGCTGTTCTGTTTTGTAATTCAGTTCCTGTGTAGCCAAGTTTACATTCCGTGTAGTAGTGATATCTTATGATATTTCTCTTTCTGTGTGACTTATTTCACTTAGAATCATCGTACCTGAATCCAGTCATTATGCTGCTACAGGCCTGATGACATAGATTTCATTGCTGAGTGATATTGCATTGTACGTAAGTACCACAACTTCTTTATCCATTTTTCGCTTTTTGCGATATTGAACTTGTACCGTAAACGAGGTTCTTGTAAACAGAGCCATCCCAACCTTTGGGGTGGCTGTGTCTTTTTGATTTTAATTTCCCTAAGCTATAGGACCATAAGTGGAAGTGCCCTAGGCTCTGTTGCTTAGTTTTTTGGATGTTTCAGGAAACACCATACACTTCTCCAGAGTGGCTGTTGGCAATTTACATCTCGCCCATCAGCATAACAAGGCTCCCAGTTCTCCATGGCCTGTCCTGCCTTTCTGGATTTTACTCTTTTTTCAGAAGGCCCTTTGACCAGGGGGCAGTGAGACTTCATTGTAGTGCAGATTTCCTTTGGGAGCTTGCTTGGTTGGCCAGAAAGGGCGTATGCGTTTCTTCCTGAATATATTCAGGAAAGAACGCATACGCCCTTTTTGGCCAAGTGCATCATTGTCGACGTTCTGAGCCTTTTCATATGTTTTCAGTGCAATTCCAGTCTACCTCCTGAAATAGGTTTCCTGCAGTTCTGCCTTGCTCTCAGTGCCTCTTCATAGCCTTACTTCAATATACTTTTGGAAAATAGTTGGCCTTTATAACTCTGCAGGTTTTTGAATTGCAGTGGCCCTTAGCTCCATTTTTCAGCTCTTATTTTTGTGATCTTGCCTCATATCCACAGGATTTCTTCAGACCCTATTCTTCTTCTGGGGCGCCTTGCTCTGCCTTTGGTTAATTCTTCTTCCTGAATTGAAATTAGAGTGACATGTGCCCATTGAAACCGCTACAGCTATTTTCTCACTGGTTCCCCCTATTCCCATTCATCCTCCGCACTAACTGCAGACTGTGTGATACCGGAACTTAAAGGCATTGACTCTCCATGTGGAGATGTTGTTAGTAAAGTGGCTGTAATGTTGATCCGGAGCCCCAGGAGAGGAAAATGAGGTGCATTTTAGAAACCTTTCCCGATCATATAGTATACCATCCACTGGATTTCCCATGCATGGTTTAGCTGTAGGAAGATTCCCTTCAACTTGGAGTGTTGGGACCCTTGGAATAAGTAGCATGAAGTATTGCATTAAACTTTCGGCAGTTGCTCACCAAAGCTCTCCAATCCTTTCAGCCCCAAGTGTCCAGCCTTATGTCTTATCCAGCTGTGGGTTTATATGTGGTCATTCCAGGTTGCATCACAGCCCCTGAGCGAATTTTGTAAGAATTTTTCTCTCTTTCATTGTTTCTGCGTTTTGGTTTTAAAATTTATTTCTATAATGGGGTTTAGCTCATTTTCACTGCTGTGTTTGTGCCGCTCTGCTCACACTTGATTCCCTTATGGAGATATATCAATACATGGGTTTTAAGATTCTTATTACTCAGATATATTTCTCTGCGGTTTATAGGGTGTGTTGAGGCCAGTTCATTGAGCAAGGTGTAGATCTTGTCTGATACCTATTTGGTTTATTGAACGGTATCTGTGCTAATTTCAAACTCTGGTTTTATGCATCACCCCACCTCTCCTTTCCCCTTAAGCTGACATAAGTGTGTTTTCTAAATGTGAGACACTGTTCTGTTTTGTAATTCATTTTTTGTGCAGCCATATTTATCCTCCCTCTATAAGTGATATCTTATGATATGTTTCTTTTTCTGTTTGACTTATTTCAAGTAGTATTATCGGACCTCAATCCACTCTTTATCCTTCTACTAGCCTTATTACATTGATTTCATGGTGAAGAGATATTCCATTGTACATAAGTACCACATTTTCTTTATCCATTGTTCTCTTTCCTGGGATATTTAAGGTGTACTGAAGTTGAGGTTCTTGTAAACAGAGTAGCCCTAAACTGTGGTGTGCTTGTGTCTTGTTGATTTTTAGACTTCCCTAGATATACTCTCGTGATTGGAAGTGCCCTATGCTCTGTCGCTCTGTTTTTTAGATGATTTAGGAACCACCATACACTTCTCCAGAGTGGTTCTCGGCAGTTCACACACTGTCCATCAGCGTATAAAGGCTCCCTGTTCTCCATGGCCTGTCCTGCATTTCTGGTTTTTACAATTTTTTCGGATGGCCCTTTTGACCGGTGGGAAATGAGACTTCTTTGTTGTGCACATTTGCATTGCTTGCTTGCTTGGTTGCCCATAAAGTGCGTATGCGTTTTTTCCTGGATATATTCAGGAAAAAACGCATACTCCCTTTTGGGCCAACTGCATCATTGTCGAAATTCTGCCGCTTTTCATGTGCTTTAAAGGTGAGTCCAATCTATCTCTTGAAATCTGTTTCTTGCAATTCTGTCTTGCATTCAGATCCTCTTCTTTGCCTTACCTCAACATATTTTTGGACGTTAGTTTTCATTTATAACTCTGCAGGTTTGTGAATTGCAGTGACCCTGAGCTCCATTTTTTAAGTTGCTCTTTTGTGAGCTGGCCTCAAAACCGCAGGATTGCTTCAGGCCCTATTTTGGCTCCGGCGAGGCGGGCTGAGCCTTTTTTTAATTCTTATTCTTAATGGGAAATTAGAGTGACATGTGCCCGTCCAAACCCCTACAACTATTCTCTCATTGGTTCCCCCTGTTCCCGTTCATCCTCCTCACAATTTGCAAAATGTGTGAAACAGAAGTTTAAATGTGCTGATTCTCTAAGTGGGGAGATTCTAAGTAACGTGGCTGAAATGATGAACAGGAGCACCAGGAGAGGATAAATGAGGTGCATTTTAGACACATCTCCCGATCACATGGTGTACAGTCCTCTGGGTTTTCCATGCATGTTTTAGCTGTAGGAAGATTCCTTGAACCTGCAGATTTGGGACCCATTGAATGGGTACCAGGTAGTATTACTTTAAAGGGTGTGCATTTCCTCACCCAACCTCACATTTCTCTTAGCGCGAACAGTTTCCAGCCTTATGTCTCATCCTGCTGTGGGTCTAGATGTGTTCAATCCATGTTGCATCACCGTCCCTGAGGAAAAGTTGTAAGAGGTTTTCTCTGTCTCTCTGTCGTTTATTTTTTTCAATTTATTACTATGTTGTTTACAGCTGATTTTCAAAGCTCTGTTTCTTGCTGCTGTACATCCACTTGATTCACGTACAGAGAGACATCAATAATTTCTTTTTCAGATTCTTACCAGTCATAGATATTCTTTTCCGGTGACTTGAGTGTGCTGAGTGCAGTTCTTTTAGCTACCGTGTAGGCCTTGTTGATTATCAGTTTGGTATTTGGAATGGTATCTTTGCTAATTTCAACCTCCTGGATGATGCCTCACCCCTCCCCACCTTTCCCGTTTAGCAGCCTTACGCGTGTTTTCTACATATTTATGTCACTTAGAATGATCATACGTAACTCCTCCGGAGTTGTTACAACTGGCCATATTTCATTGATTTCCAGGCTGAGTAATATTCCACTCTACATAAGTACCACATCTCTATCCATTTTTTCCCTCCAGAGACATTTAAGTTATATCCTAGTCGAGGATCTTTTAAACAGAGAGGCAGTAAACATTGGGGTGCCTGTGTCCTCTCGATTTTTGTTTTTCCCAAGATATACGCCCATGAGTGCAAGTGCCCTATGCTCTGTAGCTCATTTTTTAGATGCTTTAGTAAACACAATACACTTCTCCAGAATGGCCGTTGGCAATATACATTTCCACTATAAGCCTCACAGGGCTCCCTCTTCTCCTTGCCCTGTCCTGCATTTCTGGCGTTTACACTTTATGAGGATGGCTCTTCTGACTGATGCGAAGTGATATCTTTTGTAGTATTGATTTCCAGTGCCCACCTGTTTGGTTGGCTAAAACAGTGTATGCCCTTTTCTTGAATATATACAGAAAAAAACGCATACAGCCTTTTTGGCCAACTGCAATGTCGGCAATGTTCAGCCCCTTTTCTTGTGCTTAATGGCGAGTCCTTTCTACCTCCTCAAATCCCTTTCCTGCCATTCTCCCTTGCTTGCCAATCCTTTTCTCTGACTTTCCTCAAGACATTTTTCAGTGATAGATATTTTCAACTCTGCAGTTTCGTGAATTTTACTGCCCCTGAGTTCCATTGTTCAACTTGTGTTTATGGGAACTGGCCACAAAGCAGTGGGATTTCCTCAAGCCCTATACTGTTTCCATGGGCAACCCTAGCCTTTGGTCAATTCATCTTCCTGATTGGAAATTAGAGTGACATGTGCCTGTCTGAACACCTAGGACTTGTCTCTCATTGTTCCTCATCCTTCCGCTTCATCCTCTGGACAAATTCCAAACTGTACGCAACAGGATGTTGACAGTGTTGACATCTCCAAGTGGGGAGACTGTTAGTAAAGACGCTGGAGGGGTGAACCCGAGCACCAGGAGATGAGGAGATGAGATGCCTTTTCCAAACTCTTCCCGATCAGACGGTATACCATCCTCTGGATGTGACAGACATGTTTTAGCAGTAGGAAGAGTCCCATTCATGTAAGGAGAACACCAGGGCTTTTTCAAAATCAGTGTCTCCCCGAAACCCAAACTGGGGAGTTTTTTAAGCTACGGCTACACATATGTTCATTAAGGGCCTTGGGAAGTAGGCAGAGTCCAAACTTTAGATGACTGAAGTCTTCAGGGTCAGAAGCACTCACCACCGGCTTCCCTTAGGTTACACTTTAACTGTCATTGATAGATGATGTCAATAAAAATATCTATTCTTTTTCCGATTATTTCCCCTTATAGGTTATTGCACAATATTGAGTGTAGTTCCCTGTGCTATACAGTAGTTCCTTGTTGATGATCTATTTTATACATAGCAGTGTGTATGTGTTAATTCCAAACTGTTAATTTATCCCTCCTCCCACCTTTCCCCTTTGGTAATAATAAATTATAAGATTTTATACTTCTCAGAAATGGGGGAGCTGAAAGAGAGGTATCATTTTCAATGGAAAAGCATTTAAAACAAGATTGAAGCTTTAACCAAGATTATTAGATGTACATCCTTGGAAAGAAATCACTTCATTTCTCTAATATTGACCTGACAAATAAGACAAACCTTTTCACTGAACTTGCTTATAATAAAGTGATGGAAATATCAAATGGAAGTGTTAGAAACATCTTATTTTACCCGAGCCTTATAAACTGTTCTATGTTAACTACAGTTTGGCTCACACATCTGTTCATTGAAGTTACAATAGTCTCAATTTCTGTTACTGATCCTCCAGAGTGGACCCCAACAAGGGTCCCCCTGCCCAGTGTCATTGGGGCCAACAGATCGAGACTGAGTTTGGTTCCCAAGCAAAGGAAACTTTATATTTTCATCAGAGAATGGAGAGGTGAGAGCATGCACTACCCCGTGGGCTGTGGGCTGGGCTGCTGTGTAGAGATCCTGTCAGAGTCAGTGGGAGGGAGGGGGCGGAGCTCTCAAGGGCCGGGTTGGCTGCAGCTCAGGCTCTATATCTCGGAGTCTGCACTGGGCCCCAGGAGCTGAGGTGTCGACCCAGCCATTCTGCACCAGGAAATCTGGTCTGAAGTGCCGGGTGTGGAACCTCTGCATGCGGGACCCTAGGAGCACGTGAAATTAGACAAAGCACAAAGGATAAAAAAGGTCAGACTTGACTTTATTGCCCACATTCTATTTTTATCTCCCAGGGATTTTTAATGGGCTTTGCTGGGGACAAACCCCTCCTCTGCCTTTTGTCCCGTTCCTCATTCTTGGAGTGCTGAGGGTGCAGACCCTTCTTCTGTAACTGCTGAGTGCTGAGTTGGGAGCCCTCATACCAGGGGACGAGGGTCAGAACTTCTCCCCAGCAGCCTCCAGGTGACGTTGATTGGCCCCAGGACCCCTGCCTCCCTGCTCGTCCGCCTGAGCACCAGCATTGGAAGTGTTATAGATTCTAATGACCTTTAAGGGTCCAGGAAAGAGATGTGCAGAGACGCTGTGGGGGCCGGTTTCACCCCGCCCCACATTTGTTCGGCCACCTTAGGCTGACCGTTTCTGCCAGCCTAGATGCTCTGACCAGTAGTCTGCTCTTTCTTCAGTTAGGCCCCTGAATTAACGTAAAAACAGCACCAGGTGTCAGAGCCCTGCCCGCTCAACTCCCAGACAGTTCAGGGTCAGTGGTGATCAAGGACCATGATGGCCACTGAGTCAACAGTCTTTTGAAGTAAACAGGAGTCCAGCCGGTCTTATTGGCCACCATCATCACGGTGTCTGTAGGCTTTTCTATGGTGACGGTGTGATATACGGTTCCCCCGCCAAGATTATTAGCTCCCCTCCGGGTGCAGGAAGTCCTGCAAGCAGTAGTCTACTCCTTCGGGACACACTATTGTTGTTTTATGAGAGAAACTCCAGGTCAAGTGATGTTCACACGAGTCGTCATGGTGCCCTGTTGCCCCCGGTTATCTCTCTGGATGTTGGAGTTGGAGGGCCTCCTCACTCGAGGTCGGTGTGCCCACGGAGCGAACCCTGCAACTTCAGGGCATGGTTGGTGATTAGGATCACCACGTGGGGTCCTTTTCCCTTAGGAGGGAGGTGGCCTTTTGGGCTGCTGATTTCCAGGTTTTTAGATACCGCCAGTATCTTGGCCAGATGTGGCAGTGGGCCAAGCCCCTTGGTGACTGTAGTTTATCCTACCTGGATGGCATTCTTGCGTTGTTCCATTTCAAGTGGTCCCAGTTTTTGCACTAATTCTCCAATGGCGATTCACCTTTCACCGGGAATGGAAAGGTCAAAGGGTTTAGCTCAATTAGGGAGTTCCAGGGCAAGGGTCTGAATTGACTGCTCTTTCCATTCTTGAAAGGCCACTTCTGGATTCTGTTCAAAAGGATCATCATCTTTTCCTTTCAGTGTTTCATATAGAGGCCCAGCTAGTAGACTGTAGTTAGGGATCCAGAAGCAGCAAACCCTGGCCTCCCCAGGAACCCCTAAGCTGTCTTCTAGTTTTAGAAAGGGGTAAGGCTGCAAATGGTTTCTTCCCTTTCCTGGGATGGGCTTCTCTGACCTTGTGTGAGAATGAAGCCCAGGCAGGTCACTGCAGTCTGTGATATTTGAGCTTTTTCTTGGACAACTTCTATCCTTTATTGGCTTGGTAGTTCAGAGGCCTCCTTAGTAGGGCTGGCGATCAGAATGTCGTCTGCATATTGAAGGAGGGTTTCCTTTTCCAGAGGTAGAACTTTTCGGTCGTTAGCTAAGCTTTCCCCAAAGATGGTGTGGGAATTTTTGAACCCTTGGGGCAAGACGGCCCGGAAGTATTGTTTTAGTTGTATGTTGAGTCCTGCCACTCACAAGCCAAAATTTCTTGTGACTCTGGGACTAATGGAATACAAAAGAAGGCATCATTGAAGACTAATACAGAATACCATGTCCTGGTGGTTGGTAGAATGACCAGCAGGGTGTAGGGATCAGGAGCAACTGGAGGTATATCCTCGGTGGCTTCACTGACTGTCCTGACATCCTTTACCAGGTCCCCAGCAGCCCATGGGGCTCTCGTGGTCAGGCCAATCCCAGGATATGGAGCTCTCCTGGGCAGGTACCCCACCCCCAACCCAGCCCACGGGGCTCTCATGGTCAGGCCCCTCCCAGGATACAGAGCTACCCTTGCAGGTACCGTGGCAGGGCTGGGCACACAGGAACCGTGCACATAGCCCTCATTGAAGAGCACCCCCAGCTCACCTGTCGCTCAGAGCTGACACAGAGCACCTCAGAGCAGGACTTGAACTAACAAACAGCAGCTCCGACAGGTCTGTGACCCTGGGCATCACTCTGTGTGGCCTCCCTCCACCTGGTCTTCCAGAGACTTCCACTGCACCCAGGGCACCAGGCCTCTGTCTCCAACCACCACCCACCCCTCCTCTCCCTGACTCCTGGGTTCCTCTCATTAGGAGAGGGTTTTCTTGAAGTTGTCTCCCACTCATGGGCCAGATAAAATGATTAGAAAACAAGCCAAAGCTGCAGCCCCTTGTCTATCCTGACTCTCAGGAGCCCACACCTGTTCCTTGGACCTGGCCGGTTCAGCAAGTTCCATTTTCTGCAACTGTGAGCCCCTGAGGGGTGATGATTGGCTGACCTGGGCAGCCTTACCATGCCGGCCAGCCCTCCCCAGGTGTGCCTGGTTTGAGATCAATATAAATACCACTCCAGGCAGCAAAAGCCCCTGCAGCTGTGCCTGACGCCATTTTCTCTGCCCTGTCAGCAGTCTCGGGGCTGGGCTGGTGGGAGGGAGTGAGAGGCCACGGCTTTGTGGGTGGCCCAGTGTGAGTGGGGCTCTGCTGGACTTTCTGCAGCAGTTGCCAGGCTGCCACCTGCTAAAGAAGAGGATGTGTCACCCATACCTGCTGCTGGAATTTCTCCCTGGGCAGAGGTGAGGAAGGAAAAAAGCAGTGGGGGCAGGGACAGGACGGGTATCTCAGGCAGGGAAATGGAAATCTTCCAGAAGAGCACCCAGGGCCAGGACCATCCTGGCTGGCCTGCAGGCACCAAGTCAGCTGGCATGCTGTCACTCGTGTGGCTCCATGGCCCTTCCTCTAGGCTTTCAAGTCCTTGTATATATTCAGGTGTTTTACCTGGGAAGGGCGGGAACAGTTCAGCAGCAACTGGCCTGGGGTTCAGCTCACGTTTACTCACAGATGCCTCGGCACGGTGCCCCAGCTTTGCAATGAGGACGCTTGTTGTGTGGGGGCTGCTGGCTGAATGGGAGACGATTCCCCACCACTGACCAACTTCAGAATTGTTTACAACTGGAGCAAGTGCCCTGATACGGTTTTCCTCTGAGTAACTGGTGGGTTCTGTTTTTTTTTTCTCTTTTTCGTTTTTGGTTCAAGGTAGATTTTATTCCTCTTTTTTGTATTTACAGATATAAGCATGGAAATAATTTATTCATATAAATACATGTATGTGAAGGGAATAATTGTTTTTTCTGTTTTATTTTTTAAATTTTATTTCTTTTTAATTTTGAATTTTATTTTATATTTTTATACAGCAGGTTCTCATTGGTTATCTATTTTATACATATAAATGTTTACATGCCAATCCCAATCTCTCAACTCCTCCCACCACCACCCCTCCAAGAGCTTTCCCCCCTTGTTGTCCATACGATTGTTGTCTACATCTGTTGCTCTATTTATGCCTTGCAAAACGGTTAATCTGTACAGTTTTTCTAGGTTCCACATATATGCATGAATATACAAGATTTGTTTTTCTCTTTCTGACTTACTTCACTCTGTATGACAGTCTCTAGATCCATCGACGTCTCTACAAATGACCCAATTTCATTCCTTTCATGGCTTAGTAATATTCCATTTTATATATGTACCACATCTTTATGCATTCGTCTGTCTGTGGGCATTTAGGTTGCTTCCATTACCTCGATATTGTAAATAGTGATGCAATGAACATTGCGGTGAATGTCTCTTTTTGATTTATGGTTTTGTCTGGGTATATGTCCAGTCCTGGGATTGCTGTATCATATGGTAATTCTATTATTAGTTTCTTAAGAAACTCCATATTGTTCTCCATAGTGACTGTATCAATTTATATTCCCAACAATAGTGGAAGAGGCTTCCTTTTCTCCACACCCTTTCCAGCATTTGTTGTTTGTAGATTTTCAGATGATGCCCATTCTAACAGGTGTGAGGTGATACCTCATTGTTGAGTCCATTTCGTTGAGCAAGGGGTAGGTCTTGTCTATTACGTATTTGGCTTATGGAACGGTATCTGTGCTAATTTCAAACTCTGGTTTTATGCAGCACCCCAACTCACCTTTCCCCTTAAGCAAGCATAAGTTGGTTTTCTAAACTTGAGACCCTGTTCTGTTTTGTAATTCAGTTCATGTGTAGCCAAGTTTACATTCCGTGCATTAGTGATACCTTATGATGTTTCTTTTTCTGTGTGACTTATTTCACTTAGAATCATCATGCCTCAATCCACTCATTATGCTGGTACAGGCCTGGTGACACAGATTTCATTGCTGAGTGGTATTCTGTTGTACATAAGTACCGCAACTTCTTTATCAATTATTTGTTCTCTGGGATATTTAACTTGTACTGTAGAAGAGGCTCCTGTAAACAGAGCCGTTGTAAATTTTGGGGTGGCTGTGTCTTTTTGATTTTAATTTCCCTAAGCTATAGGACCATAAGTGGAAATGCCCTAGACTCTGTTGCTTTGTTTTTCAGATGTATCAGGAAACACCATACACTTCTCCAGAGTGGCTGTTGGCAATGTACATCCCGCCCATCAGCATAACAAGGCTCCTTTTCCCCCATGGCCTGTCTTGCCTTTCTGGATTTTACACTTTTCTCAGATGGCCCTTTAGACCGGGGGGAAGTGACACTTCATAGTAGTTCGGATTTCCATTGCAAGCTTGCTTGGTTTGCCAAAAAGGGCGTATGTGTTTTTTCCTGAATATATTCAGGAGCAAACTCATACGCCCTTTGTTGCCAAGTGCATCATTGTCGATGTTCTGCCTCTTTTCCTATGCTTTAAATGCAAATCCAGTCTACCTCCTGAAATCGGTTTCCTGCAATTCTGCCCCGCTTTCAAGTCCTCTTCGCAGCCTTACTTCAATATATTTTTGGACGTTATCTGTCATTTATAACTCTGCAGGTTTGTGAATTACAGGGCCCCTGAGCTCCTTTCTTCAACTCGCTTTCTTGTGAGCTGGCCGCAAACCCGCAAGACTGCTTCAGGCCCTAATCTGCTTCTGGCAGGGCACGCTGAGCCTTTGGTTAATTCCTCTTCCTGGTGGGAAATGAGTGTTAAATATGCCCGTCCAGACACCTACCTCACTCTCAACCCCTTGGTGATGTGGGTCCTCTGGTTTGTGGCCACTTTTGCTGGGTTCCTCACCTTTCGATGATGTGGCCCCACTAGTGTGAGGACACTCCTGCTTGGTTCTCATCCACGTGGTTATGTGGACCCCCTGGTGAGAGTCTGTTCCTGGCTTTGTTCCTCACCCACCTGTGAGGGAGACCCTCTGCTGATAGGTCACTCCTGCATGGCTGGCACACATTGCCTTGGTGAAGTCAGCCGTGTGGTGGCAGTTGGAGCGTGCTGGGAATCTCTTCCCCCCGGTGATGAGGGCCCTCTTGCATCAGGCCCTGACTGCTGGGCTCACCAACTTTTCTTAGTGAGCCCAGTGATGCTTTGGCACTCCTCTTAGGATCCCATCTCCATGGGGATGTGGGCCTTCTGCTCTGAGGTCCCAACGGCTGGGTTGTTCACATTTTCATGATGTGGGCTCTCTGGTGTTAGTTCACAGAAGCCTGGATCCCATAGCCTCTGTGCTCTTGGCCGCCTGCTGGGAGGTTCCAACTGCTGGATTCCTCACTTTTTTAAATTTTTGGGCCCTCTGTTGTGAGGATCCTCCTGCCTGCCTCACTCCCAGCCCCTTCGTGATGTGTGTCGTCTGGTTTGAGGCCACATGTGCTGGGTTCCTCACCTTTCGATGATGTGGGACCAATGGTCTTAGGAGACTCCTGCCTGGTTCACAACCCCTTGGTGATGTGGGCCCTCTGTTGAGAGTCTGATCCCGGCTGGGTTCCTCACCCATCTGTGAGGTGGGCCGTCTGCTGTGAGGTCAGTCCTGCCTGGCTTGCTCACCTCGCCTTGTGGACATGAGCCCTCTGGTGGCACTTGGAGCCTGCTGGGAGCCTCCTCTCCTCGGTGATGAGGGCCCTCTGGCATCAGGCCCTAACTGCTGGGCTCCCCACATTTTGTGATGTGTGCCCAGTGGTGCGAGGACACTCCAGCCAGGTTCACATCCCCATTGGGGTGTGGGCCTTCTGCTCTGAGGTCCCAAAGCCTGGGTTGCTCACAGTTTCATGATGTGGGCTCTCTGCTGTTAGTTCACTCCTGCCTGCATCCCATAGCTTCTGTGCTCTGGACCGCCTGCTGGGAGGTTCCAACTGCTGGATTCCTCACCTTTCTTATTCTTTGGGCCCTCTGTTTTTAGGCTACTCCTGCCTGCCTCACTCCCGTTCCCTTTGTGATATGTGTCCTCTGATTTGAGGCCACATGTGCTGGGTTCCGCACCTTTCGATGATGTGACCCCACTGGAGGGAAGACAGTCCTGACTGGTTCCCATCCCCTTGCTGATGTGGGCCCTCAGGTGAGAGTCTGATCCTGGCTGGGTTCCTCACCCTTCTGTGAGGTGGGCCCTCTGCTGTGAGGTCAATCATGCCTGTCTGGCACACGTCACCTTGGCGACGTGGGCCCTCTGGTGGCAGTTGGAGTGTGCTGGGATCCTCCTCCCCTCGGTGATGAGGGCCCTCTTGCCTTAGGCCATAACTGCTGGGCTCCCCACATTTTCTGATGTGCGCCAAGTGAGTGAGGAGACTCTTGCCAGGTTCCCATCCCCATGGCGATATGGGCCTTCTGCTCTGAGGTCAAGACGGCTGGCTTGCTCACAGTACCATGATGTGGGCCCTCTGCTGTGAGTTCACTCCGGCAAGGATCCCTTATCATCGGTGCTCTGGGCCGCCTGCTGGGAGGTTCCAACTGCTGGATTCCTCAACTTTTTTATTCTATGTGCCCTCTGTTGTGAGGCTCCTCCTGCCTGCCTCACTGCCAGCCCCTTGGTGATGACTGTCCTATGGCTTGAGGCCACATGTGCTGCGTTCCTCACCTTTCGATGATGTGACCCCACTCGTGTGAGGACACTCCTGCCTGGTTCCCATCCCCTTGGTGAGGTGGGCCCTCTGGCGAGAGTCTAATCCTGGCTGGGTTCCTCAACGTTCTGTGAGGTAGGCCCTCTGCTGTGAGGTCACTCCTGCCTGGCTGGCACACGTCACCTTGGAGACGTGAGCCCTCTGGTGGCAGTTGGAGCGTGCAGGGCGCCTCCTCCTCTCGGTGATGACGGCCCTCTGGCGTCAGGCCCTAAATGGTGGGCTCCCCACATTTTCTGATGTGCGCCCAGTGGTGCGAGGACACTCCAGCCAGGTTCCCATTCCCATGGGGATGTGGTTCTTCTGCGCTGAGGTCTCAACTCCTGGGTTGCTCACAGTTTTGTGATGTGGGCCCTCTGCTGTGAGTTCACTGTGGCCTGGATCCCATAGCCTCGGTGTTCTGGGCCGCCTGCTGGAAGGTCTAAATGCTGGAATCCTCACGTTTTTTATATTATGTGCCCTGTGTTGTGAGGCTACTCCTGCCTGCCTCACTCCAAGGCCCTTGGTGATGTGGGTCCTCTGGTTTGAGGACACATGTGCTGGGTTCCTCACCTTAAGATGATGAGGCCCCACTGGTGTGAGGATAATCCTGACTGGGTCCCATCCCCTTTGTGATGTGGGCCCTCTGGTGAGAGTCTGATCCTGGCTGGGTTCCTCACCCATCTGTGAGGTGGGCCCTCTACTATCAGGTAACTCTTGCCTGGGTTGCTCACCTCGCCTTGTTGACATGAGCCCTCTGGTGGCAATTGGACCCTGCTGGGAGCCTCCTCAGCTCTGTGATGAGGGCCCTCTGACGTCAGGCCCTAACTGCTGGGCTCCCCAACTTTTCTTAGTGAGCCCAGTGTTGCTCAAGCACTCCTCTTAGGTTCCCATCCCCATGGGGATGTGGGCCTTCTGCTCTGAGGTTCCAACGGCTGGGTTGATCACAATTTCATGATGTGGGCTCTCTGGTGTTAGTTCACTGTGGCCTGGATCCCATAGCCTCTGTGGTCTTGGCTGCCTGCTGGGAGGTTCCAACTGCTCGATTCCTCAACTTTTGTATTCTATGGGTCCTGTGTTGTGATGCTCCTCCTGCCTGCCTCACTCGCAACCCCTTCGTGATGTGGGTCTTCTGGTTTGAGGCCACATGTGCTGGGTTAGGCAACTTTCAATGATGTGGCCCCACTGGTGTGAGGACACTCCTGCCTGGTTCCCATCCCCTTGGTGATGTGGGCCTTCTGGTGACAGTCTTATCCTGGCTGGGTTCCTCACTCTTCTGTGAGGTAGGCCCTCTGCTGTGAGGTCAATCCTGCCTGACTTGCACACATCACCTTGGCGACGTGGGCCCTCTGTTGGCACATGGAACCTGCTGGGAGCCTCCTGCCCTCGGTGATGACGGCCCTCTAGCATCAGGCTCTAACTGCTGGGCTCCCCACGTTTTCTGATGTGAGCCCAGTGATGCCAGGACACTCCTGTCAGGTTCCCATCCCCATGGGGATGTGGGCTTTCTGCTCTGAGGTCCCAATGCCTGGGTTGCTCACAGTTTCATGATGTGGGCTCTCTGCTGTTAGTTCACTCCTGCCTGCATCCCATAGCTTCTGTGCTCTCGGCCGCCTGCTGGGAGGTTCCAAATGCTGGATTCCTCACTTTTTTTATTCTTTGGGCCCTCTGTTTTTAGGCTACTCCTACCTGCCTCACTCCCATCCCCTTTGTGATGTATGTCCTCTGATATGAGGCCACATGTGCTGGGTTCCTCACCTTTCGATGATGTGGCCCCACTGGTGGGAGGACAGTCCTGACTGGTTCCCATCCCCTTGGTGTTGTGGGCCCTCTGGTGAGAGTCTCATCCTGCCTCGGTTCCTCACCCTTCTGTGAGATAGGCCCTCTGCTGTGAGGTCACTACTGCCTGGCTGGCGCATGCCACCTTGTAGACGTGGGCCCTCTGTTGGCAGTTGGAACCTGCTGGGAGTCTCCTCCCCTCAGTTATGAGGGCCCCCTGGCGTCAGGCCCTAACTGCTGGGCTCCTAACATTTTCTGATATGTGCTAAGTGGTGCAAAGCCACTCCTGCCAGGTTCCCATCCCAATGGGGATGTGGGCCTTCTGTTCTGAGGTCCCAACAGCTGGGCTGCTCACAGGTTCATGATGTGGGCCCTCTGCTGTGAGTTCACTGCGGCCTGGATCCCATAGCCTCGGTGCTCTGGGCCACTTGCTGGGAGGTTCCAACTGCTGGATTCCTCAACTTTTATATTCTATGGACCCTGTGTTGTGAGGCCAGTCCTGCCAGCCTCATTCCGAACCCCTTGGTGATGTGGTTCCTCTGGTTTGAGGACACATGTGCTGGGATCCTCACCTTTCGATGATGTTGTCCCACTGGTGTGGGGACACTCCTGCCTGGTTCCCATCCCCTTGGTGATGTGGGCCCTCTGGTGAGAGTCTGATCCTGGCTGTGTTCCTCACCCTTCTGTGAGGTGGGCCCTCTGCTGTGAGGTCACTCCTGCCAGGCTGGCACACATCACCTTGGTGAAGTTGGCCCTCTGGTGGCAGCTGGAGCCTGCTGGGAGCCTCCTCCTCTCAGTGATGAGTGCCCTCTAGCGTCAGGCCCTAACTTCTGAGCACCCCACGTTTTCTGATGTGAGCCCAGTGATGCCAGGACACTCCTGTCATGTTCCCATCACCATGGGGATGTGGGCCTTCTGCTCTGAGGTCCCAATGTCTGGGTTGCTCACAGTTTCATGATGTGGGCTGTCTGGTGTTAGTTCACTCTGGCCTGGTTCCTCTAGCCTCTGTGCTCTGGGCCGCCTGCTGGGAGGTTCCAACTGCTGGATTCCTCACCTTTCTTATTTTTGGGCCCTCTGTTATGAGGCTCCTCCTGCCTGCCTCACTCCCAGCCCCTTGGTGATGGGTGTCCTATGGTTTGAAGCCACATGTTCTGGGTTCCTCACCTTTAGATGATGTGGCCCTACTCATGTGAGGACACTCCTGCCTGGTTCCAATCCATTTGGTGATGTGGGCCCTCTGGTGCGAGTCTGATCCTGACTGGGTTCGTCACACTTCTCTGAGGTGGGCCCTCTGCTGTGAGGTCATTCGTGCCTGGTTGGCACACATCGCCTTGGCGACGTCAGCCCTCTGGTGGCAGTTGGAGCCTGCTGGGAGCCTCCTTCCCTTGGTGATGAGGGTCCTCTGGCGTCAGGCCCTAACTGCTGGTCGCCCAAAATTTTCTGATATGTTCTCAGTGGTGCGAGGACACTCCTACCAGAATTCCATCCCCATGGGGATGTGGGCCTCCTGCTCTGAGGTCCCAATGGCTGGGTTGCTCAGTTTCATGACATGGGCCCTCTTCTGTGAGTTCACTGTGGCCTGGATCCCATGGCCTCTGTGCTCTGGGCCGCCTGCTGGGAGGTTCCAACTGCTGGATTCCTCACTTTTTTATTCTATGGGCCCAGTGTTGTGAGGCTACTCCTGCCTGCCTCACTCCGAGGTCCTTGATGATGTGGGTCCTCTGGTTTGAGGACACATGTGCTGAGTACCTCAGCTGTTGATGATGTGGCCCCACTGATGTGAAGACACTCCTGCCTGGTTCCCATCCCCTTGGTGATGTGGGCCCTCTGGTGAGAGTCTGATGTTGGCTGGGTTTCTCACCCTTCTGTGACGTGGGACCTCTGCTGTGAGGTAACTCCTGCCTGGCATGCTCACGTTGCCTTGGCAATGTGAGCCCTCAGGTGGCAGTTGGAGCCTGCTGGGAATCTCCTCCCCTCAGGTATGAGAGCTCTGGATAAAACACATATGCCCTTTTTTGCCAAGTGCATTATTTTCCAAGTTCTGTCTCTTTTCCTATGCTTTAAGAGCTACTCCCGTGTACGTTCTGAAATCAGTTTCCAGCAATTCTGCCCCGCATTCAAGTCCTCTTCGCAGCCTTACTTCAGTATAATTTTGGATGATAGCTGTCATTTATAACTCCGCAGGTTTCCGAATTACAGTGCCCCTGAGCTCCTTTCTTCAACTCGCTTTCTTGTGAGCTGGCCGCAACACCGCAGGATCTCCTCAGGCCCTAATCTAGTTCCAGCATGGCACGTGGAGCCTTTGGTTCATTTATCTTCCTGGTGGGAAATGAGAGTTAAATTTGCCCGTCCAGACACCTACAGATAGTCTCCCATTGCTTCTCCTTATTCCTGTTCATCTTCCGAAGAAATTGCAAACTGGGCCAAACAGGAGGTTAAAGGCACTGACTCTCCAAGTGGGGAGAGTGTTAGTAAAGTGTCTGGAATGTTGCACCCGAGTACCAGGGGACGAAAACTGAGACACATTTGAACACGTTTCCCGATCACACGGTGGATCATACACTCCGTTCCACATGCATGTTTTAGCTGAAGGAAGAATCCCTTAAACCTGGAGAGTTGAGACCCATGGAATGGGTACCATGCAATATGACTTCAAAGGGTCTGCATTTGCTCACCGAACCTCACCAATCCTATCACTGCTGCGTTTATGCTGCTGTACAGACGCTTGATTCTCTTTCGGAGACATATAAATCCAAAGGTTTTAAGATTCTTACTAGTCAGGTATATTCTTAGGCGTTTAATATGGGGTGTTGAGTCCACTTCGTTGAGCAAGGAGTAGCTCTTGTCTATTACATATTTGGCTTATGGAACGGTATCTGTGCTAATTTCAATCTCTGGTTTCATGCAGCACCCCAACTCACCTTTCCCATTAAGCAAGCATAAGTTGGTTTTCTACATTTGAGACCCTGTTCTGTTTTGTAATTCAGTTCCTGTGTAGCCAAGTTTACATTCCGTGTATTAGGGATATCTTATGATGTTTCTTTTTCTGTGTGACTTATTTCACTTAGAATACTCGTACCTGAATCCACTCATTATGCTGCTACGGGCCTGATGACATAGATTTCATTGCTGACTGATATTGCATTGTACGTAAGTACCACAACTTCTTTATCCATTTTTCGCTTTCTGTGATATTGAACTTGTACCGTAAACGAGGTTCTTGTAAACAGAGCCGGCCCAAACTTTGGGGTGGCTGTGTCTTTTGATTTTAATTTCCCTAAGCTATAGGACCATAAGTGGAAGTGCCCTAGGCTCTGTTGCTTTGTTTTTTAGATGTTTCAGGAAACACCATACACTTCTCCAGAGTGGCTGCTGGCAATTCACATCCGAATCATCAGCATAACAAGGCTCCCAGTTCTCCATAGCCTGTCCTGCCTTTCTGGATTTTACACTTTTTTCAGATGGCCCTTTTGACCGGGGGGCAGTGAGACTTCATTGTAGTGCAGATTTCCTTTGCAAGCTTGCTTGGTTGGCCAAAAATGGCGTATGCGTTTTTTCCTGAATATATTCAGGAAAAAATGCATACGCCCTTTTTGGCCAAGAGCATCATTGTGGACATTCTGCCTCTTTTCCTATGCGTTACATGCAATTCCTGTCTACCTCCTGAAATCGGTTTCCTGCAATTCTGCCCCGCTTTCAACTCCTCTTGGCAACCTCACTTCAATATATTTTTGGAAGATAGCTGTCATTTATAATTCTGCAGGTTTGTGAATTACAGTGCCCCTGAGCTCCTTTCTTCAACTCGCTTTCTTGTGAGCTGGCCGCAACACCACAGGATTGCTTCAGGCCCTAGTTTGGTTACGGCATGGCATGATGAGCCTTTGGTTAATTCCTCTTCCTAGTGGGAAATGAGAGTTAAATTTGCCCGTCTAGACACCTCCAGCTGGTCTCTCATTGGTTCTCCCTATTCCTGTTCATTTTCCACAGAAATTGCAAACTGGGCCAAACAGGAGGTTAAAGGCACTGACTCTCCATGTGGGAGAGTGTTAGTGAAGCGTCTGGAATGTTGCACCCGAGTACCAGGGGACGAAAACTGAGACACATTTGAACACGTTTCCCGATCACACCGTGGATCATACTCTGGGTTCCACATGCATGTTTTAGCTGAAGGAAGAATCTCTTAAACCTGGAGAGTTGAGACCCATGGAATGGGTACCATGCAATATGACTACAAAGGGTCTGCATTTGCTCACCGAACCTCACCAATCCTATCACTGCTGCGTTTATGCCGCTGTACACACGCTTGATTCTCTTTCGGAGACATATAAATCCATAGGTATTAAGATTCTTACTAGTCAGGTATATTCTTAGGCGTTTAATATGGGGTGTTGAGTCCACTTCGTTGAGCAAGGAGTATCTCTTGTCTATTACATATTTGGCTTATGGAACGGTATCTGTGCTAATTTCAATGTGTGGTTTTATGCTGCACCCCAACTCACCTTTCCCCTTAAGCAAGCATAAGTTTGTTTTCTACATCTGAGACACTGTTCTGTTTTGTAATTCAGTTCCTGTGTAGCCAAGTTTACATTCCGTGTAGTAGTGATATCTTATGATGTTTCTTTTTCTGTGTGACTTATTTCACTTAGAATCATCGTACCTGAATCCACTCATTATGCTGCTACGGGCCTGATGACATAGATTTCATTGCTGAGTGATATTGCATTGTACGTAAGTACCACAACTTCTTTATCCATTTTTCGCTTTCTGTGATATTGAACTTGTACCGTAAACTAGGTTCTTGTAAACAGAGCCGGCCCAAACTTTGGGGTGGCTGTGTCTTTTTGATTTTAATTTCCCTAAGCTATAGGACCATAAGTGGAAGTGCCCTAGGCTCTGTTGCTTTGTTTTTTGGATGTTTCAGGAAACACCATACACTTCTCCAGAGTGGCTGCTGGCAATTTACAACCCACCCATCAGCATAACAAGGCTCCCATTTCTCCATGGCCTGTCCTGACTTTCTGGATTTTACACATTTTTCAGATAGCCCTTTTGACCGTGGGGCAGTGAGACTTCATTGTAGTGCAGATTTCCTTTGCAAGCTTGCTTGGTTGGCCAAAAAGGGCGTATGCGTTTTTTCCTGTATATATTCAGGAAAAAACGCATACGCCCTTTTTGGCCAAGTGCATCATTGTGGACGTTCTGCCTCTTTTCCTATGCTTTACATGCAATTCCAGTGTACCTCCTGAAATCGGTTTCCTGCAATTTTGCCCCGCTTTCAAGTCCTCTTGGCAGCCTTCTTTCAATATATTTTTGGATGATAGCTGTCATTTATAACTGCAGGTTTGTGAATTACAGTGCCCCTGAGCTCCTTTCTTCAACTCGCTTTCTTGTGAGCTGGCCGCAACACCGCAGGATTGCTTCAGGCCCTAGTGTGGTTCCGGCACGGCACGCTGAGCCTTTGGTTAATTCCTCTTCCTGGTGGGAAATGAGAGTTAAATTTGCCCGTCCAGACGCCTCCAGCTAGTCTCTCATTGTTTCTCCCTATTCCTGTTCATTTTCCAGAGAAATTGCAAACTGGGCCAAACAGGAGGTTAAAGGCACTGACTCTCCAAGTGGGGAGAGTGTTAGTAAAGCGTCTGGAATGTTGCACCCGAGTACCAGGGGACGAAAACTGAGACATATTTGAACACGTTTTCCGATCACACGGTGGATCATACTCTGGGTTCCACATGCATGTTTTAGCTGAAGGAAGAATCCCTTAAACATGGAGAGTTGAGACCCATGGAATGGGTACCATGCAATATGACTTCAAAGGGTCTGCATTTGCTCACCGAACCTCACCAATCCTATCACTGCTGCGTTTATGCCGCTGTACACACGCTTGATTCTCTTTCGGAGACATATAAATCCATAGGTTTTAAGATTCTTACTAGTCAGGTATATTGTTAAGCGTTTAATATGGGGTGTTGAGTCCACTTCGTTCAGCAAGGAGTAGCTCTTGTCTATTACATATTTGGCTTAGGGAACGGTATCTGTGCTAATTTCAATCTCTGGTTTTATGCAGCACCCCAACTCACCTTTCCCCTTAAGCAAGCATAAGTTGGTATTCTACATTTGAGACCCTGTTCTCTTTTGTAATTCAGTTCCTGTGTAGCCAAGTTTCCATTCCGTGTAGTAGTGATACCTTATGATGTTTCTTTTTCTGTGTGACTTATTTCACTTAGAATCATCGTACCTGCATCCACTCATTATGCTGCTACGGGTCTGATGACATTGATTTCATTGCTGAGTGATATTGCATTGTACGTAAGTACCACAACTTCTTTATCCATTTTTCGCTTTCTGTGATATTGAACTTGTACCGTAAGCGAGGTTCTTGTAAACAGAGCCGGCCCAAACTTTGGGGTGGCTGTGTCTTTCTGACTTTAATTTCCCTAAGCTATAGGACCATAAGTGGAAGTGCCCTAGGCTCTGTTGCTTTGTTTTTTAGATGTTTCAGGAAACACCATACACTTCTCCAGAGTGGCTGTTGGCAATTTACATCCCGCCCACCGGCATAACAAGGCTCCCAGTTCTCCATGGCCTGTCCTGCCTTTCTGGATTTTACACTTTTTTCAGATGGCCCTTTTGACCGGGGGGCAGTGAGACTTCATTGTAGTGCAGATTTCCTTTGCCAGCTTGCTTGGTTGGCCAAAAAGGGCGTATGCGTTTTTTCCTGAATATATTCAGGAAAAAACGCATACGCCCTTTTTGGCCAAGTGCATCATTGTGGACGTTCTGCCTCTTTTCCTATGCTTTACATGCAATTCCCGTCTACCTCCTGAAATCGGTTTCCTGCAATTCTGCCCCGCTTTCAAGTCCTCTTGGCAGCCTTACTTCAATATATTTTTGGACGATAGCTGTCATTTATAACTCTACAGGTTTGTGAATTACAGTGCCCCTGAGCTCCTTTCTTCAACTCACTTTTTTGTGATCTGGCCGCAACACCGCAGGATTGCTTCAGGCCCTAGTGTGGTTCCGGCACGGCACGCTGAGCCTTTGGTTAATTCCTCTTCCTGGTGGGAAATTAGAGTTAAATTTGCCCGTCCAGACACCTCCAGCTAGTCTCTCTTTGGTTCTCCCTATTCCTGTTCATTTTCCACAGAATTTGCAAACTGGGCCAAACAGGAGGTTAAAGGCACTGACTCTCCAAGTGGGGAGAGTGTTAGTAAAGCATCTGGAATGTTCCACCCGAGTTCCACGGGACGAAAACTGAGACACATTTGAACACGTTTCCCGATCACACGGTGGATCATACTCTGGGTTCCACATGCATGTTTTAGCTGAAGGAAGAATCCCTTAAACCTGGAGAGTTGAGACCCATGGAATGGGTACCATGCAATATCACTTCAAAGGGTCTGCATTTGCTCACCGAACTTCACCAATCCTATCACTGCGGCATTTATGCCGCCGTACACACGCTTGATTCTCTTTCGGAGACATATAAATCGGTAGGTTTTAATATTCTTACTAGTCAGGTATATTCTTAGGCTTTTAATATGGGGTGTTGAGTCCACTTCGTTGAGCAAGGAGTAGCTCTTGTCTATTACATATTTGGCTTATGGAACGGTATCTGTGCTAATTTCAATCTCTGGTTTCATGCAGCACCCCAACTCACCTTTCCCCTCAAGCAAGCATAAGTTGGTTTTCTACATTTGAGACCCTGTTCTGTTTTGTAATTCAGTTCCTGTGTAGCCAAGTTTACATTCCGTGTATTGGTGATATCTTATGATGTTTCTTTTTCTGTGTGACTTATTTCACTTGGAATCATCTTACCTGAATCCACTCATTATGCTGCTACGGGCCTGATGACATAGATTTCATTGCTGAGTGATATTGCATTGTACGTAAGTACCACAACTTCTTTATCCATTTTTTGCTTTCTGTGATATTGAACTTGTACCGTAAACGAGGTTCTTGTAAACAGAGCCGTCCCAAACTTTGGGGTGGCTGTGTCTTTTTGATTTTAATTTCCCTAAGCTATAGGACCATAAGTGGAAGTGCCCTAAGCTCTGTTGCTTTGTTTTTTAGATGTTTCAGGAAACACCATACACTTCTCCAGAGTGGCTGTTGGCAATTTACATCCCGCCCACCAGCATAACAAGTCTCCCAGTTCTCCATGGCCTGTCCTGCCTTTCTGGATTTTACACTTTTTTCAGATGGCCCTTTTGACCGGGGGGCAGTGAGACTTCATTGTAGTGCAGATTTCCTTTGCAAGCTTGCTTGGTTGGCCAAAAAGGGCGTATGCGTTTTTTCCTGAATATATTCAGGAAAAAACGCATACGCCCTTATTGGCCAAGTGCATCATTGTGGACGTTCTGCCTCTTTTCCTATGCTTTACATGCAATTCCAGTGTACCTCCTGAAATCGATTTCCTGCAATTCTGCCCCGCTTTCAAGTCCTCTTGGCAGCCTTACTTCAATATATTTTTGGACGATAGCTGTCATTTATAACTCTGCAGGTTTGTGAATTACAGTGCCCCTGAGCTCGTTTCTTCAACTCGCTTTCTTGTGAGCTTGCCGCAACACCGCAGGATTGCTTCAGGCCCTAGTGTGGTTCCGGCACGGCACGCTGAGCCTTTGGTTAATTCCTCTTCCTGGTGGGAAATGAGAGTTAAATTTGCCCGTCCAGACACCTCCAGCTAGTCTCTCTTTCGTTCTCCCTATTCCTGTTCATTTTCCACAGAAATTACAAACTGGGCGAAACAGGAGGTTAAAGGCACTGACTCTCCAAGTGGGGAGAGTGTTAGTAAAGCATCTGGAATGTTGAACCCGAGTACCAGGGACGAAAACGAGACACATTTGAACACGTTTCCCGATCACACGGTGGATCATACTCTGGGTTCCACATGCATGTTTTAGCTGAAGGAAGAATCCCTTAAACCTGGAGAGTTGAGACCCATGGAATGGTACCATGCAATATGACTTCAAAGGGTCTGCATTTGCTCACCGAACCTCACCAATCCTATCACTGCTGCGTTTATGCCGCTGTACACACGCTTGATTCTCTTTCGGAGACATATAAATCCATAGGTTTTAAGATTATTTCTAGTCAGGTATATTCTTAGGCGTTTAATATGGGGTGTTGAGTCCACTTCGTTCAGCAAGGAGTAGCTCTTGTCTATTGCATATTTGGCTTATGGAACGGTATCTGTGCTAATTTCAATCTCTGGTTTCATACAGCACCCCAACTCACCTTTCCCCTTAAGCAAGCATAAGTTGGTTTTCTACATTTGAGAACCTGTTCTGTTTTGTAATTCAGTTCCTGTGTAGCCAAGTTTACCTTCCGTGTAGTAGTGATATCTTATGGTGTTTCTTTTCCTGTGTGACTTATTTCACTTAGAATCATCATACCTGAATCCACTCATTATGCTGCTACGGGCCTGATGACATAGATTTCATTGCTGAGTGATATTGCATTGTACGTAAGTACCACAACTTCTTTATCCATTTTTCGCTTTCTGTGATATTGAACTTGTACCGTAAACGAGGTTCTTGTAAACAGAGCCGTCCCAAACTTTGGGGTGACTGTGTCTTTTTGATTTTAATTTCCCTAAGCTATAGGACCATAAGTGGAAGTGCCCTAGGCTCTGTTGCTTTGTTTTTTAGATGTTTCAGGAAACACCATACACTTCTCCAGAGTGGCTGTTGGCAATTAACATCCCGCCCACCAGCATAACAAGGCTCCCAGTTCTCCATGGCCTGTCCTGCCTTTCTGGATTTTACACTTTTTTCAGATGGCCCTTTTGACCGGGCGGCAGTGAGACTTCATTGTAGTGCAGATATCCTTTGCAAGCTTGCTTGGTTGGCCAAAAAGGGCGTATGCGTTTTTTCCTGAATATATTCAGGAAAAAACGCATACGCCCTTTTTGGCCAAGTGCATCATTGTGGACGTTCTGCCTCTTTTCCTATGCTTTACATGCAATTCCAGTGTACCTCCTGAAATCGATTTCCTGCAATTCTGCCCCGCTTTCAAGTCCTCTTGGCAGCCTTACTTCAATATATTTTTGGACGATAGCTGTCATTTATAACTCTGCAGGTTTGTGAATTACAGTGCCCCTGAGCTCGTTTCTTCAACTCGCTTTCTTGTGAGCTGTCCGCAACACCGCAGGATTGCTTCACGCCCTAGTGTAGTTCCGGCACGGCACGCTGAGCCTTTGGTTAATTCCTCTTCCTGGTGGGAAATGAGAGTTAAATTTGCCCGTCCAGACACCTCCAGCTAGTCTCTCTTTCGTTCTCCCTATTCCTGTTCATTTTCCACAGAAATTACAAACTGGGGCAAACAGGAGGTTAAAGGCACTGACTCTCCAAGTGGGGAGAGTGTTAGTAAAGCATCTGGAATGTTGCACCCGAGTACCAGGGACGAAAACGAGACACATTTGAACACGTTTCCCGATCACACGGTGGATCATACTCTGGGTTCCACATGCATGTTTTAGCTGAAGGAAGAATCCCTTAAACCTGGAGAGTTGAGACCCATGGAATGGGTACCATGCAATATGACTTCAAAGGGTCTGCATTTGCTCACCGAACCTCACCAATCCTATCACTGCTGCGTTTATGCCGCTGTACACACGCTTGATTCTCTTTCGGAGACATATAAATCAGTAGGTTTTAAGATTATTTCTAGTCAGGTATATTCTTAGGCGTTTAATATGGGGTGTTGAGTCCACTTCGTTCAGCAAGGAGTAGCTCTTGTCTATTGCATATTTGGCTTATGGAACGGTATCTGTGCTAATTTCAATCTCTGGTTTCATACAGCACCCCAACTCACCTTTCCCCTTAAGCAAGCATAAGTTGGTTTTCTACATTTGAGACCCTGTTCTGTTTTGTAATTCAGTTCCTGTGTAGCCAAGTTTACATTCCGTGTAGTAGTGATATCTTATGATGTTTCTTTTTCTGTGTGACTTATTTCACTTAGACTCATCATACCTGCATCCACTCATTATGCTGCTACGGGCCTGATGACATAGATTTCATTGCTGAGTGATATTGCATTGTACGTAAGTACCACAACTTCTTTATCCATTTTTCGCTTTCTGTGATATTGAACTTGTACCGTAAACGAGGTTCTTGTAAACAGAGCCGTCCCAAACTTTGGGGTGGCTGTGTCTTTTTGATTTTAATTTCCCTAAGCTATAGGACCATAAGTGGAAGTGCCCTAGGCTCTGTTGCTTTGTTTTTTAGATGTTTCAGGAAACACCATACACTTCTCCAGAGTGGCTGTTGGCAATTTACATCCCGCCCACCAGCATAACAAGGCTCCCAGTTCTCCATGGCCTGTCCTGCCTTTCTGGATTTTACACTTTTTTCAGATGGCCCTTTTGACCGGGCGGCAGTGAGACTTCATTGTAGTGCAGATATCCTTTGCAAGCTTGCTTGGTTGGCCAAAAAGGGCGTATGCGTTTTTTCCTGAATATATTCAGGAAAAAACGCATACGCCCTTTTTGGCCAAGTGCATCATTGTGGACGTTCTGCCTCTTTTCCTATGCTTTACATGCAATTCCAGTGTACCTCCTGAAATCGATTTCCTGCAATTCTGCCCCGCTTTCAAGTCCTCTTGGCAGCCTTACTTCAATATATTTTTGGACGATAGCTGTCATTTATAACTCTGCAGGTTTGTGAATTACAGTGCCCCTGAGCTCGTTTCTTCAACTCGCTTTCTTGTGAGCTGTCCGCAACACCGCAGGATTGCTTCACGCCCTAGTGTAGTTCCGGCACGGCACGCTGAGCCTTTGGTTAATTCCTCTTCCTGGTGGGAAATGAGAGTTAAATTTGCCCGTCCAGACACCTCCAGCTAGTCTCTCTTTCGTTCTCCCTATTCCTGTTCATTTTCCACAGAAATTACAAACTGGGGCAAACAGGAGGTTAAAGGCACTGACTCTCCAAGTGGGGAGAGTGTTAGTAAAGCATCTGGAATGTTGCACCCGAGTACCAGGGACGAAAACGAGACACATTTGAACACGTTTCCCGATCACACGGTGGATCATACTCTGGGTTCCACATGCATGTTTTAGCTGAAGGAAGAATCCCTTAAACCTGGAGAGTTGAGACCCATGGAATGGGTACCATGCAATATGACTTCAAAGGGTCTGCATTTGCTCACCGAACCTCACCAATCCTATCACTGCTGCGTTTATGCCGCTGTACACACGCTTGATTCTCTTTCGGAGACATATAAATCAGTAGGTTTTAAGATTATTTCTAGTCAGGTATATTCTTAGGCGTTTAATATGGGGTGTTGAGTCCACTTCGTTCAGCAAGGAGTAGCTCTTGTCTATTGCATATTTGGCTTATGGAACGGTATCTGTGCTAATTTCAATCTCTGGTTTCATACAGCACCCCAACTCACCTTTCCCCTTAAGCAAGCATAAGTTGGTTTTCTACATTTGAGACCCTGTTCTGTTTTGTAATTCAGTTCCTGTGTAGCCAAGTTTACATTCCGTGTAGTAGTGATATCTTATGATGTTTCTTTTTCTGTGTGACTTATTTCACTTAGACTCATCATACCTGCATCCACTCATTATGCTGCTACGGGCCTGATGACATAGATTTCATTGCTGAGTGATATTGCATTGTACGTAAGTACCACAACTTCTTTATCCATTTTTCGCTTTCTGTGATATTGAACTTGTACCGTAAACGAGGTTCTTGTAAACAGAGCCGTCCCAAACTTTGGGGTGGCTGTGTCTTTTTGATTTTAATTTCCCTAAGCTATAGGACCATAAGTGGAAGTGCCCTAGGCTCTGTTGCTTTGTTTTTTAGATGTTTCAGGAAACACCATACACTTCTCCAGAGTGGCTGTTGGCAATTTACATCCCGCCCACCAGCATAACAAGGCTCCCAGTTCTCCATGGCCTGTCCTGCCTTTCTGGATTTTACACTTTTTTCAGATGGCCCTTTTGACCGGGGGGCAGTGAGACTTCATTGTAGTGCAGATTTCCTTTGCAAGCTTGCTTGGTTGGCCAAAAAGGGCGTATGCGTTTTTTCCTGAATATATTCAGGAAAAAACGCATACGCCCTTTTTGGCCAAGTGCATCATTGTGGACGTTCTGCCTCTTTTCCTATGCTTTACATGCAATTCCAGTGTACCCCCTGAAATCGATTTCCTGCAATTCTGCCCCGCTTTCAAGTCCTCTTGGCAGCCTTACTTCAATATATTTTTGGACGATAGCTGTCATTTATAACTCTGCAGGTTTGTGAATTACAGTGCCCCTGAGCTCGTTTCTTCAACTCGTTTTCTTGTGAGCTGGCCGCAACACCGCAGGATTGCTTCAGGCCCTAGTGTGGTTCCGGCACGGCATGCTGAGCCTTTGGTTAATTCCTCTTTCTGGTGGGAAATGAGAGTTAAATTTGCCCGTCCAGACACCTCCAGCTAGTTTCTCATTGGTTCTCCCTATTCCTGTACATTTTCCACAGAAATTGCAAACTGGGCCATACAGGAGGTTAAAGGCACTGACTCTCCAAGTGGGGAGAGTGTTAGTAAAGCGTCTGGAGTGTTGCACCCGAGTACCAGGGGACGAAAACTGAGACACATTTGAACACGTTTCCTGATCACACGGTGGATCATAATCTGTGTTCCACATGCATGTTTTAGCTGAAGGAAGAATCCCTTAAACTTGGAGAGTTGAGACCCATGGAATGGGTACCATGCAATATGACTTCAAAGGGTCTGCATTTGCTCACCGAACCTCACCAATCCTATCACTGCTGCGTTTATGCCGCTGTACACACACTTGATTCTCTTTCGGAGACATATAAATCCGTAGTTTTTAAGATTATTTCTAGTCAGGTGTATTCTTAAGTGTTTAATATGGGGTGTTGAGTCCACTTCGTTGAGCAAGGAGTAGCTCTTGTCTATTACATATTTAGCTTATGGAACGGTATCTGTGCTAATTTCAATCTCTGGTTTCATGCAGCACCCCAACTCACCTTTCCCCTTAAGCAAGCATAAGCTGGTTTTCTACATTTGAGACCCTGTTCTGTTTTGTAATTCAGTTCTTGTGTAGCCAAGTTTACCTTCCGTGTAGTAGTGATATCTTATGGTGTTTCTTTTCCTGTGTGACTTATTTCACTTAGAATCATCATACCTGAATCCACTCATTATGCTGCTACGGGCCTGATGACATAGATTTCATTGCTGAGTGATATTGCATTGTACGTAAGTACCACAACTTCTTTATCCATTTTTCGCTTTCTGTGATATTGAACTTGTACCGTAAACGAGGTTCTTGTAAACAGAGCCGTCCCAAACTTTGGGGTGACTGTGTCTTTTTGATTTTAATTTCCCTAAGCTATAGGACCATAAGTGGAAGTGCCCTAGGCTCTGTTGCTTTGTTTTTTAGATGTTTCAGGAAACACCATACACTTCTCCAGAGTGGCTGTTGGCAATTAACATCCCGCCCACCAGCATAACAAGGCTCCCAGTTCTCCATGGCCTGTCCTGCCTTTCTGGATTTTACACTTTTTTCAGATGGCCCTTTTGACCGGGGGGCAGTGAGACTTCATTGTAGTGCAGATATCCTTTGCAAGCTTGCTTGGTTGGCCAAAAAGGGCGTATGCGTTTTTTCCTGAATATATTCAGGAAAAAACGCATACGCCCTTTTTGGCCAAGTGCATCATTGTGGACGTTCTGCCTCTTTTCCTATGCTTTACATGCAATTCCAGTGTACCTCCTGAAATCGATTTCCTGCAATTCTGCCCCGCTTTCAAGTCCTCTTGGCAGCCTTACTTCAATATATTTTTGGACGATAGCTGTCATTTATAACTCTGCAGGTTTGTGAATTACAGTGCCCCTGAGCTCGTTTCTTCAACTCGCTTTCTTGTGAGCTGTCCGCAACACCGCAGGATTGCTTCACGCCCTAGTGTAGTTCCGGCACGGCACGCTGAGCCTTTGGTTAATTCCTCTTCCTGGTGGGAAATGAGAGTTAAATTTGCCCGTCCAGACACCTCCAGCTAGTCTCTCTTTCGTTCTCCCTATTCCTGTTCATTTTCCACAGAAATTACAAACTGGGCCAAACAGGAGGTTAAAGACACTGACTCTCCAACTGGGGAGAGTGTTAGTAAAGCATCTGGAATGTTGCACCCGAGTACCAGGGACGAAAACGAGACACATTTGAACACGTTTCCCGATCACACGGTGGATCATACTCTGGGTTCCACATGCATGTTTTAGCTGAAGGAAGAATCCCTTAAACCTGGAGAGTTGAGACCCATGGAATGGGTACCATGCAATATGACTTCAAAGGGTCTGCATTTGCTCACCGAACCTCACCAATCCTATCACTGCTGCGTTTATGCCGCAGTACACACGCTTGATTCTCTTTCAGAGACATATAAATCCGTAGGTTTTAAGATTATTTCTAGTCAGGTATATTCTTAGGCGTTTAATATGGGGTGTTGAGTCCACTTCGTTCAGCAAGGAGTAGCTCTTGTCTATTGCATATTTGGCATATGGAACGGTATCTGTGCTAATTTCAATCTCTGGTTTCATGCAGCACCCCAACTCACCTTTCCCCTTAAGCAAGCATAAGTTGGTTTTCTACATTTGACACCCTGTTCTGTTTTGTAATTCAGTTCCTGTGTAGCCAAGTTTACATTCCGTGTAGTAGTGATATCTTATGATGTTTCTTTTTCTGTGTGACTTATTTCACTTAGACTCATCATACCTGCATCCACTCATTATGCTGCTACGGGCCTGATGACATAGATTTCATTGCTGAGTGATATTGCATTGTACGTAAGTACCACAACTTCTTTATCCATTTTTTGCTTTCTGTGATATTGAACTTGTACCGTAAACGAGGTTCTTGTAAACAGAGCCGTCCCAAACTTTGGGGTGGCTGTGTCTTTTTGATTTTAATTTCCCTAAGCTATAGGACCATAAGTGGAAGTGCCCTAGGCTCTGTTGCTTTGTTTTTTAGATGTTTCAGGAAACACCATACACTTCTCCAGAGTGGCTGTTGGCAATTTACATCCCGCCCACCAGCATAACAAGGCTCCCAGTTCTCCATGGCCTGTCCTGCCTTTCTGGATTTTACACTTTTTTCAGATGGCCCTTTTGACCGGGGGGCAGTGACACTTCATTGTAGTGCAGATTTCCTTTGCAAGCTTGCTTGGTTGGCCAAAAAGGGCGTATGCGTTTTTTCCTGAATATATTCAGGAAAAAACGCATACGCCCTTTTTGGCCAAGTGCATCATTGTGGACGTTCTGCCTCTTTTCCTATGCTTTACATGCAATTCCAGTGTACCGCCTGAAATCGATTTCCTGCAATTCTGCCCCGCTTTCAAGTCCTCTTGGCAGCCTTACTTCAATATATTTTTGGACGATAGCTGTCATTTATAACTCTACAGGTTTGTAAATTACAGTGCCCCTGAGCTCGTTTCTTCAACTCGCTTTCTTGTGAGCTGGCCGCAACACCGCAGGATTGCTTCAGGCCCTAGTGTAGTTCCGGCACGGCACGCTGAGCCTTTGGTTAATTCCTCTTCCTGGTGGGAAATGAGAGTTAAATTTGCCCGTCCAGACACCTCCAGCTAGTCTCTCTTTTGTTCTCCCTATTCCTGTTCATTTTCCACAGAAATTACAAACTGGGCCAAACAGGAGGTTAAAGGCACTGACTCTCCAAGTGGGAAGAGTGTTAGTAAAGCATCTGGAATGTTGCACCCGAGTACCAGGGACGAAAACGAGACACATTTGAACACGTTTCCCGATCACACCGTGGATCATACTCTGGGTTCCACATGCATGTTTTAGCTGAAGGAAGAATCCCTTAAACCTGGAGAGTTGAGACCCATGGAATGGGTACCATGCAATATGACTTCAAAGGGTCTGCATTTGCTCACCGAACCTCACCAATCCTATCACTGCTGCGTTTATGCCGCTGTACACACGCTTGATTCTCTTTTGGAGACATATAAATCCGTAGGTTTTAAGATTATTTCTAGTCAGGTATATTCTTAGGCGTTTAATATGGTGTGTTGAGTCCACTTCGTTCAGCAAGGAGTAGCTCTTGTCTATTGCATATTTGGCTTATGGAACGGTATCTGTGCTAATTTCAATCTCTGGTTTCATGCAGCACCCCAACTCACCTTTCCCCTTAAGCAAGCATAAGTTGGTTTTCTACATTTGAGAACCTGTTCTGTTTTCTAATTCAGTTCCTGTGTAGCCAAGTTTACATTCCTGTAGTAGTGATATCTTATGATGTTTCTTTTTCTGTGTGACTTATTTCACTTAGACTCATCGTACCTGCATCCACTCATTATGCTGCTATGGGCCTGATGACATAGATTTCATTGCTGAGTGATATTGCATTGTACGTAAGTACCACAACTTCTTTATCCATTTTTTGCTTTCTGTGATATTGAACTTGTACCGTAAACGAGGTTCTTGTAAACAGAGCCGTCCCAAAGTTTGGGGTGGCTGTGTCTTTTTGATTTTAATTTCCCTAAGCTATAGGACCATAAGTGGAAGTGCCCTAGGCTCTGTTGCTTTGTTTTTTAGATGTTTCAGGAAACACCATACACTTCTCCAGAGTGGCTGTTGGCAATTTACATCCCGCCCACCAGCATAACAAGGCTCCCAGTTCTCCATGGCCTGTCCTGCCTTTCTGGATTTTACACTTTTTTCAGATGGCCCTTTTGACCGGGGGGCAGTGACACTTCATTGTAGTGCAGATTTCCTTTGCAAGCTTGCTTGGTTGGCCAAAAAGGGCGTATGCGTTTTTTCCTGAATATATTCAGGAAAAAACGCATACGCCCTTTTTGGCCAAGTGCATCATTGTGGACGTTCTGCCTCTTTTCCTATGCTTTACATGCAATTCCAGTGTACCGCCTGAAATCGATTTCCTGCAATTCTGCCCCGCTTTCAAGTCCTCTTGGCAGCCTTACTTCAATATATTTTTGGACGATAGCTGTCATTTATAACTCTGCAGGTTTGTGAATTACAGTGCCCCTGAGCTCGTTTCTTCAACTCGCTTTCTTGTGAGCTGGCCGCAACACCGCAGGATTGCTTCAGGCCCTAGTGTAGTTCCGGCACGGCACGCTGAGCCTTTGGTTAATTCCTCTTCCTGGTGGGAAATGAGAGTTAAATTTGCCCGTCCAGACACCTCCAGCTAGTCTCTCTTTTGTTCTCCCTATTCCTGTTCATTTTCCACAGAAATTACAAACTGGGCCAAACAGGAGGTTAAAGGCACTGACTCTCCAAGTGGGAAGAGTGTTAATAAAGCTTCTGGAATGTTGCACCCGAGTACCAGGGACGAAAACGAGACACATTTGAACACGTTTCCCGATCACACCGTGGATCATACTCTGGGTTCCACATGCATGTTTTAGCTGAAGGAAGAATCCCTTAAACCTGGAGAGTTGAGACCCATGGAATGGGTACCATGCAATATGACTTCAAAGGGTCTGCATTTGCTCACCGAACCTCACCAATCCTATCACTGCTGCGTTTATGCCGCTGTACACACGCTTGATTCTCTTTTGGAGACATATAAATCCGTAGGTTTTAAGATTATTTCTAGTCAGGTATATTCTTAGGCGTTTAATATGGTGTGTTGAGTCCACTTCGTTCAGCAAGGAGTAGCTCTTGTCTATTGCATATTTGGCTTATGGAACGGTATCTGTGCTAATTTCAATCTCTGGTTTCATGCAGCACCCCAACTCACCTTTCCCCTTAAGCAAGCATAAGTTGGTTTTCTACATTTGAGAACCTGTTCTGTTTTCTAATTCAGTTCCTGTGTAGCCAAGTTTACATTCCTGTAGTAGTGATATCTTATGATGTTTCTTTTTCTGTGTGACTTATTTCACTTAGACTCATCGTACCTGCATCCACTCATTATGCTGCTATGGGCCTGATGACATAGATTTCATTGCTGAGTGATATTGCATTGTACGTAAGTACCACAACTTCTTTATCCATTTTTTGCTTTCTGTGATATTGAACTTGTACCGTAAATGAGGTTCTTGTAAACAGAGCCGTCCCAAAGTTTGGGGTGGCTGTGTCTTTTTGATTTTAATTTCCCTAAGCTATAGGACCATAAGTGGAAGTGCCCTAGGCTCTGTTGCTTTGTTTTTTAGATGTTTCAGGAAACACCATACACTTCTCCAGAGTGGCTGTTGGCAATTTACATCCCGCCCACCAGCATAACAAGGCTCCCAGTTCTCCATGGCCTGTCCTGCCTTTCTGGATTTTACACTTTTTTCAGATGGCCCTTTTGACCGGGGGGCAGTGAGACTTCATTGTAGTGCAGATTTCCTTTGCAAGCTTGCTTGGTTGGCCAAAAAGGGCGTATGCGTTTTTTCCTGAATATATTCAGGAAAAAACACATACGCCCTTTTTGGCCAAGTGCATCATTGTGGACGTTCTGCCTCTTTTCCTATGCTTTACATGCAATTCCTGTCTACCTCCTGAAATCGGTTTCCTGCAATTCTGCCCCGCTTTCAAGTCCTCTTGGCAGCCTTACTTCAATATATTTTTGGACGATAGCTGTCATTTATAACTCTGCAAGTTTGTGAATTACAGTGCCCCTGAGCTCCTTTCTTCAACTCGCTTTCTTGTGAGCTGGCCGCAACACCGCAGGATTGCTTCAGGCCCTAGTGTGGTTCCGGCACGGCACGCTGAGCCTTTGGTTAATTCCTCTTTCTGGTGGGAAATGAGAGTTAAATTTGCCCGTCCAGACACCTCCAGCTAGTTTCTCATTGGTTCTCCCTATTCCTGTACATTTTCCGCAGAAATTGCAAACTGGGCCATACAGGAGGTTAAAGGCACTGACTCTCCAAGTGGGGAGAGTGTTAGTAAAGCATCTGGAGTGTTGCACCCGAGTACCAGGGGACGAATACTGAGACACATTTGAACACGTTTCCTGATCACACAGTGGATCATAATCTCTGTTCCACATGCATGTTTTAGCTGAAGGAAGAATCCCTTAAACTTGGAGAGTTGAGACCCATGGAATGGGTACCATGCAATATGACTTCAAAGGGTCTGCATTTGCTCACCGAACCTCACCAATCCTATCACTGCTGCGTTTATGCCGCTGTACACACGCTTGATTCTCTTTCGGAGACATATAAATCCGTAGTTTTTAAGATTATTTCTAGTCAGGTGTATTCTTAAGCGTTTAATATGGGGTGTTGAGTCCACTTCGTTGAGCAAGGAGTAGCTCTTGTCTATTACATATTTGGCTTATGGAACGGTATCTGTGCTAATTTCAATCTCTGGTTTCATGCAGCACCCCAACTCACCTTTCCCCTTAAGCAAGCATAAGTTGGTTTTCTACATTTGAGACCCTGTTCTGTTTTGTAATTCAGTTCTTGTGTAGCCAAGTTTACCTTCCGTGTAGTAGTGATATCTTATGGTGTTTGTTTTCCTGTGTGACTTATTTCACTTAGAATCATCATACCTGAATCCACTCATTATGCTGCTACGGGCATGATGACATAGATTTCATTGCTGAGTGATATTGCATTGTACGTAAGTACCACAACTTCTTTATCCATTTTTTGCTTTCTGTGATATTGAACTTGTACCGTAAACGAGGTTCTTGTAAACAGAGCCGTCCCAAAGTTTGGGGTGGCTGTGTCTTTTTGATTTTAATTTCCCTAAGCTATAGGACCATAAGTGGAAGTGCCCTAGGCTCTGTTGCTTTGTTTTTTAGATGTTTCAGGAAACACCATACACTTCTCCAGAGTGGCTGTTGGCAATTTACATCCCGCCCACCAGCATAACAAGGCTCCCAGTTCTCCATGGCCTGTCCTGCCTTTCTGGATTTTACACTTTTTTCAGATGGCCCTTTTGACCGTGGGGCAGTGAGACTTCATTGTAGTGCAGATTTCCTTTGCAAGCTTGCTTGGTTGGCCAAAAAGGGCGTATGCATTTTTTCCTGTATATATTCAGGAAAAAACGCATACGCCCTTTTTGGCCAAGTGCATCATTGTGGACGTTCTGCCTCTTTTCCTATGCTTTACATGCAATTCCAGTGTACCTCCTGAAATCGGTTTCCTGCAATTTTGCCCCGCTTTCAAGTCCTCTTGGCAGCCTTCTTTCAATATATTTTTGGATGATAGCTGTCATTTATAACTGCAGGTTTGTGAATTACAGTGCCCCTGAGCTCCTTTCTTCAACTCGCTTTCTTGTGAGCTGGCCGCAACACCGCAGGATTGCTTCAGGCCCTAGTGTAGTTCCGGCACGGCACGCTGAGCCTTTGGTTAATTCCTCTTCCTGGTGGGAAATGAGAGTTAAATTTGCCCGTCCAGACGCCTCCAGCTAGTCTCTCATTGGTTCTCCCTATTCCTGTTCATTTTCCAGAGAAATTGCAAACTGGGCCAAACAGGAGGTTAAAGGCACTGACTCTCCAAGTGGGGAGAGTGTTAGTAAAGCGTCTGGAATGTTGCACCCGAGTACCAGGGGACGAAAACTGATACATATTTGAACACGTTTTCCGATCACACGGTGGATCATACTCTGGGTTCCACATGCATGTTTTAGCTGAAGGAAGAATCCCTTAAACATGGGGAGTTGAGACCCATGGAATGGGTACCATGCAATATGACTTCAAAGGGTCTGCATTTGCTCACCGAACCTCACCAATCCTATCACTGCTGCGTTTATGCCGCTGTACACACGCTTGATTCTCTTTCGGAGACATATAAATCCATAGGTTTTAAGATTTTACTAGTCAGGTATATTGTTAAGCGTTTAATATGGGGTGTTGAGTCCACTTCGTTGAGCAAGGAGTAGCTCTTGTCTATTACATATTTGGCTTAGGGAACGGTATCTGTGCTAATTTCAATCTCTGGTTTTATGCAGCACCCCAACTCACCTTTCCCCTTAAGCAAGCATAAGTTGGTATTCTACATTTGAGACCCTGTTCTGTTTTGTAATTCAGTTCCTGTGTAGCCAAGTTTCCATTCCGTGTAGTAGTGATACCTTATGATGTTTCTTTTTCTGTGTGACTTATTTCACTTAGAATCATCGTACCTGCATCCACTCATTATGCTGCTACGGGTCTGATGACATTGATTTCATTGCTGAGTGATATTGCATTGTACGTAAGTACCACAACTTCTTTATCCATTTTTCGCTTTCTGTGATATTGAACTTGTACCGTAAGCGAGGTTCTTGTAAACAGAGCCGGCCCAAACTTTGGGGTGGCTGTGTCTTTCTGATTTTAATTTCCCTAAGCTATAGGACCATAAGTGGAAGTGCCCTAGGCTCTGTTGCTTTGTTTTTTAGATGTTTCAGGAAACACCATACACTTCTCCAGAATGGCTGTTGGCAATTTACATCCCGCCCACCGGCATAACAAGGCTCCCAGTTCTCCATGGCCTGTCCTGCCTTTCTGGATTTTACACTTTTTTCAGATGGCCCTTTTGACCGGGGGGCAGTGAGACTTCATTGTAGTGCAGATTTCCTTTGCCAGCTTGCTTGGTTGGCCAAAAAGGGCGTATGCGTTTTTTCCTGAATATATTCAGGAAAAAACGCATACGCCCTTTTTGGCCAAGTGCATCATTGTGGACGTTCTGCCTCTTTTCCTATGCTTTACATGCAATTCCCGTCTACCTCCTGAAATCGGTTTCCTGCAATTCTGCCCCGCTTTCAAGTCCTCTTGGCAGCCTTACTTCAATATATTTTTGGACGATAGCTGTCATTTATAACTCTGCAGGTTTGTGAATTACAGTGCCCCTGAGCTCGTTTCTTCAACTCGCTTTCTTGTGAGCTGTCCGCAACACCGCAGGATTGCTTCACGCCCTAGTGTAGTTCCGGCACGGCACGCTGAGCCTTTGGTTAATTCCTCTTCCTGGTGGGAAATGAGAGTTAAATTTGCCCGTCCAGACACCTCCAGCTAGTCTCTCTTTCGTTCTCCCTATTCCTGTTCATTTTCCACAGAAATTACAAACTGGGCCAAACAGGAGGTTAAAGGCACTGACTCTCCAAGTGGGGAGAGTGTTAGTAAAGCATCTGGAATGTTGCACCCGAGTACCAGGGACGAAAACGAGACACATTTGAACACGTTTCCCGATCACACGGTGGATCATACTCTGGGTTCCACATGCATGTTTTAGCTGAAGGAAGAATCCCTTAAACCTGGAGAGTTGAGACCCATGGAATGGGTACCATGCAATATGACTTCAAAGGGTCTGCATTTGCTCACCGAACCTCACCAATCCTATCACTGCTGCGTTTATGCCGCTGTACACACGCTTGATTCTCTTTCGGAGACATATAAATCCGTAGTTTTTAAGATTATTTCTAGTCAGGTGTATTCTTAAGCGTTTAATATGGTGTGTTGAGTCCACTTCGTTGAGCAAGGAGTAGCTCTTGTCTATTACATATTTGGCTTATGGAACGGTATCTGTGCTAATTTCAATCTCTGGTTTCATGCAGCACCCCAACTCACCTTTCCCCTTAAGCAAGCATAAGTTGGTTTTCTACATTTGAGACCCTGTTCTGTTTTGTAATTCAGTTCTTGTGTAGCCAAGTTTACCTTCCGTGTAGTAGTGATATCTTATGGTGTTTCTTTTCCTGTGTGACTTATTTCACTTAGAATCATCATACCTGAATCCACTCATTTTGCTGCTACGGGCCTGATGACATAGATTTCATTGCTGAGTGATATTGCATTGTACGTAAGTACCACAACTTCTTTATCCATTTTTTGCTTTCTGTGATATTGAACTTGTACCGTAAACGAGGTTCTTGTAAACAGAGCCGTCCCAAAGTTTGGGGTGGCTGTGTCTTTTTGATTTTAATTTCCCTAAGCTATAGGACCATAAGTGGAAGTGCCCTAGGCTCTGTTGCTTTGTTTTTTAGATGTTTCAGGAAACACCATACACTTCTCCAGAGTGGCTGTTGGCAATTTACATCCCGCCCACCAGCATAACAAGGCTCCCAGTTCTCCATGGCCTGTCCTGCCTTTCTGGATTTTACACTTTTTTCAGATGGCCCTTTTGACCGGGGGGCAGTGAGACTTCATTGTCGTGCAGATTTCCTTTGCAAGCTTGCTTGGTTGGCCAAAAAGGGCGTATGCGTTTTTTCCTGAATATATTCAGGAAAAAACGCATACGCCCTTTTTGGCCAAGTGCATCATTGTGGACGTTCTGCCTCTTTTCCTATGCTTTACATGCAATTCCAGTGTACCTCCTGAAATCGATTTCCTGCAATTCTGCCCCGCTTTCAAGTCCTCTTGGCAGCCTTACTTCAATATATTTTTGGACGATAGCTGTCATTTATAACTCTGCAGGTTTGTGAATTACAGTGCCCCTGAGCTCGTTTCTTCAACTCGCTTTCTTGTGAGCTGTCCGCAACACCGCAGGATTGCTTCACGCCCTAGTGTAGTTCCGGCACGGCACGCAGAGCCTTTGGTTAATTCCTCTTCCTGGTGGGAAATGAGAGTTAAATTTGCCCGTCCAGACACCTCCAGCTAGTCTCTCTTTCGTTCTCCCTATTCCTGTTCATTTTCCACAGAAATTACAAACTGGGCCAAACAGGAGGTTAAAGGCACTGACTCTCCAAGTGGGGAGAGTGTTAGTAAAGCATCTGGAATGTTGCACCCGAGTACCAGGGACGAAAACGAGACACATTTGAACACGTTTCCCGATCACACGGTGGATCATACTCTGGGTTCCACATGCATGTTTTAGCTGAAGGAAGAATCCCTTAAACCTGGAGAGTTGAGACCCATGGAATGGGTACCATGCAATGTGACTTCAAAGGGTCTGCATTTGCTCACCGAACCTCACCAATCCTATCACTGCTGCGTTTATGCCGCTGTACACACGCTTGATTCTCTTTCGGAGACATATAAATCCGTAGGTTTTAAGATTATTTCTAGTCAGGTATATTCTTAGGCGTTTAATATGGGGTGTTGAGTCCACTTCGTTCAGCAAGGAGTAGCTCTTGTCTATTGCATATTTGGCTTATGGAACGGTATCTGTGCTAATTTCAATCTCTGGTTTCATACAGCACCCCAACTCACCTTTCCCCTTAAGCAAGCATAAGTTGGTTTTCTACATTTGAGACCCTGTTCTGTTTTGTAATTCAGTTCCTGTGTAGCCAAGTTTACATTCCGTGTAGTAGTGATATCTTATGATGTTTCTTTTTCTGTGTGACTTATTTCACTTAGACTCATCATACCTGCATCCACTCATTATGCTGCTACGGGCCTGATGACATAGATTTCATTGCTGAGTGATATTGCATTGTACGTAAGTACCACAACTTCTTTATCCATTTTTTGCTTTCTGTGATATTGAACTTGTACCGTAAACGAGGTTCTTGTAAACAGAGCCGTCCCAAACTTTGGGGTGGCTGTGTCTTTTTGATTTTAATTTCCCTAAGCTATAGGACCATAAGTGGAAGTGCCCTAGGCTCTGTTGCTTTGTTTTTTAGATGTTTCAGGAAACACCATACACTTCTCCAGAGTGGCTGTTGGCAATTTACATCCCGCCCACCAGCATAACAAGGCTCCCAGTTCTCCATGGCCTGTCCTGCCTTTCTGGATTTTACACTTTTTTCAGATGGCCCTTTTGACCGGGGGGCAGTGAGACTTCATTGTAGTGCAGATTTCCTTTGCAAGCTTGCTTGGTTGGCCAAAAAGGGCGTATGCGTTTTTTCCTGAATATATTCAGGAAAAAACGCATACGCCCTTTTTGGCCAAGTGCATCATTGTGGACGTTCTGCCTCTTTTCCTATGCTTTACATGCAATTCCAGTGTACCCCCTGAAATCGATTTCCTGCAATTCTGCCCCGCTTTCAAGTCCTCTTGGCAGCCTTACTTCAATATATTTTTGGACGATAGCTGTCATTTATAACTCTGCAGGTTTGTGAATTACAGTGCCCCTGAGCTCGTTTCTTCAACTCGTTTTCTTGTGAGCTGGCCGCAACACCGCAGGATTGCTTCAGGCCCTAGTGTGGTTCCGGCACGGCATGCTGAGCCTTTGGTTAATTCCTCTTTCTGGTGGGAAATGAGAGTTAAATTTGCCCGTCCAGACACCTCCAGCTAGTTTCTCATTGGTTCTCCCTATTCCTGTACATTTTCCGCAGAAATTGCAAACTGGGCCATACAGGAGGTTAAAGGCACTGACTCTCCAAGTGGGGAGAGTGTTAGTAAAGCGTCTGGAGTGTTGCACCCGAGTACCAGGGGACGAAAACTGAGACACATTTGAACACGTTTCCTGATCACACGGTGGATCATAATCTGTGTTCCACATGCATGTTTTAGCTGAAGGAAGAATCCCTTAAACTTGGAGAGTTGAGACCCATGGAATGGGTACCATGCAATATGACTTCAAAGGGTCTGCATTTGCTCACCGAACCTCACCAATCCTATCACTGCTGCGTTTATGCCGCTGTACACACGCTTGATTCTCTTTCGGAGACATATAAATCCGTAGTTTTTAAGATTATTTCTAGTCAGGTGTATTCTTAAGCGTTTAATATGGGGTGTTGAGTCCACTTCGTTGAGCAAGGAGTAGCTCTTGTCTATTACATATTTGGCTTATGGAACGGTATCTGTGCTAATTTCAATCTCTGGTTTCATGCAGCACCCCAACTCACCTTTCCCCTTAAGCAATCATAAGCTGGTTTTCTACATTTGAGACCCTGTTCTGTTTTGTAATTCAGTTCTTGTGTAGCCAAGTTTACCTTCCGTGTAGTAGTGATATCTTATGGTGTTTCTTTTCCTGTGTGACTTATTTCACTTAGAATCATCATACCTGAATCCACTCATTATGCTGCTACGGGCCTGATGACATAGATTTCATTGCTGAGTGATATTGCATTGTACGTAAGTACCACAACTTCTTTATCCATTTTTCGCTTTCTGTGATATTGAACTTGTACCGTAAACGAGGTTCTTGTAAACAGAGCCGTCCCAAACTTTGGGGTGACTGTGTCTTTTTGATTTTAATTTCCCTAAGCTATAGGACCATAAGTGGAAGTGCCCTAGGCTCTGTTGCTTTGTTTTTTAGATGTTTCAGGAAACACCATACACTTCTCCAGAGTGGCTGTTGGCAATTAACATCCCGCCCACCAGCATAACAAGGCTCCCAGTTCTCCATGGCCTGTCCTGCCTTTCTGGATTTTACACTTTTTTCAGATGGCCCTTTTGACCGGGGGGCAGTGAGACTTCATTGTAGTGCAGATATCCTTTGCAAGCTTGCTTGGTTGGCCAAAAAGGGCGTATGCGTTTTTTCCTGAATATATTCAGGAAAAAACGCATACGCCCTTTTTGGCCAAGTGCATCATTGTGGACGTTCTGCCTCTTTTCCTATGCTTTACATGCAATTCCAGTGTACCTCCTGAAATCGATTTCCTGCAATTCTGCCCCGCTTTCAAGTCCTCTTGGCAGCCTTACTTCAATATATTTTTGGACGATAGCTGTCATTTATAACTCTGCAGGTTTGTGAATTACAGTGCCCCTGAGCTCGTTTCTTCAACTCGCTTTCTTGTGAGCTGGCCGCAACACCGCAGGATTGCTTCACGCCCTAGTGTAGTTCCGGCACGGCACGCTGAGCCTTTGGTTAATTCCTCTTCCTGGTGGGAAATGAGAGTTAAATTTGCCCGTCCAGACACCTCCAGCTAGTCTCTCTTTCGTTCTCCCTATTCCTGTTCATTTTCCACAGAAATTACAAACTGGGCCAAACAGGAGGTTAAAGGCACTGACTCTCCAAGTGGGGAGAGTGTTAGTAAAGCATCTGGAATGTTGCACCCGAGTACCAGGGACGAAAACGAGACACATTTGAACACGTTTCCCGATCACACGGTGGATCATACTCTGGGTTCCACATGCATGTTTTAGCTGAAGGTAGAATCCCTTAAACCTGGAGAGTTGAGACCCATGGAATGGGTACCATGCAATATGACTTCAAAGGGTCTGCATTTGCTCACCGAACCTCACCAATCCTATCACTGCTGCGTTTATGCCGCTGTACACACGCTTGATTCTCTTTTGGAGACATATAAATCCGTAGGTTTTAAGATTATTTCTAGTCAGGTATATTCTTAGGCGTTTAATATGGTGTGTTGAGTCCACTTCGTTCAGCAAGGAGTAGCTCTTGTCTATTGCATATTTGGCTTATGGAACGGTATCTGTGCTAATTTCAATCTCTGGTTTCATGCAGCACCCCAACTCACCTTTCCCCTTAAGCAAGCATAAGTTGGTTTTCTACATTTGAGAACCTGTTCTGTTTTCTAATTCAGTTCCTGTGTAGCCAAGTTTACATTCCGTGTAGTAGTGATATCTTATGATGTTTCTTTTTCTGTGTGACTTATTTCACTTAGACTCATCGTACCTGCATCCACTCATTATGCTGCTATGGGCCTGATGACATAGATTTCATTGCTGAGTGATATTGCATTGTACGTAAGTAACACAACTTCTTTATCCATTTTTTGCTTTCTGTGATATTGAACTTGTACCGTAAACGAGGTTCTTGTAAACAGAGCCGTCCCAAAGTTTGGGGTGGCTGTGTCTTTTTGATTTTAATTTCCCTAAGCTATAGGACCATAAGTGGAAGTGCCCTAGGCTCTGTTGCTTTGTTTTTTAGATGTTTCAGGAAACACCATACACTTCTCCAGAGTGGCTGTTGGCAATTTACATCCCGCCCACCAGCATAACAAGGCTCCCAGTTCTCCATGGCCTGTCCTGCCTTTCTGGATTTTACACTTTTTTCAGATGGCCCTTTTGACCGGGGGGCAGTGAGACTTCATTGTAGTGCAGATTTCCTTTGCAAGCTTGCTTGGTTGGCCAAAAAGGGCGTATGCGTTTTTTCCTGAATATATTCAGGAAAAAACACATACGCCCTTTTTGGCCAAGTGCATCATTGTGGACGTTCTGCCTCTTTTCCTATGCTTTACATGCAATTCCTGTCTACCTCCTGAAATCGGTTTCCTGCAATTCTGCCCCGCTTTCAAGTCCTCTTGGCAGCCTTACTTCAATATATTTTTGGACGATAGCTGTCATTTATAACTCTGCAAGTTTGTGAATTACAGTGCCCCTGAGCTCCTTTCTTCAACTCGCTTTCTTGTGAGCTGGCCGCAACACCGCAGGATTGCTTCAGGCCCTAGTGTGGTTCCGGCACGGCACGCTGAGCCTTTGGTTAATTCCTCTTTCTGGTGGGAAATGAGAGTTAAATTTGCCCGTCCAGACACCTCCAGCTAGTTTCTCATTGGTTCTCCCTATTCCTGTACATTTTCCGCAGAAATTGCAAACTGGGCCATACAGGAGGTTAAAGGCACTGACTCTCCAAGTGGGGAGAGTGTTAGTAAAGCATCTGGAGTGTTGCACCCGAGTACCAGGGGACGAATACTGAGACACATTTGAACACGTTTCCTGATCACACAGTGGATCATAATCTCTGTTCCACATGCATGTTTTAGCTGAAGGAAGAATCCCTTAAACTTGGAGAGTTGAGACCCATGGAATGGGTACCATGCAATATGACTTCAAAGGGTCTGCATTTGCTCACCGAACCTCACCAATCCTATCACTGCTGCGTTTATGCCGCTGTACACACGCTTGATTCTCTTTCGGAGACATATAAATCCGTAGTTTTTAAGATTATTTCTAGTCAGGTGTATTCTTAAGCGTTTAATATGGGGTGTTGAGTCCACTTCGTTGAGCAAGGAGTAGCTCTTGTCTATTACATATTTGGCTTATGGAACGGTATCTGTGCTAATTTCAATCTCTGGTTTCATGCAGCACCCCAACTCACCTTTCCCCTTAAGCAAGCATAAGTTGGTTTTCTACATTTGAGACCCTGTTCTGTTTTGTAATTCAGTTCTTGTGTAGCCAAGTTTACCTTCCATGTAGTAGTGATATCTTATGGTGTTTCTTTTCCTGTGTGACTTATTTCACTTAGAATCATCATACCTGAATCCACTCATTATGCTGCTACGGGCCTGATGACATAGATTTCATTGCTGAGTGATATTGCATTGTACGTAAGTACCACAACTTCTTTATCCATTTTTTGCTTTCTGTGATATTGAACTTGTACCGTAAACGAGGTTCTTGTAAACAGAGCCGTCCCAAAGTTTGGGGTGGCTGTGTCTTTTTGATTTTAATTTCCCTAAGCTATAGGACCATAAGTGGAAGTGCCCTAGGCTCTGTTGCTTTGTTTTTTAGATGTTTCAGGAAACACCATACACTTCTCCAGAGTGGCTGTTGGCAATTTACATCCCGCCCACCAGCATAACAAGGCTCCCAGTTCTCCATGGCCTGTCCTGCCTTTCTGGACTTTACACTTTTTTCAGATGGCCCTTTTGACCGAGGGGCAGTGAGACTTCATTGTCGTGCAGATTTCCTTTGCAAGCTTGCTTGGTTGGCCAAAAAGGGCGTATGCGTTTTTTCCTGAATATATTCAGGAAAAAACGCATATGCCCTTTTTGGCCAAGTGCATCATTGTGGACGTTCTGCCTCTTTTCCTATGCTTTACATGCAATTCCAGTGTACCTCCTGAAATCGATTTCCTGCAATTCTGCCCCGCTTTCAAGTCCTCTTGGCAGCCTTACTTCAATATATTTTTGGACGATAGCTGTCATTTATAACTCTGCAGGTTTGTGAATTACAGTGCCCCTGAGCTCGTTTGTTCAACTCGCTTTCTTGTGAGCTGTCCGCAACACCGCAGGATTGCTTCACGCCCTAGTGTAGTTCCGGCACGGCACGCAGAGCCTTTGGTTAATTCCTCTTCCTGGTGGGAAATGAGAGTTAAATTTGCCCGTCCAGACACCTCCAGCTAGTCTCTCTTTCGTTCTCCCTATTCCTGTTCATTTTCCACAGAAATTACAAACTGGGCCAAACAGGAGGTTAAAGGCACTGACTCTCCAAGTGGGGAGAGTGTTAGTAAAGCATCTGGAATGTTGCACCCGAGTACCATGGACGAAAACGAGACACATTTGAACACGTTTCCCGATCACACGGTGGATCATACTCTGGGTTCCACATGCATGTTTTAGCTGAAGGAAGAATCCCTTAAACCTGGAGAGTTGAGACCCATGGAATGGTACCATGCAATATGACTTCAAAGGGTCTGCATTTGCTCACCGAACCTCACCAATCCTATCACTGCTGCGTTTATGCCGCCGTACACACGCTTGATTCTCTTTCGGAGACATATAAATCCGTAGGTTTTAAGATTATTTCTAGTCAGGTATATTCTTAGGCGTTTAATATGGGGTGTTGAGTCCACTTCGTTCAGCAAGGAGTAGCTCTTGTCTATTGCATATTTGGCTTATGGAACGGTATCTGTGCTAATTTCAATCTCTGGTTTCATACAGCACCCCAACTCACCTTTCCCCTTAAGCAAGCATAAGTTGGTTTTCTACATTTGAGACTCTGTTCTGTTTTGTAATTCAGTTCCTGTGTAGCCAAGTTTACATTCCGTGTAGTAGTGATATCTTATGATGTTTCTTTTTCTGTGTGACTTATTTCACTTAGACTCATCATACCTGCATCCACTCATTATGCTGCTACGGGCCTGATGACATAGATTTCATTGCTGAGTGATATTGCATTGTACGTAAGTACCACAACTTCTTTATCCATTTTTTGCTTTCTGTGATATTGAACTTGTACCGTAAACGAGGTTCTTGTAAACAGAGCCGTCCCAAAGTTTGGGGTGGCTGTGTCTTTTTGATTTTAATTTCCCTAAGCTATAGGACCATAAGTGGAAGTGCCCTAAGCTCTGTTGCTTTGTTTTTTAGATGTTTCAGGAAACACCATACACTTCTCCAGAGTGGCTGTTGGCAATTTACATCCCGCCCACCAGCATAACAAGGCTCCCAGTTCTCCATGGCCTGTCCTGCCTTTCTGGATTTTACACTTTTTTCAGATGGCCCTTTTGACCGGGGGGCAGTGAGACTTCATTGTCGTGCAGATTTCCTTTGCAAGCTTGCTTGGTTGGCCAAAAAGGGCGTATGCGTTTTTTCCTGAATATATTCAGGAAAAAACGCATATGCCCTTTTTGGCCAAGTGCATCATTGTGGACGTTCTGCCTCTTTTCCTATGCTTTACTTGCAATTCCAGTGTACCTCCTGAAATCGATTTCCTGCAATTCTGCCCCGCTTTCAAGTCCTCTTGGCAGCCTTACTTCAATATATTTTTGGACGATAGCTGTCATTTATAACTCTGCAGGTTTGTGAATTACAGTGCCCCTGAGCTCCTTTCTTCAACTCGCTTTCTTGTGAGCTGGCCGCAACACCGCAGGATTGCTTCAGGCCCTAGTGTGGTTCCGGCACGGCACGCTGAGCCTTTGGTTAATTCCTCTTTCTGGTGGGAAATGAGAGTTAAATTTGCCCGTCCAGACACCTCCAGCTAGTTTCTCATTGGTTCTCCCTATTCCTGTACATTTCCCGCAGAAATTGCAAACTGGGCCATACAGGAGGTTAAAGGCACTGACTCTCCAAGTGGGGAGAGTGTTAGTAAAGCATCTGGAATGTTGCACCCGAGTAACAGGGACGAAAACGAGACACATTTGAACACGTTTCCCGATCACACGGTGGATCATACTCTGGGTTCCACATGCATGTTTTAGCTGAAGGAAGAATCCCTTAAACCTGGAGAGTTGAGACCCATGGAATGGGTACCATGCAATATGACTTCAAAGGGTCTGCATTTGCTCACCGAACCTCACCAATCCTATCACTGCTGCGTTTATGCCGCTGTACACACGCTTCATTCTCTTTCGGAGACATATAAATCTGTAGGTTTTAAGATTATTTCTAGTCAGGTATATTCTTAGGCGTTTAATATGGTGTGTTGAGTCCACTTCGTTCAGCAAGGCGTAGCTCTTGTCTATTGCATATTTGGCTTATGGAACGGTATCTGTGCTAATTTCAATCTCTGGTTTCATGCAGCACCCCAACTCACCTTTCCCCTTAAGCAAGCATAAGTTGGTTTTCTACATTTGACACCCTGTTCTGTTTTGTAATTCAGTTCCTGTGTAGCCAAGTTTACATTCCGTGTATTGGTGATATCTTATGATGTTTCTTTTTCTGTGTGACTTTTTTCACTTAGAATCATCGTACCTGAATCCACTCATTATGCTGCTACGGGCCTGATGACATAGATTTCATTGCTGAGTGATATTGCATTGTACGTAAGTACCACAACTTCTTTATCCATTTTTTGCTTTCTGTGATTTTGAACTTGTACCGTAAACGAGGTTCTTGTAAACAGAGCCGTCCCAAACTTTGGGGTGGCTGTGTCTTTTTGATTTTAATTTCCCTAAGCTATAGGACCATAAGTGGAAGTGCCCTAGGCTCTGTTGCTTTGTTTTTTAGATGTTTCAGGAAACACCATACACTTCTCCAGAGTGGCTGTTGGCAATTTACATCCCGCCCACCAGCATAACAAGGCTCCCAGTTCTCCATGGCCTGTCCTGCCTTTCTGGATTTTACACTTTTTTCAGAAGGCCCTTTTGACCGGGGGGCAGTGAGACTTCATTGTAGTGCAGATTTCCTTTGCAAGCTTGCTTGGTTGGCCAAAAAGGGCGTATGCGTTTTTTCCTGAATATATTCAGGAAAAAACGCATACGCCCTTTTTGGCCAAGTGCATCATTGTGGACGTTCTGCCTCTTTTCCTATGCTTTACATGCAATTCCAGTGTACCCCCTGAAATCGATTTCCTGCAATTCTGCCCCGCTTTCAAGTCCTCTTGGCAGCCTTACTTCAATATATTTTTGGACGATAGCTGTCATTTATAACTCTGCAGGTTTGTGAATTACAGTGCCCCTGAGCTCCTTTCCTCAACTCGCTTTCTTGTGAGCTGGCCGCAACACCGCAGGATTGCTTCAGGCCCTAGTGTGGTTCCGGCACGGCACGCTGAGCCTTTGGTTAATTCCTCTTTCTGGTGGGAAATGAGAGTTAAATTTGCCCGTCCAGACACCTCCAGCTAGTTTCTCATTGGTTCTCCCTATTCCTGTACATTTTCCGCAGAAATTGCAAACTGGGCCATACAGGAGGTTAAAGGCACTGACTCTCCAAGTGGGGAGAGTGTTAGTAAAGCGTCTGGAGTGTTGCACCCGAGTACCAGGGGACGAAAACTGAGACACATTTGAACACGTTTCCTGATCACACGGTGGATCATAATCTGTGTTCCACATGCATGTTTTAGCTGAAGGAAGAATCCCTTAAACTTGGAGAGTTGAGACCCATGGAATGGGTACCATGCAATATGACTTCAAAGGGTCTGCATTTGCTCACCGAACCTCACCAATCCTATCACTGCTGCGTTTATGCCGCTGTACACACGCTTGATTCTCTTTTGGAGACATATAAATCCGTAGGTTTTAAGATTATTTCTAGTCAGGTATATTCTTAGGCGTTTAATATGGTGTGTTGAGTCCACTTCGTTCAGCAAGGAGTAGCTCTTGTCTATTGCATATTTGGCTTATGGAACGGTATCTGTGCTAATTTCAATCTCTGGTTTCATGCAGCACCCCAACTCACCTTTCCCCTTAAGCAAGCATAAGTTGGTTTTCTACATTTGAGAACCTGTTCTGTTTTCTAATTCAGTTCCTGTGTAGCCAAGTTTACATTCCTGTAGTAGTGATATCTTATGATGTTTCTTTTTCTGTGTGACTTATTTCACTTAGACTCATCGTACCTGCATCCACTCATTATGCTGCTATGGGCCTGATGACATAGATTTCATTGCTGAGTGATATTGCATTGTACGTAAGTACCACAACTTCTTTATCCATTTTTTGCTTTCTGTGATATTGAACTTGTACCGTAAACGAGGTTCTTGTAAACAGAGCCGTCCCAAAGTTTGGGGTGGCTGTGTCTTTTTGATTTTAATTTCCCTAAGCTATAGGACCATAAGTGGAAGTGCCCTAGGCTCTGTTGCTTTGTTTTTTAGATGTTTCAGGAAACACCATACACTTCTCCAGAGTGGCTGTTGGCAATTTACATCCCGCCCACCAGCATAACAAGGCTCCCAGTTCTCCATGGCCTGTCCTGCCTTTCTGGATTTTACACTTTTTTCAGATGGCCCTTTTGACCGGGGGGCAGTGACACTTCATTGTAGTGCAGATTTCCTTTGCAAGCTTGCTTGGTTGGCCAAAAAGGGCGTATGCGTTTTTTCCTGTATATATTCAGGAAAAAACGCATACGCCCTTTTTGGCCAAGTGCATCATTGTGGACGTTCTGCCTCTTTTCCTATGCTTTACATGCAATTCCAGTGTACCTCCTGAAATCGGTTTCCTGCAATTTTGCCCCGCTTTCAAGTCCTCTTGGCAGCCTTCTTTCAATATATTTTTGGATGATAGCTGTCATTTATAACTGCAGGTTTGTGAATTACAGTGCCCCTGAGCTCCTTTCTTCAACTCGCTTTCTTGTGAGCTGGCCGCAACACCGCAGGATTGCTTCAGGCCCTAGTGTAGTTCCGGCACGGCACGCTGAGCCTTTGGTTAATTCCTCTTCCTGGTGGGAAATGAGAGTTAAATTTGCCCGTCCAGACGCCTCCAGCTAGTCTCTCATTGGTTCTCCCTATTCCTGTTCATTTTCCAGAGAAATTGCAAACTGGGCCAAACAGGAGGTTAAAGGCACTGACTCTCCAAGTGGGGAGAGTGTTAGTAAAGCGTCTGGAATGTTGCACCCGAGTACCAGGGGACGAAAACTGATACATATTTGAACACGTTTTCCGATCACACGGTGGATCATACTCTGGGTTCCACATGCATGTTTTAGCTGAAGGAAGAATCCCTTAAACATGGGGAGTTGAGACCCATGGAATGGGTACCATGCAATATGACTTCAAAGGGTCTGCATTTGCTCACCGAACCTCACCAATCCTATCACTGCTGCGTTTATGCCGCTGTACACACGCTTGATTCTCTTTCGGAGACATATAAATCCATAGGTTTTAAGATTTTACTAGTCAGGTATATTGTTAAGCGTTTAATATGGGGTGTTGAGTCCACTTCGTTGAGCAAGGAGTAGCTCTTGTCTATTACATATTTGGCTTAGGGAACGGTATCTGTGCTAATTTCAATCTCTGGTTTTATGCAGCACCCCAACTCACCTTTCCCCTTAAGCAAGCATAAGTTGGTATTCTACATTTGAGACCCTGTTCTGTTTTGTAATTCAGTTCCTGTGTAGCCAAGTTTCCATTCCGTGTAGTAGTGATACCTTATGATGTTTCTTTTTCTGTGTGACTTATTTCACTTAGAATCATCGTACCTGCATCCACTCATTATGCTGCTACGGGTCTGATGACATTGATTTCATTGCTGAGTGATATTGCATTGTACGTAAGTACCACAACTTCTTTATCCATTTTTCGCTTTCTGTGATATTGAACTTGTACCGTAAGCGAGGTTCTTGTAAACAGAGCCGGCCCAAACTTTGGGGTGGCTGTGTCTTTCTGATTTTAATTTCCCTAAGCTATAGGACCATAAGTGGAAGTGCCCTAGGCTCTGTTGCTTTGTTTTTTAGATGTTTCAGGAAACACCATACACTTCTCCAGAATGGCTGTTGGCAATTTACATCCCGCCCACCGGCATAACAAGGCTCCCAGTTCTCCATGGCCTGTCCTGCCTTTCTGGATTTTACACTTTTTTCAGATGGCCCTTTTGACCGGGGGGCAGTGAGACTTCATTGTAGTGCAGATTTCCTTTGCCAGCTTGCTTGGTTGGCCAAAAAGGGCGTATGCGTTTTTTCCTGAATATATTCAGGAAAAAACGCATACGCCCTTTTTGGCCAAGTGCATCATTGTGGACGTTCTGCCTCTTTTCCTATGCTTTACATGCAATTCCCGTCTACCTCCTGAAATCGGTTTCCTGCAATTCTGCCCCGCTTTCAAGTCCTCTTGGCAGCCTTACTTCAATATATTTTTGGACGATAGCTGTCATTTATAACTCTGCAGGTTTGTGAATTACAGTGCCCCTGAGCTCGTTTCTTCAACTCGCTTTCTTGTGAGCTGTCCGCAACACCGCAGGATTGCTTCACGCCCTAGTGTAGTTCCGGCACGGCACGCTGAGCCTTTGGTTAATTCCTCTTCCTGGTGGGAAATGAGAGTTAAATTTGCCCGTCCAGACACCTCCAGCTAGTCTCTCTTTCGTTCTCCCTATTCCTGTTCATTTTCCACAGAAATTACAAACTGGGCCAAACAGGAGGTTAAAGGCACTGACTCTCCAAGTGGGGAGAGTGTTAGTAAAGCATCTGGAATGTTGCACCCGAGTACCAGGGACGAAAACGAGACACATTTGAACACGTTTCCCGATCACACGGTGGATCATACTCTGGGTTCCACATGCATGTTTTAGCTGAAGGAAGAATCCCTTAAACCTGGAGAGTTGAGACCCATGGAATGGGTACCATGCAATATGACTTCAAAGGGTCTGCATTTGCTCACCGAACCTCACCAATCCTATCACTGCTGCGTTTATGCCGCAGTACACACGCTTGATTCTCTTTCAGAGACATATAAATCCGTAGGTTTTAAGATTATTTCTAGTCAGGTATATTCTTAGGCGTTTAATATGGGGTGTTGAGTCCACTTCGTTCAGCAAGGAGTAGCTCTTGTCTATTGCATATTTGGCATATGGAACGGTATCTGTGCTAATTTCAATCTCTGGTTTCATGCAGCACCCCAACTCACCTTTCCCCTTAAGCAAGCATAAGTTGGTTTTCTACATTTGACACCCTGTTCTGTTTTGTAATTCAGTTCCTGTGTAGCCAAGTTTACATTCCGTGTAGTAGTGATATCTTATGATGTTTCTTTTTCTGTGTGACTTATTTCACTTAGACTCATCATACCTGCATCCACTCATTATGCTGCTACGGGCCTGATGACATAGATTTCATTGCTGAGTGATATTGCATTGTACGTAAGTACCACAACTTCTTTATCCATTTTTTGCTTTCTGTGATATTGAACTTGTACCGTAAACGAGGTTCTTGTAAACAGAGCCATCCCAAACTTTGGGGTGGCTGTGTCTTTTTGATTTTAATTTCCCTAAGCTATAGGACCATAAGTGGAAGTGCCCTAGGCTCTGTTGCTTTGTTTTTTAGATGTTTCAGGAAACACCATACACTTCTCCAGAGTGGCTGTTGGCAATTTACATCCCGCCCACCAGCATAACAAGGCTCCCAGTTCTCCATGGCCTGTCCTGCCTTTCTGGATTTTACACTTTTTTCAGATGGCCCTTTTGACCGGGGGGCAGTGACACTTCATTGTAGTGCAGATTTCCTTTGCAAGCTTGCTTGGTTGGCCAAAAAGGGCGTATGCGTTTTTTCCTGAATATATTCAGGAAAAAACGCATACGCCCTTTTTGGCCAAGTGCATCATTGTGGACGTTCTGCCTCTTTTCCTATGCTTTACATGCAATTCCAGTGTACCGCCTGAAATCGATTTCCTGCAATTCTGCCCCGCTTTCAAGTCCTCTTGGCAGCCTTACTTCAATATATTTTTGGACGATAGCTGTCATTTATAACTCTGCAGGTTTGTGAATTACAGTGCCCCTGAGCTCGTTTCTTCAACTCGCTTTCTTGTGAGCTGGCCGCAACACCGCAGGATTGCTTCAGGCCCTAGTGTAGTTCCGGCACGGCACGCTGAGCCTTTGGTTAATTCCTCTTCCTGGTGGGAAATGAGAGTTAAATTTGCCCGTCCAGACACCTCCAGCTAGTCTCTCTTTTGTTCTCCCTATTCCTGTTCATTTTCCACAGAAATTACAAACTGGGCCAAACAGGAGGTTAAAGGCACTGACTCTCCAAGTGGGAAGAGTGTTAGTAAAGCATCTGGAATGTTGCACCCGAGTACCAGGGACGAAAACGAGACACATTTGAACACGTTTCCCGATCACACCGTGGATCATACTCTGGGTTCCACATGCATGTTTTAGCTGAAGGAAGAATCCCTTAAACCTGGAGAGTTGAGACCCATGGAATGGGTACCATGCAATATGACTTCAAAGGGTCTGCATTTGCTCACCGAACCTCACCAATCCTATCACTGCTGCGTTTATGCCGCTGTACACACGCTTGATTCTCTTTTGGAGACATATAAATCCGTAGGTTTTAAGATTATTTCTAGTCAGGTATATTCTTAGGCGTTTAATATGGTGTGTTGAGTCCACTTCGTTCAGCAAGGAGTAGCTCTTGTCTATTGCATATTTGGCTTATGGAACGGTATCTGTGCTAATTTCAATCTCTGGTTTCATGCAGCACCCCAACTCACCTTTCCCCTTAAGCAAGCATAAGTTGGTTTTCTACATTTGAGAACCTGTTCTGTTTTCTAATTCAGTTCCTGTGTAGCCAAGTTTACATTCCTGTAGTAGTGATATCTTATGATGTTTCTTTTTCTGTGTGACTTATTTCACTTAGACTCATCGTACCTGCATCCACTCATTATGCTGCTATGGGCCTGATGACATAGATTTCATTGCTGAGTGATATTGCATTGTACGTAAGTACCACAACTTCTTTATCCATTTTTTGCTTTCTGTGATATTGAACTTGTACCGTAAACGAGGTTCTTGTAAACAGAGCCGTCCCAAAGTTTGGGGTGGCTGTATCTTTTTGATTTTAATTTCCCTAAGCTATAGGACCATAAGTGGAAGTGCCCTAGGCTCTGTTGCTTTGTTTTTTAGATGTTTCAGGAAACACCATACACTTCTCCAGAGTGGCTGTTGGCAATTTACATCCCGCCCACCAGCATAACAAGGCTCCCAGTTCTCCATGGCCTGTCCTGCCTTTCTGGATTTTACACTTTTTTCAGATGGCCCTTTTGACCGGGGGGCAGTGAGACTTCATTGTAGTGCAGATTTCCTTTGCAAGCTTGCTTGGTTGGCCAAAAAGGGCGTATGCGTTTTTTCCTGAATATATTCAGGAAAAAACACATACGCCCTTTTTGGCCAAGTGCATCATTGTGGACGTTCTGCCTCTTTTCCTATGCTTTACATGCAATTCCTGTCTACCTCCTGAAATCGGTTTCCTGCAATTCTGCCCCGCTTTCAAGTCCTCTTGGCAGCCTTACTTCAATATATTTTTGGACGATAGCTGTCATTTATAACTCTGCAAGTTTGTGAATTACAGTGCCCCTGAGCTCGTTTCTTCAACTCGCTTTCTTGTGAGCTGGCCGCAACACCGCAGGATTGCTTCAGGCCCTAGTGTGGTTCCGGCACGGCACGCTGAGCCTTTGGTTAATTCCTCTTTCTGGTGGGAAATGAGAGTTAAATTTGCCCGTCCAGACACCTCCAGCTAGTTTCTCATTGGTTCTCCCTATTCCTGTACATTTTCCGCAGAAATTGCAAACTGGGCCATACAGGAGGTTAAAGGCACTGACTCTCCAAGTGGGGAGAGTGTTAGTAAAGCATCTGGAGTGTTGCACCCGAGTACCAGGGGACGAATACTGAGACACATTTGAACACGTTTCCTGATCACACAGTGGATCATAATCTCTGTTCCACATGCATGTTTTAGCTGAAGGAAGAATCCCTTAAACTTGGAGAGTTGAGACCCATGGAATGGGTACCATGCAATATGACTTCAAAGGGTCTGCATTTGCTCACCGAACCTCACCAATCCTATCACTGCTGCGTTTATGCCGCTGTACACACGCTTGATTCTCTTTCGGAGACATATAAATCCGTAGTTTTTAAGATTATTTCTAGTCAGGTGTATTCTTAAGCGTTTAATATGGTGTGTTGAGTCCACTTCGTTGAGCAAGGAGTAGCTCTTGTCTATTACATATTTGGCTTATGGAACGGTATCTGTGCTAATTTCAATCTCTGGTTTCATGCAGCACCCCAACTCACCTTTCCCCTTAAGCAAGCATAAGTTGGTTTTCTACATTTGAGACCCTGTTCTGTTTTGTAATTCAGTTCTTGTGTAGCCAAGTTTACCTTCCGTGTAGTAGTGATATCTTATGGTGTTTCTTTTCCTGTGTGACTTATTTCACTTAGAATCATCATACCTGAATCCACTCATTATGCTGCTACGGGCCTGATGACATAGATTTCATTGCTGAGTGATATTGCATTGTACGTAAGTACCACAACTTCTTTATCCATTTTTTGCTTTCTGTGATATTGAACTTGTACCGTAAACGAGGTTCTTGTAAACAGAGCCGTCCCAAAGTTTGGGGTGGCTGTGTCTTTTTGATTTTAATTTCCCTAAGCTATAGGACCATAAGTGGAAGTGCCCTAGGCTCTGTTGCTTTGTTTTTTAGATGTTTCAGGAAACACCATACACTTCTCCAGAGTGGCTGTTGGCAATTTACATCCCGCCCACCAGCATAACAAGGCTCCCAGTTCTCCATGGCCTGTCCTGCCTTTCTGGATTTTACACTTTTTTCAGATGGCCCTTTTGACCGGGGGGCAGTGAGACTTCATTGTCGTGCAGATTTCCTTTGCAAGCTTGCTTGGTTGGCCAAAAAGGGCGTATGCGTTTTTTCCTGAATATATTCAGGAAAAAACGCATACGCCCTTTTTGGCCAAGTGCATCATTGTGGACGTTCTGCCTCTTTTCCTATGCTTTACATGCAATTCCAGTGTACCTCCTGAAATCGATTTCCTGCAATTCTGCCCCGCTTTCAAGTCCTCTTGGCAGCCTTACTTCAATATATTTTTGGACGATAGCTGTCATTTATAACTCTGCAGGTTTGTGAATTACAGTGCCCCTGAGCTCGTTTCTTCAACTCGCTTTCTTGTGAGCTGTCCGCAACACCGCAGGATTGCTTCACGCCCTAGTGTAGTTCCGGCACGGCACGCAGAGCCTTTGGTTAATTCCTCTTCCTGGTGGGAAATGAGAGTTAAATTTGCCCGTCCAGACACCTCCAGCTAGTCTCTCTTTCGTTCTCCCTATTCCTGTTCATTTTCCACAGAAATTACAAACTGGGCCAAACAGGAGGTTAAAGGCACTGACTCTCCAAGTGGGGAGAGTGTTAGTAAAGCATCTGGAATGTTGCACCCGAGTACCAGGGACGAAAACGAGACACATTTGAACACGTTTCCCGATCACACGGTGGATCATACTCTGGGTTCCACATGCATGTTTTAGCTGAAGGAAGAATCCCTTAAACCTGGAGAGTTGAGACCCATGGAATGGGTACCATGCAATATGACTTCAAAGGGTCTGCATTTGCTCACCGAACCTCACCAATCCTATCACTGCTGCGTTTATGCCGCTGTACACACGCTTGATTCTCTTTCGGAGACATATAAATCCGTAGGTTTTAAGATTATTTCTAGTCAGGTATATTCTTAGGCGTTTAATATGGGGTGTTGAGTCCACTTCGTTCAGCAAGGAGTAGCTCTTGTCTATTGCATATTTGGCTTATGGAACGGTATCTGTGCTAATTTCAATCTCTGGTTTCATACAGCACCCCAACTCACCTTTCCCCTTAAGCAAGCATAAGTTGGTTTTCTACATTTGAGACCCTGTTCTGTTTTGTAATTCAGTTCCTGTGTAGCCAAGTTTACATTCCGTGTAGTAGTGATATCTTATGATGTTTCTTTTTCTGTGTGACTTATTTCACTTAGACTCATCATACCTGCATCCACTCATTATGCTGCTACGGGCCTGATGACATAGATTTCATTGCTGAGTGATATTGCATTGTACGTAAGTACCACAACTTCTTTATCCATTTTTTGCTTTCTGTGATATTGAACTTGTACCGTAAACGAGGTTCTTGTAAACAGAGCCGTCCCAAACTTTGGGGTGGCTGTGTCTTTTTGATTTTAATTTCCCTAAGCTATAGGACCATAAGTGGAAGTGCCCTAGGCTCTGTTGCTTTGTTTTTTAGATGTTTCAGGAAACACCATACACTTCTCCAGAGTGGCTGTTGGCAATTTACATCCCGCCCACCAGCATAACAAGGCTCCCAGTTCTCCATGGCCTGTCCTGCCTTTCTGGATTTTACACTTTTTTCAGATGGCCCTTTTGACCGGGGGGCAGTGAGACTTCATTGTAGTGCAGATTTCCTTTGCAAGCTTGCTTGGTTGGCCAAAAAGGGCGTATGCGTTTTTTCCTGAATATATTCAGGAAAAAACGCATACGCCCTTTTTGGCCAAGTGCATCATTGTGGACGTTCTGCCTCTTTTCCTATGCTTTACATGCAATTCCAGTGTACCCCCTGAAATCGATTTCCTGCAATTCTGCCCCGCTTTCAAGTCCTCTTGGCAGCCTTACTTCAATATATTTTTGGACGATAGCTGTCATTTATAACTCTGCAGGTTTGTGAATTACAGTGCCCCTGAGCTCGTTTCTTCAACTCGTTTTCTTGTGAGCTGGCCGCAACACCGCAGGATTGCTTCAGGCCCTAGTGTGGTTCCGGCACGGCATGCTGAGCCTTTGGTTAATTCCTCTTTCTGGTGGGAAATGAGAGTTAAATTTGCCCGTCCAGACACCTCCAGCTAGTTTCTCATTGGTTCTCCCTATTCCTGTACATTTTCCGCAGAAATTGCAAACTGGGCCATACAGGAGGTTAAAGCCACTGACTCTCCAAGTGGGGAGAGTGTTAGTAAAGCGTCTGGAGTGTTGCACCCGAGTACCAGGGGACGAAAACTGAGACACATTTGAACACGTTTCCTGATCACACGGTGGATCATAATCTGTGTTCCACATGCATGTTTTAGCTGAAGGAAGAATCCCTTAAACTTGGAGAGTTGAGACCCATGGAATGGGTACCATGCAATATGACTTCAAAGGGTCTGCATTTGCTCACCGAACCTCACCAATCCTATCACTGCTGCGTTTATGCCGCTGTACACACGCTTGATTCTCTTTCGGAGACATATAAATCCGTAGTTTTTAAGATTATTTCTAGTCAGGTGTATTCTTAAGCGTTTAATATGGGGTGTTGAGTCCACTTCGTTGAGCAAGGAGTAGCTCTTGTCTATTACATATTTGGCTTATGGAACGGTATCTGTGCTAATTTCAATCTCTGGTTTCATGCAGCACCCCAACTCACCTTTCCCCTTAAGCAATCATAAGCTGGTTTTCTACATTTGAGACCCTGTTCTGTTTTGTAATTCAGTTCTTGTGTAGCCAAGTTTACCTTCCGTGTAGTAGTGATATCTTATGGTGTTTCTTTTCCTGTGTGACTTATTTCACTTAGAATCATCATACCTGAATCCACTCATTATGCTGCTACGGGCCTGATGACATAGATTTCATTGCTGAGTGATATTGCATTGTACGTAAGTACCACAACTTCTTTATCCATTTTTCGCTTTCTGTGATATTGAACTTGTACCGTAAACGAGGTTCTTGTAAACAGAGCCGTCCCAAACTTTGGGGTGACTGTGTCTTTTTGATTTTAATTTCCCTAAGCTATAGGACCATAAGTGGAAGTGCCCTAGGCTCTGTTGCTTTGTTTTTTAGATGTTTCAGGAAACACCATACACTTCTCCAGAGTGGCTGTTGGCAATTAACATCCCGCCCACCAGCATAACAAGGCTCCCAGTTCTCCATGGCCTGTCCTGCCTTTCTGGATTTTACACTTTTTTCAGATGGCCCTTTTGACCGGGGGGCAGTGAGACTTCATTGTAGTGCAGATTTCCTTTGCAAGCTTGCTTGGTTGGCCAAAAAGGGCGTATGCGTTTTTTCCTGAATATATTCAGGAAAAAACGCATACGCCCTTTTTGGCCAAGTGCATCATTGTGGACGTTCTGCCTCTTTTCCTATGCTTTACATGCAATTCCAGTGTACCTCCTGAAATCGATTTCCTGCAATTCTGCCCCGCTTTCAAGTCCTCTTGGCAGCCTTACTTCAATATATTTTTGGACGATAGCTGTCATTTATAACTCTGCAGGTTTGTGAATTACAGTGCCCCTGAGCTCGTTTGTTCAACTCGCTTTCTTGTGAGCTGTCCGCAACACCGCAGGATTGCTTCACGCCCTAGTGTAGTTCCGGCACGGCACGCTGAGCCTTTGGTTAATTCCTCTTCCTGGTGGGAAATGAGAGTTAAATTTGCCCGTCCAGACACCTCCAGCTAGTCTCTCTTTCGTTCTCCCTATTCCTGTTCATTTTCCACAGAAATTACAAACTGGGCCAAACAGGAGGTTAAAGGCACTGACTCTCCAAGTGGGGAGAGTGTTAGTAAAGCATCTGGAATGTTGCACCCGAGTACCAGGGACGAAAACGAGACACATTTGAACACGTTTCCCGATCACACGGTGGATCATACTCTGGGTTCCACATGCATGTTTTAGCTGAAGGTAGAATCCCTTAAACCTGGAGAGTTGAGACCCATGGAATGGGTACCATGCAATATGACTTCAAAGGGTCTGCATTTGCTCACCGAACCTCACCAATCCTATCACTGCTGCGTTTATGCCGCTGTACACACGCTTGATTCTCTTTTGGAGACATATAAATCCGTAGGTTTTAAGATTATTTCTAGTCAGGTATATTCTTAGGCGTTTAATATGGTGTGTTGAGTCCACTTCGTTCAGCAAGGAGTAGCTCTTGTCTATTGCATATTTGGCTTATGGAACGGTATCTGTGCTAATTTCAATCTCTGGTTTCATGCAGCACCCCAACTCACCTTTCCCCTTAAGCAAGCATAAGTTGGTTTTCTACATTTGAGAACCTGTTCTGTTTTCTAATTCAGTTCCTGTGTAGCCAAGTTTACATTCCGTGTAGTAGTGATATCTTATGATGTTTCTTTTTCTGTGTGACTTATTTCACTTAGACTCATCGTACCTGCATCCACTCATTATGCTGCTATGGGCCTGATGACATAGATTTCATTGCTGAGTGATATTGCATTGTACGTAAGTAACACAACTTCTTTATCCATTTTTTGCTTTCTGTGATATTGAACTTGTACCGTAAACGAGGTTCTTGTAAACAGAGCCGTCCCAAAGTTTGGGGTGGCTGTGTCTTTTTGATTTTAATTTCCCTAAGCTATAGGACCATAAGTGGAAGTGCCCTAGGCTCTGTTGCTTTGTTTTTTAGATGTTTCAGGAAACACCATACACTTCTCCAGAGTGGCTGTTGGCAATTTACATCCCGCCCACCAGCATAACAAGGCTCCCAGTTCTCCATGGCCTGTCCTGCCTTTCTGGATTTTACACTTTTTTCAGATGGCCCTTTTGACCGGGGGGCAGTGAGACTTCATTGTAGTGCAGATTTCCTTTGCAAGCTTGCTTGGTTGGCCAAAAAGGGCGTATGCGTTTTTTCCTGAATATATTCAGGAAAAAACACATACGCCCTTTTTGGCCAAGTGCATCATTGTGGACGTTCTGCCTCTTTTCCTATGCTTTACATGCAATTCCTGTCTACCTCCTGAAATCGGTTTCCTGCAATTCTGCCCCGCTTTCAAGTCCTCTTGGCAGCCTTACTTCAATATATTTTTGGACGATAGCTGTCATTTATAACTCTGCAAGTTTGTGAATTACAGTGCCCCTGAGCTCCTTTCTTCAACTCGCTTTCTTGTGAGCTGGCCGCAACACCGCAGGATTGCTTCAGGCCCTAGTGTGGTTCCGGCACGGCACGCTGAGCCTTTGGTTAATTCCTCTTTCTGGTGGGAAATGAGAGTTAAATTTGCCCGTCCAGACACCTCCAGCTAGTTTCTCATTGGTTCTCCCTATTCCTGTACATTTTCCGCAGAAATTGCAAACTGGGCCATACAGGAGGTTAAAGGCACTGACTCTCCAAGTGGGGAGAGTGTTAGTAAAGCATCTGGAGTGTTGCACCCGAGTACCAGGGGACGAATACTGAGACACATTTGAACACGTTTCCTGATCACACAGTGGATCATAATCTCTGTTCCACATGCATGTTTTAGCTGAAGGAAGAATCCCTTAAACTTGGAGAGTTGAGACCCATGGAATGGGTACCATGCAATATGACTTCAAAGGGTCTGCATTTGCTCACCGAACCTCACCAATCCTATCACTGCTGCGTTTATGCCGCTGTACACACGCTTGATTCTCTTTCGGAGACATATAAATCCGTAGTTTTTAAGATTATTTCTAGTCAGGTGTATTCTTAAGCGTTTAATATGGGGTGTTGAGTCCACTTCGTTGAGCAAGGAGTAGCTCTTGTCTATTACATATTTGGCTTATGGAACGGTATCTGTGCTAATTTCAATCTCTGGTTTCATGCAGCACCCCAACTCACCTTTCCCCTTAAGCAAGCATAAGTTGGTTTTCTACATTTGAGACCCTGTTCTGTTTTGTAATTCAGTTCTTGTGTAGCCAAGTTTACCTTCCATGTAGTAGTGATATCTTATGGTGTTTCTTTTCCTGTGTGACTTATTTCACTTAGAATCATCATACCTGAATCCACTCATTATGCTGCTACGGGCCTGATGACATAGATTTCATTGCTGAGTGATATTGCATTGTACGTAAGTACCACAACTTCTTTATCCATTTTTTGCTTTCTGTGATATTGAACTTGTACCGTAAACGAGGTTCTTGTAAACAGAGCCGTCCCAAAGTTTGGGGTGGCTGTGTCTTTTTGATTTTAATTTCCCTAAGCTATAGGACCATAAGTGGAAGTGCCCTAGGCTCTGTTGCTTTGTTTTTTAGATGTTTCAGGAAACACCATACACTTCTCCAGAGTGGCTGTTGGCAATTTACATCCCGCCCACCAGCATAACAAGGCTCCCAGTTCTCCATGGCCTGTCCTGCCTTTCTGGACTTTACACTTTTTTCAGATGGCCCTTTTGACCGGGGGGCAGTGAGACTTCATTGTCGTGCAGATTTCCTTTGCAAGCTTGCTTGGTTGGCCAAAAAGGGCGTATGCGTTTTTTCCTGAATATATTCAGGAAAAAACGCATATGCCCTTTTTGGCCAAGTGCATCATTGTGGACGTTCTGCCTCTTTTCCTATGCTTTACATGCAATTCCAGTGTACCTCCTGAAATCGATTTCCTGCAATTCTGCCCCGCTTTCAAGTCCTCTTGGCAGCCTTACTTCAATATATTTTTGGACGATAGCTGTCATTTATAACTCTGCAGGTTTGTGAATTACAGTGCCCCTGAGCTCGTTTGTTCAACTCGCTTTCTTGTGAGCTGTCCGCAACACCGCAGGATTGCTTCACGCCCTAGTGTAGTTCCGGCACGGCACGCAGAGCCTTTGGTTAATTCCTCTTCCTGGTGGGAAATGAGAGTTAAATTTGCCCGTCCAGACACCTCCAGCTAGTCTCTCTTTCGTTCTCCCTATTCCTGTTCATTTTCCACAGAAATTACAAACTGGGCCAAACAGGAGGTTAAAGGCACTGACTCTCCAAGTGGGGAGAGTGTTAGTAAAGCATCTGGAATGTTGCACCCGAGTACCATGGACGAAAACGAGACACATTTGAACACGTTTCCCGATCACACGGTGGATCATACTCTGGGTTCCACATGCATGTTTTAGCTGAAGGAAGAATCCCTTAAACCTGGAGAGTTGAGACCCATGGAATGGTACCATGCAATATGACTTCAAAGGGTCTGCATTTGCTCACCGAACCTCACCAATCCTATCACTGCTGCGTTTATGCCGCCGTACACACGCTTGATTCTCTTTCGGAGACATATAAATCCGTAGGTTTTAAGATTATTTCTAGTCAGGTATATTCTTAGGCGTTTAATATGGGGTGTTGAGTCCACTTCGTTCAGCAAGGAGTAGCTCTTGTCTATTGCATATTTGGCTTATGGAACGGTATCTGTGCTAATTTCAATCTCTGGTTTCATACAGCACCCCAACTCACCTTTCCCCTTAAGCAAGCATAAGTTGGTTTTCTACATTTGAGACTCTGTTCTGTTTTGTAATTCAGTTCCTGTGTAGCCAAGTTTACATTCCGTGTAGTAGTGATATCTTATGATGTTTCTTTTTCTGTGTGACTTATTTCACTTAGACTCATCATACCTGCATCCACTCATTATGCTGCTACGGGCCTGATGACATAGATTTCATTGCTGAGTGATATTGCATTGTACGTAAGTACCACAACTTCTTTATCCATTTTTTGCTTTCTGTGATATTGAACTTGTACCGTAAACGAGGTTCTTGTAAACAGAGCCGTCCCAAAGTTTGGGGTGGCTGTGTCTTTTTGATTTTAATTTCCCTAAGCTATAGGACCATAAGTGGAAGTGCCCTAAGCTCTGTTGCTTTGTTTTTTAGATGTTTCAGGAAACACCATACACTTCTCCAGAGTGGCTGTTGGCAATTTACATCCCGCCCACCAGCATAACAAGGCTCCCAGTTCTCCATGGCCTGTCCTGCCTTTCTGGATTTTACACTTTTTTCAGATGGCCCTTTTGACCGGGGGGCAGTGAGACTTCATTGTCGTGCAGATTTCCTTTGCAAGCTTGCTTGGTTGGCCAAAAAGGGCGTATGCGTTTTTTCCTGAATATATTCAGGAAAAAACGCATATGCCCTTTTTGGCCAAGTGCATCATTGTGGACGTTCTGCCTCTTTTCCTATGCTTTACTTGCAATTCCAGTGTACCTCCTGAAATCGATTTCCTGCAATTCTGCCCCGCTTTCAAGTCCTCTTGGCAGCCTTACTTCAATATATTTTTGGACGATAGCTGTCATTTATAACTCTGCAGGTTTGTGAATTACAGTGCCCCTGAGCTCCTTTCTTCAACTCGCTTTCTTGTGAGCTGGCCGCAACACCGCAGGATTGCTTCAGGCCCTAGTGTGGTTCCGGCACGGCACGCTGAGCCTTTGGTTAATTCCTCTTTCTGGTGGGAAATGAGAGTTAAATTTGCCCGTCCAGACACCTCCAGCTAGTTTCTCATTGGTTCTCCCTATTCCTGTACATTTCCCGCAGAAATTGCAAACTGGGCCATACAGGAGGTTAAAGGCACTGACTCTCCAAGTGGGGAGAGTGTTAGTAAAGCATCTGGAATGTTGCACCCGAGTAACAGGGACGAAAACGAGACACATTTGAACACGTTTCCCGATCACACGGTGGATCATACTCTGGGTTCCACATGCATGTTTTAGCTGAAGGAAGAATCCCTTAAACCTGGAGAGTTGAGACCCATGGAATGGGTACCATGCAATATGACTTCAAAGGGTCTGCATTTGCTCACCGAACCTCACCAATCCTATCACTGCTGCGTTTATGCCGCTGTACACACGCTTCATTCTCTTTCGGAGACATATAAATCTGTAGGTTTTAAGATTATTTCTAGTCAGGTATATTCTTAGGCGTTTAATATGGTGTGTTGAGTCCACTTCGTTCAGCAAGGCGTAGCTCTTGTCTATTGCATATTTGGCTTATGGAACGGTATCTGTGCTAATTTCAATCTCTGGTTTCATGCAGCACCCCAACTCACCTTTCCCCTTAAGCAAGCATAAGTTGGTTTTCTACATTTGACACCCTGTTCTGTTTTGTAATTCAGTTCCTGTGTAGCCAAGTTTACATTCCGTGTATTGGTGATATCTTATGATGTTTCTTTTTCTGTGTGACTTTTTTCACTTAGAATCATCGTACCTGAATCCACTCATTATGCTGCTACGGGCCTGATGACATAGATTTCATTGCTGAGTGATATTGCATTGTACGTAAGTACCACAACTTCTTTATCCATTTTTTGCTTTCTGTGATTTTGAACTTGTACCGTAAACGAGGTTCTTGTAAACAGAGCCGTCCCAAACTTTGGGGTGGCTGTGTCTTTTTGATTTTAATTTCCCTAAGCTATAGGACCATAAGTGGAAGTGCCCTAGGCTCTGTTGCTTTGTTTTTTAGATGTTTCAGGAAACACCATACACTTCTCCAGAGTGGCTGTTGGCAATTTACATCCCGCCCACCAGCATAACAAGGCTCCCAGTTCTCCATGGCCTGTCCTGCCTTTCTGGATTTTACACTTTTTTCAGAAGACCCTTTTGACCGGGGGGCAGTGAGACTTCATTGTAGTGCAGATTTCCTTTGCAAGCTTGCTTGGTTGGCCAAAAAGGGCGTATGCGTTTTTTCCTGAATATATTCAGGAAAAAACGCATACGCCCTTTTTGGCCAAGTGCATCATTGTGGACGTTCTGCCTCTTTTCCTATGCTTTACATGCAATTCCAGTGTACCTCCTGAAATCGATTTCCTGCAATTCTGCCCCGCTTTCAAGTCCTCTTGGCAGCCTTACTTCAATATATTTTTGGACGATAGCTGTCATTTATAACTCTGCAGGTTTGTGAATTACAGTGCCCCTGAGCTCGTTTCTTCAACTCGTTTTCTTGTGAGCTGGCCGCAACACCGCAGGATTGCTTCAGGCCCTAGTGTGGTTCCGGCACGGCATGCTGAGCCTTTGGTTAATTCCTCTTTCTGGTGGGAAATGAGAGTTAAATTTGCCCGTCCAGACACCTCCAGCTAGTTTCTCATTGGTTCTCCCTATTCCTGTACATTTTCCGCAGAAATTGCAAACTGGGCCATACAGGAGGTTAAAGGCACTGACTCTCCAAGTGGGGAGAGTGTTAGTAAAGCGTCTGGAGTGTTGCACCCGAGTACCAGGGGACGAAAACTGAGACACATTTGAACACGTTTCCTGATCACACGGTGGATCATAATCTGTGTTCCACATGCATGTTTTAGCTGAAGGAAGAATCCCTTAAACTTGGAGAGTTGAGACCCATGGAATGGGTACCATGCAATATGACTTCAAAGGGTCTGCATTTGCTCACCGAACCTCACCAATCCTATCACTGCTGCGTTTATGCTGCTGTACACACGCTTGATTCTCTTTCGGAGACATATAAATCCGTAGTTTTTAAGATTATTTCTAGACAGGTGTATTCTTAAGCGTTTAATATGGGGTGTTGAGTCCACTTCGTTGAGCAAGGAGTAGCTCTTGTCTATTACATATTTGGCTTATGGAACGGTATCTGTGCTAATTTCAATCTCTGGTTTCATGCAGCACCCCAACTCACCTTTCCCCTTAAGCAAGCATAAGCTGGTTTTCTACATTTGAGACCCTGTTTTGTTTTGTAATTCAGTTCTTGTGTAGCCAAGTTTACCTTCCGTGTAGTAGTGATATCTTATGGTGTTTCTTTTCCTGTGTGACTTATTTCACTTAGAATCATCATACCTGAATCCACTCATTATGCTGCTACGGGCCTGATGACATAGATTTCATTGCTGAGTGATATTGCATTGTACGTAAGTACCACAACTTCTTTATCCATTTTTCGCTTTCTGTGATATTGAACTTGTACCGTAAACGAGGTTCTTGTAAACAGAGCCGTCCCAAACTTTGGGGTGACTGTGTCTTTTTGATTTTAATTTCCCTAAGCTATAGGACCATAAGTGGAAGTGCCCTAGGCTCTGTTGCTTTGTTTTTTAGATGTTTCAGGAAACACCATACACTTCTCCAGAGTGGCTGTTGGCAATTAACATCCCGCCCACCAGCATAACAAGGCTCCCAGTTCTCCATGGCCTGTCCTGCCTTTCTGGATTTTACACTTTTTTCAGATGGCCCTTTTGACCGGGGGGCAGTGAGACTTCATTGTAGTGCAGATATCCTTTGCAAGCTTGCTTGGTTGGCCAAAAAGGGCGTATGCGTTTTTTCCTGAATATATTCAGGAAAAAACGCATACGCCCTTTTTGGCCAAGTGCATCATTGTGGACGTTCTGCCTCTTTTCCTATGCTTTACATGCAATTCCAGTGTACCTCCTGAAATCGATTTCCTGCAATTCTGCCCCGCTTTCAAGTCCTCTTGGCAGCCTTACTTCAATATATTTTTGGACGATAGCTGTCATTTATAACTCTGCAGGTTTGTGAATTACAGTGCCCCTGAGCTCGTTTCTTCAACTCGCTTTCTTGTGAGCTGGCCGCAACACCGCAGGATTGCTTCACGCCCTAGTGTAGTTCCGGCACGGCACGCTGAGCCTTTGGTTAATTCCTCTTCCTGGTGGGAAATGAGAGTTAAATTTGCCCGTCCAGACACCTCCAGCTAGTCTCTCTTTCGTTCTCCCTATTCCTGTTCATTTTCCACAGAAATTACAAACTGGGCCAAACAGGAGGTTAAAGGCACTGACTCTCCAAGTGGGGAGAGTGTTAGTAAAGCATCTGGAATGTTGCACCCGAGTACCAGGGACGAAAACGAGACACATTTGAACACGTTTCCCGATCACACGGTGGATCATACTCTGGGTTCCACATGCATGTTTTAGCTGAAGGAAGAATCCCTTAAACCTGGAGAGTTGAGACCCATGGAATGGGTACCATGCAATATGACTTCAAAGGGTCTGCATTTGCTCACCGAACCTCACCAATCCTATCACTGCTGCGTTTATGCCGCTGTACACACGCTTCATTCTCTTTCAGAGACATATAAATCTGTAGGTTTTAAGATTATTTCTAGTCAGGTATATTCTTAGGCGTTTAATATGGTGTGTTGAGTCCACTTCGTTCAGCAAGGCGTAGCTCTTGTCTATTGCATATTTGGCTTATGGAACGGTATCTGTGCTAATTTCAATCTCTGGTTTCATGCAGCACCCCAACTCACCTTTCCCCTTAAGCAAGCATAAGTTGGTTTTCTACATTTGACACCCTGTTCTGTTTTGTAATTCAGTTCCTGTGTAGCCAAGTTTACATTCCGTGTATTGGTGATATCTTATGATGTTTCTTTTTCTGTGTGACTTTTTTCACTTAGAATCATCGTACCTGAATCCACTCATTATGCTGCTACGGGCCTGATGACATAGATTTCATTGCTGAGTGATATTGCATTGTACGTAAGTACCACAACTTCTTTATCCATTTTTTGCTTTCTGTGATATTGAACTTGTACCGTAAACGAGGTTCTTGTAAACAGAGCCGTCCCAAACTTTGGGGTGGCTGTGTCTTTTTGATTTTAATTTCCCTAAGCTATAGGACCATAAGTGGAAGTGCCCTAGGCTCTGTTGCTTTGTTTTTTAGATGTTTCAGGAAACACCATACACTTCTCCAGAGTGGCTGTTGGCAATTTACATCCCGCCCACCAGCATAACAAGGCTCCCAGTTCTCCATGGGCTGTCCTGCCTTTCTGGATTTTACACTTTTTTCAGAAGGCCCTTTTGACCGGGGGGCAGTGAGACTTCATTGTAGTGCAGATTTCCTTTGCAAGCTTGCTTGGTTGGCCAAAAAGGGCGTATGCGTTTTTTCCTGAATATATTCAGGAAAAAACACATACGCCCTTTTTGGCCAAGTGCATCATTGTGGACGTTCTGCCTCTTTTCCTATGCTTTACATGCAATTCCTGTCTACCTCCTGAAATCGGTTTCCTGCAATTCTGCCCCGCTTTCAAGTCCTCTTGGCAGCCTTACTTCAATATATTTTTGGACGATAGCTGTCATTTATAACTCTGCAGGTTTGTGAATTACAGTGCCCCTGAGCTCCTTTCCTCAACTCGCTTTCTTGTGAGCTGGCCGCAACACCGCAGGATTGCTTCAGGCCCTAGTGTGGTTCCGGCACGGAATGCTGAGCCTTTGGTTAATTCCTCTTTCTGGTGGGAAATGAGAGTTAAATTTGCCCGTCCAGACACCTCCAGCTAGTTTCTCATTGGTTCTCCCTATTCCTGTACATTTTCCGCAGAAATTGCAAACTGGGCCATACAGGAGGTTAAAGGCACTGACTCTCCAAGTGGGGAGAGTGTTAGTAAAGCGTCTGGAGTGTTGCACCCAAGTACCAGGGGACGAAAACTGAGACATATTTGAACACATTTCCTGATCACACAGTGGATCATAATCTCTGTTCCACATGCATGTTTTAGCTGAAGGAAGAATCCCTTAAACTTGGAGAGTTGAGACCCATGGAATTGGTACCATGCAATATGACTTCAAAGGGTCTGCATTTGCTCACTGAACCTCACCAATCCTATCACTGCTGCGTTTATGCCGCTGTACACATGCTTGATTCTCTTTCGGAGACATATAAATCCATAGTTTTTAAGATTATTTCTAGTCAGGTGTATTCTTAAGCGTTTAATATGGGGTGTTGAGTCCACTTCGTTGAGCAAGGAGTAGCTCTTGTCTATTACATATTTGGCTTATGGAACGGTATCTGTGCTAATTTCAATCTCTGGTTTCATGCAGCACCCCAACTCACCTTTCCCCTCAAGCAAGCATTAGTTGGTTTTCTACATTTGAGACCCTGTTCTGTTTTGTAATTCAGTTCTTGTGTAGCCAAGTTTACCTTCCGTGTAGTAGTGATATCTTGTGGTGTTTCTTTTCCTGTGTGACTTATTTCACTTAGAATCATCATACCTGAATCCATTCATTATGCTGCTACGGGCCTGATGACATAGATTTCATTGCTGAGTGATATTGCATTGTACGTAAGTACCACAACTTCTGTATCCATTTTTCGCTTTCTGTGATATTGAACTTGTACCGTAAACGAGGTTCTTGTAAACAGAGCCGTCCCAAACTTTGGGGTGACTGTGTCTTTTTGATTTTAATTTCCCTAAGCTATAGGACCATAAGTGGAAGTGCCCTAGGCTCTGTTACTTTGTTTTTTAGATGTTTCAGGAAACACCATACACTTCTCCAGAGTGGCTGTTGGCAATTTACATCCCGCCCATCAGCATAACAAGGCTCCCAGTTCTCCATGGCCTGTCCTGCCTTTCTGGATTTTACACTTTTTTCAGATGGCCCTTTTGACCGGGGGGCAGTGAGACTTCATTGTAGTGCAGATTTCCTTTGCAAGCTTGCTTGGTTGGCCAAAAAGGGCGTATGCGTTTTTTCCTGAATATATTCAGGAAAAAACGCATACGCCCTTTTTGGCCAAGTGCATCATTGTGGACATTCTGCCTCTTTTCCTATGCTTTATATGCAATTCCAGTGTACCCCCTGAAATCGATTTCCTGCAATTCTGCCCCGCTTTCAAGTCCTCTTGGCAGCCTTACTTCAATATATTTTTGGACGATAGCTGTCATTTATAACTCTGCAGGTTTGTGAATTACAGTGCCCCTGAGCTCGTTTCTTCAACTCGTTTTCTTGTGAGCTGGCCGCAACACCGCAGGATTGCTTCAGTCCCTAGTGTAGTTCCGGCACGGCACGCTGAGCCTTTGGTTAATTCCTCTTCCTGGTGGGAAATGAGAGTTAAATTTGCCCATCCAGACACCTCCAGCTATTCTCTCTTTTGTTCTCCCTATTCCTGTTCATTTTCCACAGAAATTACAAACTGGGCCAAACAGGAGGTTAAAGGCACTGACTCTCCAAGTGGGGAGAGTGTTAGTAAAGCATCTGGAATGTTGCACCCGAGTAACAGGGACGAAAACGAGACACATTTGAACACGTTTCCCGATCACACGGTGGATCATACTCTGGGTTCCACATGCATGTTTTAGCTGAAGGAAGAATCCCTTAAACCTGGAGAGTTGAGACCCATGGAATGGGTACCATGCAATATGACTTCAAAGGGTCTGCATTTGCTCACCGAACCTCACCAATCCTATCACTGCTGCGTTTATGCCGCTGTACACATGCTTCATTCTCTTTCGGAGACATATAAATCTGTAGGTTTTAAGATTATTTCTAGTCAGGTATATTCTTAGGCGTTTAATATGGTGTGTTGAGTCCACTTCGTTCAGCAAGGCGTAGCTCTTGTCTATTGCATATTTGGCTTATGGAACGGTATCTGTGCTAATTTCAATCTCTGGTTTCATGCAGCACCCCAACTCACCTTTCCCCTTAAGCAAGCATAAGTTGGTTTTCTACATTTGACACCCTGTTCTGTTTTGTAATTCAGTTCCTGTGTAGCCAAGTTTACATTCCGTGTATTGGTGATATCTTATGATGTTTCTTTTTCTGTGTGACTTTTTTCACTTAGAATCATCGTACCTGAATCCACTCATTATGCTGCTACGGGCCTGATGACATAGATTTCATTGCTGAGTGATATTGCATTGTACGTAGGTACCACAACTTCTTTATCCATTTTTTGCTTTCTGTGATTTTGAACTTGTACCGTAAACGAGGTTCTTGTAAACAGAGCCATCCCAAACTTTGGGGTGGCTGTGTCTTTTTGATTTTAATTTCCCTAAGCTATAGGACCATAAGTGGAAGTGCCCTAGGCTCTGTTGCTTTGTTTTTTAGATGTTTCAGGAAACACCATACATTTCTCCAGAGTGGCTGTTGGCAATTTACATCCCGCCCACCAGCATAACAAGGCTCCCAGTTCTCCATGGCCTGTCCTGCTTTTCTGGATTTTACACTTTTTTCAGATGGCCCTTTTGACCGGGGGGCAGTGAGACTTCATTGTAGTGCAGATTTCCTTTGCAAGATTGCTTGGTTGGCCAAAAAGGGCGTATGCGTTTTTTCCTGAATATATTCAGGAAAAAACGCATACGCCCTTTTTGGCCAAGTGCATCATTGTGGACGTTCTGCCTCTTTTCCTATGCTTTACATGCAATTCCAGTGTACCTCCTGAAATCGGTTTCCTGCAATTCTGCCCCGCTTTCAAGTCCTCTTGGCAGCCTTACTTCAATATATTTTTGGACGATAGCTGTCATTTATAACTCTGCAGGTTTGTGAATTACAGTGCCCCTGAGCTCGTTTCTTCAACTCGCTTTCTTGTGAGCTGGCCGCAACACCGCAGGATTGCTTCATGCCCTAGTGTAGTTCCGGCACGGCACGCTGAGCCTTTGGTTAATTCCTCTTCCTGGTGGGAAATGAGAGTTAAATTTGCCCGTCCAGACACCTCCAGCTAGTCTCTCTTTCGTTCTCCCTATTCCTGTTCATTTTCCACAGAAATTACAAACTGGGCCAAACAGGAGGTTAAAGGCACTGACTCTCCAAGTGGGGAGAGTGTTAGTAAAGCATCTGGAATGTGGCACCCGAGTACCAGGGACGAAAACGAGACACATTTGAACACGTTTCCCGATCACACGGTGGATCATACTCTGGGTTCCACATGCATGTTTTAGCTGAAGGAAGAATCCCTTAAACCTGGAGAGTTGAGACCCATGGAATGGGTACCATGCAATATGACTTCAAAGGGTCTGCATTTGCTCACCGAACCTCACAAATCCTATCACTGCTGCGTTTATGCCGTTGTACACACGCTTGATTCTCTTTCGGAGACATATAAATCCGTAGGTTTTAAGATTATTTCTAGTCAGGTATATTCTTAGGCGTTTAATATGGGGTGTTGAGTCCACTTCGTTCAGCAAGGAGTAGCTCTTGTCTATTGCATATTTGGCTTATGGAACGGTATCTGTGCTAATTTCAATCTCTGGTTTCATGCAGCACCCCAACTCACCTTTCCCCTTAAGCAAGCATAAGTTGGTTTTCTACATTTGACACCCTGTTCTGTTTTGTAATTCAGTTCCTGTGTAGCCAAGTTTACATTCCGTATAGTAGTGATATCTTATGATGTTTCTTTTTCTGTGTGACTTATTTCACTTAGACTCATCATACCTGCATCCACTCATTATGCTGCTACGGGCCTGATGACATAGATTTCATTGCTGAGTGATATTGCATTGTACGTAAGTATCACAACTTCTTTATCCATTTTTTGCTTTCTGTGATATTGAACTTGTACCTTAAACGAGGTTCTTGTAAACAGAGCTGTCCCAAACTTTGGGCTGGCTGTGTCTTTTTGATTTTAATTTCCCTAAGCTATAGGACCATAAGTGGAAGTGCCCTAGGCTCTGTTGCTTTGTTTTTTAGATGTTTCAGGAAACACCATACACTTCTCCAGAGTGGCTGTTGGCAATTTACATCCCGCCCATCAGCATAAGAAGGCTCCCAGTTCTCCATGGCCTGTCCTGCCTTTCTGGATTTTACACTTTTTTCAGATGTCCCTTTTGACCGGGGGGCAGTGAGACTTCATTGTAGTGCAGATTTCCTTTGCAAGCTTGCTTGGTTGGCCAAAAAGGGCATATGCGTTTTTTCCTGAATATATTCAGGAAAAAACGCATACGCCCTTTTTGGCCAAGTGCATCATTTTGGACGTTCTGCCTCTTTTCCTATGCTTTACATGCAATTTCTGTCTACCTCCTGAAATCGGTTTCCTGCAATCCTGCCCTGCATTCAAGTCCTCTTGGCAGCCTTACTTCAATATATTTTTGGACGATAGCTGTCATTTATAACTCTGCAGGTTTGTGAATTACAGTGCCCCTGAGCTCCTTTCTTCAACTCGCTTTCTTGTGAGCTGGCCACAACACCGCAGGATTGCTTCAGGCCCTAGTGTGGTTCCGGCATGGCATGCTGAGCCTTTGGTTAATTCCTCTTTCTGGTGGGAAATGAGAGTTATATTTGCCTGTCCAGACACCTCCAGGTAGTTTCTCATTGCTTCTCCCTATTCCTGTACATTTTCCGCAGAAATTGCAAACTGGGCCAAACAGGAGTTTAAAGACACTGACTCTCCAAGTGGGGAGAGTGTTAGTAAAGCGTCTTGAATGTTGCACCCGAGTACCAGGGGACGAAAACTGAGACACATTTGAACACGTTTCCTGATCACACGGTGGATCATACTCTGTGTTCCACATGCATGTTTCAGCTGAAGGAAGAATCCCTTAAACCTGGAGAGTTGAGACCCATGGAATGGGTACCATGCAATATGACTTCAAAGGGTCTGCATTTGCTCACTGAACCTCAACAATCCTATCACTGCTGCGTTTATGCCGCTGTACACACGCTTGATTCTCTTTCGGAGACATATAAATGCGTAGTTTTTAAGATTATTTCTAGTCAGGTGTATTCTTAAGCGTTTAATATGGGGTGTTGAGTCCACTTCGTTGAGCAAGGAGTAGCTCTTGTCTATTACATATTTGGCGTATGGAACGGTATCTGTGCTAATTTCAATCTCTGGTTTCATGCAGCACCCCAACTCACCTTTCCCCTTAAGCAAGCATAAGTTGGTTTTCTACATTTGAGACCCTGTTCTGTTTTGTAATTCAGTTCTTGTGTAGCCAAGTTTACCTTCCGTGTAGTAGTGATATCTTATGGTGTTTCTTTTTCTGTGTGACTTATTTCACTTAGAATCATCGTACCTGAATCCACTCATTATGCTGCTACGGGCCTGATGACATAGATTTCATTGCTGAGTGATATTGCATTGAACGTAAGTACCACAACTTCTTTATACATTTTTCGCTTTCTGTGATATTGAACTTGTACCATAAACGAGGTTCTTGTAAACAGAGCCGTCCCAAACTTTGGGGTGGCTGTGTCTTTTGGATTTTAATTTCCCTAAGCTATAGGACCATAAGTGGAAGTGTCCTAGGCTCTGTTGCTTTGTTTTTTGGATGTTTCAGGAAACACTATACACTTCTCCAGAGTGGCTGCTGGCAATTTACATCCCGCCCATCAGCATAACAAGGCTCCCAGTTCTCCATGGCCTGTCCTGCCTTTCTGGATTTTACACTTTTTTCAGATGGCCCTTTTGACCGGGGGGCTGTGAGACTTCATTGTAGTGCAGATTTCCGTTGCAAGCTTGCTTGGTTGGCCAAAAAGGCGTATGCGTTTTTTCCTGAATATAATCAGGAAAAAACGCATACGCCCTTTTTGGCCAAGTGCATCATTGTGGACGTTCTGCCTCTTTTCCTATGCTTTACATGCAATTCCAGTCTACCTCCTGAAATCGGTTTCCTGCAATTCTGCTCCGCTTTCAACTCCTCTTGGCTGCCTTACTTCAATATATTTTTGGAAGATAGCTGTCATTTATAACTCTGCAGATTTGTGAATTACAGTGCCCCTGAGCTCCTTTCTTCAACTCGCTTTCTTGTGAGCTGGCTGCAACACCAAAGGATTGCTTCTGGTCCTAGTGTGGTTCCGGCATGGCACGCTGAGCCTTTGGTTAATTCCTCTTCCTGGTGGGAAATGAGAGTTAAATTTGCCCTTCTGGACACCTCCACTTAGTCTCTCATTGGTTCTCCTTATTCCTGTTCATTTTCCACAGAAATTGCAAACTGGGCCAAACAGGAGGTTAAAGGCACTGACTCTCCAAGTGGGGAGAGTGTTAGTAAAGCGTCTGGAATGTTGCACCCGAGTACCAGGGGATGAAAACTGAGACACATTTGAACACGTTTCCCAATCACACGGTCGATCATACTCTGGGTTCCACATGCATGTTTTAGCTGAAGGAAGAATCCCTTAAACCTGGAGAGTTGAGACCCATGGAATGGGTACCATGCAATATGACTTCAAAGGGTCTGCATTTGCTCACCGAACCTCACCAATCCTATCACTGCTGCATTTATGCCGCTGTACACACGCTTGATTCTCTTTCGGAGACATATAAATCCATAGGTTTTAAGATTCTTACTAGATAGGTAGATTCTTACTAGTCAGGTATATTCTTAGGGGTTTAATATGGGGTGTTGAGTCCACTTCGTTGAGCAAGGAGTAGCTCTTGTCTATTACATATTTGGCTTATGGAACGGTATCTGTGCTAATTTCAATCTCTGGTTTTATGCAGCACCCCAACTCACCCTTCCCCTTAAGCAAGCCTAAGTTGGTTTTCTACATTTGACACTCTGTTCTGTTTTGTAATTCAGTTCTTGTGTAGCCAAGTTTACATTCCATGTATTAGTGATATCTTATGATGTTTCTTTTTCTGTGTGACTTATTTCACTTAGAATCATCGTACCTGAATCCATTCATTATGCTGCTACGGGCCTGATGACATAGATTTCATTGCTGACTGATATTGCATTGTACGTAAGTACCACAACTTCTTTATCCATTTTTCTCTTTCTGTGATATTGAACTTGTACCGTAAACGAGGTTCTTGGAAACAGAGCCGTCCCAAACTTTAGGGTGGCTGTGTCTTTTTGATTTTAATTTCCCTAAGCTATAGGACCATAAGTGGAAGTGCCCTAGGCTCTGTTGCTTTGTTTTTTGGATGTTTTAGGAAACACCATACACTTCTCCAGAGTGGCTGTTGGCAATTTACATCACGCCCATCAGCATAACAAGGCTCCCAGTTCTCCATGGCCTGTCCTGCCTTTCTGGATTTTACACTTTTTTCAGATGGCCCTTTTGACCGGGGGACAGTGAGACTTCATTGTAGTGCAGATTTCCTTTGCAAGCTTGCTTGGTTGGCCAAAAAGTGCGTATGCGTTTTTTCCTGAATATATTCAGGTAAAAACGCATACGCCCTTTTTGGCCAAGTGCATCATTGTGGACGTTCTGCCTCTTTTCCTATGCTTTACATGCAATTCCAGTCTACCTCCTGAAATCGGTTTCCTGCAATTCTGCCCCGCTTTCAACTCCTCTTGGCAGCCTTACTTCAATATATTTTTGGAGGATACCTGTCATTTATAACTCTGCAGGTTTGTGAATTACAGTGCCCCTGAGCTCCTTTCTTCAACTCGCTTTCTTGTGAGCTGGCCGCAACACCGCAGGATTGCTTCAGGCCCTAGTTTGGTTCTGGCACGGAACGCTGAACCTTTGTTTAATTCCTCTTCCTGGTGGGAAATGAGAGTTAAATTTGCCCGTCCAGACACCTCGAGCTAGTCTCTCATTGGTTCTCACTATTCCTGTTCATCTTCCACAGAAATTGCAAACTGGGCCAAACAGGAGGTTAAAGGCACTGACTCTCCAAGTGGGGAGAGTGTTAGTAAAGCGTCTGGAATGTTGCACCCGAGTACCAGGGGACTAAAACTGAGACACATTTGAACACATTTCCCGATCACACGGTGGATCATACTCTTGGTTCCACATGCATGTTTCAGCTGAAGGAAGAATCCCTTAAACATAGAGAGTTGAGACCCATGTAATGGGTACCATGCAATATGACTTCAAAGGGTCTGCATTTGCTCACCAAACCTCACCAATCCTATCACTGCTGCGTTTATGCCGCTGTACACACGCTTGATTCTCTTTCGGAGACATATAAATCCATAGGTTTTAAGATTCTTACTAGTCAGGTATATTCTTAGGCGTTTAATATGGGGTGTTGAGTCCACTTCGTTGAGCAAGGAGTAGCTCTTGTCTATTACATATTTGTCTTATGGAACGGTATCTGCTAATTTCAATTTCTGGTTTTATGCAGCACCCCAACTCACCTTTCCCCTTAAGCAAGCATAAGTTGGTTTTCTACATTTGAGACGCTGTTCTGTTTTGTAATTCAGTTCCTGTGTAGCCAAGTTTACATTCCGTGTAGTAGTGATATCTTATGATATTTCTCTTTCTGTGTGACTTATTTCACTTAGAATCATCGTACCTGAATCCAGTCATTATGCTGCTACAGGCCTGATGACATAGATTTCATTGCTGAGTGATATTGCATTGTACGTAAGTACCACAACTTCTTTATCCATTTTTCGCTTTTTGCGATATTGAACTTGTACCGTAAACGAGGTTCTTGTAAACAGAGCCATCCCAACCTTTGGGGTGGCTGTGTCTTTTTGATTTTAATTTCCCTAAGCTATAGGACCATAAGTGGAAGTGCCCTAGGCTCTGTTGCTTAGTTTTTTGGATGTTTCAGGAAACACCATACACTTCTCCAGAGTGGCTGTTGGCAATTTACATCTCGCCCATCAGCATAACAAGGCTTCCAGTTCTCCATGGCCTGTCCTGCCTTTCTGGATTTTACTCTTTTTTCAGAAGGCCCTTTGACCGGGGGGCAGTGAGACTTCATTGTAGTGCAGATTTCCTTTGGGAGCTTGCTTGGTTGGCCAGAAAGGGCGTATGCGTTTCTTCCTGAATATATTCAGGAAAGAACGCATACGCCCTTTTTGGCCAAGTGCATCATTGTCGACGTTCTGAGCCTTTTCATATGTTTTCAGTGCAATTCCAGTCTACCTCCTGAAATAGGTTTCCTGCAGTTCTGCCTTGCTCTCAGTGCCTCTTCATAGCCTTACTTCAATATACTTTTGGAAAATAGTTGGCCTTTATAACTCTGCAGGTTTTTGAATTGCAGTGGCCCTTAGCTCCATTTTTCAGCTCTTATTTTTGTGATCTTGCCTCATATCCACAGGATTTCTTCAGACCCTATTCTTCTTCTGGGGCGCCTTGCTCTGCCTTTGGTTAATTCTTCTTCCTGAATTGAAATTAGAGTGACATGTGCCCATTGAAACCGCTACAGCTATTTTCTCACTGGTTCCCCCTATTCCCATTCATCCTCCGCACTAACTGCAGACTGTGTGATACCGGAACTTAAAGGCATTGACTCTCCATGTGGAGATGTTGTTAGTAAAGTGGCTGTAATGTTGATCCGGAGCCCCAGGAGAGGAAAATGAGGTGCATTTTAGAAACCTTTCCCGATCATATGGTATACCATCCACTGGATTTCCCATGCATGGTTTAGCTGTAGGAAGATTCCCTTCAACTTGGAGTGTTGGGACCCTTGGAATAAGTAGCATGAAGTATTGCATTAAACTTTCGGCAGTTGCTCACCAAAGCTCTCCAATCCTTTCAGCCCCAAGTGTCCAGCCTTATGTCTTATCCAGCTGTGGGTTTATATGTGGTCATTCCAGGTTGCATCACAGCCCCTGAGCGAATTTTGTAAGAATTTTTCTCTCTTTCATTGTTTCTGCGTTTTGGTTTTAAAATTTATTTCTATAATGGGGTTTAGCTCATTTTCACTGCTGTGTTTGTGCCGCTCTGCTCACACTTGATTCCCTTATGGAGATATATCAATACATGGGTTTTAAGATTCTTATTACTCAGATATATTTCTCTGCGGTTTATAGGGTGTGTTGAGGCCAGTTCATTGAGCAAGGTGTAGATCTTGTCTGATACCTATTTGGTTTATTGAACGGTATCTGTGCTAATTTCAAACTCTGGTTTTATGCATCACCCCACCTCTCCTTTCCCCTTAAGCTGACATAAGTGTGTTTTCTAAATGTGAGACACTGTTCTGTTTTGTAATTCATTTTTTGTGCAGCCATATTTATCCTCCCTCTATAAGTGATATCTTATGATATGTTTCTTTTTCTGTTTGACTTATTTCAAGTAGTATTATCGGACCTCAATCCACTCTTTATCCTTCTACTAGCCTTATTACATTGATTTCATGGTGAAGAGATATTCCATTGTACATAAGTACCACATTTTCTTTATCCATTGTTCTCTTTCCTGGGATATTTAAGGTGTACTGAAGTTGAGGTTCTTGTAAACAGAGTAGCCCTAAACTGTGGTGTGCTTGTGTCTTGTTGATTTTTAGACTTCCCTAGATATACTCCCGTGATTGGAAGTGCCCTATGCTCTGTCGCTCTGTTTTTTAGATGATTTAGGAACCACCATACACTTCTCCAGAGTGGTTCTCGGCAGTTCACACACTGTCCATCAGCGTATAAAGGCTCCCTGTTCTCCATGGCCTGTCCTGCATTTCTGGTTTTTACAATTTTTTCGGATGGCCCTTTTGACCGGTGGGAAATGAGACTTCTTTGTTGTGCACATTTGCATTGCTTGCTTGCTTGGTTGCCCATAAAGTGCGTATGCGTTTTTTCCTGGATATATTCAGGAAAAAACGCATACTCCCTTTTGGGCCAACTGCATCATTGTCGAAATTCTGCCGCTTTTCATGTGCTTTAAAGGTGAGTCCAATCTATCTCTTGAAATCTGTTTCTTGCAATTCTGTCTTGCATTCAGATCCTCTTCTTTGCCTTACCTCAACATATTTTTGGACGTTAGTTTTCATTTATAACTCTGCAGGTTTGTGAATTGCAGTGACCCTGAGCTCCATTTTTTAAGTTGCTCTTTTGTGAGCTGGCCTCAAAACCGCAGGATTGCTTCAGGCCCTATTTTGGCTCCGGCGAGGCGGGCTGAGCCTTTTTTTAATTCTTATTCTTAATGGGAAATTAGAGTGACATGTGCCCGTCCAAACCCCTACAACTATTCTCTCATTGGTTCCCCCTGTTCCCGTTCATCCTCCTCACAATTTGCAAAATGTGTGAAACAGAAGTTTAAATGTGCTGATTCTCTAAGTGGGGAGATTCTAAGTAACGTGGCTGAAATGATGAACAGGAGCACCAGGAGAGGATAAATGAGGTGCATTTTAGACACATCTCCCGATCACATGGTGTACAGTCCTCTGGGTTTTCCATGCATGTTTTAGCTGTAGGAAGATTCCTTGAACCTGCAGATTTGGGACCCATTGAATGGGTACCAGGTAGTATTACTTTAAAGGGTGTGCATTTCCTCACCCAACCTCACATTTCTCTTAGCGCGAACAGTTTCCAGCCTTATGTCTCATCCTGCTGTGGGTCTAGATGTGTTCAATCCATGTTGCATCACCGTCCCTGAGGAAAAGTTGTAAGAGGTTTTCTCTGTCTCTCTGTCGTTTATTTTTTTCAATTTATTACTATGTTGTTTACAGCTGATTTTCAAAGCTCTGTTTCTTGCTGCTGTACATCCACTTGATTCACGTACAGAGAGACATCAATAATTTCTTTTTCAGATTCTTACCAGTCATAGATATTCTTTTCCGGTGACTTGAGTGTGCTGAGTGCAGTTCTTTTAGCTACCGTGTAGGCCTTGTTGATTATCAGTTTGGTATTTGGAATGGTATCTTTGCTAATTTCAACCTCCTGGATGATGCCTCACCCCTCCCCACCTTTCCCGTTTAGCAGCCTTACGCGTGTTTTCTACATATTTATGTCACTTAGAATGATCATACGTAACTCCTCCGGAGTTGTTACAACTGGCCATATTTCATTGATTTCCAGGCTGAGTAATATTCCACTCTACATAAGTACCACATCTCTATCCATTTTTTCCCTCCAGAGACATTTAAGTTATATCCTAGTCGAGGATCTTTTAAACAGAGAGGCAGTAAACATTGGGGTGCCTGTGTCCTCTCGATTTTTGTTTTTCCCAAGATATACGCCCATGAGTGCAAGTGCCCTATGCTCTGTAGCTCATTTTTTAGATGCTTTAGTAAACACAATACACTTCTCCAGAATGGCCGTTGGCAATATACATTTCCACTATAAGCCTCACAGGGCTCCCTCTTCTCCTTGCCCTGTCCTGCATTTCTGGCGTTTACACTTTATGAGGATGGCTCTTCTGACTGATGCGAAGTGATATCTTTTGTAGTATTGATTTCCAGTGCCCACCTGTTTGGTTGGCTAAAAAAGTGTATGCCCTTTTCTTGAATATATACAGAAAAAAACGCATACAGCCTTTTTGGCCAACTGCAATGTCGGCAATGTTCAGCCCCTTTTCTTGTGCTTAATGGCGAGTCCTTTCTACCTCCTCAAATCCCTTTCCTGCCATTCTCCCTTGCTTGCCAATCCTTTTCTCTGACTTTCCTCAAGACATTTTTCAGTGATAGATATTTTCAACTCTGCAGTTTCGTGAATTTTACTGCCCCTGAGTTCCATTGTTCAACTTGTGTTTATGGGAACTGGCCACAAAGCAGTGGGATTTCCTCAAGCCCTATACTGTTTCCATGGGCAACCCTAGCCTTTGGTCAATTCATCTTCCTGATTGGAAATTAGAGTGACATGTGCCTGTCTGAACACCTAGGACTTGTCTCTCATTGTTCCTCATCCTTCCGCTTCATCCTCTGGACAAATTCCAAACTGTACGCAACAGGATGTTGACAGTGTTGACATCTCCAAGTGGGGAGACTGTTAGTAAAGACGCTGGAGGGGTGAACCCGAGCACCAGGAGATGAGGAGATGAGATGCCTTTTCCAAACTCTTCCCGATCAGACGGTATACCATCCTCTGGATGTGACAGACGTGTTTTAGCAGTAGGAAGAGTCCCATTCATGTAAGGAGAACACCAGGGCTTTTTCAAAATCAGTGTCTCCCCGAAACCCAAACTGGGGAGTTTTTTAAGCTACGGCTACACATATGTTCATTAAGGGCCTTGGGAAGTAGGCAGAGTCCAAACTTTAGATGACTGAAGTCTTCAGGGTCAGAAGCACTCACCACCGGCTTCCCTTAGGTTACACTTTAACTGTCATTGATAGATGATGTCAATAAAAATATCTATTCTTTTTCCGATTATTTCCCCTTATAGGTTATTGCACAATATTGAGTGTAGTTCCCTGTGCTATACAGTAGTTCCTTGTTGATGATCTATTTTATACATAGCAGTGTGTATGTGTTAATTCCAAACTGTTAATTTATCCCTCCTCCCACCTTTCCCCTTTGGTAATAATAAATTATAAGATTTTATACTTCTCAGAAATGGGGGAGCTGAAAGAGAGGTATCATTTTCAATGGAAAAGCATTTAAAACAAGATTGAAGCTTTAACCAAGATTATTAGATGTACATCCTTGGAAAGAAATCACTTCATTTCTCTAATATTGACCTGACAAATAAGACAAACCTTTTCACTGAACTTGCTTATAATAAAGTGATGGAAATATCAAATGGAAGTGTTAGAAACATCTTATTTTACCCGAGCCTTATAAACTGTTCTATGTTAACTACAGTTTGGCTCACACATCTGTTCATTGAAGTTACAATAGTCTCAATTTCTGTTACTGATCCTCCAGAGTGGACCCCAACAAGGGTCCCCCTGCCCAGTGTCATTGGGGCCAACAGATCGAGACTGAGTTTGGTTCCCAAGCAAAGGAAACTTTATATTTTCATCAGAGAATGGAGAGGTGAGAGCATGCACTACCCCGTGGGCTGTGGGCTGGGCTGCTGTGTAGAGATCCTGTCAGAGTCAGTGGGAGGGAGGGGGCGGAGCTCTCAAGGGCCGGGTTGGCTGCAGCTCAGGCTCTATATCTCGGAGTCTGCACTGGGCCCCAGGAGCTGAGGTGTCGACCCAGCCATTCTGCACCAGGAAATCTGGTCTGAAGTGCCGGGTGTGGAACCTCTGCATGCGGGACCCTAGGAGCACGTGAAATTAGACAAAGCACAAAGGATAAAAAAGGTCAGACTTGACTTTATTGCCCACATTCTATTTTTATCTCCCAGGGATTTTTAATGGGCTTTGCTGGGGACAAACCCCTCCTCTGCCTTTTGTCCCGTTCCTCATTCTTGGAGTGCTGAGGGTGCAGACCCTTCTTCTGTAACTGCTGAGTGCTGAGTTGGGAGCCCTCATACCAGGGGACGAGGGTCAGAACTTCTCCCCAGCAGCCTCCAGGTGACGTTGATTGGCCCCAGGACCCCTGCCTCCCTGCTCGTCCGCCTGAGCACCAGCATTGGAAGTGTTATAGATTCTAATGACCTTTAAGGGTCCAGGAAAGAGATGTGCAGAGACGCTGTGGGGGCCGGTTTCACCCCGCCCCACATTTGTTCGGCCACCTTAGGCTGACCGTTTCTGCCAGCCTAGATGCTCTGACCAGTAGTCTGCTCTTTCTTCAGTTAGGCCCCTGAATTAACGTAAAAACAGCACCAGGTGTCAGAGCCCTGCCCGCTCAACTCCCAGACAGTCCAGGGTCAGTGGTGATCAAGGACCATGATGGCCACTGAGTCAACAGTCTTTTGAAGTAAACAGGAGTCCAGCCGGTCTTATTGGCCACCATCATCACGGTGTCTGTAGGCTTTTCTATGGTGACGGTGTGATATACGGTTCCCCCGCCAAGATTATTAGCTCCCCTCCGGGTGCAGGAAGTCCTGCAAGCAGTAGTCTACTCCTTCGGGACACACTATTGTTGTTTTATGAGAGAAACTCCAGGTCAAGTGATGTTCACACGAGTCGTCATGGTGCCCTGTTGCCCCCGGTTATCTCTCTGGATGTTGGAGTTGGAGGGCCTCCTCACTCGAGGTCGGTGTGCCCACGGAGCGAACCCTGCAACTTCAGGGCATGGTTGGTGATTAGGATCACCACGTGGGGTCCTTTTCCCTTAGGAGGGAGGTGGCCTTTTGGGCTGCTGATTTCCAGGTTTTTAGATACCGCCAGTATCTTGGCCAGATGTGGCAGTGGGCCAAGCCCCTTGGTGACTGTAGTTTATCCTACCTGGATGGCATTCTTGCGTTGTTCCATTTCAAGTGGTCCCAGTTTTTGCACTAATTCTCCAATGGCGATTCACCTTTCACCGGGAATGGAAAGGTCAAAGGGTTTAGCTCAATTAGGGAGTTCCAGGGCAAGGGTCTGAATTGACTGCTCTTTCCATTCTTGAAAGGCCACTTCTGGATTCTGTTCAAAAGGATCATCATCTTTTCCTTTCAGTGTTTCATATAGAGGCCCAGCTAGTAGACTGTAGTTAGGGATCCAGAAGCAGCAAACCCTGGCCTCCCCAGGAACCCCTAAGCTGTCTTCTAGTTTTAGAAAGGGGTAAGGCTGCAAATGGTTTCTTCCCTTTCCTGGGATGGGCTTCTCTGACCTTGTGTGAGAATGAAGCCCAGGCAGGTCACTGCAGTCTGTGATATTTGAGCTTTTTCTTGGACAACTTCTATCCTTTATTGGCTTGGTAGTTCAGAGGCCTCCTTAGTAGGGCTGGCGATCAGAATGTCGTCTGCATATTGAAGGAGGGTTTCCTTTTCCAGAGGTAGAACTTTTCGGTCGTTAGCTAAGCTTTCCCCAAAGATGGTGTGGGAATTTTTGAACCCTTGGGGCAAGACGGCCCGGAAGTATTGTTTTAGTTGTATGTTGAGTCCTGCCACTCACAAGCCAAAATTTCTTGTGACTCTGGGACTAATGGAATACAAAAGAAGGCATCATTGAAGACTAATACAGAATACCATGTCCTGGTGGTTGGTAGAATGACCAGCAGGGTGTAGGGATCAGGAGCAACTGGAGGTATATCCTCGGTGGCTTCACTGACTGTCCTGACATCCTTTACCAGGTCCCCAGCAGCCCATGGGGCTCTCGTGGTCAGGCCAATCCCAGGATATGGAGCTCTCCTGGGCAGGTACCCCACCCCCAACCCAGCCCACGGGGCTCTCATGGTCAGGCCCCTCCCAGGATACAGAGCTACCCTTGCAGGTACCGTGGCAGGGCTGGGCACACAGGAACCGTGCACATAGCCCTCATTGAAGAGCACCCCCAGCTCACCTGTCGCTCAGAGCTGACACAGAGCACCTCAGAGCAGGACTTGAACTAACAAACAGCAGCTCCGACAGGTCTGTGACCCTGGGCATCACTCTGTGTGGCCTCCCTCCACCTGGTCTTCCAGAGACTTCCACTGCACCCAGGGCACCAGGCCTCTGTCTCCAACCACCACCCACCCCTCCTCTCCCTGACTCCTGGGTTCCTCTCATTAGGAGAGGGTTTTCTTGAAGTTGTCTCCCACTCATGGGCCAGATAAAATGATTAGAAAACAAGCCAAAGCTGCAGCCCCTTGTCTATCCTGACTCTCAGGAGCCCACACCTGTTCCTTGGACCTGGCCGGTTCAGCAAGTTCCATTTTCTGCAACTGTGAGCCCCTGAGGGGTGATGATTGGCTGACCTGGGCAGCCTTACCATGCCGGCCAGCCCTCCCCAGGTGTGCCTGGTTTGAGATCAATATAAATACCACTCCAGGCAGCAAAAGCCCCTGCAGCTGTGCCTGACGCCATTTTCTCTGCCCTGTCAGCAGTCTCGGGGCTGGGCTGGTGGGAGGGAGTGAGAGGCCACGGCTTTGTGGGTGGCCCAGTGTGAGTGGGGCTCTGCTGGACTTTCTGCAGCAGTTGCCAGGCTGCCACCTGCTAAAGAAGAGGATGTGTCACCCATACCTGCTGCTGGAATTTCTCCCTGGGCAGAGGTGAGGAAGGAAAAAAGCAGTGGGGGCAGGGACAGGACGGGTATCTCAGGCAGGGAAATGGAAATCTTCCAGAAGAGCACCCAGGGCCAGGACCATCCTGGCTGGCCTGCAGGCACCAAGTCAGCTGGCATGCTGTCACTCGTGTGGCTCCATGGCCCTTCCTCTAGGCTTTCAAGTCCTTGTATATATTCAGGTGTTTTACCTGGGAAGGGCGGGAACAGTTCAGCAGCAACTGGCCTGGGGTTCAGCTCACGTTTACTCACAGATGCCTCGGCACGGTGCCCCAGCTTTGCAATGAGGACGCTTGTTGTGTGGGGGCTGCTGGCTGAATGGGAGACGATTCCCCACCACTGACCAACTTCAGAATTGTTTACAACTGGAGCAAGTGCCCTGATACGGTTTTCCTCTGAGTAACTGGTGGGTTCTGTTTTTTTTTTCTCTTTTTCGTTTTTGGTTCAAGGTAGATTTTATTCCTCTTTTTTGTATTTACAGATATAAGCATGGAAATAATTTATTCATATAAATACATGTATGTGAAGGGAATAATTGTTTTTTCTGTTTTATTTTTTAAATTTTATTTCTTTTTAATTTTGAATTTTATTTTATATTTTTATACAGCAGGTTCTCATTGGTTATCTATTTTATACATATAAATGTTTACATGCCAATCCCAATCTCTCAACTCCTCCCACCACCACCCCTCCAAGAGCTTTCCCCCCTTGTTGTCCATACGATTGTTGTCTACATCTGTTGCTCTATTTATGCCTTGCAAAACGGTTAATCTGTACAGTTTTTCTAGGTTCCACATATATGCATGAATATACAAGATTTGTTTTTCTCTTTCTGACTTACTTCACTCTGTATGACAGTCTCTAGATCCATCGACGTCTCTACAAATGACCCAATTTCATTCCTTTCATGGCTTAGTAATATTCCATTTTATATATGTACCACATCTTTATGCATTCGTCTGTCTGTGGGCATTTAGGTTGCTTCCATTACCTCGATATTGTAAATAGTGATGCAATGAACATTGCGGTGAATGTCTCTTTTTGATTTATGGTTTTGTCTGGGTATATGTCCAGTCCTGGGATTGCTGTATCATATGGTAATTCTATTATTAGTTTCTTAAGAAACTCCATATTGTTCTCCATAGTGACTGTATCAATTTATATTCCCAACAATAGTGGAAGAGGCTTCCTTTTCTCCACACCCTTTCCAGCATTTGTTGTTTGTAGATTTTCAGATGATGCCCATTCTAACAGGTGTGAGGTGATACCTCATTGTTGAGTCCATTTCGTTGAGCAAGGGGTAGGTCTTGTCTATTACGTATTTGGCTTATGGAACGGTATCTGTGCTAATTTCAAACTCTGGTTTTATGCAGCACCCCAACTCACCTTTCCCCTTAAGCAAGCATAAGTTGGTTTTCTAAACTTGAGACCCTGTTCTGTTTTGTAATTCAGTTCATGTGTAGCCAAGTTTACATTCCGTGCATTAGTGATACCTTATGATGTTTCTTTTTCTGTGTGACTTATTTCACTTAGAATCATCATGCCTCAATCCACTCATTATGCTGGTACAGGCCTGGTGACACAGATTTCATTGCTGAGTGGTATTCTGTTGTACATAAGTACCGCAACTTCTTTATCAATTATTTGTTCTCTGGGATATTTAACTTGTACTGTAGAAGAGGCTCCTGTAAACAGAGCCGTTGTAAATTTTGGGGTGGCTGTGTCTTTTTGATTTTAATTTCCCTAAGCTATAGGACCATAAGTGGAAATGCCCTAGACTCTGTTGCTTTGTTTTTCAGATGTATCAGGAAACACCATACACTTCTCCAGAGTGGCTGTTGGCAATGTACATCCCGCCCATCAGCATAACAAGGCTCCTTTTTCCCCATGGCCTGTCTTGCCTTTCTGGATTTTACACTTTTCTCAGATGGCCCTTTAGACCGGGGGGAAGTGACACTTCATAGTAGTTCGGATTTCCATTGCAAGCTTGCTTGGTTTGCCAAAAAGGGCGTATGTGTTTTTTCCTGAATATATTCAGGAACAAACTCATACGCCCTTTGTTGCCAAGTGCATCATTGTCGATGTTCTGCCTCTTTTCCTATGCTTTAAATGCAAATCCAGTCTACCTCCTGAAATCGGTTTCCTGCAATTCTGCCCCGCTTTCAAGTCCTCATCGCAGCCTTACTTCAATATATTTTTGGACGTTATCTGTCATTTATAACTCTGCAGGTTTGTGAATTACAGGGCCCCTGAGCTCCTTTCTTCAACTCGCTTTCTTGTGAGCTGGCCGCAAACCCGCAAGACTGCTTCAGGCCCTAATCTGCTTCTGGCAGGGCACGCTGAGCCTTTGGTTAATTCCTCTTCCTGGTGGGAAATTAGTGTTAAATATGCCCGTCCAGACACCTACCTCACTCTCAACCCCTTGGTGATGTGGGTCCTCTGGTTTGTGGCCACATGTGCTGGGTTCCTCACCTTTCGATGATGTGGCCCCACTAGTGTGAGGACACTCCTGCTTGGTTCTCATCCACGTGGTTATGTGGACCCCCTGGTGAGAGTCTGTTCCTGGCTTTGTTCCTCACCCACCTGTGAGGGAGACCCTCTGCTGATAGGTCACTCCTGCATGGCTGGCACACATTGCCTTGGTGAAGTCAGCCGTGTGGTGGCAGTTGGAGCATGCTGGGAATCTCTTCCCCCCGGTGATGAGGGCCCTCTTGCATCAGGTCCTGACTGCTGGGCTCACCAACTTTTCTTAGTGAGCCCAGTGATGCTTTGGCACTCCTCTTAGGATCCCATCTCCATGGGGATGTGGGCCTTCTGCTCTGAGGTCCCAAAGCCTGGGTTGCTCACAGTTTCATGATGTGGGCTCTCTGCTGTTAGTTCACTCCTGCCTGCATCCCATAGCTTCTGTGCTCTGGACCGCCTGCTGGGAGGTTCCAACTGCTTGATTCCTCACCTTTCTTATTCTTTGGGCCCTCTGTTTTTAGGCTACTCCTGCCTGCCTCACTCCCATTCCCTTTGTGATATGTGTCCTCTGATTTGAGGCCACATGTGCTGGGTTCCGCACCTTTCGATGATGTGACCCCACTGGAGGGAAGACAGTCCTGACTGGTTCCCATCCCCTTGCTGATGTGGGCCCTCAGGTGAGAGTCTGATCCTGGCTGGGTTCCTCACCCTTCTGTGAGGTGGGCCCTCTGCTGTGAGGTCAATCATGCCTGTCTGGCACACGTCACCTTGGCGACGTGGGCCCTCTGGTGGCAGTTGGAGTGTGCTGGGATCCTCCTCCCCTCGGTGATGAGGGCCCTCTTGCCTTAGGCCATAACTGCTGGGCTCCCCACATTTTCTGATGTGCGCCAAGTGAGTGAGGAGACTCTTGCCAGGTTCCCATCCCCATGGCGATATGGGCCTTCTGCTCTGAGGTCAAGACGGCTGGCTTGCTCACAGTACCATGATGTGGGCCCTCTGCTGTGAGTTCACTCCGGCAAGGATCCCTTATCATCGGTGCTCTGAGCCGCCTGCTGGGAGGTTCCAACTGCTGGATTCCTCAACTTTTTTATTCTATGTGCCCTCTGTTGTGAGGCTCCTCCTGCCTGCCTCACTGCCAGCCCCTTGGTGATGACTGTCCTATGGCTTGAGGCCACATGTGCTGCGTTCCTCACCTTTCGATGATGTGACCCCACTCGTGTGAGGACACTCCTGCCTGGTTCCCATCCCCTTGGTGAGGTGGGCCCTCTGGCGAGAGTCTAATCCTGGCTGGGTTCCTCAACGTTCTGTGAGGTAGGCCCTCTGCTGTGAGGTCACTCCTGCCTGGCTGGCACACGTCACCTTGGAGACGTGAGCCCTCTGGTGGCAGTTGGAGCGTGCAGGGCGCCTCCTCCTCTCGGTGATGACGGCCCTCTGGCGTCAGGCCCTAAATGGTGGGCTCCCCACATTTTCTGATGTGCGCCCAGTGGTGCGAGGACACTCCAGCCAGGTTCCCATTCCCATGGGGATGTGGTTCTTCTGCGCTGAGGTCTCAACTCCTGGGTTGCTCACAGTTTTGTGATGTGGGCCCTCTGCTGTGAGTTCACTGTGGCCTGGATCCCATAGCCTCGGTGTTCTGGGCCGCCTGCTGGAAGGTCTAAATGCTGGAATCCTCACGTTTTTTATATTATGTGCCCTGTGTTGTGAGGCTACTCCTGCCTGCCTCACTCCAAGGCCCTTGGTGATGTGGGTCCTCTGGTTTGAGGACACATGTGCTGGGTTCCTCACCTTAAGATGATGAGGCCCCACTGGTGTGAGGATAATCCTGACTGGGTCCCATCCCCTTTGTGATGTGGGCCCTCTGGTGAGAGTCTGATCCTGGCTGGGTTCCTCACCCATCTGTGAGGTGGGCCCTCTACTATCAGGTAACTCTTGCCTGGGTTGCTCACCTCGCCTTGTTGACATGAGCCCTCTGGTGGCAATTGGACCCTGCTGGGAGCCTCCTCAGCTCTGTGATGAGGGCCCTCTGACGTCAGGCCCTAACTGCTGGGCTCCCCAACTTTTCTTAGTGAGCCCAGTGTTGCTCAAGCACTCCTCTTAGGTTCCCATCCCCATGGGGATGTGGGCCTTCTGCTCTGAGGTTCCAACGGCTGGGTTGATCACAATTTCATGATGTGGGCTCTCTGGTGTTAGTTCACTGTGGCCTGGATCCCATAGCCTCTGTGGTCTTGGCTGCCTGCTGGGAGGTTCCAACTGCTCGATTCCTCAACTTTTGTATTCTATGGGTCCTGTGTTGTGATGCTCCTCCTGCCTGCCTCACTCGCAACCCCTTCGTGATGTGGGTCTTCTGGTTTGAGGCCACATGTGTTGGGTTAGGCAACTTTCAATGATGTGGCCCCACTGGTGTGAGGACACTCCTGCCTGGTTCCCATCCCCTTGGTGATGTGGGCCTTCTGGTGACAGTCTTATCCTGGCTGAGTTCCTCACTCTTCTGTGAGGTAGGCCCTCTGCTGTGAGGTCAATCCTGCCTGACTTGCACACATCACCTTGGCGACGTGGGCCCTCTGTTGGCACATGGAACCTGCTGGGAGCCTCCTGCCCTCGGTGATGATGGCCCTCTAGCATCAGGCTCTAACTGCTGGGCTCCCCACGTTTTCTGATGTGAGCCCAGTGATGCCAGGACACTCCTGTCAGGTTCCCATCCCCATGGGGATGTGGGCTTTCTGCTCTGAGGTCCCAATGCCTGGGTTGCTCACAGTTTCATGATGTGGGCTCTCTGGTGTTAGTTAACTCCTGCCTGCATCCCATAGCTTCTGTGCTCTCGGCCGCCTGCTGGGAGGTTCCAAATGCTGGATTCCTCACTTTTTTTATTCTTTGGGCCCTCTGTTTTTAGGCTACTCCTACCTGCCTCACTCCCATCCCCTTTGTGATGTATGTCCTCTGATATGAGGCCACATGTGCTGGGTTCCTCACCTTTCGATGATGTGGTCCCACTGGTGGGAGGACAGTCCTGACTGGTTCCCATCCCCTTGGTGTTGTGGGCCCTCTGGTGAGAGTCTCATCCTGCCTCGGTTCCTCACCCTTCTGTGAGATAGGCCCTCTGCTGTGAGGTCACTACTGCCTGGCTGGTGCATGCCACCTTGTAGACGTGGGCCCTCTGTTGGCAGTTGGAACCTGCTGGGAGTCTCCTCCCCTCAGTTATGAGGGCCCCCTGGCATCAGGCCCTAACTGCTGGGCTCCTAACATTTTCTGATATGTGCTAAGTGGTGTGAAGCCACTCCTGCCAGGTTCCCATCCCAATGGGGATGTGGGCCTTCTGTTCTGAGGTCCCAACAGCTGGGCTGCTCACAGGTTCATGATGTGGGCCCTCTGCTGTGAGTTCACTGCGGCCTGGATCCCATAGCCTCGGTGCTCTGGGCCACTTGCTGGGAGGTTCCAACTGCTGGATTCCTCAACTTTTATATTCTATGGACCCTGTGTTGTGAGGCCAGTCCTGCCAGCCTCATTCCGAACCCCTTGGTGATGTGGTTCCTCTGGTTTGAGGACACATGTGCTGGGATCCTCACCTTTCGATGATGTTGTCCCACTGGTGTGGGGACACTCCTGCCTGGTTCCCATCCCCTTGGTGATGTGGGCCCTCTGGTGAGAGTCTGATCCTGGCTGTGTTCCTCACCCTTCTGTGAGGTGGGCCCTCTGCTGTGAGGTCACTCCTGCCAGGCTGGCACACATCGCCTTGGCGACGTTGGCCCTCTGGTGGCAGCTGGAGCCTGCTGGGAGCCTCCTCCTCTCGGTGATGAGTGCCCTCTAGCGTCAGGCCCTAACTTCTGAGCACCCCACGTTTTCTGATGTGAGCCCAGTGATGCCAGGACACTCCTGTCATGTTCCCATCACCATGGGGATGTGGGCCTTCTGCTCTGAGGTCCCAATGTCTGGGTTGCTCACAGTTTCATGATGTGGGCTGTCTGGTGTTAGTTCACTCTGGCCTGGTTCCTCTAGCCTCTGTGCTCTGGGCCGCCTGCTGGGAGGTTCCAACTGCTGGATTCCTCACCTTTCTTATTTTTGGGCCCTCTGTTATGAGGCTCCTCCTGCCTGCCTCACTCCCAGCCCCTTGGTGATGGGTGTCCTATGGTTTGAAGCCACATGTTCTGGGTTCCTCACCTTTAGATGATGTGGCCCTACTCATGTGAGGACACTCCTGCCTGGTTCCAATCCATTTGGTGATGTGGGCCCTCTGGTGCGAGTCTGATCCTGACTGGGTTCGTCACACTTCTCTGAGGTGGACCCTCTGCTGTGAGGTCATTCGTGCCTGGTTGGCACACATCGCCTTGGCGACGTCAGCCCTCTGGTGGCAGTTGGAGCCTGCTGGGAGCCTCCTTCCCTTGGTGATGAGGGTCCTCTGGCGTCAGGCCCTAACTGCTGGTCGCCCAAAATTTTCTGATACGTTCTCAGTGGTGCGAGGACACTCCTACCAGAATTCCATCCCCATGGGGATGTGGGCCTCCTGCTCTGAGGTCCCAATGGCTGGGTTGCTCAGTTTCATGACATGGGCCCTCTTCTGTGAGTTCACTGTGGCCTGGATCCCATAGCCTCGGTGCTCTGGGCCGCCTGCTGGGAGGTTCCAACTGCTGGATTCCTCACTTTTTTATTCTATGTGCCCAGTGTTGTGAGGCTACTCCTGCCTGCCTCACTCCGAGGTCCTTGGTGATGTGGGTCCTCTGGTTTGAGGACACATGTGCTGAGTACCTCAGCTTTCGATGATGTGGCCCCACTGATGTGAAGACACTCCTGCCTGGTTCCCATCCCCTTGGTGATGTGGGCCCTCTGGTGAGAGTCTGATGTTGGCTGGGTTTCTCACCCTTCTGTGAGGTGGGACCTCTGCTGTGAGGTAACTCCTGCCTGGCATGCTAACGTTGCCTTGGCAATGTGAGCCCTCAGGTGGCAGTTGGAGCCTGCTGGGAATCTCCTCCCCTCAGTTATGAGAGCTCTGGATAAAACACATATGCCCTTTTTTGCCAAG